>NC_141259.1:13034761-13671845 GCF_054856555.1 Leptonotus elevatus | reverse complement strand
CATCAATTCCCATTGAAGGCTCCAGACAAACTTTATTGATCTGTTTTGGTTGACAAAACGTCGCGCGATCGACACTTGACTGCGTGTGTGTCGATGTGCAGACTGAAGACATCACAACTGATTTGAGCCAAACACACTTGAGGGATCAACTGTTCATTGTTTATTTACAACAAAGCTTCCATGCCAGGGTCAAAGTTCAAAATGATGAAATGATGGATGAACTTTTAAAATGAAAAAAAAAAAGAAAAAAAAAGTCCAATTAAAAACAATAAAATCATCTTAAAAAGTGAGTGGATTGTCACATGACCTGGTCAAGCCCCGCCTTCTCCCAGCTGCCACTGCTGCGGCCGTGAGCCGTCGCATATCGCCATGCCAACGTGACCTTTGACTCCCATTGGTTGGGCGGCGGACAGACACTGACCAACAGACACCTGGTACACACGGGCCGACTTCTGTGGGAACAAGCGCACACACACACAACAAGCGTTAGCGGGCACACGGGCGGGACGGGCATCTCGACGGACCTCAACGAGCAGATCTCACCCCAAGGCTCCACTGCTGCGACCCCCCCGAGCCGTGACATTTCATGAGTCGAGGCGGGTCGGAGGTCCTGACCTCTGACACGTCCAGACACAGCAGGCCGGACAGGATGAGCTGACCTTCGTCGTCGTACGTCCACTCCTGCACGCACGTCAACATCCACCAACATGACGTCACGTTTGCATGGTAGCAAGGCACAAGTTCGGAGGTCACCTGTTCCGGGTCGCCGGGGTCGCAGGGTCTGAGCACGACGGCGCCGCCCTTCTGACTGACTCGCGTCTGCGCCACCAAACACCGTCCGCTGGCCACGTTGAGCAGCTGGAACAGGAAGCGGCTTTTACTTTGACGCCGGTCAACAGGAAGCCGGGCAGGGCCCGCAGGTCAAAGGTTACCCGTCCTCGGCGCAGCACCCGGGGGCGTGCCGCCTTCTTGTTGCTGAGCAACGGCGGCGCCTGCAGTTTGTTGTTGATTTCGGGGTACACGTTGTCCAAGTACCAGCGGAACGAGCGACACTGCAGACGTTTCCTCAGTTCTAAACGCTCGCCAACGTCCCCAAAGTTGCGCTCGCGCAGCTCCGGGCGCAGGGACAGGAAGTGCTCCTTCAAGGCAGAAGAAGAATTTACTACGCGCTTACCGGCATCGTTCATCGCTTTCGATATCGTTTTCATTCCCAACGTTCAGAAACAACTACAGTAATTTTCCTGATACAGTCTTAAAACCCACAAGACTGCATCGCTTGGTGTCTGGTTGTCATGCCAACACTCATCTAGGTGTCTGGTTTTTATAGCAACATTCACCCAGGTGTCTGGTTGTTATGGCAACACACTTGCAGGTGCTTGGTTGTCATGACAGTACTTACTCAGGTATCTGATTGTTATGCCAACACTCACCCAGGTGTCTGATTGTTATGGCAATACTCACTCAGGTGTGTGGTTGTTATGACAACACTCACCCAGGTGTCTGATTGTTATGGCAACACACTTGCAGGTGCTTGGTTGTCATGACAGTACTTACTCAGGTATCTGATTGTTATGCCAACACTCACCCAGGTGTCTTATTGTTATGGCAACCGTCACCAAGGTGCCTGGTTGATGTGCCAAAACACTTGCAGGTGCTTGGTTGTCATGCCAGTACTTACACAGGTGTCTGATTGTTATGCCAGCACTCACCCAGGTGGGTAACGCCCATGTGTGTGTACCTTGTAGTCATCCATCCATACGTGAGCGAGACGCAGAGAATTGTGGGCCATGGTGTCTTGGCCGCCCGGGGAGCCGTAAGGTCTCCTTTTGCGGAAGATGTGACCAACGCGGGAGCACGGGATGATCAGCAGCTGCCCGCCGCACATCCAAATCTGACGCACGCACACATACGCTCATTGCGTCAGCGGCGGTTGAGCTGGCGTGACCGATGCAAGCGAGTCGGGCCTCACCCTGAAAGAAATCTCCAGGTTCTCGCCACCCCAGATGTCCATGCCGGCGTCGTACTGGCCCAGCTCGCTGAAGTACTTCCTGTCCATCGCAAACAGACCGCCCGCCATGGTGGGAGACCTGGGGGAGGGGCGGTCAGACGAGGACGGCCCACGGTGCGGCGTGGCACCTTACCTGATGGGGGCGATGACGCCCCGGGGCCCAGCCAGCTGGGCGGCGGGCACGGGGTCCCACTTGAAGTGCAGCCCCCAGTTGAAGCCGCCGCGGACCACCGGAGACGGCGAGTAGGCCAGCGTGTCGGCAGAAATGATGTCGATGACGGGGCACACCACCGTGTGGCGCTGTGCCCGAATGGCCGCCAACAGCGGCTGCAACCACGCCTGGTTCACCTCGCAGTGACTATCCAGGAAGACCAGAACCTCACCTGACGCACACGGAGGAGGGCCGGTGAGGAAGGTGAAGGTCGCGGAAGGTCGCGGGACTCACCGGCGGCATGGTTGGCTCCGACCATGCGTCCGCGGATGAGTCCTTCCCTCCTCGGGTTACGTATCAGCCTGACATTCCGGGGCAGCTGCTCTCGAACGTAGCGGTCCAGGTCGTCCTTCAGCTCAGCTGCGCCGGCAGAAACATTTTGGCAACAATTTAGATTGGCCAATAAATCTTCTTGACTTGAACTTCCTCAAACTGGTCAGCAGGCGGCACTTGCCGAGCTCGCTGTAGTCGTCCACCAGGATGATCTCGTGGAGAAGGTGAGCAGGGGTCCGGTCTAACACGCTGTGGACCGTCCTGGTGAGTGCGGAGAAGGCCTCGTTGAAAAAGCAGATGACCACGCTGGCGGACGGGAGGTCATCGGGGTAGGCCTCGTCGCCGCACCTGCAAAGGGCAGCGCGTCAATCGCTGGTGCCCGGGGCCAGGACGACGGGCGTCCCACCTGCGGTCCCTGGTGTCGGGTAACTGACGGTGAGAACCGATGCGGCGCGAGATCAGCACGTTGAAGGCGTGTTGACGGTAGCCGGTGTCCCGCACTTCCTGGTCAGCCTCGTTGAAGATCATACCTGGACGGGGGTTCCACAAACAACGTTGCAGACGTTGCCGACGACTTGCGACCGGTTTGGCCGCGGTTCCAAATGTCCAATCGCAAATGTTTTGCCACGGCGCAGTAACACGGGTTCTACGAAGCCACGTTGGCCATTACCCATTTCCGGCGACAGCCTGGCGGCCCCTGCGTTGTCATCGGCGCCCCGGTTGGCCGACTCCTCGGCAACAGCTCGGCGGCGCGGCCCGACGGGGGTCCTGCCGAGACCCGGCTCGGCCGTCCGCGAGAAGTAGACCAGGAGGAACACGGACCAGGCGGCCGACGTCACCAGGCAGCCGTAGCAGAAGTAGCGCAGCGGCACCAAAGCCATCGGGGCGCACGCAGCATCGCTTTACATCACACTGCTTCGCACAAACACAACAGAGGGGAAATTATGCATATTGGACGTCGTACGGATTTTGGACTGCTGTTGGTGAGCGCAGCAGTCACTTGCATTATTTGACGACAAGCACATTCCTTGTTTTACACGCGTGAAAAAAAAGATTTCCGAAAACCTCGTAAAAGATCTTGTGTGGCAAAACAAGGTGATAAAGCAAAGTCCATTCATAAAATGTCTTCTTCACTCAAAAAAATAAAATAAAATAAAAAGGCAGTGGTTATTTTTGCAATGACCGGCAACTCTCTTATGAGCAATATTTTGCAGTGAGAAGCTCTGATTTTAATATTTTGTTGGCTTCTTTATCGTGATTACGGTAGCTCATTTTGCCGTGAGTCATGCGAAGTGCGTGGTTCTTGACTCGCTTTACCTCCTCTGCCTCTTTACATTACGTTTTAGTTTTCATTTTGTTTTGCCACCTCTTCTTGGGATTACCATCTGAGGCCTAACCATAACCCTCGGAGCAGGATTATCATCAGGCAGTAGGATTCGCTTTCACATGCAGCAATCGCGTCTTGCACTTCTTTAAATGTGGAAAATTCATCAACGCGGAATGAGTCCAACTTTATCAGGGCACGTCGTTCACGGCAAAATAACTGCTCAATAAAACGTGAAACAAAATGTCTCGTTTACAACTCCCATTCACCGGCGCAGAGTTTTGTTTAAGCATTATTCACGGCAAAATTACGTTAGGTGGCGAGCTGGCAGTCACGGCAAAATAACCACCAAAATTCTCTCCTATGCAGGATTTGCTCTTAAAACACATCAGCAAGTTTGCTTTTTAATTTCTAGTCATAACATACTTAACATGTTGTCTACACGTGGACAACCGTGCTTGCATATTTGTCTGACAAGAATTTTAAGGCCGTCCGATAATGGAACCTTGCTACTTCAGCCAACACGAGCTAATCTTCTATCTAGGCTGACTGGCTAGCAATTTTGTTAGCTCTCGAGCTAAACGGCGGCGAGTTCAAGTGACGCTGGGACGCTACTCACTGGCGTTCGTCAACACAAGTCTGTCCACGCAGCGCAATTCATCATCTAAACAGCATTGCCGGACGTCTTCAACAAACATCAACTGAAAAAGTGGCATCAAATCCGGACGCCGGAAACGGTAATACGTCATGCGGGGCACACTTCCGCCAACCGCTTTCACAATAAAATGAGTCAAAACATGGGGTTAACTTCAAACATTATCCAAGTCCAGTGATTCTATCCAAAGCAATGTTTTGTGGTACATTAGCGCAAAGAGGATTTATTTACGACAAATAACCCGGTTTTGCTTATTTGTCTGTCAGTGACAAGGCAGGACAATTCAATGTTCAATTAACATCCATGTCCAAACGGAGACATTTGTTTCAGTGTACTTCCTGCGGCATTAAAAAAAAAAACCAGCTCAATATCAGTGACTTTGGACATGTTCAGAGACTTTCTCAGACCTCAAGTTGATCACTCAATTTTGCAACAACGGTTAAAAATCAAGACACTGCATGGAAGCCAAACCCCTCCTTGTAAATCTTACGGTTTTTTAATCCCCTCATTTTTCTCAGTAAATAACTGGTTATTTATTGCAAATACAATAGAAAGTATTCAAATATTTTACATGTAAAATTGAACAGTTTCTTTGGTAATGTATTCAATCATTTATTTCATTCATTTGTAAAAGGGGGGGAAAGACAATATAAATCAAGTATAAATATGAATATAAAAAATTGAGAATAAATTGTTCATTATTTAAACTGTCAAATAGTAACTTCGAAATGTTCTTTTTTTTAAACCCACTTATGAATTAGTGATTTGATTTAAAAATGCAAAGTTTACCCAGACTGCTTTACACTCAATTAACCATTACAAAGGCGCAGTGCCATGTTGTTCAAAACGTAAAATCTTTTATTTTCTGTAAATGCTTCAAAATCAGACTCCACATAATCCCCCCAAAACAAAATAATTTCATAATCATCTGTAGAGTAAAACAAAATACAAAAAAAACGAGGGGGCGTGGTCACAGACAAAATAAAAATGACAAGTGCAAATAAACAAAACAACTCAAAATGGCCTCTTTGTCCAAAGTGTGAACATTTCTTTTTCTTATCGTTTTAAATCTGGACATTATTTACACGCTGCCACTTGTCACCCTACACAAGGGAGTGCGATTAGAAAATAAGTTCTTTTAGTAATAAATACAAAAACAAACCAAAGTTATTTTACACAAAATCCTCTGCTGGTCTTTGTACACATTTACACACAGAGGACCAGCCTCTTGCCCGCCCGCCCGCCAATCACTCGTTCAGCTCAGTTCATCCACTTGCGGCAGTTCAAGGCGCCGCAGTGGCACGGAATCTTGTGCTGATCGTCTTCCAGGTCAAACTTGTAGTCGTAGGACAGCTGACGCACAGAAGAAACACGCGGGCGATGAGTAACCGCGGCAACGCCCAGGATGGCGGCGGCGCCACCTACCTCCTCCCCCCGCTGGATGCGCCGGCAGGAGCTGATGATGATCTTGTTCTCCTTCTCGATGCTCACCACCTCCGTAATGCAGTTGGGCGCACACGAGTGGTTGATGTACCTGTCGAGCACAAGCGCAGGTGAGAACGGTTAACGCGGCGGCGGCCGTCGCCGCGCGACGCCCTCGCACCTGGCGGGTCCTCCAGTGATGGTGGCGTCGATCACGTAGTCGTTGTCGATTCGGAACATGTACACGCCTCGGTTCTACGCGCACGGGACAAGAGTTAGGAACGCGGGCGTAAAAACTGGCGCGCCAACTCAACCCCGAGCGCGGAGTCGTGAAAGCCGACGTTGGACGCGATTGTCACCTGACTCTCGTAGACTCTCTCCTTGCGGTTGGCCACTTCGCTCCTGATGATGGTGCCGATGTACTCGATGACCATGGTGCACTTCTCGATGTCTCGGGCGGCGTACAGCCCCAGGCCCTGCGTGCACGCCAAGGTTATTTTAGTTCATCAAAAATAACTACAATTGAATTATTATTTTTTTTTTATGAAATAAAATATAAAGGAACACGCTAAAACTGAAACTACATTTTACATTTACAAAAAGAACTAAAACCAAACCTAATCTTAATTTGTTTTTGTATTTTACATATTATTGTTGAATTTTTACAATACATACCTTTTTCTTTTTATCTTTTTTTAAATCATGCACATAATCTAAAAAAAAACAACTAATAAAAATGTAACTAAAATTTAAAAAAATTGGAAAAAACTAACAAACCAGTTGTTAAAACTAATGAATAATAATAATATAATAATACATAAAATAAAATAAAGGAAAATGCTTTCGAAAAAATAAAATTAAAATAAAACCTAATCCTAATGTTTTTTTTATTTTAGATATTTTGGGTGAATTTTTACTACACAATACATACCATGTTTTTAAAAAATCGTGCACACAATTAAGAAAAAATATCAAACTAAAACTAGTAAAAACTAAACTAAAATTAAGCATTTTTGAAAAAAATTTAAACTACAAACATTTTTAACAAAATAAAGTAAAAAGGAAAATGCTTTAAAAACAAAAAACAAAACTGAAACTTAATTTTACGTTTAAAAAACTAAAACTTAAATATAAATATTTTTGTATTTTAGATATTTGTTGAATTTTTACTACACAATACCAAGTTAAAAAAAAAAATCCTGCACACAATAAAAAAAAGTGAAAACTAAAATGAAGCAAACCAGCTCTGAAAACTAACTGAAACTAAAAAACAAAAGCAAAACAACAAAAAACGCTAACGAAATAAGACAAATGCTTTAAAACTGAAACTACATTTTATGTTTACAAAACTAAATAAAATCTAACCTAATCCTAAATATTTTTGTATTTGAGATATTTTTGTTGAAAATGTAGCATTTTTGAAAAAATTACAACTAAGAAACCAGATCTGAAAACTAACAAAAACCTCAAAACAATAAAAGCTGACTTCCCAAACGATCACAAAGACGCGCACGCGATGCTCACCTGTATGCGCGAGCGCGCCAGGTAGACGTTGGTCTTCCAGTCGGCCTTCATGCGTCGGTACTGCGCCAGCTTGGAGTGGCGCCCCTGGTGAGCGCCCGCCACCGCCTCGCCCGGCGAAAGCGAGATGACGCCCGGGACCGCGCCCACGATGGAGCCCACCGAACCCTGGCACCGGGGAGCCATGCTGGTCAGCAGGTACGGCCTGACGGGAAAATCTCACGTCACGAGTGGCGGGCGGGTGAGCCGATCGACGCGCGCCGGCAAGCGACGCTCGCGACGCTCGCTACCTCTTGGCCTGGCTGGCTTTGGGCTCCGAGCGGGCCGAGCCCGACGGGTTGAAGGCCAGCGGCCACTCCATCAGCGGGTTGCGGCCGTAACGGAAGGTGTAGCCCTCGCATGACTCCACGCCTGGCAACTACACACAAACGCAGGATTACTCGCCGCGTGTCGGCAGCCCCCACCTCAAAGTCTTGAGATGCTAAACTGAGGTCACGGATGTGACGAGGTCATCGTTTTAGTGCAGCGCTTCCAAACCCGGGCTCCGTGGAGCCCCGGGGGTCCCGAGGAGGTCAAGACTGGCTAAGAACGCTGAGAGCCAATTACATATGCAGCCTCGTTTTTAATTTGAGAGTAATCGTTTGACACTTGGGTACGAGACCGCAAGGTCGGTGACCTCCACACCGTGGCTCGGAAGCACCGGACGCATCCACGCAAGGTCGCCAAAGGGGCCACGTACGGATTCGACGATCCTGCAGACGGCCGAGGAGCTGAGTCCGAAGAGGTCTTCTCCTTTCAGGAAGTCGGGGAAGAGTTTGAGCATCCCGCTGGAGCTTCTGAGGTGGGCCACCGGTTCCAGGATTTGCTCCCACACACCTGTGCAGGCAGGTGAGGGTTCAGCCGACCTGGCTTGCAAGCAGCTTGCCGGACATTACCTTTAGGCGTGGGCGCCGTCAGGACCAGGTCGTCGTAGCCGTTCTCCACCACCCTGACTTTGAAGAGCGGCCGCGCCTCTTGCTCCTCAATGAAGCACATGTACTCGCAGCGCCTAAAAAAGGTCACAGCGGGTCACACACATTTTTTGGGGGGGTGATGTGCACTGCTTGCACAAAAACAGCGGTAAACCGAAGGAGCCAATTGACAAAAGCATAGTTAATAACTTTTCTGATTGAGTTCAAAATTTAGCTTTTGAGTGCCTCGTCGTCGCGACGTGGAAAAGCCCTGTGAGGAATTTAAGCATTGGGAGGCATTGAGAAGATATTAAGAAAGTCAGACGTGTAAACTGATTTGATTGACAGATGACAGCTGAGCAGGGCGTGGGTCAATTTCATCCCTGCTGACCACCAGAAAGCTCCGCCTCTGGCGCCTTGTAGAGCTGCAGCTCCATTTCGAAATTTCTCATTTTCTTTTGCCCAGCTTGAATTTTCACCATTTTTTTTTTAACTCATCCACTGCCATTGACGGCTATAGACGTCAAAAATCCATTTTAACTGGGCTTGCAGTGAATGAGTTAACCTTATAACGCCAAACGTATCATTTGAGCCCACTATTTCACGAGTATAATTCCCCCCCCATTAAAACCCTGACGTATATGACCTGACACATGCATTGCACGGATAATCCATTAGAGGGCAGTATCACCCAGCTGATGGCTTTTGGAAGATTGACCCAATTGAGCAAGAAGAGACATACTTATTAATCGTTATTAATTATACTTATTAATAGTGAGAAATATTCTGTTTAATAGATTTTTGACAGTTATGAATGTATGAATTTAAAGCATTGTGACCGGATGTATCAAATATGAGAAATCAAAAGTCATATGTGGAAGTTGATAAAAAAAAAAAAGGCGTTACCTGTTGCTGTGGCGCATGCTCCAGTAGATGCGGTTGGCGTGGTAGCCGACGGGGTAGATGGCGGCGGCGGCGTGGAAGGCGCTCATCTGGCGCGGGAGGAGCCTGCCCACGGCGCAGAAGAGAAGGCTGCCCACGCGGAAGCTGTGCCGCCACTCGCCGCGCTGCACCATGGCCGCCACCTGCCGCGCCTCGTCCCGCTGCACGTACACGCGGCGGAACACGGCGAAGCAGCGCAGCTCCGAGTCGTACGGGTCGTGCGTCCACGCGCACGGCTCGGCGGGCGGACCCGGGGCTGACGAGGGTGAGCTGGCGGGGCCCGTCCGGGGCCGGTGCAGTTGGCACAACATCGTCTTGTCCTGGAAGGTCGCAGACGGGAATTTCAGAATCAGATCTCATTGATTTGAACTCGGGTTGTGCAATTAATCGGAATTCAATTATTACACTCCACAATTACAAAAATCAGCATAATCGTGAAAAAAAAGAAAAAGATTATTAATTCTAATTTTGAGTAGTTTGAGTTGTTTAAATGTATAAATTTCAAATAATTTTAATTGTCTTAATATTTTTATTACGTTTAAACATTTTATTGTTTTGTACCAAAAAATAAATGATCGTCCTAATTGTGATTTCAATTATTACCAATATAATCGTGATTAATATTTTCGTAAGAATCGAGCAGCTCTAATTTGAACTATTAATGTTTATATATATTAGGGTTGTCAGGAGATTAATTAATTGCATGACTTCAATAGTTAACTCACGATTAATCACAAATTTACATCTGTTCTAAATGTACAATAAAATTTTTTTTCCAAGTTTTCATACTCTATAATATAAAAGTGGACTTTTTTTTTTTTAACTAAGTAATAGAAATATTGCTGCATCTTTTAGTCATCGAACCAGTAATTTCATAATAATTCATAAAATTGAGTTAAAATGAAAAAGAAGTACTGTAAAAAACGAGTGATATTGATTTGTGTTGGTCATTTTTCTGCCACTAGATGTCATAATTGTATTTGTAAGATGGTGACAGTTCAGTGCATTTTTCTTTTCATATTAAGAGCTATATAATCTTTAACATTAAATCGTGCGTTAAAAAAAATTGTAGCATTTAAGGAACTTTAAATTAACTCCAAATTAAAGCACAAATTTTAAAACTCCTATTATACATATTGCCTACTCAAATGTAAGACTTTTCAGAATGATTTGATCCGTTTCGATTCCTCATGGTCCCCCCTCCCCTTTTGCGTCCCCCCTCCCCTTTTGCAAAACAAATCAAAGCTCCTCTTCTTCTTACCTTGAAAAATGTGCAGTGTGCCCTGATGGCGCAAGTGAAGTGGTACGTGTTGGTGCAGCGTAGCCGGTTGCAGCCGCTGGTGGCGCCCGTCTGCTGGCAGTGGGCGCAGCGCAGCGCCAGACCGCGCCGCAGCGCCAACTCCACGTTGATCAGGGCGCCCGCCTGAGTCTCGTATACCTCGCTGGACCACAGGGCGCAGTTCAGGTGGACCTGATTGGACAAAGCACGCCGGTGTTCAAGACGTTGTCGGCGTCGCGACGGCTCGAGCGCGACGGGCACCGCGGACTCACCCACAAATCCAAGTCGAGGTTGAGCAGTCTGGCGGGTCCGTCGGTTTCTCCGTCGCCCAGCTGGCGGCAAAAGCAACACCTGCGCTGGTCCACGGGAAAAGGGTCGAGCCGTAGACACGCCCCCAGTTTCTTCAACAACACGTCCACTTCGTCCTCGGTCGGCACGGCGACGGCCTTGTCGGAAATGGGACCCCTGGTTCGGAGGAGACTCCTTGTGAGCGCGCGCTAGGCTAAACTCGTGTTACACTTGTGTGTAAACGCCATTCGGATTCCGAGCGGGTCATGCGACGGCGCCGCTCACCTGCTCAGAGTCACGTTGACGTTCCAGCGTCGCCAGCGCAAACTCTTCATCCGCTTGGTATGCTGACTCGCCAGCGAGTCGTCGCCCTCGGAAAAGGCGTGGGGGTGGGGCTTCAGTTTCACTTTCACCTGTCAATCACACAGACAAAATGCAGCATATTGTAAAAAAAAAATGGACTCCAATTACTGTATGTGTGCCTTTAAGGGGTGTGGGCTCCTCAGCGATGTCATGTCAGATTTTCCCACCTTGAGGCCGTCCATGCGGGGTTTGGTCTCCATGGTGACGGTGGAGGCGGAGGGGAAGCGGGGGGGCGGCGAGGCGGCGGCCCGGGCGGGGGCCACGGGGAGCGAGTGGACAGCTATGGATGACATGTTGTTCTCGTAGTGGTGCTGAGGAGGGGGCGGGGCCGCGGGCTAGGGGCACAACATATACATGATGTCATCGGCAATCATACAATCACAGGTTAGTGTTGGGACGCGGCGTCGCACCTCATCCGCGGCGCTTCCGTCCTTCAGGTCGGACGAGTAGAGCGCAGAGCATTTCGGGCTGCAGAACAGCAGACTGGGACGACCCTCCTGGAACGCACGCACAATTTCAGGCTCTCGCGTGATAACGGACAACACGCGTGGTCAATGTCATTCTTCAGTGGCCGCATCATGAGGTTAGCAAATGTTGAAATAGGGATGGGCGGTATGGGGGGAAAATGTAATCTTTTTTTTTTTTAAGTTCTGGAGCATTATGATTTGAATCAATCTTAATTTCAGTAATAAACTCAACAAATATTTATGTAAAGGTTTCATAAATGCCACAATTATTCTGCTACTTGTGCAAAATTACAACTCACAGTAACATTTGCATAACACACAACTTCACAGCTTTTAATTTCACGATTTCACAAATTTTTAGTGTCAACTTTTAAAATGACAAATTCATAAAATTAATTTGAGTTATTGCCCGGCCCGATGTTGAAGCTATCGATTCAAAGTTGTACATGTACGTTAAGAAAAATGGAATTTACAAGATATCATACATTGATTTTCCTAACGCTTAATTGACACCATTATTTATTTATTGAAAATAATGTCGCAAGACATCAGAATTTTTTATTTAAAAAGTTTTAATTAAAATTATAAAATAATTTTTTTATGAAAAAATAGATACCTGACTAATAGGAAAACAAAAAACAAAAACGTTTTCACTGATAACACTAAACTTTTTTTCCCCTTGAAATATTGCTACTGCCAGGCAAAACCTCGTATGGCATATCCATCCATCCAATTTGTTCAATTTCCTAATTTTCTCACAAATCAATACTATTGATCAGCCGACATGTGTGTTAAATGCAAAATACTGAAAATGTCTTGTTCTCTTTAGTTATATGGCCTGCTGAAAATTGAACATTTTCTAAATGTTGAACTAATAGTGCAACGAGTGTTACTCGTGGTACGCAAGCGCCCCCCAGTGGTGCACAAACGAATCACTGAATTAAATGTTCAAACTTTTATTTCATCCCTGAGGCTGTGCTCAAAGTACTGAGCGTTCCCTTCACGCCTACGCAGTACAAGTTATGCATTCCATAATAGTCACCTGTGACCCCTGGATGACCCTCACCTCTTTGGTCTCTCTGATTTTGCGGACTCCGTTTCCCAGCAACACCTTGCAGAAGCTGCATGAAGGCGGCCTGGAGGGGGTGGGAGCGCCACCGCTGCCACGTTGGACCGAGCCCATCCTCACACCTAGACAAAAGGCCGCTTGATTGGTCATGTGACAAAACACACACACGTGACACCCAAAAGATGCAAAAAGTATACAGACCAGTTGGTGGCGCTGTTCTCTGCTGCCTGCTGCTTGATGTAGCCTACATGAACAAATTCCCATCATTTCCTCGCATGCAATGAAAGCAGTTGAGTGCATATTCCAAGCTGAATAACGGCACCTGAGGTAGCGGCACTGAGACGCCGGCAAGCAGGGTGAGCGGGTCGCGGCTCAGCTGGTAGTTGATGGAGGCGGGCAACCGCAGCAGCTTGGCCACCGTCGCCATGACGCCGGGAACATTCTGGAAGGACAGCGACATCGTCAGCGGATCATGGCGAGGGTCGGAGGACGACTGGGGAAAGGTGCGGCGCTTACCTGCGAGGCGGTCGGGTTCAAGGTTATCGCTATGGTAACCAGATCTGAGTTGGAGCAGGAGGGAGGAGCCTGATGGTCGGGTTCCGTCTTGACTTCCCGTTTCAACGCAGAGCCTGAAAAGGGCCAATAGCGCAACTGAGTCACTCCGAGTCGGACGGGGAGCCGTCAGCGTCGCTCCGCGGGACCGACCTTTGCCCCAGGAGCAAGGCATGATGGGAATGGGGGGCGACGGGCAGGGGGACAGCGCCTCCGTCTTGACAAAGGACAGGTCAGGATACCTGCTGACCTCCATGTCGGCCACGCTCTCGGGGGACGAGGACGGGACATAGCCATCAGGGCTGCCGCACCGAGACGAATCCTGGACGCTGATTTGGGCAAAAGACGCAGAGTGAGCAACGAGCTCTTCCGCCACTAGGCCGGAAAGGCGGCGGGAGACATTACCGTAGTTCTTCCTGGTTGTTGTGCGGCGGCGTGGGCAAGGAGGCGGGCACGTCCACGTCCATGTCCGCCGTCTCGGCGGCCCGTCGGAGCTCTTCGCCCTTGGACGTCGTCGCACCTTTGACTTCTGAAAGGGAAGCAACGAGGTCAGATCCGAAGGTGGCGCTGCGCTTTTCGCCATTACGAGACGGGACGCACTTACCGTCCTTCCTGCTCACTTCCGCTGCCGTGGCAAAGCCGTTGAGAAGCTTTTGCTTGGCCACCGGAGGTGGGGTGGGCGGAAGTGAGGCTGGAGGGGTTGGTGGGTTGCCCAAGATGTTCTGCAAATTTGGAACAAGACAGACGGCCTCAAAATGTCACATTTTGCTTTTCAACAAAATTCACCTGTTGCACGTACAAGAATAAAAGTAAATAATTGGTTTTGTTTTTTCCCCCCCAGAAAGTTGTTTCTTTTTTATCTTTAACTTACATCAACTCCCACAGAAAGAGTAGAATTTATTTATTTATTGTTAAAATGTACAAGCTAAGCCTTATGCAAAAGTAAGAAGACTAAATGATAAATAGTGAATGGACTGAACTTATAGTAACAGCTCTCTCATCATACAAATGATGAAGGTGACCTCAGAAAAAGATTTGCAGCTTCGGGCCAAAAGTTTCCAGTTCTTTCCGGCAAAATAAAATTGTCCTGACAAATAAATTGGAGCTCATTTCAATTGCATGTTTATGATGTTACGATGGAATGTTCTAGATGTCGATTGGTTTTGTCAGAGCTAATACTACATTTGTTATGATCTTTCAAATATGGAAGCAGGAAAATTGGGAGTGATATTTACTTGAAAAAATGTGTTAAATTTTATACACTCAAATTTTACAAGGAGAGTTTAATTTAAGCTTAACATCACTCCTCATTTTCTCACTCCGAAATCCAGTGTGAGACTGACATCCACCTGTTGCGATCAGATGTCACGCAAACATGATCGTGTTTTTGACCAACTTCAAATTCAAAAAAAAAAAAAGAAAAAAAAAGGAGGAAATCCTACATCCAGTCCCAAATCGTGTAACGTATTTCCACAGAATTTCCTCCTACCTTGCACGCGAGTTGCGTGTAGTAGTCGGCGACCCCGTCCAGGCAGGCGTTGCCGAAAGTGCCGCTCAGCCTGGAGTCTCGGCCCAGTGACGAGCTGCCGTACGGGGGGAACAGGCTCAGGTCGAGACGCAGGACGGGCTCCATCAAGGGCAGCACGGACAGCTGAGGGGGAAATAACCACCAGCACATACATTATGCGAGTCAGATTCAATATTGGTTGTAAAGTTGTATTTTTTCATTAAAATTGCTTTTTTTCCCCCCATGAATGAAGTTAAGATAATTTTCACAGTAAATCTTGTGAACAATTTTGTGAAAAGTCAGATTTTATTTTTAACGTACATGTGCCCTGATAGTCCCTCTGAGAGGAATTCTAGCACAGGTTTGAGTTGAGTCGCAAGTAACAAGCTGACCTGCGTGAGGTGCGTCACCATCTGATCCGAAGGAGAAGACGAGTAGTCGAGCGCGTCGTCGTCCTCGTGTCGCCTCCTCTTGCACTTGCTGGGATTTTTGTCTTTGTCCGGTCGAGCGGTGCGCTTGCAGCGCTGGGGCTTCTTCCGAGCTAACAAGTCCAGGAGATCTGGAGCGTTGCCAAGGAAACCGGCGCCGTCCTCATCCTCGGAGCGTGTGCTTTCGCCTGAGAGTCTGTGGCGGAAGGCGGGTGGGGCGTGGCCGCCGGGTGATGGCGCCTTTTCAGGTGAGGCTTTTTCTTTGAGCAGGTGGCGGAGGAGCTCCTTCCCGGGGTCGTGAAGGGGGGAGGTGCACGCCGGATTTACGGGATATCCTCGCTCCTCACGCTCCTCCTACGGGGAAACACATGAAGAGTTGAGACGGACATGTACTAACTACATTTAAGAGATGCTGCTGGGACAAACGTGATATGGCGCACCTTAACCTCCATGCGGCCTCGTGCAGCGTCCGCCGAGCACACAGACAGCTGCCTCTCCAGCTCTGAAGACGGCACCAGAGCCGACGGGGGCAAGTTGGAGTCGGCCAGCTCGGCGGCACCCCGCGTGGGCGTCGAACAGGACGTGTCACTCAAGGCTGGCGTAGGCGGGGCTGCCATGTCGTCGGAGTGAGTGGACAGCGGCGTCCGGGCTCCCCCGTCCCGATTGGCGCTCCTCCTCCTCTTGGGGCCGTCGTTGGGCAGGACGTCGGCGTAGAGCTGCGGGATGGAAGATGAGGAGAAAGGGGCGCGGAGGGTGGCCGATGGCGAGGAAGAAGCAGAGTCGGGGCCAAATGTATGACCTTGTCCAGTTTGATTGGGGGGCGTCGGAAGGGCGCCCGGTGGGAGAACCTGAGCCAGACTCCCGGCAGGTCTTTGTTTAGTCTGCAGAATGTGAGGCGTCGCCTCCACGGGCAACACCCCGCGCTGTTCCGGGGAGGCTCCCGCCCCATGTGGGAGAGGCCCTCCCGTGAATCCCTGCTGGGGCAGAGGGAATGGTGCCCCTGGCTGGCCCCCCAGCGTGGGTGGTCTGGCACGAGGGGGCGACTGGAGAAAGTCCTGGGGCAGCTCAGAACTGAAGAAGGGTATCTGGGAAAGAGTGTCCCCGCTTGGGGTGGGGCCAAGGGTCCCGCCTACTGCCAACCCCGCGGGACACAGTCGAGCTCCGCCTGGGGTGCCCGAGAGGCCTGGCTGGTCGAGATCCAGCCTCTGCTGCTGCAACGCCCGCTGACGTTCCACCTGAGACAGAAGGTTTAAGGCGACATGAGCCATATTGAAAACAAAGCCCACTATATAAAAATCTCCATCTCGTCAGTGTGCACGTGCGTCTCACCCCCTGCATGAGTTGCACTCTGTGTCGCTCTTGCTGCTCTCTCAACCTTTCCCTCCTTTCCCTCTCCTGGAAACCCTCACTGAACGGGTTGTTGTCGTCAAACTTGACCTGCAGGAGAAGGAACTTCCAGCTCACAATGTCTGCAAACCTCATCATTTGAAATTAAAGTTAAGAGTGTGAAACAATGATTCATAGATTTGTGTTGAGTTAATTTTCTGCCACTAGGTGGCATTAATGTTTCATGTTGGCCATTCTGAAAGGAACATTACGTTTCTCTTTTCAAATTCAGAGCAATTGGTATTCGAACCTGAGGTGCAGGTGCTGATAGGTCGCCCCCAGAGGCTCCCCCGTGGCCCGCGACGGGTCCCCTGATGCCAGAGACAAAGTCCGCCGCCGGAGCTGCAAGCCCAGGCACGATGGTGGAAACCAGAGGGGTTGTCGAGAGGGCGGGCGGCGTCTGCGGCGGTGGGTGAGATGGCAAATTCGGCGCCATCAAAGCTGACCAAGCGGTAGGGACGTTCTGGATGCCGCTCTGCAAAGGTGCCGTGTTTTGGGTGAGCACGACAGCAGGTACGTTTGTGGGGGTCCTCTGTTGCCGCTGTTGGTTCCTGTAGTCCTCGATGAGCACAGTGTGATCTTTCTGCTGCTTCCGGATCTGAAGCATAACAGACACCATTTTAGAAGCACAGCGGGGAAACTTTGTAATAGCGTATTGACTGGCGTCGGCGGGAGAGAAAAAGTGGAAAATCCTCCAAACCCAGAAGAACTTGACCAACCTGCTCCAACTGCTTCTGGACGGCGGCCTGTTGCTCGACGACGTAGCGCAGCTGGGCAGCGTCATCTTCGGCTAGCACGCGGCCCGCTTTCTTGGCCGTCCTCTGCTTGGCAGACAGCGCCTTCTTGATCTTGCGGTGGCCGGCGAGCTGCTCCTCCAGGAGGCGCTGTTGCATCTGCAGGAGCCGCTGCGTCTCCCCCAACCACTCCTCGTACTGGTGCCGCTGAGAGTCGTCTGTGGCACACGCATGCGTCAAAAAGCTGCAAAGCGGTTTTGAGGCAAATTGACATTGGGAGGAACTCACTGACGAAGCCGGGTCCAAAGTTGGGTGGGTTGGGCCGCACCAGCTGAGTGTTCAAGTCGGCATCCTGATTGGGAGACAAGATACTTCCACTTTCTGCACGCCATTTTATGTGGCAAACTCAAGCTAACCATGTATTGAGTCTACTTTCTGTTTCTTGCTCAAATCTAAATTGAAAATCCTCTACATGTTTGAGAACGTTTAGATTGGGGCACCTGTCCTGTCACTGGAAGAGGAGGCTGACTTGGGACCTCAGGAGCAGCGGTGGCAGCGGAAGGACCCTGATGAAACCTAACAGAAAAAATACACAACACATCAGTGGAGGGAACAGAGTCATGGTAATTTGGAATATTTATTCTTTGAATTAAATTATTTTCTTCCCAAAAGTCAATGACTTTCTTTTGTGCATGTATGGATGTTAGATATTTCTCATCTAATCAGATTTCAGCCTCTTCGTGTTGCCATTTCAATCTAGTCTGCCATAATCAATCGTGCTGGCCCATGGAACTTCAAATATGCAATTTCTTGAACCAACCAATCACACGTCAAAGTGACAATCAGGTGACAGGGTGGTCATACCTGTTGATGACCATGTTGTTGAGGCCCAGGTTGCCTTGGCTCATGACCTTGTTGATGCCCTTCAGAGCCACCATCTTGGCCTTCATGATGGGGTCCGAGATGGAGTCGAAGTCTGCTGCACACAAAGGTTCACAGCAAAACGACAACAAACGCGTGCGCCACGGGTCGGTCGGAATCTCACCCAAATCTGGGATTCCGGTCTCCGAGGTGGACTTGTGTCTGATCAGGGCTTGCATCTGTTTCTGCTGCTGCTGCTCCTGGCGCTCCTGGTCCAGGAGTTCCTGTAGTAGGAGGGGCTGCTCCTCCAGGAGCAGAGGTTTGCCCTTGTTTTCATTTTGGCTCTGGTCCTGTGTCTGTGTCGGACCCTGAGCCGACACGTCCCGCTGAACAGGCTGGGCTTGAGGGAGGAGACAAGGCTGGGGGAGTTGGAGGGGCAGCGAGTGAGGGCTGGAGCCAGGAGGGAGACCCTGAGGTGCCGGAGGAGCCGGAGTGCACCGAGAGGACAGTGGGTGAGGAGCGAGGTAAGCGGACGAGGGTCCGGCCGCACTCTGCTGGAAGCCGGGCTGCGCACCTGGAGACACACAAAGACCAGGGTCAATGCTACACTCTGCTTTCAAACTGAGACAAGTCACATCCTGATCTGGGGGTTCACCTGGAGCCAAAGTAGAGGTCAGGGCATAAGATGGAACCGTTCCCTGGACCTGCACTTCGGGCAAAGTCCCAGAACCACAAACTGATTCTCCCGACTCCCCCTGATGGGACACAATTGTTAATTTCGAGTAATAAGTCTTCCTCCACATATTTGTATTTTGCATGTTCAAAAAAAATCAAATCTTGTCACATTCCTACTACAACATTTAAGGTGTTCATGCTAAAGTCTGCAAGTCTACCTTGGACAGGTGCAAAGAGGAGCCAGGCTGGTTGGATCCGACTGCCTCAGCCCCAGAAGCTTGAGCTAGTCCAATGTGTCCATCTGGTCCAGGAATCTTTCTGGGATGTTGAGGGGGAGGAAGTGGGGTGGACCGGTTTTGAGGATCCGCCTGGAAGCTCTCTTCATTTTCTTCTTTAACTTGACCAATCAAGTCAGCGTTGTTGTCCATCTTTCGAGGTGCTCCTTTCTTTGGGTCGCCTACAGACTCCCCCAGCTCCAGTTCTTCATTGAACATGTCCTTCTTATCCTCCAGGTTGAGCTCGGGGTCGGCGTAAGCGATCAGGTCAAACTTCCCTGACAGCAGGAAGTCATCGAGATGGAGGTCGTTCGGACCCAGGTCCAAGTCTTCTTTGCCTGAAGAGGACAAGTGGTACCATTTAGTTGACATTGGAGGCCCACTAAGGTAAATCATGTCTATCTTGTTTAGATGCTGCTGGTTGGCTGATTAGTAAAAGCCCTCAATTACATATTGGTATAATAATATACATCTAAATTGTAAATACCAGAACTACGACGTAGCCGGCGCCAAAATTTAGTTCAAGATGCTGATTCTTACCATCTTCGGGATCCAGGTTGAGATTGAGGTCAACTAGATCTTTCACCTCCACGTCTTCCAGATCTTTGACGGCTGACTCCACTGCTTCCAGGTGCTCCTCGATGCCCTCGCCCCCTTGGAGCGCCACGTCTGTGCCCTGAGCCAACGCCGTGGCCGTTTGGACCAGGTTGTGCTGATCTTGCTGGTTCAGTTGCACCATCAGGAGGACGGGCTGGCCAGCCACGGTCTCCCCCCCCCCCATGCGGCCGCTCGGCAGGGACGCCTCGGAGGTGAGGCCGGGCACGAGGGAGAAGGGTAGCCTCAGGCGGTTCTCCGGAGCACGGTGGCGAAGCTCGATGTAGGGTTGACCCATGATGCTGTGTTGTTGCACGGGGAGAGCGCAGGGGCCGGGAAAGGCCTGGGGGGCGGCTGCTCTCGCATAAAACGGTTGCTTCTATTAGGAGGTGCAAACACAGGGAACACAAGCCAAGCTACTAACGTTCTTCTCACCTGACAAGATGTGAGGGTGTGGGCTGGCGGCGGTCAGCGGACGGATGGCGATCAGCTCGCCGGGAAGTGGCTTCCTTATCTGGACGGGGGCGACGGTGGGAGTTCCCAGCGTCAGGGGAGGACGCGGAAAGGAGTCCTGCGGGCCGAACCTGAACAGGAGAGCGCTCAAAATGCTGATGCGAACGAGCCAGTCGCCAAATGTATTATGCCGCTCCTCTCACCTCAACGGCGTTCCTCTCGGCACGGGAAACGGGGATGCTCTGGGGGTCAAACCTCTCAGCTGTTCCTCCAGAAAAGCTCCGGGATGAACTGCGGCCGGTACGGGAACACGCAGCATGCCGGGGTAAGGCGGCGGGGGACGCCCAAACACGTCCGTTGGCGGGGTGTTGGCGGCGTCCTGGGTCCAGTGATGGGGTGTGGCCACGCCGGGGGCTGGTCCAGGACCGGGCGTGACTGGCAAAGTTCCTGCCTCCTGAAGGCCTTTCTCCTGCCGCAACGCACTCTTTTGTTGCTGCTGCCTCAGGATGAGCTGGCGCAGTCTCTGACGCTGCACAGCCACAAATGTTTCATCATCATCAGATATTTCTAACAGCTAGTTAAGGGCCATGCACTCGTACGCTTTGTCATCACAAGTAGAATAACTTTATCATCCAGTGTCCAGGTGTCAACCATATGTTACTAGTACTACTAGTGTACTAGAACAACATTATCAAACTCTACAAGTCAACGAGTAGCACACGCTCAAATGGCTGGCTGTCTATAATGCGGCATTAGTAGAACAACTATGTCTGAGTAGTAAAATTTTTCCCTCACTAGTACCATTTTTGCCCTGCTAGTACACAATTAAACCTTACTTGTACAATACTGTTGTTATGCTGCAGTGGAAGTTAGCGTTATTAGTAAGGCAGTCATTATACTATCTTGTGAAACTCTCTTACAAGCGAGTACAATGAGTGTACTAGTACAGGCTTTTCCAGAAGAGTCGTACCTGTCTTAGTTTCTCCTCAGAGTCTCCAAGCTGCGGGAGCAAGCCCATTGGTCCTTCTAATGAAGCCACGCCCACTGCCGCCATGTCATCTGCTGCTGTCTTGTCCATCGGCGAGGCTCCGGATGTCAGGTGAGCCGCCGGCGATCTGTGGTCGGACGTCCCGGGGTGTTTTGGGGTCTGGTTACTCCCACGGATCCTGGTAAAGGAGTCCTGCTGCGGCGACTGACAACGACAAGTACGACATTCACATTTCAGCGTTTGCAGAAAGTACTACGCAGTGGCTGACTACCGACTAGGCCGTGTGACGAAGCAATGCGATGAGATGTGATGAGGGTTTATTACCTGCTTGCGGGTTGCCGAATCGCCGCCGAGAGGAGATCTCATGAGCCGAGGAGCCAAGTTCTCCACTTGGGCCTGGCCGAAGGCTTCGGGGGTCTTCTGAGGGTCAGGGGTGGAGGGTTGCTGGGTGTAAGGGTCTGGTGAGGGTCGCGGTGTGCCGGGCGCTTTGGCGTAGGGGTCGGAGGTCAGCGTGCCACCCGGCGATCGGGGGAAGTGCTCGACAAGTGAGGGGTAGGGGTCTGACGTGGGGTGGGAGGGGGAGGGGTGGCCGCTCGACATCTTCAAGTGGTCGAGGCGCAGCGCGAGTGACGCGCTCGGGAGGTACGAGCTGTCACAATGCAGTCCGGAGGTCGGAGGGTTGGTGTAGGGATCAGCCATCTGCTGATTCGGGGTCCCCGGCACAAGGTTGTAGGGACTGCGTTGAGGGGAACCCAGTCCAGAATGAAAAGCGCGGTCCTGAGACTGAGGGAGGCTGATGTCCGCCGGTCTGGACGGCTCCCTCCTGGGTCCTGGTGCTGCACCACCAAATAAGTCCTGTTGCAGCTGGTTTTGGGGGGGCATGGGGGCTTTAAACACCCCCCCTTGGATCTGAGGCCTGTGGTACACCTGGGAGCCCGAGGGGGGGCTCTTCATAGCTGCTCTGCTGTGCTGCAGTCCTGTATAATGAAAATAAGAGTTAGAGGCAGGAATTTTTTTGGGTGGGGGACGGGCACAAGCTTACCTGGCTGGAGCGTGAGTGTCCGGGAAGGATCTGATGATTTCGAATCCGGAGAGGGCACAGGAGACCCCAAAGCGTCATGGGCAGGTGAGATGCTGAGCGAGTGGCAGCGTTGAATGGAGGCGGGCCGAGGGGTCCCCGTCGGCTTGCTGTATGGGTCCCAGGGAGAGGTAGGACGGGATGAAGGAGGGGAAAACATCTGGGGGGAGGACGGATGCTGCTGGAGGGGGGAGGAGGAGTGAGGGGAGCGGGGAGAATGCGGAAGCGGCGAGTAGCCAGAAGGCGGTGGTGCTTGCGGCCTGAGGAAGACGTCATCAGCCAGCGGCGAGCCTTGAAGGAGGTTCTGTCTGGCGCATTCATCCGGCGAGGTGTCCGGCTGCTGATTGGCCGAGAGCTGCTGCTGCCGCTGCTCGCTTTTCACCTGCTCCAGCTTCTGAGTGGCTTCTATCTTGGCCAATTGCTTGCTCTTCTGCCGCATTTGCTGAGGACACAACACAGATCAGGGGCCGCACGTCAGTGTTCAACATGTCAGCGACAGACCCCGCACACTCATTCCCATTCCCTAACTGCTTGAGTGTGCGCTTTTAATATGCATTAACATGACATCATTCAAGCAGGACGTGGAGCCCAAGACAATCCCGGCAGGTGAACTGTGCTTTCTTCAAGCCTTTCAAGTATCAAATGCATTGTTTTTGTGCATTTGAACATAATGGAACAATTTTCCTCTTCTTACCGGCTTGCCATCTGTCTTTTACCTCTCCCTTTTCAATGACACATCAGAGACATTAGCAAAGGAGGCGGGAGCGACGCTCAACATATACACAAGCATCATCATTAACATCATCATCTGCACCCGGTGGCATGCGGGCCCTGCGGTTACAATGGAAACAACAGAACCCAATCCCTACGTGCGCACAACGACACTCACCTGTCTCAACTTCCACTCCTGCTCCAGCTCCGACTCTCGGGGCTTGAGCGGGTCCCTTAGCGCCGAGTCGGCGCCGTCCAGGCAAACGTCGTCATATGGTCCCTGGAGCGGCGGCTGACACGACTGCGTGTGCTTTGGCGGCTCGGCGTAGAGGTGGACCTTGCTAATGCGCTGAGCCGCGCGGTTGTCCCGCGCGCGTTGCTGCGAGACACAGCAGCACATCACATCATCACGACAAACGGCACCAGCGGCCACCACAGCGATCGTGACGACGCACTCACCACATAAGGCGCTCGGTCCTGAGAGCTGGCCTTCCTCCACAGTTTGGCGATCTGCTTCACTCTCGTCGGCCACTCTGAAAGAGACACGCAGGAGAACATCGGTCATCTGCGTGTGGCTGCAGCAAAGTGAATGCTAACCATGAAGTGCTGGCACCAACAATCTTCGAGAGGTTTGCGAGGATTGCATGCATATGTCAACAATTCACACAACTCGAGGTGCACCAATCGAGATCGGTCCCAATTTCCTTAATTTTAATTCTTGATCTCATCTCCCGCCTCAAAGGTCTAAAAAGTCAGCCAACTCTCCTATTTTGCTGAGATGATTATAATAGGTGTTTCATTTTTATTTGAAATTTATTCTGGGGCGGCATTAGTCAGTGGAAGGGTGGTCGTCACCCAACCGTGAGGTTGTGGGTTCGATCCTC
The DNA here is from genome assembly GCF_054856555.1 of Leptonotus elevatus. Taxonomy (NCBI): domain Eukaryota; kingdom Metazoa; phylum Chordata; class Actinopteri; order Syngnathiformes; family Syngnathidae; genus Leptonotus; species Leptonotus elevatus. The sequence continues at coordinate 13,647,947 of NC_141259.1, read as the reverse complement.
AGCCCTCGTGACCATGTCGAAGTGTCCTTGAGCATGTTCCTGTGCGTGTGTGCATACCAGGGTACTGCTCCATCAGCTGGGGGAAGTTGGTGTTGCAGTAGAGCACCGGCGCAACAGTAGCCTGCTCCCCGAGAGCCTCCTCCTTCTCCCACTTCATCATGCTCCTCTGAGCCGTCGACATGCCGTCGTGCTCGCCCTCTCCTGCCGCCTGATTGGTCGGGGGCGGGCAAGGGACGGCGACGTGGACGGGACCCCCCGGGATGGCGTCCATGTTGTCCAGACTGGGAGCGTGGCTCGCCAGGCCATTCAGTAGAGCCAGACGAGGAAAGGCGCCCGCTCCTACTGAGAGACGTGCCACAGTCAACAATCTGCCCTTCCACTTATTGCGTGCATGCGTGCGTGCGTACCCGTGTGCGTTTTGCCGCCTGCAGCAGTCTGCGTGTTTTGGTTGTGTTGCTGGCTGCCATTTGGGCTGAGCACGGCGGTAAACAGGTCTTCCACGTCTTTTCCTTCCAGCTCTGCGCACATGCCAACAATGCAACAAGCGTGTATGAATTTGTGAATTGTTCGTGGGGAGCCGCAGCTGAGATGAGGTCCGAGGACTCCTACCTGGAATCTTGTACAATTTGCTGAGGAGGGCACCTGCAACTAAAAATGGCAAAAAGACAGTATGAGAAGATAACGAGAAGTACAGAATGGAAGTCATGAGAGTGAATTATACACATTAGAGGTGTCCTAAGGTCCACTTTGACGGGAAAATGCTGTAGCTTACAAAGCCAGAAAAAAACATGAGGAGCTTGAACTCACCATCTGTCACCATCTTGTCCAGCTCAGGGTTTAAGATGGCGTCCAGGGGCTCTTCGTGCAACGCTTTATGACCTTGTTCGCCGTCACCCGTCACCTCAGAGGTCAGCAAGGGGTCATGGCTCACGGAGCTGATGTCGAGGCCAGCTGAGAGACAGGACACAAAGTGGTTAGGGGAGGGGGCATTAAGAGGAGGAGGAGGAGGAGGAGGAGGAAGAAGACTGCTATTGAGGACCATTATGAAAGATCATCTAAGGTCCACCCTAAAGCCAAACACGGCGTTTGCGTGTTTTGTTAGTTTGCAGGCTAAATGAGCCGAGAGAGGAAAGCGGGCGGGGTGAGATGACGGACAGCAGCTGCGGCCACTGCCCACTGTACCTGCATGTCCGCCGGCCACAATGTGAGGATGAGTGGTGAGAACGTCACACAGATCCACCAGCGCCTCGTCCGACAACACTGCTCGCACGCACACACACACACACAAGCAATGAGGTCACGGCGAGGACACGGCATCACCACAGCTGGCTGTATTGAGAATCTGTCCTGATCTACTTTTTAGGGCCGCAATAGATGATTACTTTAATAATCAAATGATTCTGTTGATAGATCAGATTTTAAAAACGTTTTAATTTCCATCCCTTTATCCCAAGAATAAGGAAATTGACATTCCAAATTAAAAGCAGATGTTTGCAAATGCTTTGCCATGAAGCCGAAAGACTTTCCTCTGCTGCTACCTCAGAAGTAGTAGCAGCAGCAGAGGAAAGTCTTTCGGCTGAATGAAAGAATGTCTTGAATGAAAGCTTCCCAACGCAGCCTCACAATGAAGTCATGGTGCCAGCAGACAAATGAAAGATGACATGACAAAGGAAATCAATGAGGGGGGGGGGACTCACGGAGTCTTTCCTGCTTTGCGTTCATCAGCTTTTCCGAGGGGGAGGGGCCTTTGCAATCCATCGCTCCTGACTGGCTGATCCTTGCTGCCTCCGAGAGCATCCTCTGGTCCACTTGACGAATGCGATACAGAAGATCCCGACCGAAAAACGCTTCCTAGAAGAGAGAGGGGGGACAGCCAATTAGAATGCTGTGACTGTGTGTGTGTGTGTGTGTGTGTGTGTGTGTTACCTGTAGATAAGACGGGAAGGCCTCCTCCAGCTTGGTCTTCTTCTTTCTGTATCTCTTCTTCACTTTGTCCACAGTCTGCTCGGCTCCATCTATGAGCAAGAGGAATAATTAAGATGCTGATGTCGGCCAAGGAGTGCCCAATCTTTATTGAACATCACCTTCATCTCCCTGCAGCGTTTCGCTCGAATGTCTCCCACCGCATATTTTGAAGGCGCCGGCTCCCGTCTTCCCGCCTCGCTGCCTCACCATGAAGCCTCCGATACCTAGAGATGGACAGTTACCACCACCATGTGCAAAAGCACAGATCAATACAGTGTACATGGACACCTCATGTCAAGGGTTGGCCCGCTACTGCCATGTGACTGTGTCCGCCATATTGGATGTGGCAGATCTGCCCCGTACAATAAAGCAAACCAACAGACTGAACTTCAGACAGCCACAACCCAAAAAAAGGACAAACCAAATGCCGCTTATTTAGGAATACTGTCTTGGTCTTCCTCACCTGGCCTGTACGGCTTCCTCTTCCTCTTTGCCATGTCTTTGCTGACATCATCCTCGGGGGCGGGCTCTCTCTCGGGGCTGGAGTCTGACTTGAGGTCACACTCCATGTGACCTACGCATGCAGACATGCACATTCATATAAACACATTTAAACAAGGTTTTGTGTGTGCTTGTGTGTGTGTGTGTGTGTGTGTGTGTGTGTGTATATGTAACCTGTATCTGGGTGGGGCGGGGTCTGCAGGACGGACACACTGTTCTGGTTAATGATCCTCAACTTCAGTTTGGGTTTACACCTGATACACAGAAAACAGACGGTCAGCACTTTCTCTGCATCTCACTTGACAAAATCCAATGTGAAAATCCCTTGGTAGAATTGTAGAGTCAGGAGAGTGAACAAGTCCATTCTGTACTCATTTATTAGGGAACCATCTAAGTCCACTGAAGAGAACTCCATTTACAGTGATTCGAGAGTAGAATTAACTTTCTAACTTCCGACATTTCTCTTTTCATTTCCATGTGATGTCACTCATCATTTTTGCTCACCTGCGGTATCTGCGGGTCGAGGTCAAAGGTTCAACCAGCGACTGGAGCTGAGAGAGGCCCGACTCGGTCAGACATACGCCGTCCTGACTGTACGTCTTTGTGTCTGAACACACAAACACATTTCAGCTCAAACTCATCAATTGTTTTCTTGCCCTATCATTTCAGGAGACGTCACCCAACGTCAGCCATTTTTGCATGATGAAGAGGAAAAAGAAGGAGGAGATGATGATGAGTTGACTGTCATTGGAACACACCTGCTTCGCGGCTCCTTGAGAGGATCTGAGCCAGGTCCAAATTGTCAGGCCTCCCTGCAACATTCACGCCATCCATCGTCACAACACAGCCAATCAAGCATGTGTGTGCGTGCGTGCATGCTTTACCGAATGGGATGCGACTGTGTGTTCTGCACAGTGAACAGTCGAAACCTTCATCAGCAGTGACCTCTACGTCATCTTCAGTGGTCAGACCCTCACAAGCTGCATGCACCCACCTACACGTACACACATTAGGCACATATAACAGACATGCACAAGATGAAGCAAGTTTACATTCCCTTCCTTCAAATTCATTCATTTTGAGTGCCACAATTTTTGCCAGCTTTATGTAGCGTAGTGCTTCTCAAACTGGGGTCCTTGGAACTCCGAGGGTCCACAGGCAGTAACTTGAGGGTCCGCAAAAATAATTATAGATCATTTGTGTCATTTTTTTTTTTTTGGAAAAGTGCATATCTTCAAATGGGGAGCGATGAAACTTGAGATACCAACCAACTAAACAAATTATTGCACTCCTCCCCATTTTTGAGGCTAATTAAAGGCTCCAATATGATTCGATCATCACATATATCTCACGTCCTCGCAACATTTCTAGATAGTGACAACACATAAATATTCAATTTAATTTAATTAACTCAAGTTGCTTCCTTACTAAACAGCTCCTGAATATTTTGGCTTAAACATTCAAAAAAGAAAAAAAATCCCCTGGAAGCCATGTATCATAAATTTATCCATTCATTTTTCAAAACTAAAAAAAACCCTGAAATATTATGCTTAAGTCTCAAAAGATTTTAAATCATTTCCCATGAATCAGGTGAAAGTTCTCACCTCCTCTCTTCTGGTTCAAGCAACTTGCAGCAGATAAAAATACCCAAACTGAATGAGACTTCCAAATTGTGTTTTTCCCCATTTATGAACAAAATTGGACAATCAGAAAATGACTCGTTATCCGTGTTTTTATTTTTATTTTTGGACAAATATTGAAAAAACAAGTAATTATTATTATCTTTAGTTTCTTTTTTGTTTTAAAAAACAAATGAACAAATGAGACACGGATGGCATCCCTGGCATTAATGCGTGCTAACCCATGCACAGAAGTTTGAGAAGCCCTGATTGTAACAGACCACAAAAAAAAAAAAGTGCACGTGTGTCTTACCGGTCACACTGTTGACACTGCAGAATGAGGTCGTCATGAGTGTAGGCTCTCTGACAGAGGGGGCAGCAGGTGAGACTGGCGCACGGACCGCAGTGGCTGTAGTTGCTTTGCCAATCGCAGTGCAGCCCGGGCGAGGCCGAGCCACATTGGACACACCACACACACCTGCAGAACACACATGCCCACACACATCCAGACTTAGGCCTCTCGTTCACACTGGCCACCTGCGATGTCTTGTGAAATAAGTATTTTCAAGGCTGAGGTGGTGGAGAGTGGTTTTTTTTGGGCGAGAAAAAAGCTCAACAATAACATTTTGTGAATACTTGAAATGGTGTGTTTAGCACCCACCATTTGCATTTCCAGGCTCCCTTGGGGACGGTGTGTAGGGGCGGGTCCAGGCAGTACGTGTGATAGCTGATGTCACAGTCGTCGCACAACAACAGACGCCCGGGGTCAGTGGCCTCACCGCACGCCTCGCACACCGTACATTCCAGACAGCGCCACCCTTTGGTCAGGATGACCCGAGTGACCTGCACAAAGTGGACACAATTAAGAGTCACAGCTTGGCCAAAGAGCACAAGGAGGATCGGGATGGATAGCTACCTTGACGTTGACGCAGTACGGGTGGTAGCATTGGCCGCACTGAGAACACGCCAGCAGTCGACCTTCTGCTCCCTGACCGAAGCTGCCGCACACCACGCACATGTCCTACGCAATGATAACAAGGGGCAAGGTTACTTTCCCGGTGAACGGCGTGGCATTCGCCTTCATTCTCTTGCCACCAACCTGTCTGAGTGTGAAGATGTCGGAGGTGGAGAACATGACCACCGTGTTGTGCATGGAGTTCTCCTCCTCTTCCTTGGGCGGGACTGACTCCACAAATCCGTACTGCAATGACAGCGTGTAGAGCACAGTCATTACGCCTGTCCCCTCACTCGTGTCATCTTTTACAGCTGGGATGTCAAACTCATTTTTATCATGGGCCAGCGTAAATTTATGGTTTTCCTCCGAGGCCCATTATGACTGAAATTGATGGATGACTCGTTTTGAAATCAGAAGCCGGTAAAAAAAAATTGCTTGTTCAAATGAAAAACAACAAAAGATAAAAGTGGCTATTCATATTCTTTTTTTTCTTCTTCATCTAACACAAAAATTGGAAAAAAAGATCAGGCATCACCAAGCAGCCAACAGGACCGGTAAACAAAATAAAATAAAATAAATAATAATAATAATAAATTAAGGGGCTTAAATCAGAGGCTGTCTTTGCTTCACCTCTTGTGATAAGGGGCTGTACAAGCAAACGTGTGTAGGCTCTTACCGCAGGCGACACAGACAAGAAGTCCTGAGTCTTAATTCGACTCCTTCCTCGTCCCCCTCTTCCTCCTCCAACACCTCCTCCTCCTCTGGACCTCCTCCTCCCAGAAAAGCCAGAGCCACGACCCTGACAAACCATGAGACCGGTAAAAACGTTTGTCCATTACGTCTGTAGCGAGACTTGTCGTGAGTTAGGCTGCGCTTGTTTTCCACCCGCTTACAGGCCAGGCGGCAGGGTTAGCATGAGGTCAGTTAGTTGAGGCATAAAAGTCAATGAGGGTTAGCTAGCGCTTCTTTACCACTCTCATGCTCCAGAGGGGCGAGTCCGCTTGACGGGACTTAGGGCTGTCCCGGCCCCCCTCTCCCATGGAGTCCTGGGAGGACGAGGGAGGGCTCACCGCCCTCGCATTACTCCACCACGAACCCTGAGAGTAGGGAGGAAGACGAGGGGGACGCCGTAGAAAAAGAGGCAGACCAGAGTGAAGAGAACAGAAAAACAAGTTGGAGAAAGAGGGAGGGGACAAAATGCAGGAACATGAACGTGACGGCCACAAAAGAAAAACCTATCAAAAAGATGCTGTTACTATGACAACAGCATGCAACGCAAGCAGTCAGGGAGCATGAGTACAATACTGGTGTGCACGCGGCACGCTCAAGAGGTCACGCACCTGCCTGGCCCGGGCCCTGCCGGGGGAGAACTTCCGCTTGGAGATGGCGGGCTTGCCCATGCCGATTTTACGGGTGAGCGGGATTACCGTGGACGTGCACGGAGGCGTCTATGACCCGAGTGGCCAAAATGGGGATGAAGAAAATGGCAACATGGAACTTTTGTAACTCCAAAGACGAAACAACTATGACATCTAACTTTATCTGTCACAAAACGGCTAAGCTACGCTGAAATGGTTCAGTCCTACCTTGCAGAGGGGCGGCGACTCCCTGTACGGTGGACTGAAGCTGAGGAGGGGCGAAGGAGGGGACAGGGGGGGCGGGGTGAGGGGGACCCTGACGGGCGAGGTCTCAGGCGAGGCCTCTGTGGAGAAAGGAGACTGCCTGAGGCGGATGGACAGCTCGTCCGATGGAGGCAACGAGCGAGGAGGAGGCCTGAGACTCCGCGTGTTGAGGGGGGGAGGGCTGAGGGAGGACGGGCGGCAGGGGGAGGCGCTAGGAGATGACGAGCTCATCAGCTTCATCACCTCCACGTCCACGTCAAAAGATGCTTCCGGCTCTCCCTCCCCGTCGCTGCTACTCTCCCTCGCCTCCTCATGACTGGGCCTGAGTGCAACCACGTCAGCGGTCGACTCTGGTGAGCCGGCGTGGGATTGGGCAACATCTTTGGTGGCATCTGGCGTGTTCTGGGAGCATGATGAGTCTTCTTGTGGCCATTCTGAGGGAGCGTCGGCCGGCACGTTGAGGGGGGACACTTCCGAGGAGACGTCGCCATGTTGAAGGGCGGCTGGTGATGGCAAAGGGGAACCACTAGGTGAGGGTGAGGAGGGTGAGGGAAGGTCAGAGAAGGGGGATGCTGCAGCAGGCTGGCCAGCTGATGGATGGACTCCTAGGGAGACACAGATCATCATCATACTCATCATCATCAACAGGCATTCTAACTCACTGCCTGTTTCATACCTGACGGGAAACATCTTGAACGCTCCTCCTGGTGCTGCTCCCTATTTTCTAGCACCTGCTCCTCATTCTTGTCCTGGTTCTGCTCCTTAACTTCCCCCCGGTTTTGCAACTCCTCCTGGCACCGTTCCATATTCTCCTCTTGCATCGGCTGCTTAATTTCCTCCTGGTGCCGATCCACATTCTCTTCCTGGTTCGACACTTCTCCTGCCTTCTCAGGGAGGTACTGGTGCAAATGGGGACATACCCCATGGTCTGTGGTGACAACTGTCAAAAGAAAATGCAAAAGTTAACGCACATCTGAAAGTTGAAAGAATGTCGAGTGCTCATTCTACTTACTGGAAGCGGACTCCTCCTCAGACAGGACAGCAGAAGTGTGACCGCCAGACCATGGGCCGGTTTCTAACTGAATGCAAGTCTGAACAGCCGAACCCTTACTGGTCTCCGACTTGTCAAGACTTAGTACAATCTGTGCATTGTCCAACTGCAAGGGACTCATGAGCGGATTCCAGTTTTCTGTTCTATGTCTCGTTTCATGCATGTCAGTGTGTTCCTGAGTGGGACTGCTGGCTGGTCTGTCATTCAGGGGGCTTAATGGTGCTGGAAACTGTCTCAGGTAAGTTGTCCTAGCCTGGCTAGCAGCAAACGAGCCACCAGGTAGGTAACTTGGAGATTTTGTTTTGGTCTTCCATGAAGGGTCCGAAGTCAAATCTGCAGCAGAATCAAGATGGAATGAATTCTGTTCTCGGGAAGCGGCCTGTGCATCCGCTTCAGGGCTCGAATGTATGCTACCTGGGGGGCTACTGGGAGCAGCAGCCTGTGATGGTGTCGGGCTACACCTTTGGTTGCTGGAGGTGAGACTCGCCTCCAAGACAATTTTGCTCAAAGTTTGACTATCAGAGCTGTCATCAACAGGTCTACAGTGTGTCGGACTAGTTCTAGTTGAATGGGAAGGCTTCGTTTCTGAGGGACTGCTGCACGCCGGGACGGTTAAGGGACTGCATCGGCCAGACTGTGGGAGCTGAGGAGATTCCGGATCATGCACGTGGTCAGCTTGGGTGCAGTCACCCACTGAAGCAGGACCGGTTTCAAACTCTGACGATGAGTTGGCGGGTGGCTGGGAAGTGCGGTCTGTTGGCATCACTGGGCTACCTGGTCGGCTTGAAGGACTGGTCCTGGCTGGTAATTGTTTAACAGTGGCAGGGTCAGTCACCTCTGTCATCAAGTCCCACGAGGCCTGAAGTGAGTTGGCAGGACTAGCACCACTGGCTCTAGTATGGATATGTACTGGCCTAGCCTGCTGTTCTATTGGCTTCAGACCTTGTGTCGTGCAATCAAAAGAATCACTGTGATGACAAGGAACATCCTCCGCAGTCTCAATATCAGAAAACATGTGAGAGAGGCTACTGTGGTCCACTGAAGTGCTTTGGTGAACAAGGCTTTCTGGTGCGGGCGACGGCAGATCACGAAGGGGACTTGACGGCGAATGGGAAAGTGTTGGGGGTGCGGGCATGACAGTGGCAGAGCTACAAACAACAGATTCAAGTGCTTGTACATCCACACTTCGATTATGTGGGATGTCTACAGGTTCAAGGTCTGTGCCGACACCTTGAGAGGACGCCATTGTGACGGTTGGTTGTGCAACAAACAGTTGCAAAGGCCTGGCAGGTTGCGGAGAGGACGTCCGTGCTGGACTAACAGGTTCTGACAGACTACACGGGGTGGAGCTAAGAAAGTTTTTATTTGATGGGCTACAGGGTGCTGAACGAGGCCTGTATGCAAAAGGTTTGCTGCCTGGTGAGAGACCCTGATTAAATTTACAAGCGATGAAATTAGAGGAATTGTTCTCCTGCTCCGGCGCCGTTTCAACATCCCGTGGAGGAGTCTTTCGAGGTGATGATCCAACTTGCGTAGGACAATGTGGCTCAGGAATGCATCTTCCTGGATGGCTTTGGAGCAGTGGCGATTCATCAGTCAGATCATGTGATATAATCAGTTGGGAGCCATCCTCTTGCACATGACCTTCTGGAGAGATGGCTCCAGATTTTGCTTCATCATCATCCAACCTCCATGGATTAAGCTCGGACATTGAACTATCCTGCACAGGACTTTTTGGAGATGCTCTGGTTGCAAGCTTTCCCCTGATTGAATCTATGGAAGGGCTGGCTGGAGGACTAAGTTGAGAAGGTGTGGAGGTCAAAAGGACAGCGCTTTGCTGCATGTCCTTAATAACCGAAGGCAATGGAGGGGGTGTTGAACACAAGTGAGGTACTGGAGACCTGCCATGGATTTCCTTACATTCCCAAGGAACATGATTGACTTGTGGGTCTTCCTTGTCTTGGATTGAGCGAAGCTGAGACACAGCAGGACTTTTGTGGCACTCTGTAGTCTCAAAGCAGGACAGGTGGCTTGTTACAAGCTCAGCTGGACACGAGGAAGGCTGCAGTGTATTTTGTTGGAGATCTGCTCCACAAGGATATGAAGGTGCAGTGAGTTTTTGGGGTTCTTCTGTACTTTTTTCAACCATTAGAGGCGCAAGCTCTAATGACTTTGCGGCTTTTGAGGGCAAGGACACTGGACTTTCATGGGATTCTGCAGGGAATGAGGGAGAGGGTCCTGGACTTAGCTGTAGCTCTGCGGGAATCGCTGAAGAAGATACTGGACTTAGTCTTGTGTTTGCGATATCAGAAGATGTGACTGGACTTTGATGGAGCAGTGTGATATTAGAAGTGGATGGTGTTGGACTTCGTTGGAGCTCTGTAACATGAGGAGATGTTACTGGACTTTGGTGGAGCTCTGTGATTTCAGAAGGAGATGGAACTGGACTTTTATTGAGCTCTGTGATGTTAGGAGTTGGGACTGGACTTTGATGGAGCTCTTCGACGTTAGTAGGGGATGCTACTGGACTTTGATGGAGCTCTTCGACGTTAGTAGGGGATGCTGCTGGACTTTGATGGAGCTCTTCGACGTTAGTAGGGGATGCTGCTGGACTTTGATGGAGCTCTTCGACGTTAGTAGGGGATGTTGCTGGACTTTGATGGAGCTCTGTGATTTCAGAAGGAGATGGGACTGGACTTTGATGGAGCTCTGTGATTTCAGAAGGAGATGGGACTGGACTTTGATGGAGCTCTGTGATTTCAGAAGGAGATGGGACTGGACTTTGATGGAGCTCTGTGATTTCAGAAGGAGATGGGACTGGACTTTGATGGAGCTCTGTGATTTCAGAAGGAGATGGGACTGGACTTTGATGGAGCTCTGTGATTTCAGAAGGAGATGGGACTGGACTTTGATGGAGCTCTGTGATTTCAGAAGGAGATGGGACTGGACTTTGATGGAGCTCTGTGATTTCAGAAGGAGATGGGACTGGACTTTGATGGAGCTCTGTGATTTCAGAAGGAGATGGGACTGGACTTTTAAGGAGCTCTGTGATTTCAGAAGGAGATGGGACTGGACTTTTAAGGAGCTCTGTGATGTTAGAAGGAGATGGGACTGGACTTTTATGGAGCTCTGTGATCTTGGAAGGAGATGGGACTGGACTTTTATGGAGCTCTGTGATCTCGGAAGGAGATGGGACTGGACTTTTAAGGAGCTCTGTGATCTTGGAAGGAGATGGGACTGGACTTTTAAGGAGCTCTGTGATCTTGGAAGGAGATGGGACTGGACTTTTAAGGAGCTCTGTGATGTTAGAAGGAGATGGGACTGGACTTTTAAGGAGCTCTGTGATGTTAGAAGGAGATGGAACTGGACTTTTAAGGAGCTCTGTGATGTTAGAAGGAGATGGGACTGGACTTTTAAGGAGCTCTGTGATGTTAGAAGGAGATGGGACTGGACTTTTAAGGAGCTCTGTGATGTTAGAAGGAGATGGGACTGGACTTTTAAGGAGCTCTGTGATGTTAGAAGGAGATGGGACTGGACTTTTAAGGAGCTCTGTGATGTTAGAAGGAGATGGGACTGGACTTTTAAGGAGCTCTGTGATGTTAGAAGGAGATGGGACTGGACTTTTAAGGAACTCTGTGATGTTAGAAGGAGATGGGACTGGACTTTTAAGGAGCTCTGTGATGTTAGAAGGAGATGGGACTGGACTTTGATGGAGCTCCTTCATAGAAGGAGATGGCAATGGACTCTGGTGGAGCATGGTGACATTGGAAGGTATTGGTTTTGGACTTAGTTGGTGGTCTTGGATGTTAGAAGGTGATAGTGTTGGACTGTTTGGGATTTCTGTGACAGTGGAAAAAGATTGTGTTGGACTGTGCTGGCGCTCCGAAATGTTCAAATGAGACAGGACCGGACTTTGATGGAGCTCTGTGACATTGGAAGAGGTGACTAGATTTTGCTGAAACTCTGTGGGCTTTGATGAAGATGGAATTGGACTTTGCTGAAGCTGTGTGATTTTCGAAGGAGATGGTGATGGACACTGAGATATCTCTGTGATGTCAGAAGGAGATGGGACTGGACTAAGCTGGAGCTCGTTGGTGTTAGAAGGAGAAGAGATTGGACTTTGCCGGGGCTGTGTGACATTACGAGATGGGACTAGAGTTAGATGAACATCTGTTGTGTTAGGAGATGGCATTGGACTTGAGGATGAAGGAGATGGTGTTGGACTTTGCGGGATCTCTAAGATGTTAAGAAATAGGACAGGACTTGAATGGAGAGCTGTGACATTAGAAGGAGATTGGACTGGACTAAGATGGAGATTCGTTATGTTAGGAGATGATACTGGACTTTGTGGGAACTCTGTAGGCTTCGATGTAGATGAGACTGGAATTAGATGGAGCTCTGTGACACTAGATGGAAAAGGTGTTGGACTTTTCTGGAACTCTATAATGTTAGGAGTTGGGAGCGCACTTTGCTGCAGCTCTGTCTCATCAGATAGAATTTGGACTGGACTTGGACAGAGATCCTTAGCATCAGAAGGAGATGGGACTGGACTGTGCTGCATCTGTGTGGACTTCGATGAAGATGGGACTGGACTTAGATGAAGCTCTGTGACATTAGGAGATGGTGTTCGACTTTGGTGGACCTCTGTAACTTTGGGACATGGGAGTGGACTCTGCTGTAGTTCAGTGTTATTAGACAGAGATGGGACTGGACTTTGCTGGAAGTCTGTTGGCTCTGATGAAGATGGGACTGGACTTGGATGAAGCTCTGTGACATTAGAACGAGATGGGGTTGGACTTGCATGAGGTTCTGTCGTGTTCGAAGGAGATGGGATTGGACTTTTCTGGTGATCTGTTTTATTTGAAGGAGATGGGACAGGACCTTTCTGGAATTCTGTGGTGTTGGAAGGGGATGAAACAGGACTTAGTCGGAGCTCTGTGGGATGAGAATTCAAAGGTTGGAAGTCCACGTGCTCAGATGGATATTGTGGTGGACTTTCACCGAGTTGTGTTGGATTAAAGGAAGATGCTGCGAAACTTTTCTGTGGCGAAGAAGTAGGGCTTTGAAGAAGCTCTGCGTGGTTCAAAGATGGCGTTGGACTACGCGGCAACACTGTAAGGTTTTCAGGTGATGCCAATGGACATTGTCTCAACAATGTGGAGTTACAGGAAGATTGTTCTGGACTTTGCTGGAGGTCTGTTGAGTTACATGGAGATTGTGTTGGACTCAGTCGCAGCTCTGTGGGGTTAAAAGGAGATGATGATGACTCAGGACTTTGCTGAAGTTCTGTGGGGTCAGAGGGAGACAGTACTAGACTTAGTCTTAGTTCTGTGTGGTCAGGAGGAGTATGTTCTGGACTAAATATTTGCTGTGGCTCTGTAGCATGAGAGGGAGATGACTGTGGACTTGGTTTGAGCTCTGTGGGGCTAGCCGGTGAAGATGTTGGACTTTGCTGGATCTCTGAAGGGTCGGAGGGAGACAGGACAAGACTTAGTTTTTGGTCGTTGGAGTTAGAAGGAGATGATGTTGGACTTTGCTGGAGCTCTGTTGGGTCATCCAGAGACAGGACTAGATTTAGTCTCTGCTGTGTGGAACTAGAACTAAATGGATTCGGACTTCGCTGGAGCTCTGTGGCATGGGATGGAGATGGTACTGGATTTTCATGCAACAGTCTTGTACCCTCAGTTGGAGTTTGAGCCTGCTCTGAACATGCGAGCTGGACTGGGCTGTGAGCAGTAGTACTAATAGGAAGAACCTCAGTAGGACTTTCAACATCTGGCGCGTGTGTGGGGGTGAGCTGGACGTCTCGGGCAGGACTGTGTATGATTACTGCTAGTGCTGTTAGCTCCGCCCTCTGATGCTGACAGGCGGAGCAAACGTAGCTTTTGCTGTCACACTTAGTTGCGTTGACACCTCCCTCGATGGAAACGCACCGGGTGTGAACACACCTACAACACAATGCACATATGCACACATCAGGAAAACTAACTGAAACAAATTTTCATGGATGGAATAAAAACAAAAGTGCTTTTTTTTTTTATAAAATAAAAATGAAAACAAACTACAGCTTACATTTGGACAACTAACTAAAACTAACAAATACTAAAATAGAATAAAAATAAATAAAAATAAAATATATTTTGTTTTTGTATTTGCTAAATTAATATACATGAGCTTTCAGCGTTAATTTTAAACTTATTTATTTTGGTATTATTGGTATCTCAAACAATCGTTTGAGAAGTTTACTTTATTTTCTGATCTTGCCCTCAACAAATACTTCATATAAAAAACTAAAACTACTAAAAATGTATATTCAAAATACTTTATTAATTTGAAAATCAATTATCTGTTCTGTTATAAATTAATTGTTGCAGCTATAGTTTATACTTATGTATAAAAGCCAAAGGATGGAAGCAAAGCATATTCTTAGACAAGATTATGGTCTGATTAAAATGAAGTTCCTGCCCTCACTTTAAACAAGATGCCACAGAATGGCGCCTATGCACTATTTTTAGACATGTCTTTGGCCTAAGTACAAAAGTGGCATATAGCAAAAGATGGAACGCCATATACGCATCAACTCTTATCGCATATTACCTGTAGCAGCAGACGCACGTCACATAGTCCTGTAGTGAGTACAAATCGGGGGGGTGGCCACACACGGCACAAGGCAGAGCTGGGTCACATGACACACAAAGTAAGGGGTGGTTGGCCCAGTGACCCGACGACCTCACACCACAGCGGAGGCACACCCTACAGTTCTGGAAGAAGAACACGCACCAACATTACACCACTTGACCAAAGTGTGTGTGTGTGCGTGTGCGTGTGTTTGTGTGCGTGTGTTTGTGTAGGCGCGTGTGTGTCACCTGGCAGGTCCATTTACTGTCAGGTGTGTGATCCAGTGGAGGAGTCAGACAGTGCGCGTGGTAAGATTTATCGCAGCGAGCGCACACCAGCAACACAGACGCGTCGTTCTCCCGCAGCCTAAAGGAGACGGCAGCACATGCATGACATCACTGCAGCGGTGTGTGCGTGCGTGTGCACATGCGTTACCGTTACCTGCAGCTCTGACACACTCGACATGGAGCACATTGCCAGCCAGCCCGGATGAGTGGGGAGGGATTCAGGGGCGGGGCCAAGCATGTAGCGTGGTATTGGCTGCCACAGCAACAGCACATCAACAGACTGCTGACGTCGTCGCCACGTGAACACGATACGCATGACCGAGACGCTGAAAACCAAAGAATGATTTCAAAAAACAAAACTGGCACACCACTTGTCAAATCACGTAGATCAAGTTGAAGTCAGGTGGAATAAACATGGCGACCTGAAGTGATGTACGCGTGTGTAGCGTGTGTACCCGTGTGAGCGTGTCTGGTGCACAGCGTGTGTCTCTGCTCCCAGTCCTGATGAGCGCCCGCAGCAGCAGCACATGGGAAGTGGTAGTTCCGCCCGCAGCCCGTCTCTCGGCAACACAGCGACGCTCCGAGACCGCCGCAGAACACACACACCTGGACGGGAGAAACGCGGGAGGCTGAAACACACTTGCAGTTGCTGCAGCAAAATATAGTTTTCTACAGTAAATATTTTTTTCCCAATATTTAAAAATACCTGAAACCTTAAACTTTCACATTTCTTTGTTTTAATGTCGAACAAAAACAAAAGGTTGAGAAGGTTCCCAGGGTCAGTAGCATCTCTTATAAAGTTAACTGAAAATGTTAATAAATTGCTCCCTGAGATTAAAATGGTTTTAGATTTACCTTATATTGGCCGCCAGATTATTATTTTTTAAAGGCTGATACCGTAGCGTCAAAATGTCCAATACCGGCGCCAATATCACTAGTTGAATATTGCGGCGATATTCATAATTTTGACGAATATCGCAAAAGCCTTTTTTTTTTTTTGCTTCCATGTCAACTTTTTAAAGAGATAGTTTTATTAAAAAGGAATACTTTACTTACTTATTTTTTGTATTATTGTGTTTTATGTTTAATTTGTATTCATGTACAGTACTTTGTTTGGACTGTATAGATTTTTTTCCCTTCGTCAACTGACCTGTGTGCTTCCTGAGTCGATGGCTTTGTCCACGTAGAGTAGCGATTGGCCCTCGCCGCGACACACGCCCTCAGACCAGGACGCACACTGAAGGTGAGCGCAGCACTGACCTACAAACGCACGCAGATTTTTTTTTTACCTCACCTTCCAAGTGTGTGTGTGTGTGTGTCAAGGCACAAGTGACAGCACACGCGTGTGCGTATAAGCTACCTGTGGGGTCAAACAGTGATTGGACGTCGATGTCGAGCGGAAGTCCGATGGCTCCGAGCTGCTCCACCAACTGGAAGGAAGACTCGTCGTCTGCAAAACAAGACAATGTTGGTCACACTGCAACGCTGTGTCACATAACAAATCATGGGAAGCATTACTCACCACTCTGTGCTGGACTGCTGCTGTTCCTACACACACACAAACACACACACACACACACAGAGAGATCAGTGATAACTTATTATTGTGACTGCTAGTTGAATTCACACGAAGAAGCGCAGGGTTTCCCCCAATGTTTAATAAACCTTATGACCCACCAGAATAATTAGAACTGAAAGATTTTCTTTTGCATTGTTATTTTGACTCACGTGTGCACGGCCTGGCCGCGTGGGTAGCAGTGGTCGTGACAATCGCCGTCGCGGTCTGAGGAGGTTCTGCGGCTGAGGACGTGAAGCGGGATGTAGCCCGGCGTGGGTCCGAACACCACCAGCGGGCCTTGGCCCAGAGGGGGCCGCTCGCCGCGGTAACAAAAGGCACACTGCTGCAGGCTGGCGAAACCACACGAGGACTGTCAGGACCGTTGCCGTGGAAACGCGCCAACACGCAGGCACTCACCGTCTTTCGGTGTGTCCCAGGCTGGGCGTGGGTGAGCCGGAGTCTTCCGACATGGAGCGTCGTAAAAGCGGCGACAGCGCGTCGTCGTCTTCCAGGCGCAGGTGGGGAGACCGCTCGGGGCTGGAGGCCGGGCTGGCTCCACCCATCTCCGCCTCGGCAGGTGCGGCGCTCGGGATGGGGCTTTGCGGAGGAGGTGACGGGGCAATGGGACTTGTTTGCGGCGGCTCCTCCTCCGAGATTGATGGCGGGGGCGGAGCTAAAGAAATGGTGGGTTCATTGGGAGGGGCTTCGGGGATGGCGGGGGTGGGGTCAGTGTTGGATCGCCTCCTGGAGGCGGAGCCTCGGCGTCCAGTGGTCACCGCTGCTGACAAACAAATGAAAATCATCATCATCATCTGATCCCAATTGTATAAAAGCCCCACTTTGACCACCTCAATTTGAACCAAGAAAAGCTCTAATGAGCCTCCTCATGCTCACCTGCCATCTTGTCAAGAGGCAGCGTTTTCGCCATCGTATCCACGTCCTCTTCATCTTCCACTTGGGCTTGGCCTCGACTCCTCCCCCTGCAGCCACACATGGCAATGTAATGTCGCCAACTAAAGTACTGCATATAACTGCTTATTCAAGAATTTTCGTGGTTTAAACTTTTTGTTTGTTTGTTTTTAATTATAATGGCCGTTAATTATACACAGATTTTCCGTTATTTACGAGGATCCTCTGTATACATGATAACAAAATGGTTACACCGTTACAACGGCCATCTGAGGAAAAGCACAACAACCGACATTTGACACAGTGTAAACACACACACACACACGTGACAAGTAAAAATGTGGCCAATGATGATTTGACTATTGATCCCACCCGGCCTGGCTCATCACACTTACTTCTTCCTGGATTTGGGAGTAGGAAGGGGAGGAGGAGGAGGGGGAGGCGCAGCGCGGCCACCTACGCCATCTTTGCGAGGTCGCCCGCGAGGCCGCTTCTCCAATGCGGCAGCTTTGCGTCCGGCCCGAGTGACAGGAGGTGGCGCTCTTCTGTCCTCTGAGGGCATTCTGCATCAAAACATAAAAGACAACGTTAACGCCTGCTTCCTGCATGATGATGTCACTTCCTGGACATCTTGGGTGCATACAAACATTAAGTTTCAAGTCGGTCATGTAAGTGTGTGTGTGTGTGTGTGTATATGTTATGTGCCCCAAAGAAGAAGAAAACATTTTGTCTATAAAATTGTTACTCAGTATAACACTGTAACTTTATTAACAATAATGCAAAAAAAACAAAGAACACTAACTTTATTAACAATAATGCAAAAAAAACAAAGTAATATTGATGAATTTAGAACAAAGAATAACTTTGTTAACATTTAATGAGTATGTAACAGCAACGATTAAGTCCATAAATTTGGCTGGAATTAAAAACGACACTCAGCGTCTCATCTTTTAACTTCTTTTGACATATCATTTATAACTAGTAGCATGAAACGTCGTACTTTGAATTGAAAAACACCATTTAAACTCAGGTTTCTTGTTACTTACGCCACTTTGTCTGTATTAGACTATAACAGTGTGAGACTTTTGCCAAGCCTCCTGAGCAAAGAGAAGGAAAAATAAGTCAGGAGATGATGCTGATGTTGATGTTAGCTAGCTAACATCATTCAGCTCATTAAACGTCGACGTCAACCGTCAAGATGTGCTAGAAACGGCGTAAAGTTGAATTTGGTCCGGCGACAGTTGTCAGTTTTGGAGTTGAGCTCGGAACATATGTAACAGAAACCCAGCGAAACGTGTAAACACAAGCGTTAGCGTTAGCATTTAGCTCGTCGCACCGCCCAGGTGACTGATTACTTATGCTAGCAGCAGCTAACGTTAGCATGGCTAGCCGTCACGCTCAAGGCTCCGCTCGCGTCCACAATTTCATCCAAACAAGACAAAAGTCACACGCGCAAGCGAGTAGAAGACGAGAAAAGCGAGGGAAACGTCTTACGGATTTGATGCGATTCTCCTTTTCCTCTCCAGCTTGCTGCCAAGCTCAAGCGATGTGTTGACATACAACTTGTCTGTGCGCTAGCAAACATTTGCAGCTGCAGTCACAGCAACTCGCCAGCAGCATCGCCGCTCATCGCGTCCGTACTAGTCGCGTTTGTCTTTGGGCGAATCGAACAAGATGAAGGAAAACGTTAAAGTTGCAACCGAAGCTCCATCATGGAGGCCATGTTTGAGCGACCGAAGCACCGCCCGCCTGTCAGCGACACCGAGAAAAGTAGGGCCGCCCTAGTGGACAAGTCCGGCCCGCCGTATAGAGCACACCTAGCGGGTTAACTCACTCACTCACCGTCTATCTATCTGTCTGAACGTTGGTGTCCGTAAATGCATGTATATTCACAATGGGCAAACATTAAGTGTGTATGCGTACTTCAGCTTGCTCGTATCGTGTCAAAGTGCATCTGACCCCGCGCACGGATCTGATAGTGGTGGTTCGGTTTGTGTCATCAGACCTCAAATCCCGGAAAGGATTTCAACTCGCGAGGATCGGGACTAAACATACGAGGACCCACAAGGATCCGGACTGGACATCTACATGTCCGGACTGGATCTCAAAATGTGACCGTTTGCTTGTTGACGTGACCACCTCGTTCACTTGTTCCTGGAAAGTTGGACAAACTCCTCACCCGGTCCTGTTCATTCTTTTAGTGCAGTCTGAAAATATTTACAGGATTTTTGTTTAAAATCATACGAGCAGCCCTAAAAAAATAAAAATAATTAAAAAGCAAAATTTGTGCAGTTCCATATCTCTGTACCTTTTATAAAACAACTTAAACCGGGAAATCCTGATCTTATGTGACTTATCTGGAGTGGGCACTTTTCAAAAAAGGTGTGCAGTTATCCTCCTGCCTTGTAAATGAATCAAAGGGCATCCATAAAAAAAGGCCTCTAGGGCTTCCTTCCATCAAAAATAACCTCTTTTTAACTCAAGCTACTTGTTGGTCGACGTTTCTTCTCTTGGTCATATTTCTATGGTAACAAGATGGCGTCCATGTCATGTGACCAGCATTTGACCAATCACAGCAGAGTGTAGTCACAGCGACCTTAAGTGGACACTATTAGCAACAACAGCTACTTTTATCCAAACGTTCCGAAAGGAAAAGAAGCAGTTCTAGTGTCCCCTTCCATCATCTTCAAGCTGCCATTTTTTCCCATGATGAACCAACCTGTAAACTGTCTGTTCGTTGTTTTATTTTACCCACGTGTCCGTAGTCACCGTTATTTTAGGACCGACCGGCGAATATAAGCATTTTGTCACTATTGTCCGTCAGTAGTCCTTTATGTCGGAAAAAAAACACACTATGAAACACGTTTAAAGGAGTTAGCATGCTAGCCGTAGCCAAGATAGCATAAACTGGCGTGACATCACACACGAGCAAACACATATATAAATCATAGCCGTTTGTGCTTCCTTCAGTCGTCAGCAAAATAGCCGTCCGTTTGTGAGAAGTACATCAGCACTTGACCCGGCACCGACAGATGAAAACCCATGTACTCTTTTTTTTGTTTCTCGCCATTTGCCAGAAAAACATGTTGAGGTTCTACAGTTTACACGTTGCAAAAAAACTCCCTTGAGGAGCTGACCAAATAAAACACGCTAACGAGGTGAACATCAATGCTTTAAAAGTGAAAAATAAATTTGAATCTGTGCAGTGTGTCAAGTCTGACACAGAAGTTGGAGGAGAAGCATCAGACAAATTCCAGGCCGCCGTCCCCGACACGGAAGGAGACGTTTCTGTACGCTTTGCTCCCGGACGACGTGGACGTGCAGTGCACGCTAAAGATGTGACCTTTGGGGCGCTCCTCGCTGCCTTCTGTCAAAGCAACTTCCTGTCTGGAGCACAACAAGCGGTGAGTGATCAGCTGTTGCCAGGGGCGACACAGGTGAGAGTGCGAAGATGAGGAGGCGGCGTGGCTGCAGTGTCTCCTGTTGGCGTGGCAGGAAGCAAAGATGCTGATCTGGTAATCCCTGACGGATGAATGGAATAATTTGTGTGAACAAAACACTTTGATAGAACAAACAAAACAACAGCCAATCGCAAGCACGAAAAGCCCACGAAAGGCCCACCCACCGGAGCAGAGCGGCCAATAGCTGCGAACATTTGCTCAGATTCTCTTCCTGCTTGGTCACGCTGGCCCCGCCCCCACCGCGGTCTGGCCAATAGAACGCCGACGCGCTGTCGAGGAGGACGAGCGCCAGGCTGGGCTGGGATGCCAAGCGGGCCTCCAGCGTGTGCAGCGTGACCAGCAGCTGCCACGAAGAGCTGCAGTGCGCCACCAGCAGACGGGACAGGCACGCGCGCACACGTGCCTCCTGCTGCCGTGGCGAGCTGGACGATCCGGCTGGGAAGGAGGCATAGGGGGGGGGGGGGGGGGGGGAGTTGGGGGAGATAGACAGAGAGAGAGAGAGAGAGAGAGGGAGGGTGAGACACACACTCGCATGCCACCCCACCCCATGTCACTTACCGGCGCCGGCAAGCCTGGCATCCAGTATGCTGACGAGCCTCAACATGTCCAGACTGTAGTCGGTGTCGATGAAGAGCACGTCAAGCTGCAGGCCGCCAGCGTCATCGGGGAGGATGGCACGGCACAGGAAGTGGTAAAGCAGCTCCGTCTTACCTGCGAGACGCACGCCGCCGTTACGAGAGCGCCACGGCGACGGGCCGCTTCCCATGGCCTCAACTCACCAGTCCCCTCCAACCCATACAGCTCCACCAGCGCACCTGACACAAACACTCCACGTCATCAATTTGCCAATCATATGCCTCATTGAGTGTTGAATGGTACGCTAATGTTGCCACCATATTGGATGTGTCACAGTGTAGTGATTGAAGTACAAATTACATTTTATCATGGCCAATAAAATACTTGTGTTGTTTTCTTTGGTGGTTGCTGTTTTGTTTATTTGTTACTTAAACTATTGTTTTATAACAACTGTCTGCATATATTTTGTCAACAACAACAAAAGGCCACAATCTAAAAATCCCTTGTCGTGATCAGTGTCTGCTCGGGTTTGTTTTGGTGACAGTGTGCGTGTTGTTGTTGACTGACCGGGTCCGGATTGTGTGTTCTGTGGAAAGAGGCGAGGTTCGATGTCATGAACACTTCTGTGGCCATCAAGACGAGCGAACAGCTGGACACATAGAAGGCGGCACACGTTATAGACGGCAACAGCAGTACATAGACGGCACGCTAGTAGCGCTACTTGACAAGCTTACGCTGACGGCTGGCGTCATGAATGCATTGTAAACATTAAAACACTGTCAAGTAGCGAAAAGAAGAAAGAAAAATAACATTTTCAAGCAAAATTGTTAACTTTTCGACGTCTCACCTTCGCGCCACTCTCAGTCATATCGCCACTTCCTGATTTTTTATTTTTTTTCTTCGGTGGTGTTTATTGACGGTTAGCAAAGCAGCTACCGCCACCAACTGGACTAACGTGGACACGGAAAATAAACGTATAAAAACACGAAACAAATCACACTTTGCACTGAATTTGAATTAAAGAGGTTGCGTAAAAATACCTTACACACAAACCCCTAATGAGGAAGTGTTTCAACATATTGACCTCTTTATTTGTGGTAGCTATGGACCAAACAACACAAAATACTTTTCAATAAATACATTTAACATCAGCACCAGACGTATCTGCATGCTTCATAAGGACGACAAGGAAGAATAAATAGTGGGTTTGCCGCACTTCTATGTACAGAATATCAAACATAACAACACGCAGTCTCTGGCAACGCCCACCTGGCCGCCCCGTATCCAAAAGCTCTTCGTTCGCACGTGGACCACTTTTGGCATTTTTTTTAATACAACTTATGGCACCACTGTGCTCTCGTCATGCACGCACGCACATGCTCACGTGTACACGCGCGTACACACTCACGCACACAATGTTCAAGTTCTTGTAAGGAAGAAAATACAATAGGAGAAACAATAGAGTGTGCGCGTGTGCGTGAGTGATGCGGATAAAAGCACATGAAGACAACGGTGACTTTTTCTGCCATCATCGTCGTCCTCATCATGTGACAAACATAAAGTGGCGCACATCAACTTTGGGAGAGTCTTTGAACGGATGCTCCACTAAAGATGCAAACCACGGGGGCGTGTCTACAAAAACACACACACGTGTGGGCGTGGGCGACGGAGTTCAAGCAAGACAGTGCAAAAACATGTCCTCCACTTCATCCATTGTCAGTAGTCGTGCTCATCGGTTTGGGCTTCCTGGTTATGTCCAGCAGCACTGTCGCCATTGGAGGAGGCTGATGAAGAGGAGGATGAGGATGATGAAGAGGAGGAGGAAGCTGCGTTGTGCTCACTCTATGCAGAGGACAAATACTCCAGTGCCACTTCATAACAAAACTTGTATTGTTCCTGTGGACAAAACAAGAAACAGCGGAAATGACTTCAGAGTCGACCATGCACCCATGTGTGTGCGTGAGTGTGTGCATGTGGTACCAGAAGGTCCACCATGTTGGGTTTGTTGTTTCTCAGCGTTTTGACAGCGTGAAAAACATCAAGAGACCGCTGCTGCCGTAACATGTCACACACAATGTTGACACTGCAGAACACACCACTTCGGCCCCCGCCATTCCTAAGGGAGGGGGCAGAAGGAATGAGGGATGATAAGAAATGAAGTCAAGTTCCAACTTTTACCAAGAGAGGGAGCCAAATTCGCAGTTATATTGAAACAGCCTCAGTATCATGTTACAGTACAGTGGTGCCTTCAAATACTACGATTATTGCCCCCCCTCCCCCCCTCCTTAAAAAAAAGATGAGGAAAAGAGCAACCCATAATACTTGTATTTGTATAAAAGCAAACAGTATTGACATCATTCAATGGAATGAAATAGAAGTATGTAAGTTCTGGTGCTGCTTTGGCCACTTGGGGGCAGTATAAGACAGACTGATGTAAACACAGTACAGCACTAAAGTTGTACTTTGCAGACGATCAAGAATATATGACTGGACTGAGCGCTGTTATACTGTCTGTAAATTTACATATGTTGCAACATTGTGTTCCAAAATCCAATATTTTGAGTGTTGTAAAATAGCAATATAAATGCAGTTATCCATTTTTTGTTAGTGTTAGCATTAAGCTACAATTAAGCTAGCTTTGAGTTCGCTGCCACCACAAAGTTCTCATATCCCGAGTCTGTGCTCACAATTTGACCGAAAGATGGCCCTTATCTTGAAAAACTCTTAAGTTAGGTCGCTCTTTTGTCAAGGCACCACTGTACTCAAACTACAAGTACTGAATTAAATAGCACGAATCAGTCAATGCAGCAGCATAACTTGCTAGCTGTTTTTGCAGTTTGTGTCGCGAAATAATGTAGTGCGTGTTGTAGTTTGTTGCGGCCGTGCGTACAGGCAGTGCACCAGCGTGCGTCCGTCTCCGCCGTCATAGTCGTCCTGCCATTTGTCTACCAGGTGGAGCAGCTTGAGGAATGAGCGCTTGTTGACCGGCGTGTCCCGGTAACGCGGCCAGCCCAAGAACTGGAACTGCTGCACCATGCGGTAGCCGTCCTGGGGCTGGGGAGGTGCAAAAAAAAGCGTGGGGTGTCAGGGTGAGCAAATGAAACACTCTCACTAGATGAACATGTGCAACAAGGAAAAGAAGAAGGAGAAGGAGGAGATGAAGGAGGAGAAGGGGGAGGGGAAGAAGGAGGAGGAGGAAGGGGAGGAGAAGGAGAAGGAGGGATAGTAGGAAGGTGAGGAGGGGGAGGAGAAGGAGGAGGGGGAGGAAGAGGATAGATAGGAGAAGTACGAGAAGGAGAAGGAGAAGGAAGAGGGGATAGGTAGGAGGAGGGGGAGGAGAAGGAGAAGGAAGAGAAGAAGGAGGATGTGAAGGAGGGGTAGGTGGAGGAAGAGAAGGAGAAGGAGGGATAGTAGGAAGGTGAGGAGGGGGAGGAGAAGGAGGAGGGGGAGGAAGAGGATAGATAGGAGAAGTACGAGAAGGAGAAGGAGAAGGAAGAGGGGATAGGTAGGAGGAGGGGGAGGAGAAGGAGAAGGAAGAGAAGAAGGAGGATGTGAAGGAGGGGTAGGTGGAGGAAGAGAAGGAGAAGGAGGGATAGTAGGAAGGTGAGGAGGGGGAGGAGAAGGAGGAGGGGGAGGAAGAGGATAGATAGGAGAAGTACGAGAAGGAGGAGGAGAAGGAGAAGGAAGAGGGGAAGGGTAGGAGGAGGGTGAGGAGGGAGGAGGAGAAGGAGGGGAAGGAGCAGGAAGGGTAGTAGGAGGGGGGAGGAGGAGAAGAGGGAGGGGGAGGAGGAGAAGGAGAAGGAAGGGTAGTGGGGGGGGGAGAAGTAGGAGGAGGGGAAGGAGGGTGAGGAGAAGGAGGAGAAGGAGGAGGAGGAGGAAGAAGAGGACGATGAGAAGAAGAAGAAGAAGAAGAGCGGTTCGCACCCTGGCGTTGTTATAGATTCGGAAGATGCGGCTGATGACGTCTTCTTCCAGGTCGGCCGATACGAACTCCACCTGTAGCAAGCCCAAACGATGGACGCCGTTCTCGGGCCAGTACTGAGGACACAACTGGAGGACAAACAGATTGTTAGCATATATGCTAAATATATCAATCCTTGCGGGTTATGCATATCCCGCCTCAATGACAATGTCATCGTGTGCGTGCGCTGACCTGCGCGGGGTCCACGTCGTTGAGCATGACGATGGCGGTGCAGTGGTAGTCCAGGACCAGGCGCCAGAAATCCTTGACGGTGTTGGGCAGCGGATGCTGCGTCACGATGAAGGCCGACGGCTGCTTGTAGCTCTGCGAGGCGCAAAAACGTTTGCCGAAGAACGTCACCGGCAACTCGCAAGACTTTGGCCCAAAAGCCATCTCCAAACTGTCATGCCGGCGCGCGTACGTACGTCCATGAGTGCGGCGTTGATGTAGTTGGAGCTCTCGCCGTCCATAGTGATGAGGAAGGGCAGGCAGCGGTCGGGAGGAAGCACGTCCATGCAGCGGTTCTTGTCGTGGTTGCGCGGAAGCAGCGCGATGCTGCAGTCCTCCACGCGCAACGTCGGCGTCACCATGTTCAACGTCTGGCACACGCGAACGTAAGAACGTGCAACATTTTGGGGAAATATACAGGCTTTTTGATTTTTTGCAGAAATATGCCACTTGTTTCTTGAAAATCAATTTTTTTTAATGAAAACTTTTGTTGGCTAAATGTTTAGCTTTTTTTTTTGAGAATTCTGCAATTCGTTTCTCCACCCAAAAAATACACAATTATACCACTTAATTCTTTAAAATCGAACTTTTTGGGGAAATATATGATTTTTTTACTGAAAACACAACTTTTTGGGCCAATTATTCCGATTATTTCCCCAGAATTATGTAGCTCATGTGTGTGCGTGTTTACCCGGAATTCCTCCTTAATGGGACTGGAGTTGGTCTGCGGGTCCAGCCGGTTCATGTCATAGTATACGGAACGAAGCTGATTGGCCGGGATGGACGTGTCGCCGCACAGACACGCCTCCAGGATGGCGTCGTGGATGAAGACGTACTGCTCCTGCAGGGCGCACGGTGCCGCGTCACATTCTGACGACGCCGCAATGGCCGCGTGCACGTGTGCGCGCGTACCTCGGTCTGCACCATGTTGACGCGCCGCGCCCGCAGCTCTCGCACGCAGTTGTAGATGTCGACCACGCCCTCGCGCTCCGCCATGTCCAGCATGATGTCGATCACCATGAAGCAGCCCGTGCGGCCCGCGCCAGCACTGTCACAAACACGCGTCATTCAGGTTGCATGCTGCCCATGTGACACATTCATCATCATCATCATCATCCTCGAGCCAGACCTGCAGTGAACGACGGTGGGCCCGGCAGTGGGCGGCGTCTTGGCCTTCACGCGGCGTATGAAGCCGAGCAGTCCGGTGGCGTGCAGCGGGACGCCGTGGTCGGGCCAGCCCGTGAAATGGAACTGGCGGATCTCCCGGATCTCGGCCACGCCCCTCTGGAACACAAGTGACCCATCAGCCGTCGGGGTCGCGGCACCCGAATGACAAGCGGCGACTTGACGATGTCACCGACCTTTTCCACGGCGAAGGTTCGGATGACGTACTCGGACAGCAGCTGCGTCTCCATCAGGGTTACGGAAACGTCGCCGAAGATGTCGCTGTCATCGGGCCAGTATTTGCAGCACTTCACCTGAATATGGTGCACAACCGCAACACACTTCAAGTAATGACATCACCATCTGTTAATTGCATTGCGCAATATTTGGCCTTTTGTAATCTTGCAAGGGCTGCAGCTATCGACTATTTTGGTATTTGGATATCGGAGTGAAAATTCTATAGAATAAAGTTGTCACTTGAAGTTACTTTAACAACAGGGGGCATTGTTAGAAAAGTCTTGACAAATGCATTCTGGGAAATGGAGTCCCACATACACTCTTTGTGTTGCATGTGTGTGTGTGTTTTGCCTACCCGTCCCACCTCCACCAGGTTGGTTACCATGACGATGGCAGCTGTGTTCTCCTGCCACACCATTCGCCAGAAGTCGTACATGGTCTCCTGCATGGGACCTGCAACACGTGCCCGTACACAAACACACACACACACACAAACACACACTGATGTAAGACAACAGGCGTGGTGTTGTCACGTGAGGATGCGGAGAGCGCCGCTGCGGACCTTGCGTGGCGATGTAGTGGTTGGGCCGGTGGTAACCCTGCAAACGAGACAAAGGGACAAGCAGTCAACTTTTTTCACTTGATTGACAGCTGTCGGAGGTGGGCGGAGTTTCGACTTAGTGCTTAGTCAGGGCGTCATTTTTGGCAAAACAAACTGGCGCGCGGGCGCGTACACGCACGCACTCGTACGCGTCGACTTTTGTGTTTGTTTACTCAGTCAACACCACTTGCATCCAGGATGACCACTGTTGCCATGGAAACAGAGAGGGCCGCCATCTTTTGCTTTGACCTTTAAAGGCAACCAACTATTTATTGAGCGTGTGCGTGTTTGCTTGCTGCTTTTGCGCCAACGATGAAATACAACCAAGTCAGTCCATGTAGAAGGATGTCGTCATTCCGTGTGTGTGACTCACATCGACATAGTTGGCGTTGATGTAGTCAGAACCCTTCTCTCCATCTTGAGGCTGCAGACGCACGCGAGAATGGTCGTCTAACACGCACACGCACACACACACACACAAACACACACAGCAATAGGTAAGTACATCGGTTTTCGAGATAACAGGCTTTGTCGAGCCGATTTTTTCTCCATACAACTTTTGTCATGCGATTGTATTATACTGCCCCCGGTGGCCGAGGTGGGCACACTAGAAGGAGCAGCACAAGGAACGGAATTGAAGCATGAAATCAAATCATCATGCACAAACTAATGAACTGTTGATGCACAATATTATAGAGTGCTATTTTCCTTATCAAAAACATTTACTTGAGGGGGCGGGGGGAGGGGGGGGGGGCAGCAACAGATTAACAGGTGTGTTTGCGTACGTACAAGCGATGATGTTCCCGTAGCGATTTTTCATTCGGTTTTCGTCCTTCTTGGCCGAGTCCCAAGGTGCTGACTGACCCTCCAAGAAACTCTAAGCATACAAACACAACAAATGAGCACAAAAAAATACAAAATAAGCCATCAATCAAACCATCAATTGGCTAAAGACAGCATGTGTGCTCGGTCTGTAGCGTACTATACTAGAGACGAGAAAATGCATGTGCTCGTCATGGCAAAATCGGAAAAAAAAAAAAACACTCCATTTTCCTTCAATTCTTTTCTTTTTCCTTCCTTTGTTCCACACTTCCGTTGCTCATTCGCAGCTGTGTGTGTGCGCGTGTGTGTGCGTGTGTGTGCATAACATGCACAACGCTATCATGCTCTGTGTCCTGTCATCTGGTCATGGGTCAAACTGTGGGAGGTGATGTTTCACTGGCTTGAAGATTTGCTTCCAATAAGCTGCCAAGACAGCATAAGAGAACCGAAACATTCAAAGCAAACCAGGAGTGACCGAAAACCTTCTTAAATAGAGGTTCCACGAAATGAAATCGAAAACCGGAACCTTCTAGATCAGGGATGGGCAACTCTGGTCCTCGACGGCCACTATCCTGCATGTTTTGGATGTTTCCCTCCTCCAACACACCTGATTCAAATGATCAGGTTCGTTATCAGGCACCAGCAGAGCATGTTGATGAGCTGATTATTTGAACCGATAACAATACTGATCATTTGAATCAGGTGTGTTGGAGGAGGGACACGTCTTAAAACAGGGATGGGCAACTCCGATCCTCGAGGGCCACTATCTTACATGTTTTAGACGTTTTCCACGTCCAACTCACTTGATTCAAATTATTAGGATCGTTATCAGGCTCCCCTAGAACTTGATGAGCTCAGGTGTGTTGGAGGAGGGACACGTCTTAAAACAGGGATGGGCAACTCCGATCCTCGAGGGCCACTATCTTACATGTTTTAGACGTTTTCCACGTCCAACACACCTGATTCAAATGATCAGGTTCGTTATCAGGCACCTGCAGAGCATGTTGATGAGCTGATTATTTGAACCGATAACAATACTGATCATTTGAATCAGGTGTGTTGGAGGAGGGAAACATCTAAAACATACAGGATGGTGGCCCCCCGAGGACCGGAGTTGCCCTTCCCTGATCTACATGATGATAGGTGTCTCGTTTAAGGTGATACAAATTAAACAATGTGTTATTGGATGATTGAAACGTGAACAGACTGAATGATCAACTGAATGAAAGAATGAAAGGTTTGTTTTTAAGTGGACATGATGTTCAATTTCTTACCTCGTTAAGCTGTCCAATCGGATGAATTAATAAAGGAGAAGCAAGGGGGTTAATTATTATTATTATTATTATTATTATTGTCCTCACTTCCTTTTCCATTAACATTTAAAAATATGACAAAAACTCCCAAGTTCATAATTACTGTGCTTTTACATCATCATCGTCATGATCAAAACCACAAAACACACTGGACTCAATGCACTTGCAACTTGTGGACGTGCGTGTATGTGTGCGTATGCATGTGTGTTTAATAGATGAGCCCTTGGGGGGGGGGGGGGGGGGGTGTCGGACGGCTGGTAAGCAACACAAGCACACACACGGCGCCTCACAAACACGCACGCACGCACGCACGCACGCACGCACCTCGTACTCCTCCTTGAAGCCGTAGCCCTCGGCGCACTTCATCTGCGTGATGTGCTGCAGCAGGTCGGCCACGCGGATGGCGGGGTGCATCTGGGCCGGGTCGGGGTGGTAGGGGGGCGGCTCGCGCTCCGCTTCGCGCTGCTTCAGGTGGTTCTGGACCAAGCTGCTGGTCTCGCTGCTCAACTCGTCTGCAACGCAAAAAAACACACACAAAAACCCGCAAATCGCGTCAACAAACGTCAAGCGGCCACAACGGCAAAAAAAAAAAAAAAGCTGGACCGGGACATCAGCCTGGCGCAGGATTAAACCAAGTCACACCTGGTGCAAACGTCACATGGTACAAAATGCCACAAGACAACACACACAACACAGATTAAAGGAGCAGTTTGCAGTTTTTTTGTGGGCTGTTTTTTTTAGTTTTTATGAGAGACTCAAGTGATTCAGGGTGGGGGGGGGGGGGTGGACTAGCGAAAAGAGGCTAAGAACTGCAAACTTGCCCTTTAGGTCACATGACTGCAGAGCCTGTGATATCCATCAACTCTTTTCACACTGCAATTATTAATAAAAACTCAACAGTCAATCTTTTTGTTTACTGAACCAAACTGGGCCAGATCCAGAACTGAACCAGATTTACTTCTGGCCAAGATACTTTACTGGGTCAAATCCAGTCATGGTTCAGCTCCAGTCCTGGTCAAGAACAAGTAGTGGCCCAGGTCAAGTACTGAATCAGTTCCATTAAAAGTCCAAATCCAGGAGAGGTTCTGATCCAGTACTGAACCAAATTCACAACTGGTCCAGATCAAGTAGAGGACAAGATGGAGACCCGAGATCCAAGAATGGTCACGGGTCAGTCATAGTCCAGATTTCTGGTTCTGGACCCGCCTCCAGGTGAAAAGAGTTGCATTGCATTGCTTTCAGCAGACAAACCTCAGACCACGCGTGAGTCACTAAACTCTCTGCTCTCATTGGCTGCACTGCTTCCAACCCAACCAATCACGGCAAAAGGGGCGGGGAAAGGCGATGAGATGAAGACGGCGGTGGCTCATAATGCATGACGCGACAACACCAATGGCAACCAATTAAAGTGGAGGAAACGGGCTTGATGACATCACAGATGATGGCGGCATGGCTCCATGCGCTGAGGCGGTATCCCAACCCCCAACCCAACCCAACCCCCCACCCCCCCGGTCCAAATGCATCAACTTACCATGAATGGGAACTTTTACACACCGAAGACGACAAGAAGAAGAGAGAGAGGAGACAAGGTTTAAGCAACAACTTGAGCTTTAGCCTCAGCCTGCACGCAAGCTAGGCTAGCGCTAACACAAAGCTAGCATCAGTCCAACAGGAAGTGGCTTCTTCTAGCCCTTCAGCCCCGCTCGCTAGCTCAATTAGCAGCAGGCTAACCTGACTAGCCTAGCTCATGTGGCTAACCTGACGAGCCTAGCTAATCCAATTCCTTTCAGCAAACTAACTGAAAAACAGAAATGTGCGATGACGCTGGAGTGAATGTTGCCATTTCGCAAGACAGAAAAGTAATAAATACAAGTTTTTGTTGTCAATTGGGAGTCAGGAATGAGCAGGAATGAGCACGCGACTGTTTTCGGGATCATGAATCATTCCCAACTATAGTGAGCTACATACAGTATTTGACATTGTTATCAGCCTTTGAAGCTAAACGCACCATTAGCCTCTGAGAGTTAGCAACCCAGGTAATGTTTAGCAACATTTGGCTTCTTGCTCTTCTCCTATTTGAAAGTCAATTCTGACTAGTGCGGTTCTGTTTGGACATTTTACATCCCCAAATTGATCATTTTATAACCAGATACTAAAATATATTCCGATATTGTGTTTTCCTTAAAATTACGTGAAACTAAAGTGGAAGTCAACACAAACATTTTTCTTTAAAATATTTTGTATGTGCCCTCACTAGTCTAAACACAACAATCTACCTGTTTTTATCCATCACAGGGGACGGCGAATAATGAC
Source organism: Leptonotus elevatus (assembly GCF_054856555.1). NCBI lineage: Eukaryota > Metazoa > Chordata > Actinopteri > Syngnathiformes > Syngnathidae > Leptonotus > Leptonotus elevatus. The sequence continues at coordinate 13,616,186 of NC_141259.1, read as the reverse complement.
TGAGAACAACATCACTGTAATAACCAATCACAGAACAGCTTAAAAAAGACATTCAGCCGTGATTGGTCTATGATGTCATTCGTGATCTGTGATGTCATTTTCAGTCGACGGCAAGTGACAAAATGGCCGCCACCTGTGGAAAAATGGCCGCCACCTGAGAGGATTTTTCATTTTTTTCATTTTGCACAAATGCAGTATTAATCAGAATGTTGTGTTTACACTAATGGGGCTTCATAGAAGATATTATTGTCAAGAAAATTTTGGGATTGACTTCTCCTTTAACAACAATGTTATCTGATCTTTTTCGCCATTAAATTGAGAAAGTAAAATAACCCACGAAAAACAAATCAAGTAAAAATCTGTGGTAGTACAATCAGTCTTCAAGGAATGTGCACTGTTGTTGGATTAAACGTGACTTGATTGGTCGTGCCTGGAAAGTGATGCAGAAGGATGACATCATTGAAATGATGCCGTTGTTTTCATATCTTATTAATAGGTCATTGTATCAAAAATGTTGAATTTGGGACAGACGTTTTTGAGGGCGTGTGTCCATGCACAGGTCGGAGGTCACAGACATGGATGCAGGATGGAGTGACGGACGAACGGACGCTCGGTGTTTTCCAGTCAAATGGACCATAATGGACTTGAAATCAAATCAACTCATGAAAAAAAACGAAAGGATGACTGACGACTTTCCATGAAGAAGCCAAGAGCATCAAGCAGGGATGGAGGCAAGCCACAAGATCAACACTTCCTGTCTGTCTGCTCATTTCCTGTCTCACTTCCTGTTTGCTTTCTGTCCTACGGGAAAGAAAGAAAAGACGGCTCACCTAATATGGCGGTCGGCACCGACGCGTCTGCCGGAAGCACGCACGCAGGAGTAGAAGTATTGATTAATTACAGTCACAAGTTTGGAAATCTGTTTCATTGTTGAATTTAAGCATGAATGGATGAATGAATTAGGGCCCGACCGATATGCATTTTTTTAAGCCGATGCCGATTTTTAGCAGAAAAATACACAGATTACCGATTAATCTGCCGATTATTTAAAAATATATATAAAGCATAAAATTACCCCCGCCCCAATTCCTTTTCAATCTGTGTCACTTACGCACAAACTTTCGCTATTAGGATTATCTGCTTTAAATGAAAAGTCCATAGTATGACTTTATTAAAAAAAATCATGAAGTGTAAAAACGAAGCACGTTTTGTATTTACATATACAGTGGGTTTGCTTAACGTCATGTGTTTAGTTTTACAGTTAACTCCAACTGTGTCATTAAACAACTTAAAGGACGCCGAGTGACAACAGAATAACCAGAATAACATACGCTACACACTTGCTAGTTGCTAATGCCACGCAAGCAAAATGGTGCCTTCAGGGTACTTTCACGGCGTCGGAAACTTCGGTTTTCTTAGTTAACGTAAGAAGAAAGTAAGTGAGAAAATAATAAATAAAGAAATAAATAATATACAATAATAATAATAATAAAATTAATATATAATAAATAAATAATAAAGTAAGAAAATAATTGGCCGATTGTCTTGGCCGATGTTTGAAGGCCTGTAATCGTCCGATTATAATCAGCGGCCCGATTAATAGGTCGGGCCCGAGAATGAATGAGAGAAAGCATGAACAGGTGAATGTCTTCATCCTTTGCTGAGTGAAGGATGACGGAATGAATTGTTACCTGCAAAGTAGGACTTTGGAATTGTGCTGCTGTTTGTCTTCATGGTGAAAGATGACGCAGATGACACCGCTGTACACACACACACACCACCATCATCATCATCATCATCATCATCATCATCAGGCTAATTGTGTGTGTGTGTGTGTGTGCGCGCGACACTCACTGTGTCCATTGAGAGTGTGTGCGTGTGTGTCCACCATTGTTGTGTGCTGCGAATTGTTGACCATGAGAGTCATTTCCTGTCTGGAGCTGAGCGTTTCCTTCCTCTTCTTCGCCAACTTCCTGTTGGCACAAAAAAATGCCACACAGGTCAAGACACATACACATACATGTATACTGGCCGCATCTATTGCTGAGTGTGTGTGTATGTGTGTGTGTATGCGTGTGTGTTTATTGAACATGAAAAAAGCGTCCTTCAAGTTGACTTTAAAAGCTTTAAGTATTTTTTCTCTTTCTATTCCGAGTGCGCAAATAAAAACATCCATTTGTCTGATTCACTTGGAGACGCACACACGCACACGCACACTTTGACTCTGACCTGAAAATGGAAAAGGTAACAGTGATATATATAAATAAGTATTAAAAGCTGCTTTTAAAATGAAAAGACCTCTGTGGATGTGTGTGCGTGTGTGTGTGTGTGTGCGTCGATGTGTGTGTATCCTCCCCGAGGCGAGCGACTGACCCCACCCCCTCATGTCTTCTTCTCGTGTGCTTTGAATCGCCGGGAAAAATGTTTTCCTTTTTTTTTTTTTTTTTAAACAAATGTCAAGAAAAATGCTTCACTTTTTCTTTTATAACAAATGTGAAAAAAAATAACCTCAAATGCGATACGCTCTCAAATCTGAAAAATTGATCATAATAATTACAATAAGGAGGAATTTTCCTCATTCTTCATTAAGAGCTACAACCTGTAAAAATCTAATGAAAATCAACAACTTGTGACGACTTTTGCGCCCACTTCATGATTGACACCAACGTCTGCTCCCGGAGCACAAATCAAACACACCCTGGCAACATTTAACTCTCATTAGAGCCCACTCGTTGCTCACATCTCACACACACACGCACGCACGCACACGCACACGCACACAAACACACGCACACACACACAGTACCCTGCAGCGATTCAGCTTTAGGCAGCTGAAAAAAGTCCACCAGCCTTTCATCTAAATTTCTCTCTCATCTTCAACATCTACAAACACGCACGCACACACATCAATACAGGCGAGGGTTTAATGGTGATTAGCATGCACGAACGCACACCTCCAAACACACACATACACATGTGTGACGTCATGTTGACAGTGATCGACAGCTAGCCCTTTCGGTCCCTAGCCCCGCCCCCTCCCGATTAGTCGCTGTTTACCGTTTTTTCATGAGGAGGACAACCCCGAGGAAGATGATGATGAAGAGCAGGACGCCGGCCATGGCGCCGGCGATCTTCACCGTGTGGTCCGATTGCTTCTCGTGATCCGGTTCGGGTTTCCTGGTGGCCGCACCTGAAAGCGCACACGCACGCTCGTGAGCGCTAAGCTAACTCGGCTTGTTAGCGCCGCAATGCTAGTCCACAAACAAATGCTCACGCACGCACTCGAGACACTTTTAAGGTTAATATTAGGGCTGGATAAAAAAAAAAAAAAATCTATTATTTGATTTGAACAGGGCTGGTTATCGTTTCAAATTTCCTTAATCGATTCGATTTACATGAGTTTTGTTCGATCCGATTTCGATTTTATTCTGATTCAATTCACTTGGTTCAATCCGATATTGATTAATTATAGAACATTGATTCTTCTGAAATAACAAGGACATGATAAAAAAAACTATGAATTAAAAAGATTCTGAATGGTCATAAAGTGCAATAAATCAGGTCTTTCATAAATATAAGAAAATACTTTTAAATTCACATAAACAGTAAATTTCAAGAAAACAGTAAGACACAAAAAAGTTGTTAGTTAATTTATGAGAAAAAAATATTAAATTAACCGATTGTTAGTTGTACGAATCGATATCACGCTCGAAAAGAAAAATCGATTCAATTATTCGATTTTTAAAACCCCACCCTAGAATTGAAAAAAAAATCCTTTTCATAGCCTTAAATTGATTATTTTATTAACGTCATTTTACCATAAATTCATGTGAAAATAGAATTGCAATTAAAGTGCAAAATTTTAAAGGCCTAAATGTTTTGTTTTGTTTGTATCTTACAGGACATTTAAAAGTATTGTCTTATATTTATGAACAAAGCTAATACATTTGTAAGCAAATTAGCTTCTGTTGACTATTTGTTACAATTAATCTTTTTGTAACTTTGCACCCAACAAATACCTCATATAAAAAAAACTGATACTAAAACTAATACAAATGAAGGAAAACCTATTTCAAAGTAACTGAATTTGAAAAACAAAAGTCAAAATGAAACAAAAACTCGTTGAGAAATGCTAAGCTAACCTATTGTAAGCCAAGTTCACACTGCCCCAGTCTGGTTCAAACTGGTTCCGTCTGGTTCAAACTGGTTCAATATTGCCTGAAAAGTTGTTTGATGGTCCATACTGGTTGAAAACGGTCAAGGCCGTTTCGTAGGGGCCCGCACCACTTTCGCTCAAGAAAAAAGCCGCAGAAATATCTTTGTCACTTCCTGTTTTTCTTGTCAAGGTCAGCCTGACTGGTGACTTTATTATCTCCACGCACACACACGCACCATAAAATATGTTTGTGTATAAACGCAGATTTCTTTGCTTCAGGCTTTAGCCAGTCACACTGAGTGGGAGGTGTGCCTTTTTCTGTGTGTGTGCGTGTTGCATTCATTTTACAACACACACACATGCACAATGTCTATTTGCACCGATGGGAGTGAGTGATGAAAAAGAGAGCCTTTCAAAATAAAAGCCCCTTTGAAAGCAGCCGTTTGAGCTTTTATTCCATATCCGGCTTGTGTGCGGAATTGTATGTGCACTAGTGCGCTCTCTGTCCTCACTAGTTACACAATTCAGTGCACCACTAGTAGTACTACTAGTGACGACATAAAATTAAATTGAACTAGTTAACATCTAGCCCTTCACTGCATTGAATTGTGCACTGTAGCTGTTAATCAACAACTGAGTGCTACTAGTACCACTAGTGAAGGGCCAAATGTTAACTAGTTAACTAGAATTTTGTCATCACTAGTAGTACTAGTAGTTGTGCACTGTAGCAGTTAATTGACAACTGTGTGCTACTAGTACTAGTACTACTAGTGAAGGGCTAGATGTTAACTAGTTAGCAATAATTTGGCCGTCACTAGTAGTATTAGTAGTTGTGCACTGTAGCAGTTAATTGACAACTGTGTGCTACTAGTATTACTAGTGAAGGGCTAGATGTTAACTAGTTAACAAAAACATTTTCGTCACTGGTAGTACTAGTTGTTGTGCACTGGATCGTGCACTGTAGCAGTAAATTGCATGCTACTAGTACTAAGAAGGGCTAGATGTTAACTAGTTAACTAGAATTGTATGTTGTGAATAGTAGTACTAGTAGCACACAGTTTTGCCATACTAGTAGCTAGGGTTGTGCCAAAAAATTTGATTTTCATAAGAATTGCGATTCTCATTTAATATGATACAGAATCAATTTCATATTTAAATTATTCTGTCTTGTCCTTGTTGTTGTGTGCCTCAATTGGGAGCGCTGCTCGTGTTGTACATGATTTGGCCACTTAGGGGCAGTGTGGTGCCACGCGTTCTGATGCACTGTTAAGTTATAGCCACATTAGAGAGTAGAAGAAAAAAGTTCCGATCAAGTTATTCCAATAAAAGTTGGAGGGTTTTTTTGCAGCAGAGGAAGCGCATATGCCGGTGAGTAATGTTAACATGCTTCTCTGTATACATTCCTGAAGCGTTTTGTATGAATAGTCGTTCTTTTGAGTGATAAAAGTGCCGCGAGTAGCATAGCGCGCTAATTAGCATTAGCGAGTCAGACAGCAGTCGATCATGATGTTTCTTTGCGCATCTATAAATTGAAGCAGAAATCATTGTCAATCAAATCATTTTGAATCAAAAATCGTTCTGAATCGAAAATCAATCGCAGACCCAAAACTCTGAATCGAATCGTGAGAAAGTAAAAGATTCCCACCCCTACTAGTAGCATCTGAATTGTCTTTCCGGCGAGGACAAAGGGTTTACTAGTACACATGTGGGATGTGGAATAAATGCTCAGCAAACAGCTTGGCAAGCAGCTGCGTGACAAGAAGAGCAACTGTCGGCGGCGGCAACAGGGGTCTTTGTGTGTGTTTACGTGTGTGTGTGTGTGCGTGGGCCCGAGCGACGTCTGACCTGCGAGCTGCTTGTCGCCGGCGGCGGCGGGGCCTCGGAGGCCGAAGCCAAGGGCGGCGTGCGGCGTGCTGAGCTGAGTGCTGATGATAGCGGCTGCAAGGAAGGAAGAAAGAAGGAAGGCAGAAAGAAGTAAAAAGGAGCATGCAGATAGGCAGCGCAAAGGGTTAACACATGCACAAAACCTCCTGGCGGTGGCGCCATTGTCGGTGAGCACGTTGCACCAATAACAGCGGTGACAATGGCGCCCCCTCAGGCGCATTTTTTTAATAAATTGCCACAATTCAGAATTGATTCCACTGCTGACGTGATTAAGAGTTTGACATTGTCATGGATTTTACGTCAGGCACCTCGTTGGGCAGCTAAAGGATGTTCAAGAAGATGTGTTGAGTTTGTTGGAGAATTATTTTTCTCATTCATCCAAGCCTGTCTATGTTTTGTAAGGCAGGGGTGATAACATTTTTAGCCCAATGTCAATATTTGGCAGAAAAAATATATACAAATTAGCGATTAATCCGACAACTATTGTAATTTAAAAAATAAATATAATGGACAAAATATTTTCTCTCCCATTGCATTTCAGAGGCCATCAATTATTATTGCCTACGAATAGCTGGATCAACTTTATATTTTGTAAAAAAAAAAAAACTTTAATTAATGATGGGCGAGTACCAATACCAGGTGTCGGTTTCGGACCGATATAAGGCCTTATTTCAAGGACCTGTTACTTGCGTCAGCGGCCGATCTTGCGGTTACTTTAAGATCAGGAATTAGAAATGACAAATTAAAACAATAGAAAATTAATTAATTTCATGCAATTTTAGGGGAAATGCTATATTGGATTAACACATATTTCTTTAAAATGAACTGTGATTGTTTGTTTGCTATGCATTACAAAACTACTTAAGAGTCACAAAAAAGTGATATCGAACATCCCTACATTTAAGTAATTAAATTAGCGCTGTCATTATCGAATATTTTTAGAATCGATTAATCTATCGATTATTCAATCGATTAATCGACTAATCAGATTAATTAAAAAAAACATAAAAGTGTATTAAAAAAAACTTGCCACCCCCCCTTGATTACTGTTTATTAACCAGTGATTGGTGGTTATTTCGCACTTCATATTTATTAAATTAAATTTAAAAAATGGCTCCAAACGATTACTCGATTATTAAAACAGTTGTCGATTAATTTGATCATCGATCATTTGTCGATTAATCGATTAATTTTGACAGCTCTATAATTAATTGATTTGGACTTGGTCTAGAACATAAGCCACGCCATATAGGGTACATGGCACAAGATGGCGGATAGGAAGCGATTTCCACCCCACGCACGTACTTTTATTAACTTACTCATCAAACCAGAGAAAAAATAAAAACGTTAGTATTGAAAGCAGAACGAAGATATTTAGTCATTAAACCAAAGGAGCAGCACGTGTTAGCATGCTGAGCTACAAAGCACATGAAAAAAAATATATATGTGTGTGTGTGCGTGCGTGTGCGCATGTATGTGTGACAGTTGTGCAGTGGGGGTCATAATGGAATGTTGGCTTGCGCGTACTCCCTCCTGATTGGACGATAAATCAAAAGTCTGCCAATGTTTTACAACAGGTCGACACGCTTGGCTGGTTGACTGACAGCTGTCAGGGGAGGCCGCAGCCAATCAGCTGCCAGTGTCATTAAGCGCCACAACTGTGCACCAATAAAAACTGATTAAAGGCACAATAGTCAAGTGCTGTGTGTGTTTGTGTGTGTTAATGTGTGTGTGTCCATCAGGGGGGAAATCAGACTTTTTAGCGTGTTTAGCTGCTCTGCTAAATGTCTCCCTGGATATCCACAGAGTGCCAGTCATTAGCATGGCGTTAGCATAGCATAGCATAGCATCCATGTCGGCGTGTGTGTGCTGTGAGGACACATGGAGGACACGTTGGCGTTTCACTTTACCCCCCCAACCCCCACCCTCTGAAAGCTGGCTGCTAAACTTTTGTTTATGGCTTCAATCCACAAACTCATTTCTAACCTACCAAAATAAAAGTCAAGATTGCATTACCTTTAGTGGCCACACGGACACAGTCAATCTTTGTCTCCTGTGAGAGAACACACACACACACACGGGTTGTAAACAGAATGGACAGAAGGAAAATGGCTGTGGCTCAGCCCGTGGCATTTAACAGCCAACACACACACACACGCGCGCACACACCCCCACACACGCACACACACGCACTCGGTGACTGGGTGCAAAGTGAGATGGAACATCTTGTGTCTTTCTGGTTCTAACAAACAGACGACAAATTAACCACAAGAGCACATGAATATTCATGCGCACACGCACATTCGCTACGGCGGCGTGTGTGTGCGTGTGTGCGCGCGTGTCTATGAGTGTGTGTGTGCGCGTCTGCGGTGTGGTGACAGTGAAAAGCTCTCCTGTCGCTGCATTATTCAACACACACACACCAATTAAACCTCCAAGCGTCAATAATTAACACACAACACAATAACATCTTGTGTGTGCGCGGCAGTAAACAATTATCTGTTTCTCACACATACACACACACACACACACACACACACGCACGCATAGACATACGCATACACGCGCACACAAAAGTAGCAGGAGATGCTGTCCTATCCAAGTGTGTGTGTTTTTAGTGTTTTATGCCTTTATGGGGACCAGATGGAGTAGAAGTTAAGGGCTCACATACACACTGTGTGCGTGAATGTGTGTGCGTGTTTGTGTGTACCCCGTTAGCGCTGCTGACTGCCTGATAGTAGATAGCGTAACTCTTGTGAGGCAGCAACGGAACATTCCAGAATCCTCCGTATGTGCCGTTATCACCTAGACGGCAACACAACCATCATCGTTACCTTCATGGTTATCTTCATCATCGCCGTCATCATCATCCTCAGTTTAAACATCATCATCATCATCATAGCCATCCTCACCGACACAAAATGGCGTCGGCTTGCTGACGTGGCTAACAGCGAGCTCGGCGCTAAAGTAGTAGTGCGAGTTGAGCTGCGTGGCGTTCAGGAAGTGGACGGGGACGGGGTAGCAGCGTAAGATTTCGGCCGTGCCCCTCGTCTGCCTGCGGGGGCGCTCCTCCTCCACCACCACTTGGTACTTGCTGCGCACGCACGCACACAAACAGGAACATTTGCATTAGCGGCCAGCTACTTAGCTAGCAGGGGACGGGGGGGGGTCGCTCACTGCTATGCTAATTAGCACTGTTTTAATAAACACAAAGACATGTTTGTTTTTAATGATGACGTCATCATTCATTAATAGGAAAATTAGCATTAGCATCCAGCTACTTAGTTAGCAGGGGTCGCTCGCTGCTATGTTAATTAGCAATCCAACAAAAACAGAGACAAAAAAAGTCATGTTTATTTTTAATGATGATGTCATCATTTATTTAAACTTGTTTGTGTGACGGAAAAACTTTGGAGTATAGTTTTCACTTAAATCGCAACAACAGGAAAATTAGCATTAGCGGCCAGCTACTTAGCTAGCGGGGGTCGCTCACTGCTATGCTAATTAGCAGTCTGTTAATAAACACAAAGAGATGTTTGTTTTTAATGATAACGTCATCATTCATTTATTCATCATAATTCTTACAAATCAACTTATTTGTGTGACGGAAAAACTTTGGAGTGTAGTTTTCACTTAAATCGCAAGCTCGCACACGTGCACAAACGCGTGTTGAAATATTGAAGAGCATCGATCTTCCGCTTCATTAAGTTTTCATGAGGAAAAAAATGAAAGATTTAAAGGACACGTTGACAAGATCAAAGTGTCATTTCAATGATTTGACGATGGCATAATTGCGCGCACACATACATATGCGCACAAACAAACACACGCACTAAACAATTACAGAACTCACAAAGCAGTCACATATGCTCTTGCTCACACACTGACACGCGAGGTGCAAGCTGTAATTTGATTGGCTGCTGTGTGTGCGCGTACAAGACTCGAAATAACTTTTTTTCTTTGAGGAGCAGTTTTGCTAATCAGTGACTTCATTTGAGGAGCAACTTTCTAATTATTCACCAGCCACTGTATCCATTTCAGGGGGCAGCCATTTTGTCACTTGACTGAAATGACAACACAGTTGCTCAGGGCTCAGGTAATGACCAATCACAGCTCATCTGTTTTATGGGATTAGTCATGTGACATTCACAAGCTGAGCCATGGTTGTTAACCGAGCCCATAGCCACTGTGATGTAATTTTCAGTCGACAGCAAGTGACAAAATGGCCGCCCCCTAAAATGGATAAAAATGTGTGGATTTTGCGGTTTAATTCATATTCCCCAAACGTAGTATTAATCGGAATACCGTGTTTAGACAATAAAACATAAGATTTTTAAAGAACATTTTTGACTTGGTTTGAATGATTTCCCTTTGAACGGGGCGCAACGTGCAAATTCTAACATGATGTGAAAGCGTTTATTTCAAGCCTTGGTGTCAGTGTGTTTATAATTAAGGTTGCTTTTGTTTCTTGTGACATGCATGCGTGTTGCCTTCGGGCATGCACGCGACGACACGCACGCTCATGAAGGCAACACAAAAGGCGGTAATCAGATTACTGTCGCACACGCGCGTGCGCACACACAAAATAAATTGTTTGTCTCACCTGACGGGGGCGCCGCGGCTGCGTGCTGGTCTTAGGAGGACGCTGACGGTGGCGTCGCTCTGGTTGATTGGTGGCTGCCGCTCGTACGTCGGCATGATGGGAGCTGTGTTGCGTGAGTGTGTGTGTGGGAGAAAGAAGCAGAGAGGTCAGAGAGGTCAGAGAGGTCAGATGGGTCGTGACCATTTTACCCTGAACAGTCCCCGCCCCCACCTGAGATCTTGGTGGTGAACTGCGTGACGGCTGGTGGCCCGAAGCCTTTGGCAGTGGCCGCTCTTATTGTGAAGGAGTAGGTGGAGCCCGGGAAGAGGCCAGTGAACATGTGACTCGTCTCATTGGCCGCCTTCAGCACCTTCCCGCTCTGATTGGTCAGGTCCACGTCCGAGTCGAACGAGCTCAGGGCTTTGAAGGAGACCTGACAGGAAGGAATTTGCGCGTCACTTCCTGTTTGACGTTTTTTTGGAAGCGCCCGCCGCCGACTGACCTCGTAGTGGCGGATCTGTCCGTACGTTTGCAGCGGCGGCGCCCAGCTGACCCGGATGTGCTGCTCGTAGCTGCTGCCCCCGATGGACGCCAGCGGAACTTCTCCGGGAACTGCCACAGCATTAGCATTAGCATTAGCATTTGAGAGGCACCCTCAAACACATTAGCTCATGTCCAAAGGGCAGAGGTGGCAAATCCAGGTCCAGAAAGTAAAAACCCTGCCACAATTTGGCTTTAGCTCCTGATGCTAGCTAGCTAGCTCCCTAGCAGGTAAACAAGCACCATGGGAGCAAGCTCGGGAGCTAGCTAACTAGCACATGGGGCTAAAGCCAAACTGTGGCGTGGTTTTTACTTTCTGGACCTGGATCTCTACCAAGGGGCAAAGCTAGTTAGCTGGTTAGCATTTCATCTAGCTAGCATATTAGCATGTCATACCATCCTCATCCGTCAGCACCAGCAGCTCCTCGCTCTCCTTGCGTCCTTCCGGGTTGCTGAGGATCAGCTTGATGCTAACGTTGGTGAAGGGCGTGAGGTTGCGCAGGGTGTGCTGCGGCGCCACACCCCGCGCCTCGTACGCCGCTTCTTGCCGCTCTTCGGTCTCCGCTGCCCCCGCCGGTCGATAGCGGTACTGCAGCGTCACGTTGTAGCTGTGGCAGCGCGTCACGCTGTAGCCCAAAGAGTCCCAACGCAGCGTCACCTCTCTGGAGCGCACCGACGCCACCTGTAGGCCGCGCGGACCGTGCAGCGGCTCTGAGGCACACACACACAGAAAAACACACAAGCGTTTTTTTTTTTTAACTTTGGACTTTAAATAAACAATTAAACTGATTTCATTTGAATCAACACCTTCTAGATTCCGCTACAAACATGCAAATGTGCTCCTTTGTGTTGCTTTTGTTTCTTCTTCCATGCCAGCGTACTGCCTTTTGGGCATCCACGCTGGCACATACACACACACACATGCACACGCACAAACTAGGTGTGAAGAAAGGGCTGAAGGAAGGATTACCGAGGATCACATGACTCATAAACCCTTAACACAATCTCATAGATTTGAACTATTTCCCCCAACCGTGCACGTGTGTGCGCGTGCCATCCTATAATTTGAGTTTGACATTTAAATCAGACGCTGAGAAAAAAAAAAGATGGCTGCTGCTGTCATCATTTTTTTTTTTTCCAAGTGAAAAGTCAATCAAGCCCTTCTTCATCTTCAGACCACTTCCTGTTGTCCTCACGCACACACACGCGCGCGCGCGCGCGCGCACTGAGGGTTTTTGAGTGCGTGTGACAGCTGTGTGTCTTTTGTGCGTGTTGAGCACGTGGCTTCCTGTCGCCAAGCTAATTAGCGTGCTATTCATTCGTCTGTGCAGCTGCTAGCACGTCACCTTCATCACCTTCATCGTGATCCTTGTGCTCATCACCAGCCTCATCCTCATCCTCATCCTCATCAACGTCTTCAACACTTGTTGTTGACGTGACGTCTTGTTGGCACTCAATAACCGGCAACACGCAAGCGGACGCTCTTTTCCACTCTCGCTCTTTCTCTATATATATATATTATATATATATAATTCTATATAACTATAGTAAAAGGTCGCAAATCAAAGCAATAAAAGTGGAAAGACGAAGTAGAAATAAAAGTGAGAGCGTAAAAAGGCCTAAAAAGCTTTCAAATGTTTGCTGGCCGAGTTGAGCGTGAAAATGTGACGTGAAAAAAGAATGACAGTGAAATATTGATATGAAATATTTCTAAAAGCCTCGACAAACAGCACACACACTTTAATGGATGTCAACATGCGCGCGTGCTCGCCTGTGTGTGTGTGTGCCCTCTTTTGATAGCGCTTCAAATGTTTTACTTTGAAAAGACTCGCTTTGACTTCCTACACAAGTCACAGCTCATTTGCATGCCAATTAAAAACAAACACACACAGACAAATGCACAAATGCCCGACGAGCCACATTTATCACACTTGCATGTTTACGTTTGAATGCTAACTTGCACGTAATAAGCGGCAGGATTTTTTTCCTTCTCCCGTTATGAAGTGGGGGCTTGACCGATACATTGGCATGGCTGAGAAAATAACGTATTAAAAATATGTTAAAATATCAAATAAACGCTGATGGCTGCTTAACTGGGGCTACAACAAAACGAAGTAGAAGAAGAGCTGCGATGTCGTACTGAGTCGCCTCACTGGGCTCTAAGTCACAAAGCTTGTATGATGGACACACTTATTCATTATTTAACACACACACACACACACAGATTGTATAATTGATGTGCAGTAATATGAATAAATAAAAGTGACTTGATGACAGACGAATGTTATCAGAGCGTAAATCATCACACAGTGTGTGTGTGTCTGTGTAAGGGCCCTTAGCTGTCAATCTCTCTCTCACATTCACACACACACACACACGGACTCCCAAAGGTGTGTTTGTTTATGGTTACAGAAAGTCCTTGGGGGGCGGAGCTAGCAAGAGAGCAGCCATCAAACTTGTGTAACTTAACAACATTCTCCACTGAGACTCCTTTGTGTGTGCATGTTAATGAACATTAATAACAACAGAATGGTGTTTAAAAAGATCAACAACAATAATCAAAGACTTAACAAAAAAGACAAGTACAATGCCTCATTAGATGCACGCACTCACACACACTTGCTGAAGCGTGCACTGCAGCCATTAGCGGCTAATGGGCGCAGCGCTAACACAGCGTCGTCTGGCTCTCCATTTTAATGAGCTGGTGGCTAACCATTAGCCACCTGACGGGCTCGGCTAATCAGAGACGATTGCAGCTTGACGCTAATCGCGCTAATGTCATGACGGCAACCAGACGCTAACGACGGGACACGGGCCCGGATACGGCCTGTGGTGCGCGCCGTTATTTCTTTGATCAGTGCTGGAAGATGCTTTTCTACACTAAAATTGATTTCTGCAATAATCCATTCATCTCATGATTTTTCAATGAAGTGAATAAAAAAATATTTTCCATTTCCATTCTGATTAAAAAATAAATTTTCAAATTTCAAATTGGCACTGATTCATTTGTGCGTGGCTAGCAGCTAGCATAGCGCTCACCTGCACATTTGGTGCGGGCGCGTAGCGGCGGCCCGGGGCTCCCCGTGCCTCCCTCCAGGGGCCGGGTGAGCAGCACGCTGATGTGGTACTCGGTATCGGGGTCCAAGTGGCCGATCTTGTGGGTTGCCTTGTCCACCGGAGTCGTGTCGATCAACATGCCCGCCGCGGTGCGGTACTCCACCTAAACGCAACGCACACACATTGTGTAAGGTCGCCGCTAAGTCGCAACACGCCAACCACAGATATGAAGACACGTGCAATTGATTGCCGTGCTTATGTGGCGGCCATATTGGCAGGGGCAATTTTTCCATCAAAGGCAATACGTTGACATTGAAAATAATTTGAAACTTGTTCCATTTCAAAACTTTTTTTGTCAACAGCAAAATTTGTACTATTAATACAGAACATTTGAAAAAAGACAAAAAGCATTTTTACATAAGGAAGGTTATTCCCAATTCCCTTGACCTTGAATGGAATACACTGAGGCATTTGCCCCTCCTAGCTTGGCGTAGGCACGTAGCTTAGAAGGGGCGTGTCGCCCTATCCTATATCTGTGGTCCCAACGGTTCCGCCACACCATCACTAACATCAATGGCTGCTGCTAATGAGCTAATGCTAACAATATGGTTACACTACGCCATTCCCAAAACATTGGTGGCATTCAGGTGATATCCAAAACAACCGAAAATGTACTAGAGCCTCGTGGCGCCTGTTAGCTTGCTACTCAGCTCAGCAAAAGTTTGCTTTCAATTCTTTAAATCGTCTACAAAAAACGGAAAATAGAATATCTATCTCAAGATGATTTACAAGTAGAGACGTTCAAATACAAACACAGCTTTAGCAACGGCTCTGCTAGCTTAATGCTAACATCCATGGCAAATTAATTGGAAATGCTAATGTTAGCTTCGCAAAGGTAATAATGATCTCTTGATATCAAGTAAAAATAGTGACAACATTCAAAGCTTCGAAATTCGTCGAAATTTCACACTAGTGTGAAGGTTGCAGTTCATTGCAGGTTCAACAATTAGCCCGCCCAGTTTCGGGAAGCGTCCGCTCACCTCGCGCTCCACGATGGGACCGTCGCCGTTGATGGAGTTGGCGTTGAGTTGGATCCACAGGTAGGTGGCGCCCACCGCTGTCAGCTGAGGGGGGGCGATGGGCACGGGGGGCTCTGTGGGACACACACGACCTGGGTGAGTCTCACACACACACACGCGAAACCCAAACGCACACGCACGCGCAGACGGTGTGATGCCTCCTAACGAGGGAAAGGAAGGAAGAAGTTAAAGACATAATTAATATTCGTGACCTTCGGCGAGTCGCAGCAGACCTGGAATTTATTACCCACAATCCCCGCTGGTGCTGCTCTACTTCCTCCTGACCCACTTCACTCACACACACACACACACACACATGCACGCACACGCACACACACACAAACACACACACATCCCACAGTCCATGGCTGTTCAACTCTGATTGAACTGTCACTCAAACACTCACACAAAGTTGTACACGTGTTCTTGTATTGCATGTGTGTGTGTGTGTGTGTGTGTGTGACCAACAGTCACCCTTTACCTGAAACACACACACACACATACACAAAGCCAAAGAGAAGACTTACGTTTGACAGTGAGATCAGCGTAGGAGGACACTCCCACTCCATGCTCTGATTGGCCGATGCAGCGGTAGCGGCCAGAGTCTTCTTTGGTGGTGTTGTCCACGTGGAAGGTCGCCACGTAACGCCGTGTGTTGACCGGCTTGGTTTCCGTGGCAGTGGCGCGACGACCGCTCGCGCCCTGATGGGTGCACGACGCTCGTGGTGGTCATCATCATATGACATCATCATCATCATCATCACAATCATCATCATCACATCATCCCAATCACATTATCACTATCATCACAATCATCATCATCATCACATCATTATAATCACCATTATCATCATCATCATCGTCATTAATTATCATTGCATCATCATTTCACCAAATTTACATCATAATCATCATCATCACCATCATCATCATCATCATCATCATCAATCTTAACAATACCATCATCATCATCCTCACAAATACCATTATCATCATCATCATCATCATCACCATCATCATCCTCACCAATACCATCATCATCATCATCATCATCCTCAACAATACCATCATCATCATCATCATCAATCTTAACAATACCATCATCATCATCCTCACAAATACCATTATCATCATCATCATCATCATCATCATCACCATCATCATCCTCACCAATACCATCATCATCATCATCATCATCATCCTCACAATACCGTCATCATCATCATCATCATCATCATCATCATCATCATCCTCAACAATACCATCATCATCATCCTCACAAATACCATTATCATCATCATCATCATCATCCTCACAATACCATCAGCATCCTCACCAATACCATCATCATCATCATCATGTGACCTACCTGCAGAAAAAGGTGGACATCATTGCGAGGGCGACCGCTCACCGTGCACGCAAACATGGCTGCTTGCCCCGCATTTACCTCCACGCCTTTGATGTGCAGGAAGTGAGGTGCGCTCGCTTAACATGCACACACACACGCACACACACACACACAACGCCACCATGTTTACTTATGCAGTCAAGCTAATGTTGAAGCTAACAATGCTCAAGCAAACAACAGTCCAACAACACTAATGTTAACAACGCTAAAAGTCAAAAACTGTTTAAGCTAACATGCTGATCCAATGAATGAATGAATGGAGGAGGAGGAGGCGGAGCCTCATGGACTTACTGCACTGGTGTCCCTGCAGTGATAGGTCTTTGATGGCCACGCCCCCTCTGTGCCCACTGCTGACCGCCTCAAACACCACCTGTCAATCAACCAGTCAACACTGTCGCCATAGTAACAGCACCAGGGGGCACGTGCTGAAGTTTGTGAGCGTGCGTGTTAGTCACCTGGTAAAGGTTTGGCCAGAACGTGGACACGGCGAGTTCCAACGTGTTCCACGTGCGTTGCTGGTGACCAGACGAGTTGAAGACGGGAAGCGCCAGTGGACTGTTGTTCTCTGCAAACAAACGCAAACATTCTCATCGTGCACACACGCACACGCACAGTGCGCACGTACCTTTGACGTAGACGTTGAGCGTGGCGTCCTGATAGAAGAGGACGTTGATGCAGTGCGTGTCGTTCTCTTTGAGCGGCGACATCAGCAGCAGAGCACGCTGACCGGCGCTGCGACCGGTCGTGTTCACGAACAAGAAGGAGGAGGAGCCTGTGCACGGGAGGTCACGCATGATTGACAGCTGACGCCACATGTTAGCATGTAGCATGCGACAGTCGGGGTCACGTCTTGACTTTTTGACAAACTCGGAGCTGACGTCCGATTGGCTGAATATTATCATTATTATTATTATATTTTATTTTTGATGTATTATTCCATATATACGGCCACCAAAAGGAAAGATCGTGGGATACATCGTCAATAAAAGTTCTCTTCAAGGCCAGTTCAGTGAGAACAACTCGTTTGTGTGTGTGTGTGTGTGTGTATGTGTGTGTGTACGCCCCAAAAGTTATTTTGACCTCCAGGTCTCTTTGATCCACAAAAGCATTGTGGTAATATCAAACAACACACAGCCAGCTAGTGTGTGAGTGTGTGCGTGCATGTGTTTAGCGGGTTTTGCCTTCAAGCCTTCAGCATGCATGTGTGTGTGTGTGTGTGTGTTTGTGTGTGTGTGTTTTGTGTACAGCTGGCAGTGAGCTGATAACAGTCCTATTAGAAATATTAATATAGCCTGAACTCTGCAGAGACACATGCACACACATCACACACACACACGCACACACACACGCAGCGGAATAAATCAATGAGCGGGTGCAGCAGTGTGACTGACTGAGTAACATTGTGGTTGCCACGGTAATTCAAAATGTCAACATGGTCAAGTGAAATAAGAATAATAAAAAATTTACAAAAATCCATGTTGTGTCGCACTTGGTCTCATGACAGTTATTTAGGGGGAGTTGGCGAAAGTCAAATTCAGGGCACATATGGGGAAAAAAAGAAAAAAAGATTGGTCGCTAGTCATTAACGGGCCACATATGGGCCTACAATAAACTAGTCGCACATCAATATCGGGACACATATGGACAAACAGTGGACTGGTCGCCTGTCAATATCAGAGCATATATGCACAAAAAACTGGCTGGTCGCCAGTTAATGTCGGGGCACATAGGGCCAAGAGTGGACCGGTCGCCTGTCAATTTCAGACCACATATGAAAAAAAACTGACTGGTCGCCAGTCAATATCGGGGCACATAGGGGCAAACGGTGGACTGGTCGCCTGTCAATATCGAAGCACATATGGACAAAAACGACTGGTCGCCAATCAGTCAATATGGGGACACATAGGGGCAAGTGGTGAACTGGTCGCCAGTCAGTATCGGGGCACATATGGACAAATAACTTGACTGGTCTCCAGTCAATATCAGGGGGGTAGGGACAAACAATGGACTGGTCGCCAGTCAATATTGGGGCAGTAGGGGCAAACTATTGACTGGTCGCCAATCAATATGGGGGCACATATGGACAAACAATGGACTCGTCGCCAGTCAATATCGAGGGACATATGGTCAAAAAAATGGACAGGTCGCCAATACTGCAGAAAGCCACAAAAACGACATCTTAGAAACCCACCAAGAAGCCGGTTTGATTGTATACAAATTGAATTTCCTCAATTTATGCTTCCCACACACACACACACACACATCAGGTGTGAAATTGGGATGGTGACGTCATCATGTGACCACCGCGCACACACACAGGAAGGACAAAACTAGTTTCAACTTGTTCTCAGCGCTGTCATTATTGACACTTTGCTCTATGTGTGTGTGCGTGTGTGTGTGTGTGTGTGCGTGTCTGTGTGTGCGTGTGTGTGCCATCTGATAGCCTCCATTGGCTACAATTAGTCACACCCAGACACACACACACGCACACACAGGTGTGAGAAGAAAGGCGAGGAGGACATGAATCAGAGCGAGTAGGACAGTAAGCACGTCCACTCTGTGTGTCCTCGCTCACATTGTCTCTTACGTGATTGGCTGCCTGATTTAAGAGCGCCAAGTTCTCATTCGTCAGCAGAGTAACCTCGGCGAGCATGTGACAAACGGCGTCTCTGGCGCGCACACACACAAACGCAAGCACACACAGACTTGTGTTGTGTGCAGCCGGGTGTGAAGTGTGCGTCCATAAGTCAGAGGAGAAAGTGTTGCAAGATAAGAAAAGCTGCAGATTGTCTTTGGTGCTGCATTCAAGTGTGGAGGGGAAAAAAACGACAGGGCAAAGCTCACATTGGCTGCTTCAAGAAATTGTCTGCGGCTGTTATTTTCCGTGCAGTAATGTAGATTTTTTTTTAAATGTGACTAGTAGTCATGAAGGGGTCAGCAACCTTTACTGGCAAAACCGCCATTTTAAGTCAAGTAAAAAAAAGTCTGGAGCTGCAAAACCTTTGAACATTATGATGAACGGAAAAATATGTACATATGGTAATTTCCTTCCTCTTTTCTTCCTTTTTTTTTAGACATTTTATGGCTATTTTTTGACAATTTTTTTTATACCTATTTCATTTTCTGACAATTTTGTGCACATTATATGATCATTTTCGGGAATTCTTTTTTAATTTTTGAACATTTTGTAGTTACTTTTTAAACAGTTTTCTTTTTTGCCTCTTTTTTTAAATGAATTTTGGGGGGCAATTCCAGAGACAGTTGGTGGTAAAAAAAATTTTTGTTGCCTTTATGGTTACTTTTTGAATTTTTTATTTTCAGTTTTTTTTCTTTTATTAATTTTCTGATTTTTTGGGGGCAATTTTGTCTACACTATATGGTCATTTTTTGCTTTCCCTCTATATTTTGGGGCATTTTATGGTCCCTTATTTAACATTTTTAAGTATAAAAAAAAATCATACATATTTAATTATTCATGTTTTTTTTAATCTAAATCAGCAATTCATTCAACTATTTTATCTAAAATTCAAAAATGTTATAATTTTTTTTTTAAATAATTTTTAGAGAAAAGGAGCCACAGCAGAGGGATTAAAGAGCCACATGTGACCAGTGCCACAGGCTGCAGACCCCTGTACTAGTAGCACACAGTTGCCAAGCTGTGTAACTAGTAACATGCAGTTGTTCTACTAATGCGTAGTGATGTCATCAAGTGGCGCAAAAAAGTTGACTTGTAAGGCAACGAATTGCCTTAATAGTGAGGCCAAAAAGTAAATAAACACTCAAATGGTCACATGACGACTTAAACAAGTTTGGTGGGCTTGAATAGGTGCTCTGAGGGACGCCAGATTTGCACGCGCTTACCTGCTGGCATCCAACTATCAGCACCTTGAGGAGGCGGCCCTCGCTCCCAGTCCAAGTCGTCTTCTTTGGACTGGACCAGACTGCAGTCCGGACCTTGACCGAGCAGACACGCTGAAAAACACGCACACGCAAAAACGTCAACAAAGAGGAAAAACAAGCAAGCGACAATCAGCTGACCGGGTGGACTTTCATATTTTAGAGCAGCCGGTTCGTTGACAGGAAATGAAATCAAGATCAAGACCCCCACAACCCCACCCCACCCCCGTCCTCACTCCGACACGCACACACACATATGTCACATACCATTCGATGTTGCAACATGTATGTTAGCAGAGTGATGACAGGGAACAGAAACGCACCCTGAGGACACATTCACACCATGTGTGTGTATGTGTGTGCGTGTCTAATCAATCAATCAATTTTATTCAGCAGACTCAAAGTCCATTAAAAAAATAAATACATAAATAAAATATATAATAATAATAATAATAATAATAATAATAATAATAAATAAAATAATAATTTAAATGAAAAAAAACTACTTAAAAAAAATTTATAATATTTAATCATGTACAGTAATTGATTTTCAACTAATCCACAATCAATTCTTATAACTTCTTATTGAATGACATCACTTCCTGACAACCACAGAAGAACCCCCCCCCAATGATGATGGCCTTTTGTTGTTGATTGCGCGCGCTTGTGCGTGCATGCGCAGGTGGTCAACTTGGACATTTGCGTTGCTATGGAAACCGCTGTGAACACATTGAGAGGTAACGCAAACAACACAATCGCGTATTGATATCGAGTGGCGGGGAAATCACAGCCGACAATCAATACACAACATGCCCCACCAACACAAACGCACACACGTACACGCTCGCACAGCAAGGGAGGAGAGAGACGAGTTTTTGTGCGTCAAACTTTCAGGAAACTGACTTTTCCTTCCTGTCTTTGTCCGTCCATCACACACACACACACACACACACACACACACACACACACACACACACACACACACACACACACACACACACACACACACACACACACACACACACACACTCACCCGCACACACACACTAATTAGCAGTGTGAAACCAGGCTTGCCTAATGTGTGTTATCATCCAGTGTCAGACAATGTGTGTGCGCGTACACGCACCATTAGCCTCACAGTTATCTGTTAGCATGTTGTGCTAACCCTGCGAGATGATTGGACGAGACAGGACAGGCCGCCGCAATGACACGGCAGCTCCCAGCAGGTCCTGCGGCATCTCACTGTTTGTGTGTGTGTGTGTGTGTGTGTGTGCGTGATTAGAGGTGACAGTGGACACACAATGACAGACAGCAGTGGTGGCATTTAACTGGTGGCACGTGCACGCGCACACGCACGCACTCTCACACACACTGGGAGGGCAAACAATAAAATGGCCGCATCAAATCTTGTGCTTGTGTGTGTGTGTGTGTGTGTGTGTGTGTGTGTGTGTGTGAGACCGTTTGAAGGTGTGCAAGGGTGAAACGGTGAACTAGAAATAAACAAAAGCATCCCTGGACAAAGGCCACGTCGTTCAGTCGTGTGTTTGTGGACCTCGGGAAAAAAAGCTTTCGACACGCTGAACGCAAAATTTGGAAAAGGTCACGAGCAGCAAATTGTAGTTGTGTTTTTTTCTCACACGGCCATTAAGGACCACAAAATGGCGCCTTCATGTTATTACGTACAGATACACAAAATGTACAATCAATTGATTTGGTTCAAATCAGAAGACAAGTTGCCCAAAAAATGATGGAGCGCCCCCTATCTGTCGGAGTTGGGAGTAAACTTTTGAAAAACAACAAGTAGTCATGTTTAAAAAAACAAACAAAAAAAACCCCGCTGCCAACATGAAATGCAAGCCAAGATATGTAAATGAAGTTTGGAACCATGTACAGGTTTCATTTCACCCATTTAAGTAGATTTTAGACTAGATTTTTTTACTTTTCAAGTACAGTACATTTTTAAGCACCGTTTAGAAGTATTTAACTTTTAAATTGGGAGATAAACCCCCCAAAAAATATTTAAAATAATATGTTCTATGCAGCCCCGACTAGCCTATACACGATATTCCGATTAACAATGCGTTTGTGAAACATGAATGAAGCAACAAAATCCACCTGTTTTTATCCATCTCATGTGGCAGCCATTTTGTCACATGCTGTCAACTGAAGATGACATCACAGTTGCTCAGGGCCACTGATCTGTATATATTACTGGATAGCCGATAGCCCATACACGCCCGTGCAAGCCGTTGAAGCCACAGGGCGGCCATCTTACTCCTCCCATCTCGCGAGCATACTACTGTATAAACGATACGTACAGATTAGACATATACAGCTCTTAAGCTCTTATTATAGAACCTGGGGTGAGTGTTTTAAAAAAATTAAAAATATCAAGTGTACGGTATGTGCTGATTTGAAGACCCCCTTTTTCCTTTATCGCTCAGTTCCTTAGACCCCAAGATAAGAATTACAGTTATAATTCTTTAATTTAAAAAAAAATCATTTTGTAAACATCACTAAGCATATACATGTATTTAAGGCAAATTGTAAAATGTCTGAAGTCCTCTTGTTTATGTTCAACAAATTTAAATCATCATAAATCATGCTGTTCCTCCTAAGTACTGCCTCAAATGTTCTCCATTTTCGATACTGTAAATGTGTAGCATTGATGCCGAGAAACGTTTCTTGGGAGGAGTAATATGGCGGCCTCGCGGCTTCAAAAGGCTTGGCCTATCGGCTATCCCGTCATATATACAGATCAGTGCTCAGGGCTCAGTAACAACCAATCATGGCTCACTTTTTTTTTTCTGGCTTTGGTCATGTGACGTTCACTAGCTCAGTTGTGATCGGTCGATACCTGAACCCTGAGCAACTGTGATGTCATCTTCCGTTTACGGCATATGACAAAATGGCCGCCACCTGAGATGGAGGATTTTGCTGCTTAACTCATATTCCGCAAAAACAATATTCATCATCAGAATACCGTGTTTAGACGAGTGTCACTGCGTACAACGTAAAGAACATTTTGGGGTTGGCTTCCCATTTGTAATTCTTTTTTTTAATTATTATTAATGTGCAATGCATACATTAAATCACTATTTAAGTACTTCTGACAATATTTGTCTTACAATAATAAATACAATTCGTAGGAATAAAACACTCCTGTTGCTTTATTTGAATGTCCTTGACGTGTCCAGCTCAAATCTCATATAACGTGTCATTTGAAATCAACACGTGCTTCACATTCAAGGAGAGACGTCTACCAGCAGCATATAGAGCTGTAGAAAAAGAAAGTTTTCTTTGAGATTTGAACTCGAATGACCAATCCAACACACGCACACACACGCACACACTCCTCTTTCAAAGCATGAGGAGTGTATTTATTCTATAAACTATTCAGTGTGTGTGTGTGTGTGTGTGTAGAAACAGTAACTGGCTGCTAACAGCTTTAGCTTTAGCAGAGCTGGCTAACTTGCCTCCGGCTAAATATGAATAATGCAGCAGTCAACCCTGCACTTTTGTGTGTGTGCGTGCGTGCGCGTACGTACGTGCGTGCGTGCGTGTGCGTGCGTGCGTTGCACTTGAGGCATCACTGTGACGCTATGAGAATAATATGCTAATGACTAATAATTAGCCTGAAACGTACACACAGATTATCTTGCCCTCCTCCTCCCTCAGGGCTGCAACTGCTTCTGGCGAGCGAGAGGGAGGGGGGGGGGGGGGATAAGGGCGGGGCGGGTGGGGTGGGGGTGACCGTCGGGGGGTTTGCCGTAAGTGTGCAGGACACAACACGTCTGCACACGACAAGACCGCTGGGACAAAAAGTTGGAGCGAGCGCAACATTCCGCGAAGTGTCTGCGACAACAAGAGCAACTCGGCAACAACAGCAACGCGATCAATTCAATCCAATTCGGACTCCAAACCGCTTCCGAGACCATTCCGATCCGCTTCACATTCCAAACAGGTCGCTCAACATTCGTTCTCGTCGCCCGTCAACATGTTGCTTCGCAGCGTCGCGCACACAGGCCACGTTGCCATGGTTAACACACACACGCACACACACGTGCGCGCGCGCGCACAATGAGAAAGGTCACTTTTAATTCCAAATGTTCTAATCCTGCGGAATGAACACGCACGCTCGTGCACGACGAGGGATTAGGAGATATCATAAAGGCAAAAAGATGTCAGATTAAAGATAAGAAGGCAGATGAGGAATGAAAAGGAAAAAAAATCTTTTCATCCTTAATCTTTCTTCAATTCCTCACATGCACGTGAGTGTCAACGTGCATGTGAGGAATTGAAGAAAGATTTCGGTGAGATTTCGGTGAGTGAGGGAAGAAAGTTGAGAGTGAAATGAACCCCCAAGGTCTTCCACAGGGAAGCCTCGTAAATTGTACATCATAAGTACTCAACTCTGGAGTAGACACCGATATTGAGTACCGATACGCTTGTATTTTTGATACATAATTTTTTTTAAAGGTACACATTTTCCCCAAAAATTGCATGAAATTAATAACAATTTAATATTCTTCTAATTGCTCATTCCTGATCATAAAAAGCAGCGAGTACCGATACCTTGAAATAAGACCAGGTATCGGCCTGATATCGGTGCTTGGTATCAGTACTGCTGAGCGATAATTCAACATCATTGCCGCATGTGTGGCGATAGACGCGTGATCAATAACACAAAAATACCGTCAATAAAAAAGTTGCAGATCAGATAAAAAATCCTCCTCCTCATCCTCGTTCTCATCATTCTCCTCTTCCTCACTCTCATCATCATCATCATTCTTTTTTCCCCCTCCTCCTCTTGTTCAACCTCCTCCTTCACATCTTCCTCTTCCTCCTCCTTCTCATCTTACCCTCTTCTTCCTCCTCTTCCTCCTCGTCCTCCTCATCATTTTCCTCTTCTTCACCCTCCTCCTCATCTTCTTCACCGTCCTCACGTTTCCTTACGTTCCTCCTCATTTTTCTCCTCCTTCTCGTCTTTCTCTTCTCCCCCCACTCTCATCCTCCTCCCCCTCCTCCTCCTCTTCCTCAACCTCCTCCTCCCCTGGTCGTCCCACCATGGAGAAGTAGAAGGTCACCTCCAAGAGGGACAACATTCATCCTGACAGTCAACCAAAAGGTCTTCACCCACAGGATGCACACACGCACACTCGCGTGCGCGCGCAAACACACACGCACACACAAAACCCTAACATGACTTGATTTTGAAATGGTCCCTCTGAAGCGCAGGTAAGATGCGTGTGTGCGTGCGTGAGCGTGTGTAAGCGGGTATGCGCGCGCGCGTGTCGCCCGGAGCTCCCTCCCGGTGCTCCACTAATGCAAACTTGCTGCGAGTCAGACCTGAGGGGCACTTAGAGCGCCCCCTCCCTTACCCGTCCTCACCTGCCGTGGTCGTGTGAGCGCGCGCGCGCGCGTCCATGCGACACTTTGACACACGTACAGAAACGATGATGACGATAATATCTCTCTCACACACACGCGCACACACACAAATATCAATGTACTAATATAGGTTACATAGAAGCTTCTGGCAACGTATGTGTGTGTGTGTGGGTGTGTGGGTGTGTGTGTGTGTGTGTGCGTGTGCGAGTTTAATGAGCTTGTGCGCGTTAGCTGGCAGCGTTTTCCAATAATTAGCATAATTATGATGATATCTTGGTAATATATTTATCTTATATTTGATAGATGTTTATTCTCTTTTGTCCCACACTGACACAGACAGATGGTGCGTGTGTGCGCGCGCGTGCGTGTGTGATCAAACTTTGAAGTACGGACAAGTAAACAGGAATCATCAAACCTGCTGAACACACAACAGGCAGATTATACTGACAACACACACAACAAGCACACTAATCCACATCTCATTAGTTCTGTCTCATACACGCAGAAGCACACACACACACACGCACCAACACACACAGACTCACGCGCGCACACGCACGCATCTTCAAACAATAATCCTTTGAATATGATCTGGGATTTGGGCCACAACACTAATCAGACTGACATCTCAGAACAGGGATTAAAAAACTCACACAGGACAGACAACACACACACACACACACACACACACACACGCACACAGATATACACTCTCTGGTAATCTCATGTCAAAGATATTATTTGCTTCCATTTCGTCGTCATGGATACACGGGGACACCAGCAAGAGGTCACATGACAAATTTCCTTGTTTCTGATTGGTCGTTGTTTGCTCGTGTAGTGGTCCATAAACGTTTGATAACCTGTCCAAGGTGTCCTCAAATGGGATTGCACACAACATCTGCTGGGACATTCATCAATTGTACCTTGCCAATGTGACATCACTTCCTGTCCGAACGACATTACTTCCTGTCTGCACGATAAAGCTTCCTGTATGCATGACATCACATTTTACCAGAAATGACATCACTTCCTGTCTGAATGACATTACTTCCTGTCTTAATGATAACACTTCTTGTAGCAGAACATCACATCTGGCCTAAGTGACATCACTTCCTCTCTGCATGACTTCAAAACTTCCTTATGTGACATCATGTCCTGCCTGCATGGCATCACTTCCTGTCAACATGACATCACTTCTTACCTATGTGACATCACTTCCTGTCTCCATGACATCACTTCCCATCAACATGACATCACATCTTACCTACGTGACATCACTTCCTGTCTCCATGACATCACATCTTACCTACATGACATCACTTCCTGTCTGCGTGGCATCCCAATGACAGACTACATGTCAAGAAATGTATCACAAGTGTGCCAAATTTCAGGATCACACACGCACGCTCGCGCACACACAAACCGATCAGGCTGGTTAAACAAAAGGAGCGCAAATCCGCCCTCCTAATCCTCGCTGGCGTTGCACACGCGGCGTCTCGAGGCGGCCACGTTAATCCCGCCGGCCGCACTCGCCGCTCGGCTCAGTGTCGCCGACGCTGACAATGTGGCAACAAAACATTGCCGGCAATTTGTGTGGAAGGGGAACGCACAAAGCCCAACGAGCGCTGCCGGCGCCACACAACGACAAAGAACAAGATTGTGCCAAGAAGAAACCTCTCTTCATTTTCTCACTGAGAAAACTGAGGCAGCAAAAGTACTCGCATGTGTACTTAAGTAGAAGTACAGGTACCTTAGCAGAAAAGACGTTAGAAAACTCAGTGTGCAAGTGTGTACTTCTTCATTTTCACTTAAGTACAAAAGCAAAAAGTTTTTCTTGTCCAAGTAAAAAAAAAAAAAGTCTGCCCACAAAATAGTTTTCCTTTTATATTACAATATAAATTCATGTCTGTCTATTATTTGTTTGTTGCATTTCACTTCAAGCTTTTGATTTGAAAAAAACAACAACTTGGCTAACCACGACAGACAAAAAAAAAAATAATGCTCCATTCGCTAATGCTGACCAAATACAAAGTACACACATACTCCTTCAAATGGGTGGAGTCAAAGTCAAATACTCAAAAATATACAAAGTATTTGTACACAACACAAAAGTTCACACGAAAGCTCACAAGCTTATCCTGGCGGCCGCTCGCGGTTTACCTGTCACGCTAGCGTCTTCTTAGCATGTAGTTGCCGTGTTGTTAGCATGCCGTTGGCGTGCGAATATGACGGGAAGAAAATAAACACGCACACACAACGCGCTTCATTAAAATCCTGACGAGACAAAACAAAAAGCTGACCTGACTGCACCTGAATGCGCACACACACACACACAAGGTGAAAACGTAGAGCCCTGACTCAGCGACAGCCCGAACCTGGACACATCAGGTCACTAGGGAGTGTGCGTGTGTGTGTGTGTGTGTGTGTGTGTGTGTGTATCACTCTGCAGTTCCTCCGCTTGTAAACCAGTAAGAAGCCATCTTTGATGTCAGATGCCTTGTTTGTATACAAATAGTACTTAAATACTATTTATCGTGAAGCGTCCTTACTGTGACATCACAGCAGGGCAAACATACATCGAGTACAGCCACCATTTTCAAACCACGGCCAGGCAACAACACGCTTGGATCTTGTCCAAGCCAAAAGGTAAGCAGAGCTGCATTGACTTTTTGTCAGATGCACCGCATAAAACCGCAATGATAGAAACTTGCGTCATCATGAATATGAAAGCAACCCTTCTTGCTTGATTGTTGTTTTAATCACTAAACGATATCAAATCAACATAAACAATTAGTATATAAACATTAATTAGGGAAAAAGTGGTTTTAAAATACAAAATAAACTTTTATCTGATTAGTCGAGGAATCGATGGAAAAAGCGATATAATAATAAATTCTAAAAATATTAAAAAGTGACAGCCCTAAAAAAAAAACATGGTGCCAGTGGGTACTAGTTAGCCCCATGGATAACATGAGTGGTCTGCTCTAAAAATAGGGACACTATGACTTACGAAGAACAATTTAAAAAGAAGAATGTTGTTTTTTTCCATTTATTTTAACTTAACATGGGACACGTTTCCAAATGTAGCAATTTGGTTACTAGTTTACCCCAACATGAGTAGAAAATAGCTCACGAGCGATGAGACACTGTGACTTACTAAGAAAAATTCAAACAGAAGAAGAATATTAACATTCTAGCTTGATTATTTATTTCAACTTAACCGTAATGCACCAGAAAAAAAATCTACATTGTGTTAAAAAATATGAGATTGCATTGGGGAAAATGCTGTTTTTATTTAACACAATATTTCAACAAAAGGACATTTTTAAGTTTTTTTTTTGCTCATGGTTCGGTTTTCTTACCAAATATGGCCCACATACAATATGCCGACATACACCAACCCATAAATGTGAACACAACACATAAATCCTGCTGCAAATCACAGAAACACACAAACGCATCACACGGAACAAACACACGGATGCACGCACTATTTACGCAAAACACAAAAACGAACAAACACACACACACACACACGAACACAACTCACACTAATTAACACAAAACACACGCAAACGTACACACGTTAAAACAACACGCAAACGTACGTACACGAATACGCGAACTTGAGCACAACACACACACACACACACACAAAGACACGAACTAAAAATCTGCAAAGAAAAAATAAGAAAAGCGCCAAGATGTCATGATGTGATGAAAAGAGAAAAGCAAGATTGAAGACACACAAAAACGCAGCAGGAAATGTTGGAAGAGAAGGGAGGAGATTTCCACATGGAAACTTGGATGCCGACACACACTCTCACACACAAATGTCTGCCCTCCCCTCCCTCCCGAGGCGACCCAACCCGCCAGCCCGGGTCCAAGTCCGGCTCATGTTCGTCTTGTTCGTGTAGTTGTTGTGTAGTTGTTGTGTTCTGTTGTTACCTGCGAGAGCTGCCGACATCCGGAGCGAAAAGAGCAACAAAGTTGAAGCGTCCATCTTCTTCTTCTCTTTCTTCTGCTTGAGGGTCCAAAGTGTTGACGGCACTTTTTTCCTTCTCTTCCTCTTCTTCCTCCTTTTTTCTTTTTCTTTTTCGGCTTTTTCTCGGCGTCCTCTCGCGTCCGCCAGCCGCTCCGTCACGCACACGCGCGCTCACGCTCTCTCATGCACGAGCCCGTTCGCCCCTTCTTTCTTTTGCTGCGCTGGGAGGGGGCAGGCCTCGTGACGTCACAGCATGGATTGGGGGGCGGGGTGGGGGGGGGCGTTTAGTGTGGTCGATGGTTCTAAAGATGAAGATTTTGATGATGATGATGATCAACTTGTTTGCCTAAAAAGAGATGAAGATGACATCATCGTCATACTGAGATTGCGTCCAAAATGTGATTTTGTGAAACGTTTGTGCGCGTGTGTGAGTGTTTGTGTGTGTGTGTTGTGTGCGTGTGTGTTTAGTCAATGAAAATTCATTGCTTGCGATTAGCGGCGAGTCCATCAAAGCGCCTCTGTGTGTGTGTGGCTCACAAAGTCTCCTTTGACGCTCGCGCTCACGGCTTGCTCGGCGGCGACCCCTGCTGGACGCGCGCGCGCACACACGCACACGCACGCAACATACTGTGACATCCTGTCAGAACCTGAGGAAATCTCAAAACTTTTTGGGTTCAGGGGGGAAAAAAAAAGGTCCAAGCTTTCATTACCTGTGTATTGCCTTTAAATGAATCTTACATATGTGATTTAATATTTTTTTGGGGGGTATTTCACACTTCAATTGTTTGATTTTGTTAAATGAATTGTTTCAAAATATGCTCTATGTAGCAATTTGCCCAAATATATCTTTTTATTTAACTCAAACCTCTTCTAATTAGCAAATTAACACCTTATCACATGACAACGGGTACTCCTGCATGCCTTTGGCTGAAAAAAAAAAGTGGTATTAAACATGTCTAAATGTGGTAAGATTTTTTTGGTTCTTATGTTTTATCGAAATATTCATAACAGTTGGATAAATAGAAAAACTTAACTAACTTAAATTGAAAAGCTAGCTAGCTAGCTTAGATGTGCTGCTTGGGCTGACAAAATGAAGCTAAAGAGGGGCTTGACTGATGAGAAAATAAAATTTTAATTTATATTACAATATTAAATAAAATGCAGGAGGAGCTAAACAGATTTTTGACAGGGCTATAGCCCCCTAGCCCGGGTGTAGCACCACTGCACCGCCCCCTGAACCCTTTGACCCTTAACCCTGACAGTGGGAGATCCCATTTGCACGTCTGCTTCGATAAAAAAACTAGCAACCAAATAACCTGTGCTTGTGCGGGTCGCCTGGAGCAGTGTAGCGATGCCACAGCTCCACCTACCGGAAAAATAAACAAAGCGCAGCTTGAATGAAGCTGCGTCGAAATGAAGTCAATCCAAATTTCATGGTTTCATGTCGAGCGCTGCTGCCCCCTGCTGGCCGAGTAGACATTAGCGTCCGGTACCGTCAGTGGTTTGAAAGTCCTTTTCATTCTACCGGAAGTTCTCACCGTGTCAAACCAAAAGATGCTTCCATCTTAAGGGCGGTTCTGGGATGAGAGCTTGGGGAAAGGGTTCCGGCCAGGCAAGAGCAGTTTTCACCGTCCTGTAAATTTGAGCACAGTTACTATGAAAGAGAAGCATTTTGACTTTTTGGCCAAGTCTGTGACAAAAGCATCAAAAATGGATTTGAACTTGGAATCCAACAAACGAGCAACCGGTTGGATTTATAAAATCAACATCATAATACCAAAAACTGATTTGACTTTTTTTTTTTTTGTTATTTGGGAGGGGGGGGCAGCTGGAAATACAGTCAAACAGATGATGTCAAAAAAAATAGGGGGTGCTGGGATTCAATTCATGGGGTGCTTGAGCTGATTTATGTTAAGATGAGCTCTGGTGGTAAATCTCTTCAAAGTGAAGAAGTCCATCTATAGCAAGTAAGATGAAGTCGGCCCTCCATTTGCGCTGGTGGAGCTCAGCTGTTGCCGACTTGAGTCGCGCGTCAGGAAGCCGTGCTCGACGACAAAAAGCCGGCCGGCGCACTTGACTGTGCGCGCTGCCTTTCATCAGGACCGGTCGGCAACATGGCCGCCACCTGCTCACCTTCTCTGGCAAGCATAAAAAAAAAACACTTGACAGGCTTTTATCGTTTCGCATTTCGGTCACCGCAACGAAAACTTTCTCCCAATGAGGGTGATGACATCAGCGCACGCTGATTTGCTTTTGTGCCGAACAAAATGGCGGGCGAGCTGCTGTCCATTAGTATTAAGGGGTCACACCCGCACCCTCCAATCCAAGCATTGCTTTTTACATTGTCTGTCATTTTATTTTATTTTATTTTTAAAGTCAAGAAGAAGTCAGAGATGTGTTGCCTTGTAAATTGGAACTTTACTTCCCGTAGCAACAAGAAAGTCCTCCACCTTCAACTTTACGATATTTTATTCCTCACACTTCTTTGGCACGCTACTCCTTCCACATTTTTTTCAACCGATTATCACCATTCCAACTTGAACATGTTCCAAAAATTCACATCAAGTGATTTTTTTCTCCAAAATTCAACATTTTCAACCAAAGATTCACAATTAATTCTCAATAGCACATTCGAACATTACATTTACATCGCTACCATTTAAAAAAACAAAAAACAAAAAAAACTTCCAGCTCATTCAATTCACCATGGGAAGGATTTTCAATAATCCCAAAAATCACACGTACCAGAACTTTCTCATTTGCTCTCACTAATTTTCCCGAATTTTCACATTTCTTTTTAAAATTCATGTATTCTACATTATTCACCTCTATTTCCACATTTATTAAATGATTCACAAAATTCCAATTGTGTCCCACTCCAAAAATATTTTTTCTCATTCACATTTTTCAATAAATTAAACATTTATCCACCAAAAAAATCACTGATGTCCCATTCAACTTAACAGATTCACATTGTTTGACATAAAAATCCTTTAGTACATTCAATTCACATCGGGAACGATTTTCAACATGCCAAAATTCCAAAATGTCATTTAATTTAAAAAAAATGTTGCCAATAAAGTATTTAAAATTTTTAAAATGTATTTTTTTTTGTTTTTCTCCTCTAATTTCTACATTTATAGACCAATTCAAACCATTCCGACTTTAGGCTGTTCAGCTCATTCCATCATTCCACAATATTTCTTTCAACCTCTCAACTGCCACACCCAATTTCTCCAGAAACTGCTTCTAGTTCAAGCTCCTTATCTTTGCTTTTGCGGCGCTTTTTGGCCTTGTTGCCGTTTGTTTATGTCGGTGTCATCACATCACGAAGCACGGGTGACGTCAGGCTCCAACGTTCTGGAGGAAGGAGACGAGTTCCATTTTGAAACAAGCAAAAAAAACACTTGAACTCAAGTCACAGTGGGCGGAGCTCTTCTGTCATGTGACCATGTGCGTGGCTTTAAGATAACTGCGTAGCTCGCATTCCTGATGCGGGTCGGCGAGCGTGACACGCACGGCATCCATCATGTGACACACCGCTGTCTGCGGCGCACAGACACACACACACACACACGCACACACACACACACACACACACAGTAGACACAGGTGAGCTGAGAAGATGACATGTTTATTCAGCAGCTTCCTGCTATCAGACCATGTGACCTCCCGTCTCCTTCAGGTGGGTGAAAATCTGTGTATGCGTGTGCGCGCGCGCGCGCGCCTGCATCACGCTCAGACCTGTCCCATCCTGAGCTCTCATCAAAGATAAACTTCAACATAAACCGACTTCATTCTTCTTCACTCAGCCGCTAACTTCCTGTTCTGTCAAAACACACACATACACACACCGGGTCCCAGACGCCACCCTGGACCTGGACTGGGTTCCGAGCAAGTGAGCAGAAGAAGAAACGTTGATGAGGATGTAAGAATTTGCCAGTACGGTTACTTTTGTGTTAATCTAAAAACTGCTGAGTCAAGAATATCCCTTGGTCAAAAATTGGATCAATCCATTACTTGGGTCACTTTGACCCAACTCTGGGTCAAAGCGACCCAATTTTTGGGGAGCCTTTTTGGTTTAAAACAACCCAGAAAGTCAATTCTACACACAAAAAAAGGGCTGTTTTGACACAAAGTTAACCCACTATTTGGATTCCAATAGACCAAATTTGGGGTCTAAGCTACCCAATTGTTTTTTTTGTTTTTTTAAATTGGATCAGATTTAAAAAAAAATAATTGGGTCGGTTTGACCCACTACTTGGATTCAAATTGACCCAACTTTAAATTTATTTTTTAAGTTGGGTCAAATCCACCCCAAAAAATTGGTCATTTGGACCCAAAGTTGACCCATTACTTCGGTCAAATCGACCCAACAACCCAAAACAGCTACACATTTTTGGGGTCTGTTTTGTACAAATTAACCAAGAAAGTTTGGTCAAATGTATAGAAAAAGTTTACCCGCTAATTGGACTCAAAACATTTTTTTTTAAATTGGGTCAAATTCACAAAAAAATGGGTCATTTGGACCCAAAGTTGACCCACTACTTAGGTCAAATTGACTCAAGAACTGAACAAAACCACCAGATTTTGGGGGTTGTTTTGTACAAAACAACCAAGAGAGTTGTGTCTAATAAAATTAAAATAAAAAGGATGTTTTGACCCAAAGTTTACCCACTATTTGCACTCAAAATGACCCAACTTTTGAGTCCAAAATACCCTCCCCAAAATTTGTAGTTGGGCCAAATTCACGAAAAAATGCGTCCTTTTGATGCAAAGTTGACCCACTACTTGAATTCAAGATGACACAACTTTTGGTCAAAAGTACCTTTTTTTTTTTTAAGTTGGGTTAAATTCACCAAAAATTGGGTCGTTTGGACCCAAAGTTAGGTTAACCTTGGGTCAACTAACCCTGGACCCACTACTTAGGTCAAATTGACCCAACAGCCCAACAAAACGAGCAGATTTTGGGGGTTGTTTTATACAAAACAACCAAGAAAGTTGTTCTGACCCGGTCCAATTTTTGACTAAATTTGGGTTATTCAATCTTGACCCAGCAGTTTTAAGGGTGCATTGTTCATTTCCTAAAACGAAGACCAAACCCACCTAATGTTGGCCCTTAAGAAAATATTTTTGCTGTTCATGTTTCCTTTTTTAAATGTCATTAAATCTGTTCGTGTTTACACGTACAATAATCAGCTTGTTTTGGATTTTGTTCTTGTAGTATGCGGGATGGGAACCTAACAAACAAAGCTCGCGACCAAACTGTGACATTTGCGCACTTTCAGCATTCCAAGCGGGCCAGCGGAACAAACGAGACAACAAGAAGGACCACCACCCGGGCCCAGACTGCAGGTCTGCGGGACCAATCCACCTGGTCCCGGTAGCCGTCTCGCTCTTCCTGCATGTCCTTCATGCGACCTCAGGATGTTAACTTTTTACACAGACACACACATACTGTGTATGTGTGTGTGTGTGTCTTTGATGTGAGCATGTCTTGTTGATGTTGGTATCCATGTTGAGAGAGGAAGATGAAAAGCGCCATCATGCTGGTACTGGTTCAGGACGTCTACGTGATGAGACGCTGATGAGACGCTCCGATACGCACTGATGATACGATTACAACCGAAACTGGTCCAGCCAGTCAGGGGTGGAGGGGGGGGGGGGGGGGTCAGGCAAGCCGAGGCGAGGGGGGGGGCAAGCGTACGAGTTCTGGTCCACATCACTCTTTGTTCGCGACAACTTTTTAAAAATTCCAAATCAAAAGACAAATTGTTTAGAATGACGATGATGAAGATGGCACTGATTTCAAAGCAGCCGTCGGAGGAACATGGAAGTGTGTGTGTGTGTGTGTGTGTGGGGGGGGGGGGGTCGAAGCAGTGGGGGCAGATGATGATTTACTTAACCAAGAAGAAGTTTTGCGTGTGAAAAGTCCGCGATGAAGATCAGCAGAGGAGGAGGAGATGAGAAGATAAGAACATGTTGCTCAAAGGATAGAATTACTGCACAGACACACTTGCGCGGACGTGCGTGCGTGTGCGTGTGTGTGTGTCCGTCCATGTGTGTCCTCCAGGTGGACGTCTTACCGCACGCTGGCTGACTTCAAACTAAAAACAAATCCGAGTCGAGCCAATCACACCGCAGCTTTTTCTCCTCCTCGCACCTGGCCGACATCGCACCTTCTTCGTTCAAATCGCCTTCGCCTGCCCTTCACACTAATCACCTTCACTTGACCCCCAGATGACCTTCACCTGACCTTCAACTCTCTGCGCATGTGTTCTCATTCGAATGGAGCTCAGTGACAAGACACAAAAACACTTCCTGTGCACGCACATTTATTACACACACACACACACACACACTTAGTGCGCTCACACGCAAACTCTCTCGTCTTAACGTTTAAGCGGTCAAACATTTGACTCACGTTCACCTTTTCGTCACCTGCAAGGCGTGTTTGCGCATTTGTAAAAGGTGTGGCTACGCATGTGTGAGACTGCGTGTGTGTGTGTGTGTGTGTGTGTGCGTTTGTATATGCCTGTGCGCATGGTTAAAAACGACGTAATTAGAAGTCAGTGAGATTTGATGATCAATAAATAAGACAAAAGGACATGTGAGGGTTGTGTCAACTTGCCATGATGGTTGACAGGTTAACCGCTCACAGGAAATGAAAGGAAGTCATTGATAAGGCCAATCAAACGATTGGAAATCAATATGATGAGTCCGAACACCAAAAATGTCTTTGCGCTTTTCGTCCTCAAGATGAAATGTTCAAAAATGGTCAACCTGGAAGCAACATGCTAACTAGTGGTAACGCTGGGCTAGCATGTTGCTTCAACATGCTAACGTGTGGTAACGCTTGGCTAGCATGTTGCTTCAACATGCTAACATGTGGTAACGCTTGGCTAGCATGTTGCTTCAACATGCTGACGTGTGGTAACGCTTGGCTAGCATGTTGCTTCAACATGCTGACGTGTGGTAACGCTTGGCTAGCATGTTGCTTCAACATGCTAACGTGTGGTAACGCTTGGCTAGCATGTTGCTTCAACATGATAACGTGTGGTCAGCCTAGGCTAGCATGTTGCTCCAGCAGGCTAACTTGTGGTAAGTCTAGGCTAGCATGTTGCTCCAGCAGGCTAACTTGTGGCAAGACTAGGCCAGCATGTTGCTTCAACATGCTAACTTGGCAACATGCTAGCATGTCGCACATGCTAACTTCACCAGAGTTTTCCCCTTCCCCTTAAAGTTGCCGTGTTGCTATTTTATTTTTCAATTTCCACAAGAGGAAAAGGCAGCAAATGTTTTTCTTGAAACCAGTTTTTGTTCAAGGGGGGGGGTCACATTTTGTTCAAGGGGAGGCCAAAGAAAAATGTCCTCAAAGCTCCCCGTTGTAGGAGACGTCATTCCCATGTTCAGTCGCTATGGTAACGGAGGTAACGAGCCAGCGCAGCGCTTCAGTAGTCGTCATACCGGAAGGTGTTGCCGTAGCCGTAGCGATAGTCGTAGGCATCCGCTCGCTCCGTTTTGGTCTGGACCACTTCGGGCTGAAATGAGAGGGACTTGATGACCCCGCCCGACTCCTCCGTCACCTTCACTTCGGCCGAGTACGATGACGACGACTCGTCCAGCAGCGTCGAGCAGCCGGGCAGCCCGGGCTGGACTTTGGGGCACGACTGGTAGGCGGCGCCCTTCGGACACGGCTGATAGGACACCTGAGGACACACCAGCGCAGTCAGCCGCCATTGGACATCAACTTTACACACACCAAACATCGACATGGAAATCAACAGATTTAATATCTACAAAAAAATTGTCTGCTGCTTTCTGCAAACAAACATCAAATCATCTAAAAAGCGCTAAACAAGGATTTAAGATTTGGTAGCTTTCAAGGATCTCAAATCTGGAAGTCATTAACATCAACTTTGTGTGGATCAAATGTAAGATGTTTCATCATGAAGTTGAGTCAACTGACTTTGGTTGTGGTGGTGATGATGGTCTGCAGCGCAGCCGGAGAAGCCGGGGGGTTTCCCGGGTAGCGGCACGGGTATTCCGGACTGTAATAATGGTGGTTGTCGCTGTAAGGGCCGGAACTCTTCAGGAGGTCCTTCCAGCCCGGTTTCGGATCGAATGAGGAGGACGACGACGAGAGAGGAGCGGACGCTGAGGACGTCGGACAACCGAGGACCGGAGCCACCCTGCGGATGTCAACATTGGGTTTAGTCCATTCATACCGCCCGGATCTGGTCTAAAGGGTGTCCGGCTCACCTCGGATCACAGAGTTCTGAGGTGACCGGATAGGAAGGCGACGTCAGGTAGCCTTGGAACTCGTATCCGGGTCTACCCATGTAGAGTCTGGGACTTGCTGTCTTTTGCAGGCTGGCGGAAGTCTCTCCCAGTGCATTGTGGGGGTTGTAGTAGGGTTCCGTACTTTGGAATGCTGGGTAATGCTGCGGATAGCTTGGCTCGATAAAGGAGATCCGGTCTGCGGACTCCACGCAGGAGAGTAGGGACGGGCCGAGAGCCTGAATCCACAACAACAACCCGACAATGAGCACGAAGACGACAACTCAAAGAACTTGGCCCTCAGTTCGAGTCTACCTGGGATTCAATGAGGCGTCTTTTTGGTGCAAACGGCGGAGAGCTTACTCGTCTTTTTACCGAACTTCTCCTGGCCTCCGTCTCGGACTTGGACTCTGGCCTCGGATGGTCGTGGACCCCTTTGGCCTGAAGAAGCACATTGACGCCGCAGTAAGAGAAGCAGAACCCGAAAAACAGAGACCAGCAAGAACAGCAACGCATCAGATGGCATTAGGACCCAAACTGAAATCAGTTTTTTTTCCTCTTTAGGTGTCTTGATTTCCGGAACACACACCTGGAAGAAGATGGCTTTCCCGTCCACCCTCCAGAAGTTGGTGACGGGGTACCCGCTGTGCCCTCGGCACGGCAGCAGCTCCAGAGCGCCGCCGCAACTGTGACAAACTTTCTCTAGAACGCAACGACAGGACAACGCGTGAGCCCGGACGCCGGCGATCCCGACCGCTCGGGCCACGTCGGCAGGAGGGCGCTCGATCCTTACTCTGCTGCTTCTGCCGCGCCTTGTCGCAGATGGCGGGCCGCAGTTGCAGTCGCGAACCGTCGGGCAGCGCGCAGCCTCGGGAGCAAACCACCACGCCCAAACACGACTTCTTCAGGATCTGACAGTTGTGGTTGTTGGTGTTCCTCATGGCCCAGCCTGACAGGTGGCGCTGAGCGTTCTTGTCCTCCGCTAAAAAAAAACAAAAAACATTAGCTTCGTTAGCGCAGTTGGCGCGGCGGAGTTGGATGGACTTGACGCTTGCGGCGTTCTCACCGCTGTAAATGTAACGCACGTAACCGTCCGTCCACTCCTGGAAGGCGTCAAACTGCTTGCTGTCCTACAAACAGTCGTTAGCATTTAGCATATTAGCCGCAAAAAGAAACTTGAGTCGGACATTTTCTGTCAGGCTTGTTGCTGAAAACTATCCGAAAAGCAAAAGCATTATTATCATTATTATCATTATTATTATTATCCCAGCTGACCTTGGCTAAGAGGTAGGGTGAACTCTGACCTTGTCTCCAGTCATTTGGCCGGTCTTCAATGTTAAATTGAGTTGACCAAATTTAGCAACTATTTTACCAATTTAGAGCCTTCAATGAGGCTAGCATGCTAACACGTTGTTTCATTTTCAATCGAAAGATATTGATCAGTCATGTCCTGTGTGTGCGTGCGTATGCGCGTGCTGTGTGTGCATGTGTGTGTGTGTTTTGGTTTCGCTGGGAACAAAAATATAAAAACCAGTTTTTACTGTTTAAACAACAAGCGTGAATGCGAGCCGCATGCACTCTCACACACATACATGAGAAAACACAAACACACACACAAACCTCAAAAAACGTTTTAGTATTTCATTAGAAAATGTAATTTAGAAAAAGTATTTAATTGTTGACTGTTTCTAAATTGTATTAATGTTAATTGTGCAAGTAATTATATTTATAATAATAGTTATAATAATGAGAGCTACAATTTTGGTGAGGGGAGACGACATGATGATTTAGAATCAAAGTAAAATATTGTATTGATGATTATTTACAACATTTACTACTTTGGTGTTTTTGGGGAAGATTTTAAGTAAAGTATTATGTTGTTGTAATTATGTGAAATAAATGCATACTTTTTGTTTCACATTTCACAGGAAATGATGCACTCTAAAAACAGTTGGGTCAAAAGTAACCCAATAAAGGATAAAAAAAAAATTGGATCGATCAACTTTCTGGCTTGTTTTATACAAAATAAAAAAAATTCTGGCCAATATTTATGAGTTGGTTTCCACGAAAAGACCAATTCTTGACTCAAAGTTGGGTCAAATAGATCGGTCCATTTTTTTTCCCTATAGTTAAAGTGTGAAAAATGATGATTATTACTAATAAGGAAAGGATGAAAAAACCCGAAGAAGTGCTGTCTAATGACCTGCGGCAGTTTGGGGTCGTTGATGTCCCAAGTGGACTTCATGCCAAAGGAGCACACGCAGTCCGCCTCCTCGCGATCCTCCGCTCGAGACATCCTCAAACGGCCCCCCTGGTCCCCCGCTCCTGCTCCTGCTCCTGCTTCTGGTCCTGGTCCCAAGTCCTGATCTTGATGCTGGTCCTGGTCCTCCTGTTGCTTTGGGCTGGTTGCTGGGCGCCTTTGGAGTACACAACAAGCCCGGACTGCAAAAGTCCTCAAAGATGGTCACAGATTGTCGTCTGAGGATTCACTCGCAACCAAAAAGAAGGCGAGACACTCAACACACTCCTGGGGGAGGGGCCTCTGTGTGTGTGTGTGTGTGTGTGTTGGGGGGGGAAGATGAGTTTTTGTGTGTGAGTACAGTATTTGACTGCTCGTGAGCATGTGTGTGAGAGAGAGAGAGAGAGAGAGAGAGAGAGAGAGAGAGAGAGAGAGAGAGAGAGAGTGATGGAGTGTGTGTGTGAGCATGTTGGGATGTTGTGGAAACATGGAAATGTTTCTCCCAAAACAAACAAGTCATTAGTCATCAATTATAGAAAGTGTGTGTGTAACTTGTCATGTCGCAGTTCCATCGTCTTGCATTTAGTTGCGCAACACAAAACATGGATGTTAACCTGCACTGTAAAAAAAAAAAAAATACACGACATGTAATTTGCGTATATTAATTTGGCATCAACTCTCTTTGAAAGCATTTTTTATAATCGTTTTAAAAATCGTTTACACGACGTTCTTTTAGTTGTCTTCAGCAAGCCGTCTTTATTTCTGTATTTTGTTTTTCAGGTATTTGAAAAGCTTGATTTAGAATCTATAAAAGGCTTGACGATGTGAACGAGTTGCAGCTGCGAGCGCCGTCGACTCGTCACATGGTACGAACCAACACGCTTCCTTGGCATTATAATTGCTGTTTTTCCTCATTATTGTTATTGTTCTTTTTTTAATTTTTTTTTGCATTCCATCTTCTGACTTGTTTGCGCGTTTATGTCATGCTGCCGTCGTGTTGGGTGACGTCATGAACGAAATCTCAAAATTATTTCCCCACATACAAATACGTAAATATATATATATATTTTTTGTTGTTGCGTGTTTTCGGAGCCACACACATATTTGCGATGTTAATGTTGTGTGAGCATTAAAAAAAAAAGAAGAAGAGAGAAATAGTGTTAAGATATTCACACACATAAAAAAAACGAAAAGAATGTCAATAATGAATAGCTACGAGTTTGGAGGTCTCAATGTATCGAATTTTACTACACTACATAATGCATTTTAATTTAGCCAAACGTTGTTGTTGTTTTAATCAAAAATCCTGTTTCATTTGGAATTGTATTCCTCAATATATTTTCGCAAATTTTCTTCAATAGACAATAGTAGACTATCAGATAAAGGTTCGTTTCCCGTTTCCAATAAAAAAAAAGAAGAAAAAATATGAGTTTGTTCCGTTTGGCGGCTGCAACACTACCAACGGACATTTCCACACTTGAACCACAAACGCACATGAATTCATAAGCAGAATTGAATTTATTTACAAATAA
The DNA here is from genome assembly GCF_054856555.1 of Leptonotus elevatus. NCBI lineage: Eukaryota > Metazoa > Chordata > Actinopteri > Syngnathiformes > Syngnathidae > Leptonotus > Leptonotus elevatus. Next base: position 13,574,156 of record NC_141259.1, on the reverse strand, counting down.
GTTACTATAAACGCTTAAACGACATGAACAAACGTGGAAATCGCGCATGTGTGTATGGATCTGATTTTGAAACATGACCATTCTGGTCATCAATTGACACGCGCAAACGTCAAAGCGGTAGAGGTCAAAGTCAGATCTTGAGCGCCCTCTGCTGACGAGTGTGTTGAACGAAGGCAGCACTTCGCCCTGCACAGGTGTCAAAAGTCCGTTCCTTGAGGGCGAACCACACCTGATTCAATGATCAGGATCATTATTCGGCTCCTGCAGAGCTCGATGATGATTCTGATCGTTTGAATCAGCTGTGTTGGAGAACGGAAACGTCTAAAATTGGCAGGACTCTGGCCCTTGAGGACCGGACTTTGACACCTGTGCGTCTTAGTGGGTTGCAAGTCGCAACTGTCCTTCACAATTTGGCAAGTTTTTGTATTGTAATTGGGATGGGAAGATCCGGTCAGGGTCTACCGGCCTGCATAAATGAAGCTTCTCCCCTCACGTCAACATGCTTCCTTAACACAAAGATGCCACAAGGTGGCGCCACAGCAATATCGCTCTGAAAGCTGTTGGCTCAAAAAGGGACCAACCTAACTTTTTGGGTTATTCATTTGACCCAGCTCTTCGAGTTATTTAACCCCAAAAAGCCAAGATAAATGGATAACAAACTAACCCAAAAAGTCCAACAAATTTTTTTTTTGGGGGGGGGGGGTTGTTTTATCTTTGGGTTAAATGACACCAAAATATGTTGTACAATGCAACCCTTTTTTAATTGTCATAAAAAAATATCAAAAATTGTATTGTTCAAAATAACACAAAGTTGGGTCAAACTGACCCAAATTTGGGTTGTTGTTTTTTTGACCCAACTGTTGTTTTGGGGTGATTTCCTGTATTTCACCAGTTGGGTTAGATAAATAACACCGGAGAATATATTTACCCAAACAGTACACTACAACCCAATTTTTTGGGTTCTTCGCATGACCCAACTTTTTGGGATTAAATAAATAACCCCAAAATTTTGGGGGAAAAAGTTGATTTGGTCCTTTTTTTTCCACCTATTTGGGTAATTTTTAGCACACAACAAAAAAAAAATAGCAACCAGACTATGAGGGGGAAAACGTTGTGAAGTCACCGTGGAAGCAAAATGAGTGGGCCTCTTCTCATTGGCCGAGACGCCTGTCAATCGCCCTCCTGAAATGTGTCTTAGCTGGAGATCGAGATGGAGGCCTGTCTATCCCGCGGCGACTCATCCCGAATGGCTTGTTTGCTTCGTGAGGAAGGCTTGCGCGAGAGCACGCTTACCCAACTGGGCCTGCACGTCCACAAGGTACCGGCTGCACCCAACCCCCGCGTGCGCCCACATAATGTGCCATCATCATCAGCATCATCATCATCATCATCGCTTCCTGTGACACGCAGCTGCTGAGCTCGGACGATTTCGGCCAAGTGGCCGTGGTCTTGAAGGCTTTGGAGATTCTGTTTGGCAACAATGACCTCAAGGAGACCCTGGTCGGTCTCGGAATCACCCACCAAGTAATGCAAATTTTAAGTCTATAGGATATGTCTACTTCATATGAACAGCGAGTGTGACGATGTCATGGTTTGGGGCTTAGGTGCTCTCTTGGTTCCAAACCACGCGCGACCTTCTAACCTCTGGATCCCAGAGACACTCGACCCAGCTGCCGCTGATGGAAAGCTTCTACGACTTTCTGGTGGTGAGGTGCATGACCGCAAGGCGAGGGGAGGGGAGGGGCCAGCCGCGTTTCCCACCGACAACGCCTTTGCGCTTCTGTCTTCCAGCTGCTGGACCAATCATGTCTTTCAGGTTGGTCACGTGAGAGGTCGTGTCACATCAGGTCACATGACGTCTGCCCTGTCTGCCCGTCATCAGCTTCCGAACTGTCGTTGATCCTCGTGCAACTTCTGAGCACGCTCCTCGAATCGCAACTACGCTTCAGTGTCCGAGTGGAGGTAACGGCGGATTATTGAAATGACTTTGTTGTTGTTGTTGTTGTTGTTGTTTGACGTCATCGTTTGTGGCGGTCAGGCAGTGAGAACGTTCAACAGCATCCTGCATTCTCTGGGGAAAAATCAGAAGAAGCGCGTCCGATCGGACCAAACGCTCCTGTGGATGATGTGATTATGATGAGATCCGTACTTTTTGCGTTCCGTTTGTACGCTCGGGACACGTTGTCAAGTTGATGTCTGCAGGTGGGATTTGGGGAAGACCATGCAGACGGTCGGAGGTGAGTGGAGTCGCCCTCCAGAAATCCAGAAAGGTGGACTTTACAGGTCTGATGAATAAAACAATTTTGTTCCGCTCCGCTTTGGGGGTCAAAACAACTCAAAGTCAACCAAAAAAACGGGAATCCCCCCCCCCCCCCTTCTTTCTCAAACCTCCACGATTGCACGCGTGTTGAGGCATGTGCTTGCGTTGCAGACTACGAGTTGCAGGTGAGCCTAGTGGAGGCTTTGTGCTATATGACTCCCAGGAAGGAGCGAGTCCAACGAGCCAATCGGTGGTTCTCTTGCTCGGACATCGCCGACGCATTTGGTCTCATTAAAGCCCCGGACTTTGAGGTGGTGAGTGTTTACACCGCTGAAAAAAAAAAAAAATTTGCTGGTCGAAACTGAATTGTGAGGTTGATAACCGCTGCGGTAAGTCCGGTTAGAACATAGCTTGGTCCAGGTGAGGCGATGATCAGATCATCTTATCTCTTTCTGTTGTTTAATTGTGGGGTGGGGGTGGGGGTGTATGTGGGGGTGGTTTCTGTAAAGCAAATACAATTCAATACAAATGAAACGGGAGCGATTCTATGGCCATAAAATGCTACTTAGCTGGGTTACTTAGCGATACATAAAATATAAATAATACTATTAACTTAAATGAATATATACGACTTGGAACTACTGGTAACGTTACATTGAGGCACACGCAACACATTGCGAAATGAGAATTTGTAGCAAGCTCGAACGTGGAGCGACCACTGATCTGAATATATGACTGGATCGAAGCCGCGAGGCCGCCATATTGCTCCTCCCCAAGAAACGTTTCTCAGAATACAATCCTTATACATTTACATTGCCGAAATTGAAAAACATTTGAGACTTTATGATGTTTTAATTTGTTAAACATAAAACAAGAGGACTTCAGACATTTTACAAATTGCCTTAAATACATGTATAAATTATATACTTGTACTTTTTTTTTTATTAAAGAATTATAACTGTAATTCAACAAAAGATGCCTCTGCCAAATCTAATATTAGGGTCTAAGGAACTGAGTGATAAAAAAAAAAAAAAGGGGGCGGGGTCTTCAAAGCAGCACATACCCTCCACTTGGTAGTTTTTATTTTATTTTAAATTGTTAAAAAAACAGTGACCATCCTGGCCCTTCACTAACTGCCTACGAGCTGTGTATGTCTCATCTGTACGTATACCGTAAATTTTATACACTAGTCTACTCGCGAGATGGGAGGAACAAGATGGCCGCCATGCCGCTTCAACGGCTCGCACGGACGTCATATATTCAGATCAGTGCTGCCTGTGGATTTAGCGTGGGTCTTAACAACAAGCGTAGGTGGCCAAGAACATGCCTAACTAGAATTGAAACGGTGCCAATAAACTGACCAACAGAGGGCGCTGCAACCTCACAAACACAGTTCAACCTGGCCTGTCTGTCGATATCCGGTCTTTTCTGACCCTGTTCGTCTGTCTCTGACCCGTGCGACTGCAAGGATTGCCGGCATTTCCTCAACTTCCTCAATGATCGTCAAGGCGAAGCGAGAAGGTGACCGTCGTCCAAAGGTTTTTTTTTTTTTTTTGGTTTCCGCTTCAACGCTCGTTTTGACTGCGGTCGTTTTGTGTTGGCAGGGTTCGGACCTTCCCGTGCATCAGAGCCTTTTTGGAGACCACAGAGGTGAAAACCAGACGTCGCATCAGATATAATCGGTCTCGTGTTCACTCTCACTTCTCCTCCTCCTCTTCCTCCTCCTCAGCTCATTCGCCCCCAAAATGACAAATGGGACGAGTTCTGGGTGGACTTTAACTTTGGATCACAATGTGTCAGCTTTTTCATCGACCTTCCTCAGGTAGTCGTGACATGTGGGGGGGGGGGGGGGGGGCGCCCGTTTGGTGCGGGTATATGTGTGATCGGTTTCTTTTTCAAGGGCTTCTTGTGGGATTCCGTGCACCTACTCAAGGAAGACGTAGACCAGTACCAGCTTGAGGTCCAGCAGGACGGTATACGTTAAATTGAGGTTCTCCTCAAAATTTTCGGTCCAAGCTAAATCAGCTCCAAAGTGTCTTATTTTTCCAGAAGGAAACGGGGATCAGGCGGTCCTTAGTGTCCGTCTGAAGTTGGCCATCACGCACATGGGGGTCAACGGCCACAGAGTAAAACTGCTCTTCCGGCCGGAGCTGCTCGGAGAGCTGAAGGCGGCGGCTGCGGGGGTCTTCACGGGAGAGGTCGGGCACCCGAGTCAACTGCTGGATTCCAGTCAAATTTAAGCCCAATTTTAGGACTTGGGGCTCATGACTAATTCGACTTTAGGTCTCGACCGGTATCTCTGAGCTAATCGTTTCGGTGCGCCTTTTGCCCGTTTTAAGCAGGAAGCCCACAAAGACACGGGTGATAACAACCGGGCCTCCACCTCCCCGACACAACGAGCGGCAGGTCAAAAGACCTACAGAAAGAAGCCCCCCTCAACTCGACTCAAAGGTTATAATCATTTAAAAAAATAAACCTCCAGTCATCACAACGGCCGCGCATCATCCGATTGACGTCTGTCTGCATTCGTGCAGTTCTTCCAATGTCTCCCCTGAGCAGCGACGATGCCGTTGTTACCAAGGTAACCATTTGATGACATCATTAAAAGTGTCGCTGATTATGTTTTAGGGCTGGGCTATAATTCCTTTTTTTTTTTTTTTTTTTTTTTTGTTCTTCAAACCTATCATGGTATTTGGTCAGGTCTTTAAATTTGTAAGACATGTTGTGAATTCCTTTCGTCTTCGGTGCTTGATACCTTAACAGACTCCTCAGAGTCGAGCAGAGACCCTCTTCGATCAAGTTGCAGGCTCGACGCCATCGAAAGACTCCGGTGAGACCGCTCGAAACGGCGCTTCACCGCGAGATTGGATGCAGCATTTTGGATATTTTCAAAAAAAAAAAAAAATGGCTGTGAACAATCTTCAATGACTTCCAGGTGTTCTTGCAGGGGCGGAGCCAGAGAGCTCTCAGGAAGACAACTTTGGACAAGGCTGTTCTCTAAACAAGGTTTTTTTTTTATTATTATTATTTTTTTATCAATATGTAGCCTATTCTTTCATTCCATCAACAAAAATTACAAACGCGTGTTCACTTTTCAGCGTTTCAACAGGAAGCGAGCAGCTGCAGATTCAGGTCTTTCACTCTCCATTAATTTTTTCAGTCCCAGTACGTTCAAAACCAAAGAATCCCATGTGCTGGTGGTATAAGTCGCATTTGATTTTCTTCGAGCCGCCAGGCAGCGCCACAAATCTTCGGACTCCATTACAGTTTTGTGTACATTCCAAATACACGATGTGCGTTCTGAATGATAATTATCAAATTGCTTGGGGAAGGTTGCCTGTCTGACGAATGCGATACTCCGCGCAAGCCCGGGGGGCCTCAACCCGGTGAGCATCAGCCTCAGGGGGCGGAGCCTGCAGGTACAATTTTGGATTGTGTATTTGTTGGTTTCAGTCGTCGTCATAAGCGATATTGCACAACGAGGGCTGCCAAACTCATTGTCGTCCAGCTTTCAGTTATCAAACCGTATACAGAAAAACTATAAAGTATAGTCTTGACAAAGTCGCCTTGCATATATAAAATTGTCTTTGCATTAGATTTTTTTACCATTTGATTGAATTTGGAGTCACAAGTCGTGGGAAACTCATTTGACTATGCAACTATTATCCAGTTGATATCAACATGAGATTCGCAGGGTCGCCGAACGAGCCATCTGAGGAGCCACGTGGAATTGAAAGTGCATCCATGAAAGGGGCGGAGCCTCTAAACCCCCAGGAGGCGGAACAACAGCTCGACTCGACGTCCACCGTTAATAAAAACTCTTTCGGCGTCTTCACAAGAAGCTTTGAACATGACAACGTTGGTCTTTTTTTTTTTTTTTATGACTTCTTGGCCAATCAGATGAATTTGTTGCCTTGATCCATTTGAACAAACTGCGAATTTCTTTCAGGACTGCTGGCAGAAAGCCCAAGCCCAAATTCTCCTGTTGCCCGAAGAATATAAAGAAGAAGTCGCCTCTCTCTTCGATGACATCAGCCAACAAAGGTTAACCACCCCAACAATACCCGCGCACCGACACAGGTGCCGGACCACAGTACACATGTTCATTGCGTGTGTGTGCGTGCGTAGGGCAGTTCTGCTACACAGCTTGGAGAAGTCTATGTCAGAACATATGAAGCGTTTGGAGGAAACCTCGACATATCTCAACAGCATGTGCTCACGCATTCAGGTAAAGATGTAAAAACCATGGCAACAAAAACTGGAACCTAAATTGTTTAAAATGTCGGCGTTCACATTGTGAACGCGTCATGATCCTTCCTCAAAACTTAAGGATGTTTGTTTGTGTGACGCAATGAGTCTCAACCTCGGGCCAGATCGAATTGAGCACAGATCTACCCCGAGACCAGATCCGGAGCGTATTCATACCTAATTTAGATCAGATCTGGTTTAGACATATGAATCTAATCCAGAACTGTTCCAGTTCTGATTTAGACTATATCAGCATTTGAATGAAAGCCGGTCCAGATCTGAATGAGAACAGATTCAGATCTGTTCTGAATCTGATATTGGATCTGGCTCAGAATGGAACCAGATGTAATTCAGACTGGATCCTGATATGATTTGAATCATATCCACACCAAAATGACTTTTGCCTTTCAGGTGTTCATCCAGTCGGAGAAGCGCAAAATGTCGGATTTCTGTGAGCAGCACCATCTGATGTGCGCGTGTGACCTTTGACCCAGTTGAAGTGGGTCTGACATCTGGTCTAAAGGTTTGGTGGTGCATGTCTGTGTCCCCTCAGGTGGAGGTCCTCGGACACCGTGGTGAAGAAGCCTAGGACCGACCAGTGAGGATCTGCAGATGCAACCCATCTCTTTTTTGGATTTTTTTTGCTTGTAAATATTAAAAAAAAGTGTCAGCAAGTCAGCAGTTGTCGGATTTAACTTAACGGAGTCTGTCATAAAAGTATAGTTGGTTGATAAAAGTTGATGTATATGAAGGAGCTTTTTGTTTTACATGTGTACAAGTCACGCTAATACATAAAATGATGGGGTCATCTGATGAGAGGTTTTTGGTTTTTTTGGGGGGGGGGTGTTATAAACGGGAGCTCAATCAGGCCTTCCGTGTTAGCATGTTAGCTTAGTTCCTCTAAAGAATCTTGCACACACGCAAACGTTTCAAATACATACGTGTGTCCAAAAGAAGACGCTGAGGACGATTAACGGTAGCGCAGCCACAGGGAGTTAATGTAGAAGAAGTATCAGCGAAGAATACGAACCACTGATCTGAATGGCCAATAGGTCAAGACTTTTGAAGCCGTAATGCCGCCATTTTACTACTCCCCAAAAACATTTCTCGGCTTAGGATCCTATACATTTACAATATATATATATATATATATACACTAGCCTACGAGCTGTACATGTCTAATCTGTAAGTATACGTATCTTTTATACAGTCTATATATAATCTGCTCGCGAGATGGGAGGAGTAAGATGGCCGCCCTGTCGCTTCAACGGCGTTTATGCGCTATCGGCTATCCAGCAGTATATACAGATCAGTGAGACAAACACAGGAGAAGTGACAACGGCGGAAGATTCCAGTACAACAACTTCACGCAAAATATTTTTCTGTCAAAGCTAACTACGACACGGCTATCCGCCATTGTTGACCGGCTGGCGGTTTCGCGCGCAGTCACGCGAGAATTGGCGCATACGTCATCAAACTGGAGGAGTAGCCCCGTATGTGGTGTCCACATTGCAACGTACGTGCGTTTTGAAATCTTTCCACTCTGGAGCCCAGTTCCAAAGGTGATCGGCTTCCATACTTGGAAACGGCGCCACCGTGTGGACAAACTGTAAAAAAAAACTTGCGCGGATACAATTGAAACGGGCTTTCGTGTGGACGGGGCCTTAGGCACCTCTGGTCTAATCTTTCCAGAAGAGTTTCTGCTCTTGTCCCGTCTTGGGGTTGGGTCTGCCTAACCCGTAGGACATGCGATTCCTTGGTCTGAACTGGTAAGTGGACGTAGCCACCCAGTGGCAGCTTCCAGTTACTACCTTACATGTATACAAGGGGTGCAGATAAATAGGCAATTGCTGAGCCAGGAAAAAGGTCACAGCGATACAACCACCACCCGAGCTCAGGTACAGGCCGGATCGAAGACCGAAGATGACGCAGGTGAAGGCGTGCCGCGTGGTTGTCAAGCAGCAGCAAAGCGTGTCACAGTCGAAAAACAGACAATCCCCCAAGAGAAGCCACGGGGAGCGTAATGAGGCACGGGCGGCGCAGGTGAGTCTGCCGAGATTCTCTTGAGTCTCCGCTGGCACTTCAGTGTGGAAAAAAAATCGAGGGGGATGCGGACGCCTTTCCGGCTGAAGGACCGGACGACGGGAACGACTCGAATGGACGGCCGCACTTGGACCCGTTGAAAACGCCGGCAGAGAGCCTCGAGACGAGAGAGGCGCGGTCGGACGGCGGTTGGCGGCGATTTGGGCCTTTTTGCTGGCCAGCAGACGGACATGGGCTGTTTGGGAGGGAAGACGGACGAAGAACGACTGGACGAGAAAGTCAAGCGGGAAGCCAACAAAAAGATCGAGAGGCAACTGCAGAAAGAACGACAAGCGTATAAAGCCACGCACAGACTCTTGCTGCTGGGTCAGACCGCCGTTTCACTTCCTGTCCGTTTTTCTTGTCTTTCTCGTGTCCTGTCTTACGCTCTACAACTTACGGCTTGCTTGCCTGCCTCCCTTCTCGTCTGCGGTTCTGAAATTCCTTGTCCGTGCGCATGGCCGCATGTCTCACGGTGTGTGCGTGTGTGCATGCAGGAGCAGGCGAGTCTGGCAAGAGCACGATCGTCAAGCAGATGAGGATTCTTCATGTCGATGGCTTCAATGCGGAGTGAGTCGCATTCCAGGTTCTTTTATTGTGAAATTTCTTAAATGTGCTTCCTGACAGGTCCAGAAAGTAATTTGTCTTTAGCCACGGGTGCTTCTACTCAACCGGCAAAGTTAATGAGGCGATGGTTGGGTCGAAGCATCTGTGGCAAGAACCAAACAGCGGTAGGGTTTTTTTTTTTGTTTCTGGACCTGAATTTGACAACTTTGCTGAAGATCTGAAGTTGAAACACTTGGATGCTCCGTTGGCAAAAGAATGTAGGCACAACTGGACTCTTGTTAGTTCTTGAAGACATTTTCGGTTTTCATCCAAAAATCCTCCTAACACATCCAAGTGATTGGTGCTCCTTGAAACGGAAAATGTTGGTTCTTTTAATGGTTTAGCGACAGTTGGGTTAGTCCAGAGTCTGGTTCAAAGCGGGGAGCATCTGGTAAGTTGTTAAGTTCTTGGGGTTTTTCCACACTCAGAATGTTTCTTTTTCTCTAGAGAGAAGCAGCAGAAGATACAAGACATCAGGAAGAACGTGAAGGATGCCATCGTGGTTGGTCACATGACCTTTGATCACAGTGAGCTGCCGAGTGACGGCGCACACACTCTGATTCTGATACCGTGCGTTTCAGACCATCGTGTCGGCGATGAGCGTGTTGACTCCGCCCATGCCTCTGGGTAACCCTGGTAACCAGTTCAGAGTTGACTACATCAAGGGGATCGCGCCGCTGTCCGACTTTGAATACACGGAGGTAACGCACGTATGGAGGACCAAAAAACGGCCAAATTTCTAAGTAAATAAATGTCTAAAAGTGAAAATAAAAACTTGATATAAAAAATATTATTGAAAAATTCAATCCCCCAAAAAATATATAAATTATCTATATAGTAAAAATTAAAAAAAGGGATTCAAAAAAAGACTTCCTTGTTCGCCGGGCAGCTCACTCGACCAATGAAAGGCAGTTTTTCAACGGGGAGCCCAACCCCAAGATACGCTTAGGACCGCCTCCTCATTTGAATAACATTTCGTCGCGGCAGAGCGTCTGCAGCATGAAATAAATAAATGTGAGAGCAGGGCGTTTTTATTGATTGATTGATATTTACTTCTATTTATATATTTCGACATTTATTTCTATATTTTGAATCTCGTTTTTTATTTATTTATTTATTTTTTACTTATATATATATATATATAGTATATATAGTTATTTTTATTTCCATTTATATTTATTTTTTTGATTTAGTTTTTGAATTATATTTTTTATATCCGTTTTTAATTTCACTTTTAGTCATTTATTTATTTATTTAGTCATTTATTTATTTTGAATTTTGGCAGTTACGGTCCTCCACACACACACACACACGCACACCCCCCACACACACACAATGGTAAAGACGCTTGAAGGCACCCGGGGAGTTGTGTTGTTTGTTGTCACCATGTTAATGACCTGATGAAATGAGACATCTCGGGAATCATACCACAAAGGACCCCGCCCACATCTAAACCCCCCCCCCCCCCCCCCCCCCCCCCCCGCGCACAGATCTCTAACTGCAAGTGTACGTGTCACCTGTGGCCTCGTTATCCGAATGTCTCTTAGGACACTAAAAAGACAACACGGGTGTCTCGAACTCTTTCGCTTTCTGCGTTTGCGCGTGTGTGTGTGTGTGTGTGTGTGTGTGTGTGTGTGTGTGTGTGTGTGTGTGTGTGTGTGTGTGTGTGTGTGTGTGTGTGTGTGTGTGTGTGTGTGTGAGAGGAGAGGCATCCACACGCACGGCACTGATGACACTTGATCTCTCAGGACTTTTTTGAGCATGCTCAACAGCTTTGGGAGGACGAGGGCGTGAAGGCGTGTTACGAACGCGCCAACGAGTACCAGCTGATTGACTGCGCTCAGTAGTAAGACACGCACACACACACACACACACGCACACACACACACATAAGGTCTCCATATGTCATATTTGGAATGACAAATGCGTATGCGTTTGTGCACCGTAGCTTCTTGAACCGTTTGGACTCTGTGAGAAGGGCCGACTACACTCCGACTGACCAGGTAATCAAACGAAGCAACCAATCAGCCACCAGCTGTTTATGTTGCTAGGCAGACTCGGTCTGATCTTCCCCTCAAGGATTTGCTGCGCTGCCGAGTTCTGACGTCGGGGATTTTCGAAACCAGGTTTCAAGTGGACAAGGTCAACTTTCAGTGAGTGTCTTTGGCTCCGCCCCTACCGTCCACATCAACCAATCAGCTGCTTCTTATGCTACCTGTGCTGTGTGCATAATGTAGTATGTTTGATGTGGGAGGACAGAGGGACGAACGCAGGAAGTGGATTCAGTGTTTCAATGGTAAGACGCGTGCGCGCGTGCCCACGCACACACACACACACACACACACGCAGCCTGAACGCCTTCGTTTTGATTGGTCAGACGTGACGGCCATCATCTTCGTGGCGGCGAGCAGCAGCTACAACATGGTGATCCGAGAAGACAACTCCACCAATCGGCTGCAAGAATCTCTGGACCTCTTCATATCCATTTGGACCAACAGGTTCTCGGCCGACTGGCTCCGGTTAACCCCGCCCCCCGGTCAGCCATTGGTCCTTGCTAACGTGGCCTGCGCTGTGATTGGCTGCAGGTTTTTGAAGACCATCTCGGTCATCTTGTTCCTCAACAAGCAGGATGTGCTTGCCGACAAAATATTGGCAGGGAAATCCAAACTGGAGGATTATTTCCCGGAGTACGCCAACTACACGCTTCCTCCTGATGGTAACACACACACACGCGCGCGCACGCGCGCGCACGCGCACACACACAGGAAGGAAGTCACAATTGTCAGTGTGTGTGTGTGTGTGTGTTTCCAGCTGTTCCAGATGCGGATGAGGATGCCAGGGTGACCAGAGCAAAATTCTTCATCAGAGATGAGTTTTTGGTAAGGAAAGAAATGTTCAAATAATAGGACAATGTATATTTTATATATGTACGTGTGCGTGTGTGTGTGTGCGTGTGTCTCAGCGGATCAGCACGGCGAGCGGCGATGGCAAACATTATTGCTATCCACACTTCACATGCGCCGTGGACACGGAAAACATCCGTCGAGTGTTTAACGACTGCCGAGACATCATCCAGCGAATGCACCTGCGGCAGTACGAGCTCCTCTGATTGGCCGCTGGCCTCTCACTAGTCCCCGCCCACTTCTTGAACCAAGCTAGCTTGTATGTACAGTAGATGTGGTATTGTAGGTGAACCAGTATAGAAAATTTGAGATGGGCGAGTACCGATACCACATATTGTATCAGGCTGATAGTAGACCTTATTTTAATGTATCGGTCGGTAGTCGCGACGGCCGATACCAGTACCAGCTGGATAGCAGGCCTTTGTGGCCATTTCACGACGGGGAACTAGAAATTAGAAGACTAGAACATTCCTATTCATTTCCAGCAATTTTAACTCATTGACTGCCATTGATGGCTATAGACTTAAAAATTCATTTGAACTATTTCTATTAGTTTAACATTTTTTTCCCACTTTTCTTAACAAGAGTATGAAAACCTAAAAAAAAACCATAACATTTGTGATTAATCGTGAGTAAACTAGTGAAGTCATGCGATTAATTACAATTCCAAATTTTAATTGTACCTAATTTTTAATCTTCTCTTTTGAAAAAAAGAAAGAAAAAAAGATTATTAAAAATGAGGAGCGTCAGGAAATTAATTTTTTATTTTTTATTTAATTATTCTTTTAATTGTAATTACTCGCATGACTTCACTAGTTTATTTTTATTTGATTAAAGAAAAGATTATTAAAAATGAGGGGCTTCAGGCGATAATTTTTTTAAAATTGTAATTAATTGCATGACTTCACTAGTTAGTTTTTTTAAAAGGAAAAAAACATACAAAAAATTATTAAAAATTAGGGGCGTCAGGCGAGTAAACTGTTTAATTGTAATTAATTGCATGACTTAACTCCACTCACGATTAATCACAAATTTGACATCTGTTCTAAATGTATAACACATTTTTTTCTAGGTTTTCATACTCTTGTTAACAAAAGTGGAAACAATTTTAAACTAATAGTAATAGTTCAAATTAATTTATGGCAGTGAATGAGTTAAGGTAAAATGCTATATTGTCATTGTTGTTTGGGGGCGGGGGGGTTATGTATCAAAATCACTAGTGGTATTGGTGACTACTCAAGACTTGTGTACTCGTACTGGTATCAGTCTGAAAAAAAAAAGTAGTATCGAACATATCTATGGAAAATGATCCCGTTTCACTTCATGGGTACAAAAAAAAATATGATTTAGTATTTTAGTAACTTCAAATATATGTTCATGTATCTTTTCCAGCAACAAATAGTGACAGGCACGACAACAAAATGCTCTAGATAAGGGATGGGTGCCAAAGTCATTTTTGTCGATGGTCACATTGTAGTTGCTAGAGGGGTGTGAATTGCATACCTGGCGATTCGATCCGTATCACGGTTCATTCGATTAATCCCGATACGAATCTATAAGTTGATTGTTGCGATTTGATTATTTATTTATTTTTTACTCAAATTTAGAAAATACTCATCAGTAAACTTATACATGTACACTGTGTAAGATTTGTATGAAAGTGTATTTATTGATCTGAAACTTCAGGCTTATAACTGTGAGCCACTGTATTTAAAAAAATAATAATAATAATCAGTTGCAATCTGTTTCACGTTTAAACAGCATTGAAATAAAAATAATAAGGCTTAATGTTCCAATAATATAACATTCTTCCATGCTTAACGTGTGAACCCTACCCCAAGTAAGACGCTTTGTTGACTATTTCCATAAAAAAAAAAAAAGGATGTTTAAACATCGATTCGGACACATATCGAATCGATTCGAGAATTACGCGCTGTAAGATCGCAATTTTTTTTTGAACGCCGCTAGCAGTTGCAGTTTCCCTCTGAGGGCCATTATGACAGTGAAACCAAATACATGTTTAAACAGCCCCTTCATTCAATTCCATTCTTTCCAGGTTGACTGTGACGCTCACCTTTCTACCTGATGAACAAATTAAGGCGTTTGACTCTGGCTTGGGTGCAGAAAGGCCAGGCTAGCTATATGAATAGCTACGTACTGTTCACTTTTGTTTAAAAAAAAAAATTCTAGCACCTGACATTGACATAATGCATATTAAATCACTTGAATCACATTTGCACAAAACATGGCAGAGACAACTTATGAAATCACATAGCATTTATTTACAAAACATAAAATGATAATAATAAGGGGGGGGGGGGTACCCGGGATTTAATAGCTCCGTTTGTTTGGTATTAGTCATTGGCGCTTGTTGAAGCTCATTTGTAATCCCCAAGGAAAAGTTGGAGTACTCACTGATTCCCTCAGATCCGAGCAAAGTTTGTTCAAACCTTCAGCCAAGCAGTTGGTTAGCTTAGCCACGAAAAATCCTCGCGTGGTCCACAGGTGGAAAAGTAGGCCTTCCTTCTGTTCACGACAAGTCCTGAGCACTTCTGGCAGCATCCCAAAGCACACTGGCGACAAGATTCACAAACATTCATAAAATCACTGTCTTAACGACAAATGTTCACGAATTCACATTTGCTAGGTTTGTACCCATTCAGAAGCTTGGTAGAAAACATCCCCGCAGTGCACACACCTTTCAGATTGTTCCCAGTTGAGTCAAGTCAAAAGCAGGCAATTATCTTAGTTGAACGTAGAGCTTAACTGTGGGCACGAACAAAACTTATCTCTTCCTCTTTACTCGTAACGGGGTAGACGACACGGACTTTCGACTTCCGGGTTTCACACATCGGCGTCGTTTCCGGCCGCGTTCCAACACTCGCACCCCCCCAACCCCCCAACCCCCCAACCCAACCGCGCGCTCCCGTGCGCAGAGCGTCAGCCACACGACTCATTCGCACCCGTCAACCGAGGGGCACAAAGGCGGAAGCGCAAGACACGTCGCAAACAGGAAACAGAAACAAAATCTGATGTGTGAAAACCAGCACGTCGGAAGTCCCGCCTCCTCCGTGGCATATGCCCCATTCCGTTTCCCATGCCTCGTCTCGTTCTTTTTTTCTACCCCAACCGTGAGAAAACAAAAACAAAACACACGACACTGATGCGTTCAAGGTCCCGCTCAAACGTGGGAAATTAACAATTTTCTCTACAATGAGGCAATGCAATAATGAGGTAAATGTTACAATGTAAACAGCATGTTACTACAAATACACAGTACATAACAAATTCATAAATTACTAGTTTTTAAATCAGAATGTTTTTTTTTTTTTTTTAACTATTATGTGATTATTCATACAGTCTACGTTGTTTAGCATGTTGATGATTGTACCTCAGAGTTGTTCTGGTAAATGTTGGAAGTGAAATAAAAGCAGCTGTGGTTCTTAATTCTTTGTGAGTTTTTGTTTTTTTTTGGAAGGTTGAGTATGTTTTTGAAAGTGCACTCGTTCCCTCGAACCCAACACGAACACTCTGGCTTCTCTTGGAAAGTCGCCATGAAAAAAAAAAAAAGAAGTTCGTTTTATTTTGGGGCTTTTTGGGAGGCGTTGCAGTCTTGAGTAGTGTGTCCGTCAGTGGCTGGGGGCGGGGCCGGGGATGGGACTTCGTCACAGAGAGAGAAAAGAGAAAAAAAAAAGTCTGAAAACATCTGTGTGCTTCCAGTTGCTTTTTTGACACAAAAGACGAAGGAGAAGAAGATTTAGTTTGAAAGTGAAGGCTGGAAAAAAAGCAAGCTTTTTTTTTTCTATCTTTTTGGTCTCTTAATTGTTGTTGTTTTTTTTGGTAGTTTGAGCTCTGAGCGGCTCACACGTTGGCTGGACGACTTTGTGCGTGTGCGTGCGCGCGCGCGTGTGTGTGTGTGTGTGCGGGATGCCCCCGGCGGCGGTCCCGGTCCGGTTCAGGCGGACACACTTCTGACAGTCCGCCCCACAAGCGCCAGCAGGACCAGGGTGGACCCGTCGTGGATCCGGGCGGGACGGAACCATGTCACGTCCGACCTCCGAACTGCTGCTGGCGGGTTTCATCTTCAGACTTCTGCTGCCACTCAGCCTCACCGCAGGTTTGCCTTCTTTTAGCCTCGTTCTTTTTTCATTTTTCACATCATGATGGGAATTCTCGTCAAAAGTCGTGTCCATTTGTTCATTTTGGAACGAATATTGATCGGCATTAAGATGACAAACTCATCAATAATCCCGTTGCTCTTTTGCACCTGACATTTGAGACAACATTAATAATTCACCAAATTATTAAACATCGTCCACATTGTTTTTGGGCATTAAAAGGTCACAAGCGCGCACTCACTTGTGCTTAGTGCTTCATTGCAGACAAACTGGACAATAAAAGCGGCCTCAAAAGTTCAGCACAACTCAAGTGCCTTGTCCCCCCTTTTGGGATTTTGATTCAACTTTCATTGAACAATTACAATAAAAAAATAAAAAATGCTGCCTGTCAACATTTGGACAACATCTTTGTTGAAACTTTTCAAAAGCACAAAGAAAAAAAAAGCTAACCATTTCTACTTAATAGTTGCCATGTAATATTGAGTTCAATGTAGCATGTATGCTAGCTAGCCTAATAAGATAGTCAAGATGTAACTAACCACAATTTTTTGAAATTATTATTATTTCCATCTCTTGAAAAACAGGACATTTTTTCACATTGATAATGCAGAAAACTGATGACGATTCCGTTACCAATTGATCTTTAACATCTGTCGGGGGGGGGGGGGGGCAAAAATGTCAAATCAGATGTTTGCAAATGTCAAACAAAGAAAATCAGTCTGCTTTCATGGACGACTACAGAAATTAAAATGTTCAATACCACTTTTTTGTTAGACCAATACCAGTATGAGTACTGACAACACTAGTGGTAGTAAAAAAATATATATATTTTTAAATTAATCAATGACATACAACTTTAAAGAAATACCATATCACAAACAATTTTTTCTTAAAATTGCAAAAAATTAATGGCAGTTTTCAACTCTTCTATTTCTAATTTCTAATTGCCACGATACCAATACCTTGAAAAAAGTCCAGGTATCAGCTCAAGACTAATACCTGTTGGTAATCGCCGATGCCTGATCAAAATAACCAATTCATTTAATAATCGATTCATTGTCATTAATCAACAAGTTATGGCGCCTCCATGTGTGATTGACAGGTTAGCAGTCATGTCTGACTCCGCCTCTTGTGAAAAAGTGCAATTGCAGACACAAACACACACACACACGCGATGTCGCGTTGTAGCTATTAGCACGTTAGCACATCTCACGTTTAGGCTAACATGAACAACAAAGCAGTTGATGTCTGCTAGCATCCTCGTGTTTGTGTGTGTGTGTTCAAAATCGTCCTTCAGTTTGGCGGACTTGTCGGATAGTCCAGAACTTTCTGTGGTTGCGCGGAGCCTTTTAGCGCCTCACATTCCAAACCGAGGGGGAGGTGTGTGTGTGTGTGTGTGCGAGTGTGTGTGTGTGTGTGTGTGGTGAGCAGTGTGTCAACACGCACACAACCAGATGTTGTTACCTGGGAAAGTGGGAGCAGTGTGTGTGCGCGCGTGTGTGTGTGAGGGGGGGGGGGGGGGGGGGGAAGCAAAACAAGGCCTTCCTTGGTGCGTTCTTTTAAAAACGTTCAGGCCGCTCTCAAATCAAGAAAGATGTTTGATGTCGTCATGCGTGTGCGTGCGCTGACTTTGTTGCCGTGTCGACAGGCGCTTTGCTGCGTTTTAACGGCTTCTCGCTGGTTTACGTCCTCCTGCTGCTCCTGCTGCCCCTGCTGCCCGAACCCAGCGCCAGCTCCCTCAACGCAGGTACGGCCACAGTCCCGCCACCCCCCACGTCACACCCACTTGGGGGGAGGAGTCATACAGCCCACTCCCATTTTTTTTAGTCCCACTGATCTGCGTTCGTATTTGCAAGAGTCCTGGAATATTCCTTTATCATATTTTTTTTTCCTCACATTCATAGTCGCCTTGAAAATGCAACTTAGTTACTTGACTGATTACTTGCTTTAAAAAGTAACTCAGATTACAAGTTACTTTAATAGTTACATTTAGCCGATATCGACCAACCTGCTTTACATAAAAATGACTTTTTTGCCACTTCATTTTAAGTGACATTTAAGAACAGAAGTTAATTTTTATAAAAAAAAAAATCAAATAGACAGCAACCGTTTTGACTCATTAAAATTTTTAAAAAGTAATGATTAACAAATTTGCTACTTGTTTTTAAGTTAATAAATACATAAATAAAAAAGACAGCCATTCTAGACTGCACTTAAGAAAATTATACTTTTTAAAAATAATTTCTAACAATAAAAAGCCGTCTTATTTAATTGACATATTTAACTATTCATGTTGTGATGGCAAAACTCAACATTTACAATGAGAGACACAAAAAGAGACATGCGCACGCACACACGCACACACAGTAACACACGTTGCGGAGTGTGTCAGTTTCTTCCTTCCTGAGGAAAGCAAAAGAATAGACACTCAATCCGAGACGCACATACAAACACGCACGCACACTCGCGTTGCATGTCGCGGCGCGTCAGATGATTTGGCCCGAGGAAATAAAAAGAATAGAGTTGACGACTCACTGACAAATGACAGGGTGATATCACTTCCTGTTTTGGTTGGAGAGGAATGAGTGTTTGGTGACATCACAAGGAGGCGTGGCCTAAGGTCATGCCAGAAAAATCTCAAGGCAGGTTATTGAAGAAAAATGTCACGAAAAGTCAAACTCAATTGGGGCTGCAACTAACCATCATTTTAATCATCTTTTAATTTTTTCTGATTTTTATTTTTATTTTTAATAACCAGATTTCATAACTCAAAGTAGAATGTTTCCACTTTAGAGTATTTTGAGTATTTGAAAGTCTCCAAGCAATTTAAGATGATGAAAATTCTACACTTTCAACTTTATTATTCCGCTATTTTATTCCTCGCACTTATTTGACATGCTACTCCTTCCACATTTTTCAACCGATTCTCACCAATCCAATTTCAACATGTTTCAAACATTCACGCCAAGTGCGCTTACATTTTTCTCATTCCAACAATTCACGGTTTTCCCAAAATTAAAAACAATTGCAACCAAAAAAAAATCATTATTTTTTATTATTTTCCAATGGCACATTCAGCTTAACATATTCAAATCGTTCCTATTTTAAATTTAAATCATTCAACTGGCCTTGGGAACGATCTTCAACATGGCAAAAATTCACACTTAGCAAAACATTTTCATCTTTAAAATGCCCACAAGAATTATTATTTTTTTTATTACAATTTTTTTTTCTCCTCTGATTTTTACAGTTACATTGTTTGACCGATTCAAACAGTTCTAACTTTAAACTGTTCAGCGCAATTTTTTTCTCTCCAAAATTTCAAAATAAAAGTAAAAAAATTACGATATTTGTTTTATTTTGTTTCTCTCTAATTTCTACATTTTTGACCGATTTACAAGTACCGCAATTTTTTTCTCAAAATTTCAAAATAAAAGTAAAAAAATTACGATATTTGTTTTATTTTGCTTCTCTCTAATTTCTACATTTTTTGACCGATTTACAAGTTCCAACTTTAAATTGTTCAGCTTATGCATACCACAATTTTTTTCTCAAAATCTCAAAATAAAAGTAAAAAATATATAGCCCCCCAACCTCCCCCCCACCCCATTTTTTTCATTCACCCTCTCAGCCTTCACATGCAATTTCTCCAGAAACTGCATTCTCTCGTTATCAATAAATTTGATAGTTGATGAGTTGTGGCGGAATTGACGACTTGTGAACTCCTGATGATGTCGTGTCAATCGACTGCTGTGAAACCACTTGACCCAAAGGTCAAATGTCAAAGTGGGTGTGATTGGTTTCCTAGGCAACACCAGCCGCTGCGTGACGGCAGTTTGCGTGTCCAGTTTCCTCTTCCTGCTGCTGCAGACTTTCTTCCAGATCACCACCGCCACCCTCGCACCCGAGTACAACTGTAAGGCCCGCCCGTCTGCTGTCTGGTTCCCACCTGTCCCACCTGTCTCACACGTGTCTGTCTGTCTGTCTGTCTGCAGGCACCTCCTGGCAAAAGGCGCTGAGTCAACTGGGCTTAGTGAGGTAAAAAAAAAAAATAAATAAAAATAAAAAGATCCACATTCGCTCTTCAATGATCGCAAATGTGATCGTTGTGCCAATCAGTCTGACAGGAAGTGATGCGGCGTCGGCCGTGCGACACATCCTCCCAGACGTGGGCGTGCTGGCGGTCGGCCTGCTGACGTGGCGGCTGAGCCTGAGATTGAGCCCCGAAACGCACACGCAGGTCACAACATGCACGCACACACGAACTAAGCAGGTGTAACCTTGTAAGTCGTCTCCTGTCATTTCTTAACGAGATTTGCCGTGTATTAGTGCGTAACTCAGTAAGCCATTTATTAGCGTAACCTTGTTATGCGACAGACAGGCACACGCTAATGATCAGGTTTCTGGTTCAATGCATCTGTGTGCGCTCCGCCTTTTTTTTTTTTTTTTGGCTTTTCCTGTCATGCCTTGTTTTAAACCTCCGTCGCCATTTTGAGGTTATAGTGCAAGCCATGAAAAAAATAATGGTTAAAATACGATCAAAATATATTTGCAATTACGAGAGTTGTTAATAAAGTTAGAAAAAAAATATTAGAAAAGTATTTTAGTGTAGAATTTTTTATTATAGGTTTGGAGTTTGTTGTCTTTTGACATTGTCAATATTTAATTTGAAATTATCAAATGCATTTATAGAAAAAAAGGTTATGGTTGTTTATTAAAGTATTTTTGTAAATCATTTAAACCCTTATGTGATTAAAAAAATCTATTTTAGTAGATAAAATATAACACAATAATATATTTTTATCTTCCAATATTAAAGTTTTAAATAATTAAAAAACTTTTTCAAAATATTTCATTGAAAATAAAAAATATGTATAATCTACATTTTCGAAATATTTAATTTAAATTAAACTGTTCATGATATTACACCCTTTTCTTCTAAAATATTGAATTCCAAATAACATTTAAAAAATGCATTTAATAAATTAAAGTTATTATTCTCTCCCAAAAATAAATGTTAGATTAATTTAGTCAGTTGGAGTGGCTTGGTCTTCATCACTCATCACCATCGTTTTTTTACGACAAGCTGACTCGCTGACGTGACTTTTCGAGTGTGGATTGAGGAGGACCGTGTGTGCGTTGCGTGCGCAGGAATCGCTGGCTTTTTGCGAGGAAGGCGAGGGAACCACCAGCAGCAGAATTGCAGCTGAACTGGAAGAACTGGTCAGCAAGACCAGGATGATGTTGGCAAACATGATGGCCAGCGGAGGGAAAGTTCTGCTCACGCTTTTGCTTGGCCTCACAGGTAAACCGTTGAAACCACGCAGACTTCATCTTCTTCCTCTATTCCCCCAAGGAATCTTGGTCAATGCTTGTATGCTTGGCGGCCATCTTACATTGCCACAGCTTAAATACATTGATTTCTCCATGGCGTTTTTCACGTTTTTTTTTCTGTCTCTATGGTGAAAATCCCATACACACATGCGTGTATATAACTCTGTGCATCGAGCACATAACCCACCGGAATGACACAAACAGAGGTAAACAAACATGGCGGCGCAACACAGAAACCACATTTCATCGGATCGGGAAAAAAAGTATATTTCGATCTGTTTCCATTTTGCATTAGGATTAGAATATAGCTAAATTTCATCATTATTCACAAATCTGTTAAAAACTGTGGGGGGGGGGGAGCTTTCTGTAACATGGCCCTGGTTGATCTCTTATACTCTGCTGCCACCTGCTGGCCGTTTTTGTAATAACTACCATTGCTTAAAGCGTACACTTTAGGTCAGAGGCTGCATCAAAGCCTTCTGTATGCTCTTGCTTTAAAAAAACGTTTTTTTTTTGTTGTTGTTTTTTTTAAACGTATAAATATGTCTTTGGGATCATGGTAATATTTAAAATAGAACATATTTATACGTTTTTGGGAGCAAACGAGTTAAACGGGTTATCCCGAATGTTTTAGAAACGAGAATTTTGACCTTAATCCAAATAGTGAGTGTATGTACAGCAAAATGCATTGTGATAACAAACGTAGCCTTTTCTGCCTCCCTCCGCGCAGGTTTGGTGCTGCCGTCGCTCTCCTCGCTCCCGTACCTGCTTTCCTTTCAGCTGGTGTGCACTTGGTGGGCTTGGAGCGGTCGTCTCCCCCCGCTGTTCTTCAGGATTCTCTCGTTGTTGTCACTCTTGTATTCCGCCGCCCATTTCCTGCTCGTCTACGGCTACCAGCTGCCATCGCTGCAGGAGGCGTGGCCTCCCAACCATACCTCTGCCAGGTAAAACACACCAAAGCCAAGGTGAGAGTGAGCGTGAAGCATGTCTGAAGTCGTAGCACGTATGAGTGGTGTCGAATTAGAAAAACAATGAAGTCATTTGATGATGCAACACAAACGCAAACACAGGTTTGCTTGTCTTTTGTGTTGCTAAAAAAAAATGGAAAAAATTATTCTGATTGACAGGAAAATGAAAACAATTCCACAAAAATAAAGGATCTCGTATTAGTGCAGCATTCTCACCCTCAGTGATGGCTGCTAATGTGATGATGGCTGACGGATTGCTTGATTGATGGCGCAGCTTGTTCGGCCTGGTGCCTCTGGTGTCGGTGGACTGCGCTGCCCCCTGGAGGATGCAGGTCAACCCGCAGCTTAGCTGGTTTCACTTTGTCAGTCCTCTGATGCTCGTGATGCTCTACCACGTCGTGGCCGGCCTGCGGAGGAACCAGGTGATCACGCAGAAAACTGAATGAAGGCAAAGAAGGACACGGGTCATTCTATGCCAAGTCACCCCCCCCCCCCCCAAGAATAATGAACATTTTAACATCCAAGCATTTTATCTCATCTTTTAAGGCAAACAGAATATTGTGTGCTATGACTACATAAACATCTTTCATACCATATGAAAGATTTGATTCCATTCTTTCATTGGGAAAAAAATACATGTTTCTACCTAATTCCGTTCTTTAGTAATCACAATTTAAAAATAGGTAATTTGAGTGACATCAAGCAAAAACGGCAAGAAATGAGAAAACCAGCTTTTTGTGAAAAGATACATTTTCTGCACAACAGTGACTTCGACAAAAAAAATTTGTTAAGTGACATTCTGTAAATTAGATTTCATGTGAAAAACACTTTCATCATTCACGTCATCCTTGAAAACGTTCTATTGCCTAAGATCCGCCATGTTTTCATGTAATTTGATACAGGAGAGCCCAGATACAATGCTGCCATCTGCTGCCATTATCAAAGCAGCGCTGCACAAGACGTTGCACTGTCCATTGAGAAAATAAAACATAGTTGACGTCAATTGACGTCATTGGCGGTATACAGTGGGCGTGTCCTTAACGTCAATTGACGTTTTTGGCAGTAAAAGAGTTTTAACCAAACTGATTTTGATTTTAATGAAACTTTGTGTACTTTGTGATGGCATAAAACTATCTTAAATTTTAGGTCAGTCGTATCAGAGGTTTGGGATCTACAGCCCGCCGAATTATGACATTTTCAGCAAAAACCTTCCTCTGAACCCTAAAATCATCTCTGAAACTTTAATATATTTTAGAGAGCCTCAGATATTATATTTCATGAATAATTTTGTTAAGATCATTTGGAATCCTTTTTAAATTCCCTTTCCAACACTACATGTTTTGTGAAGATTGACCCAGTAGTTCGTGAGATATAAGGGTTCAAAGGATGGCCTCTTTTTGCCCGTAGCACCAAAACCCTTTCCTCCAATTGACCTAAAATTTGAGATTTAGTGTTGTGCTATCACTATCAACAAGTACACCAAGTTTCATTAAAATCTAAATGTGCTTGGTTAAACCCACTGGGTGATTTGGCATGGAACGACCCAGACAGGGATGGTCACTTGCTATTGGCTGAGAGGCATCACATGGTTGTGAAAGTTGTTGTTCTTCTTCAGTTGCTAGATGGCGTAGGGGCGCAGAGCACAGACAAAATGGACTCTTTGGTCCCCGGCAGCTGCGACGTCAGCAGCGATGTTATCGACACCACCGATGAGATCATCAGTGATGAGGTCATCAGTGATGAGATCAAAAGTGACATCACAGCAGAGAGGCGGCGAGAGCTGTGGAGAACAGCTCATGACAGGCGCAACTATAGAGATGTACATTTTGGGACGGGAGCATTATTATCATAGTTATGATTATTATGATCCCATTTCATGTCTTAAATGGAGTCTGTGAACATTTCAGCCTCTGGATTCTTCCGGTCTGGATAGTCCCTCGGAGTCTTTGGCGCCGCCCACACAGAGCACAGCCCTGGATTTGGACACGCCTCACTACTCCTTCAGCCAATCAGGTGAGTACAAGCGGCGGCCATTCGGTGAATGAAGAAATGATTTTCCCGTGCCAAGACGTGTTGCATGTGCAATCTGTGAACTCATACAAATCTCCTTCCATCCCCGCGGCAGACACGTTGGAGACGTGTGCATTCGAAGGTGACGACGTGGGATGGGGCGAGGATGCGGAAGTGTCAGGAGGCTCGGGCGTGGTTGCGGTGGCGTTCGGCTTCCTCCTAAAGCAGAGTTACATTGGCGCACTCATGGCCATGATGGCCTGGTCCATCACGTACGTGTCGTGGCTGACGTGCGTACTACTGCTGTGGTCGTGTGCGCTGTGGATGATGCGCGAGCGGCGGCGCTACACGCTGGCATCCTCGCCGTGGTTGGTGGCCTACGGCAACCTGCTGCTCGTCCTGCAGTACGTCTTCAGCTTCGCCGCTGTCCGTCAGGTCCCGGGGCTCTTTCCCAAAAAGGATGATCCCTGCCGGGAGCTAGCATCGAAAGTACGAGGACTCAGACTTATAAGTTGTAGTCAGACTGTGCGAGGGTGATAATGCTGTTGTGACGTTTGCGGTGCTTTTTGCAGCTTCTGTGCCTGTTGACCTTCTGGCTGCTGCTACGTCAGGCTCGTACAGAGAAAATAGCACGACAGAACGACCGACAGACAAACTCCCAGCTATCCACCATCACCATCCACATCCAAGGTAAGACATCTCCGGCGGCCGCTACATCCTAGTTTCTGACTGATGGTTTTCCTGGGTCTTGGATTCCAGATGAGAAGGTCGAAGAGATTTGCTACGAGAAGGTTCTTCTGATGAAAGGAGGCGTTCAGATGGATGCTCTGCTTGCAGTGGTTACCAGGATGTTTATCAAATACTGGATCTACGTCTGCAGCATAATGTTCTTTTTCGTTAGTTTTGAGGGCAAAATGGTCCTTTACAAGGTGATCTACATGGTGATGTTTCTGTGCTGTGTGGCCCTCTACCAGGTAGGAGCCGTTTGCCATGACTCCAGTTACTTGTTAGCAAAGCAGCTATTGTGCGATCCCGTGCCTTCTTCCATCTCTGCAGTTGAACTATGAAAAGTGGCGAGCCTGGTTGCGTGGCTTTTGGGTAGCTGTGGTGGTTTACTCCATGTTGGTCCTCTTTCTGGTCTACACATTCCAGTTCCCTTCGTCCCTCCACACCTGGACTTACTACACTGGACTCAGCACTCACAGGTTTGTGCCTGGGCGGTCCACGTCCGCCACCTTGGATCTTTGTAAGTTCTTGTGTCTTCTGTCCCTCCAGGTTGGAGGATCTGGGTTTGGAGAAGTTCTCAGTTCCAGTCCTCTTTGCAAGGATCTTCATCCCTACAGCTTTTCTGCTGGTGCGGATTGACAAATGTGACTGGATGCTGTCAAAATGCTAATGCTAATGCTGGTTTTCATTTTGAAGGTTTGTATTGTTCACCTGCACTACTTCCATGAGCCCTTCCTCCAGCTGACAGACCTCAAAACTGTCGTGGACACGCACAACAGCACCATCACAAGGTAGAACGCAACAATCAAACAGATAATCAGAGGTCAGACGACTAAACCTGAGCAACACACACCACAATGACAACACACCAATCAAATACATGGGAAGACTTTGTTTTTAATATCACACTCTGACCGCAAATCTTAGTTGGCCTGTGTATCATCTTACCTCACGTGTCAAATTCACTTCAGGGTGGTTCCATGACAAATCACTTAGTGGCATTAACCTAGCATATTGTGATTTGAATGCAACTTGGTGTACTTGTTGATACGGATGGCACAAAATTAAATTTCAATTTTTAGGTAAATCGTAACAGCAGTTTAGGAGCTAGGGCCCACCGAATTTTCGGCGAAAAGGGGCCCCTTTATATATCGTGAACTACTGAGTCAACAAAACAACATCTCTGAAACGTTTGTATTTTTTAGAGACCATGAGAAATTACGGTTCATGCTAAATTTTGTTAAGGTCACGTGATCCACGCGGTCAATTTCAAGGCCAAAGGTCAAAAGGTTACTAAAATATGCACCAATTAATTACAGATTTTGAATCCTTGTTGAATTCCCTTCCCAACAATGCCTCTTTTTTTTTTTAAATTGGCCCAGTAGTTCCCGAGATATAAGGGTTCAAAGGAATGCGGCAACGCCCTCCTTTTGCCGAAAATGTCAAAATTTGGTGGGCTGTAGCTCCCAGACCCCTGCGCCAATTGACCTCAAATTTGAGATTTAGTGTTGTCTCATCACTATCAACAATTACACCAAGTTCCATTTGAATAAAAAAAATCTACTTGGTTAAAATGTTCTTATTTTTTTTGGGTGATTTGACATGGAATGACCCTTCAAGTTGCTTGTTTTAGTTGAACATGTCACCTGTGCCATGTGTCCACTGCCGATCTTCAGGTTGGTCCACTCTGAGGGCAGCCTTGTGGACATGTCATTGGGAGGAGCTTCTCAGCTCTTTGCAGAGGAGGATAAAGTAGCAGCTGTGTCAGAAACAGAGGAGGAGTTAGAGGAGAAGTGGAGACAAAGCGAAGAAGAAGAGGAGGAGTTGGAAAAGGAGTACCCCTGCACATTTGAGGAGGAGAGCCTGTCGGAGCACACGGCAGGTAAAATGTGCTTATTACAGCTCAGCAAAAACAAAAAGTGGACTGTGGGCTGGTGTGTCCGCAGCGTTGGTGTCGTGGAGATTGGTTGTGGACCGTCTCTCCGTTTTGTTCCTGCGCTTCCTCCTGTCCCTGCAGCGCCTGCAGCGCCTCCTCTGGTGGCTACTGGAACTTCATATTGTAAAGATCGTCTCCTCCTACATGATCTGGATATCGGTGAAAGAGGTCCGTCAGGTGCGCCGCTGTCTTCGCGCTCGTCTGTCTCACCACTCCGACTCTCTCTTTCCAGGTGTGTGTGTTTAACATGCTGTTTGTGGCATGTGTGGGCGTGGCTCTGCCCTGCCGGGCCTGGCGCCCCCTGCTGGCAGGAGTGTGCACCGTGTGGACATGCGTGGTGGCCATTTGTAAGATGTTGTACCAGCTCAACATTGTCCAGCCCAACACGTCCAACTGCACTATGGTAAATCATCTGTCTTGTATGTCTGGTCGTTGGTGCCGCTGGCGGTCTCACCGGCATGTCTGTTGATGTGACTAAAAATCGGACACTGAATTTAAAGATACAGCACTGTCTGTCATCTTTAGCCTGGTAACTCCACTATCAACGCGTCTACCTCAGTCTTGTACGCTGCTCCGATTGATCCGGCCCAGTGGGTGGGTCTTCGCAAACATGAGGGAAAACTTCTGGACTACTTGAAGGTGAGTGCAGGTGACATGGCCTGCATCTTTTTGCCACTACACTCGCTGGATGGCATCATTTGAACTTGTTTCCGCAGTACAACCTGATGATGCTGGCGCTCTTAGCTTTCGAGGTGACCATATACAGACACCAGGAACTCTACCGTCTGCGCCGGAAAAAAGTCCCACCTCCAACCAGAACTTTGTTCCATGACATCAGCAGGCATCACCTGGATCAAAGCATGCTGAGCTGCGGCAAATACTTTCTCAATTACTTCTTTTACAAGTTTGGCCTGGAGGTGAGCGACTGTCGGCACAAACCTGAGCATCTTGAAAAATGTGCTTACAAAATAGCTTGAAAATGTCTGTGTGTCAGACCTGCTTCCTGTTGGCAGTCAACGTGATTGGCCAGCGGATGGATCTGTTTGCTGTAGGCCACGCCTTTGGGCTCATCGGCGTCCTGTCAAGGCGCAGCAGGAAGCGTATCAGTGCGCTGTGGCCAAAGTACTGCTACTACCTGTCAGCGCTGTTGTGCCTCCAATATTTGTTGTGTATTGGATTCCCGCCTGCTGCCTGTAAAGGTAAAAGTTCACCACTGGTGCCCACATGCTACCAGGCTAGCTGAACATTTTGAATTTTGAATAAAAACGATAATGAATTTTGAGTATAGGAACGATACGAGCCCTAAAGGCCAAACCTGAACCCCTACCCTTGTAATGAGTAGGGAATTTTGTTGTTGAAAAATGTGCAATATATAGATGATAAATGTGGGGGGTTTGTATGTGGGAATGTAGGGAATGAAACTGATCCCAAGGTGAATTTAATGAGCTGAACATTTAGAATTCTGAAGGGAAGCAAATTGTTGTATGTCTCATTTGAAATAAATGGGAATTTTTTATGTGAAAAATGTTGAATTAGGGGGAAAATGTGAACATTTGGAATGAGTAAAATATCAACCGGTGAAGCCGGTGAATATTTGGAACACGATGTAGGAATGGTTTGAATTGGTCAAGAAATGTAGTTAAAGGACGTAAAACGGCAGGATAAGAAAAAGTAGAATAACCTGTGAATTATCTTCTTGTGAATTGTGAGGAAACTATGAAAGTTTGGAATGAGAAAAATAATAGCCCACAAAACATGAATTTTTGAAACATGTTAAAGTTGGAATGGTTTGAATCGGTCGAAAAATGTAGAAGTAGTTGAAGAACGAAAAACAGTGTAATAAGAAAAAGTAAAAAAACGTTTAAATGCTTTCAACATTCACACAAAAATATGGTAGCAGAGTGGACAAGTAGTTAGCACATCTGCCTCACAGTTCTGATCATGCTCATTCGTTCACGATTGTCCAATTGATTTGCATCACTCGGTCTAAGACAGGCCTCATTAGGATAAGTGCTACGACAAGAAATGAAGCACAAAATCTCAAAGTGCTATCTAGGGCTATCTATCTAAATGTATGCGCTCCCTTCTGTCTCAGATTATCCATGGCGGCCACCAACATCCAACATGGACTCCAACGTGGTGAAATGGCTTTTCCTGCCAGATCACCTGACTCCCCCAAACCCCCTCTTCCTCCTCTGTAAGGTGGTCCGCATGATCATCCTGCTCCTCCTCGAAGCAAACGTGAACAAGAAAGAACAGTGTGCGTGTGTGTCTGTGTGGTCCAGATGACTTCCTGCTCTTGCTGGGCGCCTCGCTGCAGCTTCAGGTGTTCGAGGACGAGCATGACGCCGTCGTCCGGGCACTGGCGGGGGACAATGGCGAGCCGGACATAGAAGACGGACACATGTTTGATCCAATCAGAAGGCTCCGTCTCAGCACTGTCCCTGACTTCATGCTGTGCAGGTGAGCAGCAGACACTTCCTGTTTGTCTTCAGCTGTCTGTATGTTTGACCTTCTGACACCTGTGCACAGGTCTTACCTGGATATGATGAAGATAATCATTTTCAGCTACATGTTCTGGTTCGTCCTCACCATCATCTTCATCACCGGAACCACCAGGTGAGAGAATGAAAGCATTGATGGAAAACCTCAAGTAGAAAAAAGAGAAGTTGGAAAAATAACCCTGACTATTTTCAGAGTGGATGATAAATTGGTGTCAAGTCCTGTTTGAGTTTGTTTCTACTTCTCTTGCAGGATCAGCATTTTCTGTATGGGCTACCTAGTTGCATGTTTCTATTTCCTGTTGGTGGGCGGAGACCTGTTGCTTAAACCCGTTGGCTCCATCCTGGTTTATTGGGACTGTCTAATTGGCTACAACATCTTCGTCATCACCATGAAGAACATCCTATCCGTACGTCTGATTCTCAGTCGTTCAGATCAAAATCGAGACAACACCTAAATTTTTTTTAACAAATTGGATTAAATATCAAATCTACTCATTAGAAGAGTCCAGTTGCCTCCAACTACTGTGGATTCTGTCCATACACGATGTCCGTAAATGGATGTACGCGATCCTTCTCGTGTAATCGCTGCAGATCTTGGCGTGTGGTTTCATCAAGTCGCTGGTTGTCAACCACTGCTGGCTGGTTCAGCTTTTCAGCTTGGCCTGCACCATCCGAGGATATGCCAAACGTAAGTATGCCGTCGTAAGTATGGCCCTGCTTGCCATTTTTGTTCATTCGGGTATCATCTTGGCAGCGGCGCAGCAGAGCAGTAAACAATGCGAACTGCCCAGCGACGAGGCGGGAATCATCTGGGATGGGGTGTGCTTCTGCTTCCTTTTACTGCAACGGAGGGTCTTCAGGAGTCACTACTTCCTCTACGTGGTGCTGGACCTTCAAAATACTCAACTGCTGGCCTCCAGGTAAAATACCAGGGCTGTAGTCAAATCCAAGTCATGTTCGAGCCACTAAGGTCCAAGTCCAAGTCAAAACCGAGTCAAAGTAAAAAAATAATAATAATAAACGCCGTGCTTTGGCGCTCGGGGTCAGGTTAACCAATCAGATGGCTTGCTGCCAATCTCAATTTCAAGTTTCTTTTGAAGGAGGACGTTAATTTTTAGGAACAAAAATATAGTTGGACTCTGTTGAGCCGATAAAAATATTTTGCCAGTCCAAGTCCGAGTCAAATGCCAAGAAGTCCAAGTCAAGTCCCAGACAACAACAAAAACGTGTTGAGTCCAAGTCCGGACTTGAGTACTACAGCGCTGTAAAATTCAGACATGATTCATACACGAATGCATGTGACACTCGTCATCTGTTTTGTAGGGGAGCGGAGCTCTTTGAGGCGTCCACCGTGAAAGCGGTGCGAGCGAGGCTGGAAGTGGAGAAGATGTCCATGGACCTGCTGAAGAGACAGTAAGACTCGTTTCCATGGAAACATTGACCTGCACACGTGCTTGAAATGCAGCAGTGTGTGACAAAAGTTGTCCGCGAACTCATTTAAGTGTTGAACGTCGACCTGCGTTTCAGGATGGAGAGGATTAAATGTCGCCAGCAGAAGTTCCGCAGAGGAAAAGAAAAAATGCTCAGTTTGACTCAAAAGAGTTCCCGTAGTGACGGTGTGTAAAGATAACGATAACAATTGAATTGACCCACTGAGTATTTGGATTTGTTTTTCCTTCAGCTCAAGAAAAGACAAAGGGGAGAGCGCAAGGGGATTGGTGGAAGCCGTGGGTGAACCATGCCTCAAGTGAGTCACGTGAGCCCGACGTCCTCGCTTCCTCATACTGGGTTCACACTGTAACAAACGCTTTGTGTCTGCAGTGGTGAGGAGTGGAGACTACTTCCTGTTTGAGAGCGACAGCCAGGAAGATGAGGACGACAAAAAAGAGGAGGAGAAGGAGGAGGAAGGTCCTGACAAATCTGCCTTTCAGGTGGGTCACCTCCTCCTGTTCTTTGTTCTTGTTCTCATCTTCTTCGAGTTCTTTTTCACCTTCTTTCTCTCCTCATGCTCTTTTTCTTTTTCTTTTGCTCCTCCATCTCCTTTTCTTTCTCTTCTCCTCAGTACTTGTGTCCTTCTCCTGCTCCTAACTGTTATTCTCCCCCTCTTCTGCCTCCTCTTCAGTGCTATTCTTGGCAGAGTTTGGTTCTCTTGGGAATGCTTTGCTAATCTTCCTCCTCTTCTTCTTCTTCTTTCTTTATGTCTGACTGGTGTGATGTAGTTTGTGTACCATGCCTGGATAACGGACTCCAGAACTGCCCTGCGAGCTCGTCGCAGCCAGAAAAAAGGGAAGAAGCAGAAGCCCAAACAGAACTTGACGTCTTGTGAGCAAAACGGAGGAGAGGAGACATCGGGTACTTTCACTTGCACAAAGGAAAGAAACAGAAAAGTTGAGGAACTTAAGTGAGACTTGTCCTTCTAGCATGTGGTGCTACTGAAGTGATGGAGGACTCCGAGGAGGATGCGGAGAAGGACAAGGAGGAGGGACAAGGTATGACGACTTAGGGAATGTTGTTGCGGGAAATTGATTGGTGCCTGTTGTAGCAGGCCAAGGCATAGCAGGGCCGTGTTCGATCTGGCTCAGAGGAAGTTAAGAATACAGATTTTGATATGATCATGTTTCACATTTAAGATACCGTCCTGCGTCGGGCCTCCAACATTCTTCGCTTCTGCTGGGTTCTCCTGTCGGCTCTGCTGGACTCACTGACCGCTTGGCTGTGTGGTTTGTGTCGTGAACATGTGGACATCTCCACCGTCCTGCGCATCGAGCGCTGCATGCTGACCCAGCAGGCCAAACAGGTAGCGCTCAAAGACCGCGACCAAGATGGAGGACGACCTGCTTATGTCTCCCGCTTGTGTTCTCAGGGTCAAGTTCCATCCAGAAAGGCCATCCACGTGTACTACCAAGAACAGATGATGCAGAGTTCCGGAGAACTGGGAATTGACTTGAGCATTCCTAAGGAAGAGGGCCAGACAGCAGATATGGACGAAGACGAGAGCCCACAAGCGGAAAGTGGACCTGCACTCGCCTATAGAGATGAAACCGAAGCCGATGCCTCCGCGGTCCCGACAACAGAAGACTGCCCAGAGTGCTTTATGTCTAAGACCAGCCAACGACACGGAACCAAACTGACCAGGCTGAAGAGAGTCACGTCGTCCTCGTCTTCATCCTCAGACGAGGAGGACCACAGGTTGGTCCCCTC
Source organism: Leptonotus elevatus (assembly GCF_054856555.1). Classification (NCBI taxonomy): domain Eukaryota; kingdom Metazoa; phylum Chordata; class Actinopteri; order Syngnathiformes; family Syngnathidae; genus Leptonotus; species Leptonotus elevatus. The sequence goes on along the minus strand of NC_141259.1, from coordinate 13,541,260 downwards.
AAGCTATCAACGTCAAATTGATCCTTAACACGTTTTTCAAAATCTTACAGTGTATTTTGCACGACAGTGTCATGGTGTGTTGTTTGAACAGTGCTGAAGAATCAAACCAACAAGTTCTCCAAACATACCTCTTCCAGGGCTGCCTCTCCTTTCTCTCAGGTGTCCCCGCCTTCCTACAGCCATGCTCTCGGTCTGGACATCCAAGAACAGGAAAGTGAGCAGGACAATTCCAAAAACAGAATGCGTGGGGCAGGGACAAGATTAAGGAGGCAACTCTTACTTAAGACTGATTTCCCATCTGGATGCGCCTCCACTTCCTGTCTGTTGGCATCTCGCCCTCAGGAGCTGACAGCGAGTGAGCTTCTGAAGAACAGGTGAGTCCAAGAAAGGATCTACATTCAGATGACCTGTGGGTGCTTTAAAATCGGATTCTTTTTAAACAGGACTTTCCACAATGCGGAACTGGAGGCGTCAGATGATTTCTATAGCAACCAACCCCAGCTGCTCCAGCTATGCTACGCCTTTTACAACATTCTCGCTGCCAGGTAACGTCCAAAAGTTCTCTCTCTACAAACAAATGATAGGAAACTTGAGATGTGACTTGGACCACGTCGGACCTTAGTAGTCCTATTTACAACTTGTGGTACCAGGTCGGAGACGGTGTGCTACCTGGTCATCGTCTTGAACCACATGGTGTCTGCCAGCTGTCTCACCTTGGTCCTCCCTGTTCTGGTGTTTTTGTGGGCAACTCTGTCTGTACCCCGACCCAATAAGACCTTCTGGATGACAGCCATCATCTATACTGAGGTTCACGCCACTTGTAAATCTGTAAACATTTGATTTAATGTTGCTTATTTTTTTTAGATTGATACTGTTTTGTCAATATTTTAATCAAATTCTATAATTATCATTGGCTATTGCAACAAGTGAATGTCGCCGATTTGGGGGATCAATAAAGTCTAAAATCACCTCATAAGGATGTGCTAACACTCAGGACTGTCTCCTTCAGGTCACCATCGTTATCAAGTATTTTTTCCAGTTTGGGTTCTTTCCCTTCAACCAAAAGCTAGAGGTGGACCGCTCAAAACCCTTCCACCCTCCCAACATCCTGGGGGTGGAGAAGAAGGAAGGCTACGTTCTGTACGACCTTCTGCAACTGCTTGCTCTATTTTACCACCGAGCCATACTGAAGGTAAACACGCTCAATGACGCTCTACCTGCCATGCTGCCAAAAAAATAAAAAATAAACAGTTTTTTTCCCTCCTTTGGACCTGACCTAGTGCCACGGACTTTGGGACCAGACCATCTCCACTGACTCTAAACATCACCATGACGACCAGGAAGAATTTAGTCAGGGTTCCTCCCCCAGCGACATAGTGTACTGGTCTGGCGAAAGGCAGGCCCGCTCTAGCTCCACCCAGCTGTGCTCTCCTGCAGGTGAAATGGAATGCACCTTAATCAAAGGAAACATGAAGACAAAGCAGACAGAAAAAGGTTTTTCTTCCGAGGCCACGGCAGTCAGTCAGAATCAGATAATCGCATGTAAATACTCCTAGAAATGGACGGAGGGAATGTACAGGTTTGATTTGTGTTTTCAGGCAGTCTGAGTTCCATAGAACAGCTCAGCAAGTTGGAACTGCTGCTGGAGAAACTTCGGGAACTTTCCATCCGGAGCAAGCAATACTGCGTTAGCAAGTATGCTTAAGCTAAGCCGAAAGCAGTTTGACTGTGATGGTCTCGGTTCTGATGGTACTAACAACGCTGCCCACCAAACTTTTTCAGATGCAAGTCACTTTACAGTCCAGTCTGTCAGTTCTTCCAAGCTCTGGTCCAACCAGAGTACAGCGCTGTGACAGACGTTTACGTCCTCATGTTCCTGGCAGATACCATCGACTTCATCATCATTGTCTTTGGCTTCTGGGCCTTTGGGGTAGACTTTCGCATCTCATGAGCACAGGTCACGAAGATTCAGTTTCATCTGTAATATTAACTTTTTTTTGGGACTTCTCAGAAACACTCCGCAGCCGCCGACATCACTTCCTCCCTTTCAGAGGACCAAGTTCCTGAAGCATTCTTGGTCATGGTTCTGATCCAGTTCGGTACGTCTTCCTGCCTGAATGATTCAACATTGGTTTTGCTGTCCAGCTGTCTCACTATGCTGTGTGTCTGCAGGTACCATGGTGATAGACCGAGCTCTGTATTTAAGGAAGACAGTATTGGGAAAATTGATCTTCCAGGTGATTTTGGTGTTGGGGATCCACTTCTGGATGTTCTTCATCCTGCCAACTGTCACTGAGAGGTGAATAATCATTTCCATCATTTCCTCTTGCCCAACAAGAAAACGAAACGTAAACTGTTGTAACACACATTTGTCTTGTCTGTGTGTCCAGACGCTTCAATCACAACTTGGTGGCCCAGCTGTGGTATTTCGTCAAATGTATTTACTTTGGCTTGTCAGCCTATCAAATTCGCTCAGGTTATCCGACGCGTGTTCTGGGGAACTTCCTGACGAAGAGCTACAACTACCTCAACCTGTTCCTGTTCCAGGGGTAAGTCACCATCACATTCCGTGACTTGATCGCACAATTGGTTATTGACTTGTAGTCATTTGTTTCCACCTGTAGTTTCCGTCTGGTTCCTTTCCTGACTGAGCTGCGGGCGGTGATGGACTGGGTGTGGACCGACACCACCTTGTCTCTGTCCTCCTGGATCTGCGTTGAGGATGTCTATGCCCACTGCTTTGTCTTAAAGTGCTGGAGAGAGTCTGAGAAGGTCCAGATTCAGTTCAAAGGCGAAACTGTGAGTGAGACTGCAGAGCCCTAAAGTCTTCTTGTGCTCTGGTCCTCAGCGATACCCTCAGCCTCGTGGTCAGAAGAAAAAACGAGTGGTGAAGTACGGGATGGGAGGTTTGATCGTCCTGCTGCTGATCTGCATAGTCTGGTTTCCTTTGCTCTTCATGTCCCTTATCAAGTCTGTGGCTGGTGTCGTCAACCAGCCACTGGACGTCTCACTGACCATCACTCTTGGAGGGTTTCAGGTAATCACATTTAGACTGAAAGGCTTGGACTGAAGCCCATCCTTTATTGACAGTGTTTATCCTTGTCTTTAATCAGCCAATTTTCACAATGAGCGCACAGCAGAATCAGCTGAAAGACCTGACCGAGGAGGACCTCAGAGCCTTCATCAGTTCCTACAGTTACACCCCAGTAAAACCTCCTCTAAACTCACAATATTCGTGTTGTTTTTGTTTTCAACAAACCGTTCTTTCAGCTAACCCCCCCCCCCCCCCCCCCCCCCACCTCAGAGCGCATTGCAGTTTCTGGAAGCATACACTCACGAGGATGTGACTGTGGCAGAGCTGCAGGGAAGCAGCAACTCTCTGTGGACCATCAGTCCACCAAGCAGGCGATACCTGAGCCAGGTGCTCAACCTGGACCACTTTCCGTTAACCTTGTCCTGGACAGTTCAGAGGTCACATTTACTTCCTTGATAAACAAAAAAAATCCCCTAAGAAAGAAACTGACTCCCTCTGACCTTTGTCCTCCCTAAAACCAGGAATTTAAGTCTTGGAGCAAAGGCCGAGCTTGCATCGGGTAAACACGTGTCCTACCTGAATGATCAGACTCGTTTGGAACTGATCCAGCTGCTGAATGGCACCAGGACACTTCCTGTGTGAGTGTCATCTTCTTACAAACGGTTGAATCTGCCATCGAAAGCTCAGGTTTGGTGTGAGCTAACTGACTTGTTTGTCTGTTTCAGCGTGATTGACGGTGTGCTGCCATCTTTCTTACGCGCTCCCAGCGACTCCAACGCCAAACCAATTGAGCAGCTCTACACAGGTTTCTAATTTTCATCACAGATGATGTCATGTCCTTGGATCAGTCCATTTTGTTTGCTTTCTGTACGCCTAAAATGCAGGATGGAAGAGGATTGAGAGATATGAAAATTCAGAAGTGAATTTCATTAGGTTGGCAGCTCTGTATACACAATACTGTGCCCCCGTCTCGTTCAATCAGACGGCTGCTACAAGGATATTTTGTTGTCCCTGGAGCGAACCGCCAACGAGAGCCAAGAGATCCAGGAGTGGTGGATTGTCGACCAACCAGCTTCCAGCCTTGTACAGTTGGGAGGCGGAGCGTCAGTTGACAGCAGGAGAGAGGCGGGGCTTCAAATCTTTGTCTTCAGCGATAAAGTCAGCCCACCGAGTCTCGGCTTCCTGGCCGGATACGGGTACGTAGATCGGTCGCCGTGGTAACCATGCACAGCACCAGTACATTCTTAATTCCCGCTTGTGTCCCGTAGCATTATGGGATTGTACGCCTCCGTGGTGTTGGTCATTGGGAAGTTTGTACGGGAATTTTTCAGTGGAATTAGTCACTCAATCATGTTTGAGGAGCTTCCCTGCGTCGACCGCATCCTCAAGTTGTGCACTGACATCTTCTTGGTATGGCGTACTTCCTTCTACATCATATCAAGCAGATACCTCACTTCCTGTCACTGTGCTGCCGACAAAGGCAAGCATCTGATTGGTTGTTTGCGTTTCAGGTGCGAGAGACGGGAGAACTAGAACTGGAGGAGGAGCTTTACGCCAAACTCATCTTCTTGTACCGATCGCCGGAGACTTTAATCAAGTGGACCAGACGCTGACAGACCGCTGTGACATCATCGGCTCTCAAATCAACGTGACATTGTCCACACTTACTTGAACGCGGCGTGGCGGTCGCCATGATCCGTTTCAATGTTACAGCTCAGACAGGAGAGCCTTGCAGCCGTACGGTTGCTGGCTCGAGTACCGCTTTCACTCCCAAAAAGGACCAAAGCGCTCCCAGTGACCTTCAGTTCTTTTCCACGCATCCCTATGAAATATAAATATAACACTGCGTAACTGGAAACAAAAGGAGTTCTGCAAAGTTGGGACGCTTTTCCACTTGCTGTTTAGGCACTGAATCGGTCAAAGTACAGTCTAAAGTCTGAAATGTCAATAAATTGAGAACTGGAATTCTGCTTATACAAGATGTGTCGCCATGTGAACATCAAAGTACAGCTATTGTTTCCCCAAAATGATTCAGCTTGTCAGAAAAGAAACTTTCAACATTTGCAGGGTGACCATATTTTGAATTCCAAAAAAAAAGAGGAAACTGGGCCTCGAGATACGTAAATGATACTCAAAGTTTAAGCAAAGATGCCGTAACATTGTAACCATTTTGAAGTTGGCCTATGCCTCCCCTGTATGGGGAGAAAATAAAACAACTTTATTTTTAGCGGCATCATTTGTAATTATCTCAACATCGCATCTCCTGTTAGCCCCGTACATTATTAGGCGTTTGTTTCTTCAAATTAGAAATTGTTGCGACTTACTTGACCCACTTGTTCCTTCTGAAGTCGTTTCTAAATGGACCAGCAGTCCAGTGTCTCCCGCTGTTACACAGCAGAGCTAGCATTTGAAGCTAAACCAATCATGCACAAAGCGTTAGCATCTGACGCTAAACCAATCATCGCACACTGAGCTAGCATCTGAAGCTAAACCAATCATGCACAAAGCGTTAGCATCTGACGCTAAACCAATCATCGCACACTGAGCTAGCATCTGAAGCTAAACCAATCATGCACAAAGCGTTAGCATCTGACGCTAAACCAATCATCGCACACTGAGCTAGCATCTGAAGCTAAACCAATCATGCACAAAGCGTTAGCATCTGACGCTAAACCAATCATCGCACACTGAGATAGCATCTGAAGCTAAACCAATTATGCACAAAGCGTTAGCATCTGACGCTAAACCAATCATCGCACACTGAGCTAGCATCTGAAGCTAAACCAATCATGCACAAAGCGTTAGCATCTGACGCTAAACCAATCATCGCACACTGAGATAGCATCTGAAGCTAAACCAGTCACACAGAAAGAGCTAGCATCTAAGCTAAATAAATCAGTGATGGACGAACGGCTCTCAAGCAGGAAACTTTATTGAAGTATTTGTATAGTCATTGTTACCATGGAAACCTGAGGAAAATTTCTACAGCTGTTCAAACTGGCAAGCGTGTGTGAAACGCGGATTAGACGATTGAAGTTGTTTTGGATGCGATTTTGGATGCAGCGGGCTGATTTTAAGGTGACTCGGGCGCCCTGAGTGGAGGCTTTCGGGCAGAAATATAAATATAGATCTCAGTATATCAACAAAGTGTGTGGAAAATAGAAAGGTTACTCTTTAGCACAAAATACAGAGCAAAAATATAAATATCAACTCTATGACGACGTCACAACACAGATGCTGAACATTCTCAAATGAAAAACAACTAACCAAGCAGCTGAGGTTAATGTGCTACGCTACAGGCTAGCATGTCCTAATCATCATTTTCAGCATTTAGCAAGCTAATACTAGCAAAACGCTAGGAGGGAATGTCTTATGGGACAGCAGTTAAAGTGCATATGAACAGAAGCTAGCAAGTGTCCATTTCCTGGCCACCTGATTGGTTCTGATCATGTGACTGGCTCCCAGTTTCATCACATGACTGGTTCCTGTCCATGTCATGTGATCGGTTCTCGTTAACATCGTCGTGTTCATGAATGTAACCTGATTGGTTCTTTCCCTCTCGGTCATCCGAGTGCTTTTTGTCAATTTCATGTTTTGGATCCTCGCCTTCACAGCCTGATCGGTTCTTGTCCCCGTCATGGGATTGGTTCTCATTCTTCTCTTCGCTACCTGATTGGTTCTCGTCAACTTCATGTACTCGGTTCTCGTCTTCATCGTGTGATGAATTCTTGTCCGAGTCGTGCGATTGTTTCGTGTTCGTGTGTTGCGGTTGACCGGCGTCCTCGCGCGATTTGCGTTCCTCATGCCGAAACATCAAGATGGAGTTGTAAATCTTGAGGGCGGGACCCAGTTTGATGGACATGATCCGGATGATGTCTCGCTGCGTGAGGAGAAGGAAGGCCCTCCCGTCGATTTGCTGGACAGAGTCAGAGGCCAATCAGATCACAGCGATGCTGAACAAGAGCCGAGCTGCTGATTGGTCTCCTCACCTCATCGCTGAATTGTTTGGCCAAGTCCTCGCAACCAGGGAGGGACTCCACAAACGCGCACACCTGAAAGTCACGCTCAGAGGTCTCACATACACAAATTGAGGAACGGAATTTCACGAGTTGAAACGTTGCCGGCACCTGCTGCACGCTCCAGTGGCGGACGGCGCTGGCGTGCACTCTGGTGACCCCGGGCAGCAGTTTGCGGTGCTGCTCCCAGCACAGCGACGGGTCGCAGGTGGGCGGGGCCGACATGGCGGACAGGAAGACGGACTGATGAAGGGCCTCTGGGACAAGGACACGCCCACAATGGTCAGAAGACCGCTTCTGGTCACATGACGCGTTGCTGCCGTACAGTACCTGGAGCACAGGCTTGAATTTTGCGCTCCTCTTCTTCCGCTTTCACTGGCAGAAATGTGGACTTCCTGTCGGCGGAGTTATGACTCTTACAACGCAAGCACATAACAGTCCTAAAGCAACCACAAGGCGTTCTAATCCACTTAGCGGCCGTGCCAATTTGATGTGCCGAAGCAACATGCCTGACCTGTCAGTCATTCTTCTTCTTTTCACCACAGGAGGCAGCAGAGAGTCCCCGGACTCTGTCTTCACCTCATTGCTCCCCCTGCTGGACACATGCTATTAAAACTCCCTCAAGTTTTAAAATGTCAAAAATGTTGAAACGTGGCCAAGCGAGAAAATCAAAATTACCCTTGTGACGGGTGGCCTGGGCCATTTGTGGCAACTCCTCCGAGCCGATCAGGAAGCAGCAGCTCCTTACGCACATTCATATCCGAGTAGGGACATCCGAAGGCACTGACACACGAATGCAGTGTCAAATACGTGATGGCGGGCGGCCATCTTTGCAATCAGACTCTTTTTCACCAATAAGAGCACTCAACTCTTAAGTAGTCATTGATACCACTTTTGATACATATTTCGTATAATTTTGCAGTCACTTAAAAGTCTTGTCAGGCATGTCCTTGAAGTATCGGAGCATTTTTACGAGTACAAAAGGAACTTACATAATTATAGTGTTTCAAAGAATTGTATTTGTCTTAATATTTGTACATTTTTACATTCTTGTTTTATACCCCAAAAAATTATCGTGATTTCAATTATTACCAAAAGAATCGTGATTATTATTTGTTCCCATAATGGAGCAGCCCTAGGGCTGGGTAAAAAAATAAAAAAATAAAAAAATAAAAAAAGTGCCTCCGCAAAATTCACTTTGGAGCTCAATATTTGTGGAGTTTTGATCATGTCCTGGACATTTAAGAAGAATTGATGTTCCACAATTAATCGATATCAGACTGAACTCGTATGAATCGAATCGGTGAAAATCGAAATCGAATCGAACTGAACTCTTGTGAATCGAAATGGATGGAGGAAGAGAGAACCGATACCCAGCCCTAATCCCTGATAACGACGACATGCTCGTGAGTGCAGAAAAGGTGACAGCAAACGTCTACCTGTGGTGTCCGGTGTATTTTGGTCCTTTGATGTGTCCAACTCCTCGGCAGCCCGATGTGGGACACACACCCTGAGAATGGGAAGGCGAGCTGGACCAGTCTACAAACGCACACGCACGCACGCACGCACACGCCGTTGACAAAGCGGAGCGGATGACTTGATTGTGTGCTGGCCGACGGCGGTCAGACTGACCCGGCGGCATCTCCAGCGGATGACCCGTGCGTTGACACCAGCCGACCGGATGGAGGTCGGCGAGGTCACTGTCGCACCACACGTCGAAGTGATGAGACCAGCCGTCGTAGTGCACCTACACACACACACACACGTGCATTTTTTTAAAGAGCCTACGAACGGACGGGTCGTCGGTCACCGAGGTGGACGTTCGGCGGCCACGGCGGCAGCACCTTGACTCTGTGGTCGTCCGTTTCTGTTACCGTGGCAACACGAATAAGCACGGGATTCCTCTTATCGACCGCCTCCAATTTTTGGTTGGTCTGAAAAGCGTGCGGAGCTCTCTGATTGGACACACAAGCGCGCATCACTTTAAGCTGATTGGACGCTGATCATCAGTGATGTCATTTCCTCCCGTTTCCTTACCGGAGCGAAAGCTGACCTGGGAGCAGCTTCCAAAGCGCTCTCTCGCAGGTACTCCTCCCAGGTGAAGTTCTCGGGGTCAGGGTGACCTGAAGGCGGTATTGATTAGCGTCGATCGGTTGAGCCTTGGCTTTCGTGATCGGCATACCGTGCGGCGCGGTCAAAGGTCGTCCGTGTTCTTCACACCAGCCGACAGGGTGGATCAAAGGACTGCTGCTCTCGCACCTGAGGCGTCGAGCAACCCGTCAACAAACGGACCAATCAGAGTGCTCCCTCTCAACGAGGATCTCACCAGTAGTCGTACGAGTTGTCCCAGTTGTCAAAATGCACCAGGATGCGATCGTCCACGACGTCGGCCACCGACGCCACGCAAACCAGGCCCGGGTTCTTCTTGTCCACTGCCTCCAACTTCATGCCCACCTGGAAGCCGCACGACTGAGTGCACACCGACAGACAGGTGAGCAGACGGATCGGCAGGTGAGCAGACAGACAGGACAGACAGACAGGAGAGCAGACAGAAAGATTGGTAGACAGGTGAGATGGACAGACGGACAGACAGAGGTGAGCAGACGGACAGACAGACACAGGTGAGCAGACAGACAGACACGTTAGCAGACGGACAGACAGACACAGGTGAGCAGACGGACAGACAGACACAGGTGAGCAGACAGATAGACAGACACAGGTGAGCAGACAGATAGACAGACACAGGTGAGCAGACAGATAGACAGACACAGGTGAGCAGACAGACAGACAGACACAGGTGAGCAGACAAACAGACAGACGGACAGACAGACAGGTGAGCAGACGGACAGACAGACACAGGTGAGCAGACGGACAGACAGACACAGGTGAGCAGACGGCCAGACAGACAGACAGGTGAGCAGACGGCCAGACAGACACAGGTGAGCAGACGGACAGACAGACACAGGTGAGCAGACAGACACAGGTGAGCAGACAGATGGACAGACAGACAGACACAGGTGAGCAGACAAACAGACAGACGGACAGACAGACAGGTGAACAGGCAGACAGACAGACAGAGTGTGGTATACTTACAGTCGTGCGACAGGCGAAGAGGGACTGGGGTGCGGCCTGAGCCCCCGTGGACTGTAGATACAGCGACCAATCAAAATCGCTCTCACTGAAACCTTGAGAGAGACCGTTTGGGAAAGGTCACGTGACGGGTCAGATGTTACCCATTTAAGGGGCGGAGCTTCAGCCTTCACCTTTAGGTGGGTGGAGTCTGCGTCGGTTGCGCCGACACCAGCCCGCCGGTCGGATGTCGTCCGAGTGGCCGTCGAGCCAAAAGTCGTAGCATTCCGAGTAGCCGTCAAAGTGCACGCGCAGGCGACAGCCAATCACCTGTCGGCAGGATCACAACACGCGCACACACATTTAAAACAGGGCTCGTCCTCCATTTTTATGCATCTCAGGGAGCCATTTTGCCACATCACAGTGCCAGGCGGGCTCAGCTTGCAAATGTCACGTGACCAAACCCAGAAAACAGGTGAGCCATGATTGGTCGTTACCCGTGCCATGACAACACTTCCTTAAAACAACACACTGGCCTCACCCGCTTGCCTCTTATTTGTCAGCACATTGTGCGAGTGCATGTGTGTGCGTGCGTGTTACCTCGGCAACCGTCATCACGCAGAACATATTCGGATGCAGCGGGTCGATTCCTTCCAGCTTCATCCCAACTTTAAAAGCACTTTTCTTTGTGGGAAATCCCTGAGACTGACATGATGATAGACGGCTGTCACCCTTTTGTGTTTGTTTGCGTGCGTGCGTGTGAGTGTGTATATGTGTGTGCGTTACTTCTGTAAAGAGCGCCAGAGGAGCAGCTTCAGCATTCTGCTGGTTCAGATAGTGTTGCCACGACCACAAACGTCTCCTCCCACCCACTAGAAAAACACACACACACACACACACACTCACGTGAAACTTTTACATAGATTAAAACGTATGCACGCGTGTTACTTGCCTGGAGCGCTGCTAGTTTTGTTCTTCATCTTCTTCTTCTTTGTGTCTGCAAAGACACACACGCAATTACGCGTTTTAATTTCAAATGTGAAACAACATTTTGAAAATAAGTATTCATCAAATGGAACCAGTGTCGAGGCCAGTCTTTCAGCTCCATTATTCTATCCCGGCTACAAGGCAAACGAAACGAAAGAGGAAATTAAAATCAATTTCCTTTCAAAATAAAGTCATTTACGTTTCAGAGAAGTTGGAGCATGTGACCACGCTGGTCAAATGCACCTTGCATCTGAAATAAACTTCCCTAATGAGGCATCAATAATTAATATGTTTAACGCTAACGAGTTGTGACAGGATACATTCTTTTTAGAATTGCAACAGAAGCGACCATTCGTTATCATCATTATTATTATCATCATCGTCATTATTATCTTATTAAATGATATGAAAAGTATAATTTGTCGTCCCCAAATCCAACAAGCCTCAAACGATGACGCGGACTTGATCGCCAAACAATTTCGGTCTTTATTGCGAAGGTCCGAACGGTACCGCCGGCTGCGTCGTCGCTACCTTGCCAAAGTCAGCTCGCCTCATTTGAGGAACGAAGCCACAAAAGTGGCACCTGGCCATCCGCACCCGAAGCTCCCGAGACCCGCAGAGGGGAGCCGCGGGGGGTGGACGGCGACAAGGCCGAATTACGGGGGACAAAAGATACTTACCGTTGCCGTAGATCCGCCGCCGACCGACCGGACCGACCGACAGTCGCTTCACACAAACAACACGGAAACGCTGCGCGAGCTGATGACTGCGCATGCTCAGTGCGGACAGCTTGACGGGCTGTCCCATCCGAGAAAGAAAATAAATCACTTTTTCATTTAAGTACGTCAAGTAACGTGCTTTCTTGTATTAAAAAAAATATTTTTGAATAAAACAATGGGTATCAAATTAATTCATAATCTTATTTTAATTAATTGAACGCAAAACATTGTGGGTATATTGACAAATGGAAGAAGAGTACCAAAAGACATGGCTAAATGCTATGCTATGCTATGCTATGCTATGCTTCATAGTGTCAAGCTTTGTTGGGAATCTTTTACTCATCGACTATTAACTAATCATTAGATAGGGATTTTTATAGATGACCCCCAAAAATAATCTCTGCATAGTGATCAGGGAATGAGTGAGTGATTTGGAATCATTATTCACCTATTCATCAACCCCGCATTACTATCAAGGGATTTTTGATATAGTGATGAATGGATAGGTCTGGCCAATAGAAACTTAATTGTGATTCCATTGCAGAAAAACGATGAATGTGCCAAACGGTGTGATGAATGGGCATGAGGCTATGATGGTAGTTTTGAGTTCTGATAGTTGAGTAAATGCAAAGTTTTCAAATCATTAAATAATCATTTTTTAGTAATCATGATTAATTTTTTCCCTCCCCATTATCACCGAGCCGTGGTGAACTCGAGCGGACTCGTGAGTCAAATGAAAACTACTTTTGGAAAATTACTCGTGCAGTGCTGTTGGTGCCTGGTGGACCTTCTGAAATAAGAATTGAACAAATAAATGATATTGTTGCGCTTGTCTTGTTGACTACTTTGCAAGATGCCTGGTAGGACACCGAAGGTACTAACGACTGTATACTGATGACGATTGCGTGCGTGCTCCAAGCTCCTCCCACTCGCATCCTTGCGCCCTTCCTTCCCCGCCTCCTCTCTGCTCCTGTCCAACGTCAACACACATGGAGGTGAGTTGCTCGCGCATTTTCAATTAACATCACTATTAGCGCCGTCGCATACTGTTAGCGCGATCAATGATGTCATTTATGAGGAAGAGCCTTGAAGGAAGTTTGAACAATGATTATCGTTATGACAATAGTTCTTGTAAATGAAGGATGACTATCGACAATCAAAGAAATGCATGTCAAATACTCGCAAATTAAATCTCTTGATGTTTTTGTGCTAAACACAAACATATAATGCTGCGTAAAAAAATATATAACAAGGTCTCATTCCAGTCTGAGGACCAAAGTGAAAACTCTTCCGTCTGATTGGCTGCCAACATCCATTTCCTCTTAATGGACTCGAGACACATACGCGCGCACACACTCCAGGATCAATACACCGGATGAGTCTGACTTCCTTTGAATCCTCGCGCATCGTCTCGATATCCCAAAGACGGGATACACATACAGAACTTTAGAAACACGAAACAGCTGTACACTAAACGTGCCTCTGGTGGCCTTCAGGACGATGTCATCGTCACCAACCGATCAGACATTGGCCGCTGACCCCCAGCGCAGCGCCATGGAAACGTACTGGCGAGAGGTGGAGAGCATGGAGGAGAAGGAGGAGGAAGAGGAGGAGGAGAGGAAGAGTATGGACGGTAAGAGTGGTTTGCATATCCGCCTCGCACTTCTGACGTTCGGGTTCCGATCCAGAAATATGTCAACATGTTGACTTTTTTTGATTTTTGTGACGCAGAGCTGGAGCTAGAGGAGGCGTGGCTAACAGAGGCGGGGCTATCTTCCCTACTGGTGGATTCGTCATCCGAGGAGGCCCCGCCCCCTGCCCAGGCTCCGTCCCCTGCCCAGGCGCTCTTGGCCACGCTGACGCCCCAACAAACGCACACGGTCAAGACGCGTCTACACAACTACAAACACACGCTCAAGAACTCACACCGACAACCCATCATGCACGTTAAAGACATCTTCGCTGTGAGTCGCACACGTACACACTCGCACACACTCGCACACAAACTCACCCAGTGCTGTTAGCGTTTGTTTTCTGTTCTCAGGCCGACCTTGAGTCAGTCGTAAGCTCCGCCCCTCAGAGTCACAGTAGCCAATCGGCGGCAAATTGCTATGACAAAAACACCACCAAAACCATACGAAGACACACCAAGTCAGGTAACCCGACTCGCTTGCACTTCCTGTCTCGCTGTCTCGCTCCCTGATTGGAGGATGATCTTTTTTCAGCGCACCCTAACCTTTCCGCGTTCTGTTACGACGTCGAGCCTTCGTCCCCGCCCGCCTCCTCCGCAAAGACGGCCACCGCGCAAGCCGAATGGTCGAGGCCAGCCGATTGGTTGGTGCGTGACTGTCCGTACTCGGACGGAGTGGCGGAGCATAAAAGGGGCGGGACTTGTTGGGACTGCTTGCTCGAGCACGGCGGAGACATGTCGGTGAGCGTGACCTCTGACCTCGCCCAAGCTCAATGCGTATATGATCATAGGAGTGCGACTGTGTTTAACAATTTTGGATTAGTTGTCATTAATTATTGAACAATTTTAGAGTCGATTATTCTAAGGATTTTAATAGTTGATTAATTTGATGATCAATTAATCTTGATCCATCTATACGAGATGAGAGAACTTGCGTCCCTGATGATGTTTCATGTGCGCGCGTGTTTGTGCAGTATGCGTGTCCATGTCAGGGCGTGACGCGTACAGACGACCTGTCGTCGGGCGACGTGAAGCGACTGGGCTTCATCTGTCACATCGAGCTCTCCACCTTTCTGCTGGCTTTGGGCGTTCAAAGCAAACGAACGAGGCCGGCGCGCAACAGGAGTGGCGGTGCGCTTGGTTGGTGAAGCCGGGGGTCAAAGGTCGAATGTCTTTTAAATCAGTGCTATGGTCTCTCCGTCAGACGGCGCCACCTTTGGCGTTCCTCTCAACGCACTGCTGGAAAACGACAGGAAGAAATGCCCTGGGCTCAAAGTTCCAGTCATCTTTCACAAGGTCCACGGTCTTCTTTATTAGCTGCTAACATGTTAGCGTCTTGCTTAAGTTTGTGAGGAAACACAAGCATTGTTTTGTGTGTGTGTGTGCGTGTAGTTGTTGTGTGTGTTACAGCAGAGTGGCCTGCAGACTGAAGGCATTCTCAGAGTATCAGGATCAGTTGCTCAACTCAAGGTAATACATGTGCACACGCACACACATATACTCACACACTCAGTCAATGGTGGTTTTTGTCACATGGCCCCACCCTCACCAAAAAAAAAGCGTTTGTTGCTTGATTGGTTTTCAAATGGGGTATTTCCGCCCCCTTGTGGAGACTATCAAGATGATGCATCGTGCAGTTGATGTTAAATCAACGTGAAAGTGAAACCAAAGTTAATAAAAACTAAAGAAACAACTGAAACAAAAATTTTAAATACAATTTCACTAACGGAATTAAAATATTTATATTGTTTTCAAACAACAGCTAACCAAACTATATTTTACGTTAGCAAAACAAACTAAAACTAACTATAATTAATTACTGTCTGGCAAAAATGTATTTCATTTTAGTCTTTGGCAATTAATGTATCGCACGAGGCATTGGGGTTGATTTTAACTGTATTCATATTATCCGTAACAAGAGCGTTCGAAAATAGAAAATAAAAAATAAAATAACATTTTTAAAAAGACGTTCGACAGCGTGTCGCTGATATGTGACGTCATCAAATAGCAGCCAATAAAAAAGTGCCTCTGACAACGTCTATTCTAGGCGACGATTTCGAGTGTTATTTATAACTCAGACCAAAACGCAAGGCTTGAAGTCTGTTCATTTTTTAGTTGATATGTGAAAGAACTGTATACAATATATAAAAATAATACACTGGAAAAACTGAAAGTTTTATACATCTCAAATAGAATTTAAGCAACAAATCCACTTATTTACGTCACGCTACAAACAAAATTACATCACATCGTCTCTGCAAACACACGCACAGTCATATGATGATGGCGAGTGTCATGGCCAACATGGAAATACACCTTTTGCACAGAACAAATCAACGTTTTGATCAACAAAGACTATTGGGAAGACGAACTTTTGCATCAATCAACAACTTGATAATCCACACAACTCGATATGTGACGAATTACCATTTAGATTTTCTGCGCCCTATTGCATTCTGGGAACGAGAATTAATAAATTTCGGCTTCATCCCGTCAGCCCTTTTTCTTTCGGGTATAATTGTATGTGAAAAGTGAATGTTGTAAATTGTCTCTATTGATTGTCCGAAAGGAAAAATTAACAAATAAAAACAAACAAAACAAACATCTAAACTTGCGTGTGTGTGTGTGTGTGTGCAGTACCTGCGCAGAGAGTTGGACAGGTGTCCGGAGGGGTTTGATTGGTCGGCAGTGCGACAGGTGGACGCTGCTGGTCTGTTGAAGCTTTTCATCCGAGAGTTGCCCACTCCTCTTCTGACGCACGCGCACCTGCCCACCTACCGCGCTGTGCTGGGTACGCACAAACACTCACGCACACACTCTCACGTGTTCCACACCCACGTGGCATAACTTGTGCGCGTGCCGGCAGGTGTGTCTGGGTCGGTGCACCAAGTTCAGGCGCTGCAGTTGTTGTCGCTGTTGCTTCCCGAGGCCCACAGAGAAACTCTGCGAGTGAGTGACAGTCGCAGCTGGTAAGCTCCGCCTCTCAGGCCGTCACCACGGTTACGAATTGAGCCCCGGGTCCTCTGTGCCTGCAGGCTCTGCTGGCCTTCCTCCGCCAGGTGGTCTCGCATCAGGAGCTCAACAGGATGTCTCTCTGGAACGTGTCCACGGTCATGGCACCCAACCTGTTCGCCCCCCATCGCCGTGGCAACAAGCAGCGGGACGACCTGGAGGAGGCGGTGGGCGGGGCTCACTTGGTCCGGCTCATGATCACGCACCAGGACCTGCTGTGGACGGTGAGTCCACACATGAGCGCCTCACCGTCGTCCAGCTGATGCAACCCACCTCCCCTCCCTCATTTCCTGCGACAGGTCCCCAACTTCCTGTTGTCTCAGCTGAGACAGATGAACCAAGCGTCCAATCATAAGATGGGCCTGTCCCGCCCCGGACGTCTGCTCAGGACCAGGAATGACAAAAACAAGCAGGTAAGAGCCTGAGTTATTTCTATGGCCGTTTAACTCACAATCCCCACGGATGAGGTAGTTCTCAGCTCAAAAAGAATTACGGACTCACGCTAACACTCCATGGCCTTTCGTTGAAGATGCCTTGTGGCAACCTATTGTAATAAATACCTGAAAATGTAATGACGCCTGAAAAAAAAAAAAGCACTTTGAACTCGATCATAAATGTAAAATAAAACCCAATAATAGAATTTCACCAATACAATAAAAACATGATATTGTAACACTTTATTAGATTATTGGTAATTTATTATATATTATATAATTTATTGGGAATATTCTCCCAGAAGTCTTTGCAGCACAGCAGTTCTAATCAGGTGGGCGGAGCTTACTTTGGTGAACCCTCTGCAGTTGGTTTAACACTACATAAATCAAATAATCCTCCATTTATATCAGTGTTAAAAATACACTTTAGGGGTTAAAATCAACTCTGAAAAATTTAACACCAAAATTTGAACACTCAAATTTCTGCTGTAATTGTATAAAAATTCAAATGTAGAACTTAGGACTGAAAATAAAAATAAAAATTTGGGGGGGGGGGGGGGGGTGACCCACCTATAAATGTAATTAATCCCCAACAATATGATAAGGTATTAAATATATTACAATATTAGTCAGGATTTTTTTATTACATTTGGTTTTATTACATTTTGATCGAGCCAAGTGGACATTTTATCACATTTTCAGGAAATGATTACATAGACGCCAGACATCTTCAAAACAGGAAGTGACATCTGACCCGCCGCCAAAATGTCTTCCATGTGTCGTCAAGGTGACGGAGTTGTGCGAAGGCATCATTAAGGTTCATGCTCCCCTACACGCCAAGGTTTCCATGGCGATACAGCTCGACAGGCAGATGACAGCCAAAGATGTCACCGCCCACTTCAAGTGCGACAACAGGTACACGCACGCGCCAAAAAAACGCCGCATCCTCGGATAGCGTCCGTTGTCGGTCGGAGCGACACGAAAACAAAGTCATGTGATCTCTGTCCAGCGGCGTGCAGTGTCTCTTCGAAGTCGGGGGCAACATCGGCGAGCGCCGTCTCCACCCGGACTGCCTTCTGCTGGACGTTTACCGGGTGAACCCCAGTTGCGACTGGCTGGTCAAACCCTGACGATGATGTCATCGATGACGTGGCAACCAACAGAAGCGAGCAGGACTTGAGCCGCGTGACCGTTTGTGCTCATGAAACGGAACAGAAAGTTTTATTTGAAATGGAAGCGAGCGTTTTTGTGTACGTTAGGAGCAGCTCAAGTTGTCCATGTGCGACTCCTCGGCGGCCATGGCGGCCGCCTGCAGGGCTTCCGTGTCGCTCTGCAGGGGATTGCTCAACTTCCTCTCGCTGTGCATGTTGTTTTCATGACGCTTCAGATCGGACGCCTGCCGACAAACAAACGCAAAAAGGTCAAACGTCAAGAGAGCATTTTGAGGAAACAAATCCACGGTCCGGGACCGCGACTTGAAATTTTCTCCACTTAAAAAATAAATAAAAATGGCACAATGATGGTATTGTGATGTTTTGGCATGTGGGCAAGGTGAGCCATTTGTCAGGCACAACTTACAAAAGCATCACTAGGCCACACCCCTTAAAGGCATGAGATGAATTCTACAGTACATTAAATCAGATTATATATCTAATAAATCTAAATAATACATATATATATTTGTTTTAATTATATAATATATATATATACATACATATATAAATAAATAAATAAGTCATGTGACATGGGCACCTTGGCGAAGGCCTTCGTGCACGACGCGCACACAAAAGGTTTTTCTCCTCGGTGTCGCCTCTCATGATCTTTCAGGTGAGACTTGTGCTTGAAGGCCTGCAGACAGACAGACGGGTGGGTGAGAAAAACACACGGCCAGACAGACGGACGGACGGACGGTCGCATGTCGTCCTCTCGCACCTTGTCACACATCTGGCAGGCAAACGGCCGCTCGTTGCTGTGGACTCGCTCGTGCTTTTTCAGGTCCGGAGCTCGGATGAAGGATTTCCCGCAGACGTCGCATCTGTACGGCTTGAAGCCCGTGTGGATCTTCAGGTGTTCTGAAACAGACGGGCGAGGGCGGAGTCACATCCGAAGCGCTAACTAGCCTGCCGGCGGCAGCGGCGTCTTCTTCTTTACCTTTGAGGTGAGCGTGGGTGGTGAAGGCTTTGGCGCAGATTTCACACGCGAACGGCCGCTCAGCCGAATGGAGCTTCTCATGTTTCCTAAACATACACACGGGGTCACGCACGGGGTCACGCACGCGCCAAGCGGCGAGGTCGGCCGCGACGTCCGCCGGCTACCTGAGTCTGGACTCGTCCAAGAAGGTCTTGGCGCACACGTGACACGCCAGCTGTTCTCGGTGTCCGTAGAGCAGATACTCGAACTTCATGTCGGCCGCGGCCGTGGCCCACGCGGGCGGCTGCTCGTCTTTCACCTCGCCCATGCTGTCCACGAACGTTAGCGTCTGGGTGGCGTGGTGCTCCGCCCCCAGTTCTTTTGGCTCCGTTTCCATGTCCGTCACCACGTCTTGATCGTAGCAGGACACCTGGAGGTCACGCAAGAGAGTGCAAAATCCAGATTTATTGATTGATTCCGATTTCCAAAATGGATTCAATTTGATTGAGTGTTCCCAACTTGGCGACTTTTTTTTTGTTGTCAAAAGCGACTGGCGACAAAACTAGCGACATTTTCTGATGTTCTTTTAAGGTGTTTTTTAAACTACGTTATTCCTCTCTCCGACAGTGTCCATTACTATCACATGCAAATAGTCGATTATGCAAATTAGGCAATGACATCATTTAGCGACTTCTAGGACCGCTAACCGCTCCGTTCCTTACTGGGGATTTAGCAACGTTGTTGATAAAGACCCGATTCGATTCACATTCATTTTTAATTCAGTTAAGAATTTTACGCAGTACCAATTTTGTGTTATATAGATTTAAAATTAGGGGAAAAAGACATATTAAAAGGACGGATTTATGGTTTTATTAATCAAAAGGCAAAAACAGTACAGCATTTAATTATTTTAACGCATCCTGTCTCAAGTCAAGTCATGAACATCCGAGGTCAAGTCAACAACTCGATTTCCCCTCTGCGCTACCTTATGCACGTGCTCATTGGCCAGCTCCTTCAAAATGGCTTCCTGCACACGCAGCGCCGCGTTGGGAGATTTATCCAGCTCCTGATTGGCCGTGGCCGCGACAAGGTCATCTGCGGTGGGCGTGTCCTCGTGCTCCCCGAGAACCTGCACAACCACACACGCGCCCGCCATTAAAACAGGAGGAAGAAAAAGACGACCTCCGCCAAGGCAGAACAACAGCAGCAGCCCCCCGTAGCTTAGCGAGCGTTGCTGCGAGGCCATTGTTGACGTTGACAAATATTGCGAACGGGATCGAGCGTTGACCTCGGCCTCGGCAACCATCTTTGCGATGTCGTAATGAAACTTGTCCTTCTCCTCGGTTGGCGCGTCTTCTCGTTTCTGCGGGAAGACCAGAGAAGCTGTAAGCCCCGCCCACTTCACCGTTCTCATCGCGCAACTACCCAGTTTGATACACACTGCTGAAATAAGTTCATTCAAATTGCTATTAATAATGTTATTTATAATTGATGTGAAGATATTGATCATGATTTCTCACAATAGTTAAGAAACAAATATCAATAGACAACACAATATTTTTATTTTTAAATATAAATCTGGCAGTGTTCACATTTTGAAATATTCCCTTCTCCAATTCGACACAGGCGCTCGCGCCTACCTGAGAGCAGAGTTTGTCGAGGAAGCGGATGCCCAAGATTTGTCCCGACGACATCATCAGGTTGATGTCTCTCTTCTTGATGGAGATCTTGGCCGTGTAGATGTAATTCAACACCTCTTCGAAGATGTCCGAGCGGATGAAGTCGATCTCGATCACGGAGGAGTTGTCCACCTGCGCACGCGCGCGCACATGAGTACCGCCGCCGCCGTGCGCGCGCTCCACGCGGGACTGCCGTGCGCTTACCTCGTGTTTTTTGAAGAGTTTTTTGAAGTAGTTGGAGCAGGCCGCCAGGACGCAGCGGTGAGCGCGGAACTTGACGTCTTCGACCACCACGGCGATGTCGCAGTGCTCGCCCTCCAGACGCTGCTCGTTGAGCAGCTTGAGGAAGACGTTCTTGTGCTCCTCGTCCACGTACTTCACCGTCTCGGCCATCTGCGCCGCGTGAGCATCACACACACATCCTTCACTCTTCACTCGGACGAAATTATTTTACAGATCATGTTTCGGATTTCTCCCACATTCCAAAAGTATGCATGCATGCTAGCCAGGTTCAATTAAACCTCTTAAATTGGCCATAGGTGTGAATTATTTTTTTTGTCGACGTGTGACTGGCGACTGGTCGTCTCTTGCCCAAATTAAGATGAGTAGATATTAGAAGAATTTATTAACAATTCCGAACATCCGTGCATTTGTGATATTTCCACAATGCAAAAGCTTTCTTCACATATAGTGTAAACAGATGGCGTATTGTATTGCTTTTGCCTATGACGAGCATACAAACCACAACCAGGCAGATTATTCTAGTGGTCAAACCACATTTTGAAACCTAAATAATCCTTACAAATCAAATTACAACTATTCAAAGTACAATGCTTTTCAATGAGCAGAGAGTTGACCGCCATTTTGACTTGTGACGTGCTTTGGGAATTGGCAATTACAAATTTACTATGTTGCGTTTTTAGTAAAGCTCAAAGTTTGAAAAGCGGCACACACAAAAAACACATTAATTTAAAGTGTGGAACCACAATGGCGCCAAAATGTCAAGGAATTTTTGTAACGACGTCGTGAACGTTTTGGATCGCGGGCACGCGCTTCTGAACTTGTGTGCGTGTGCACGTGACGTCACGCGCAGACGTTTTTCAAAGAGCTAACGATTAGCATGGAGCTGCTAACAAGCAAAGTAGGACACGAAACCGAAGCCCAGGCACAAGATGGGACGCCGAGGGGTTGAGTGGAGGCGGGAGCGGTCGGCCGAGGGTGCACGGCGCCCAAACGGAAACGTTTTGTTGCGAAATGGTGAAGCCGCTGCTTGATTTTCGTGGCAGAGCTCATCAAAGACCGACGCGAAGCCGCCATTAAGCTAAATAAACCAACGACCGAAGCACATTTGTGTCGTTCCCGGCAGACGGCCAACCGCCCGCCCGCCCGCTAGGACGACGACGGCTCGTATGTTTGTGCTGTTAAATGGCGGACTCGCGGCCTGCTGGCTGCCGTTTGGACTCAAGGCACAAGATGGCGATTTCCGCCGAGCTCTCGGTTCACTTTGCGTGTTGTGTGGTTGGATCGTAGCTATCAGTGGCGGGCGGACTTCTGCGCGCGGCCGTTCGCGTTCGCGGCTCTACCCGGGAGCGAGACGCAGGCACGCGGGCAGCAAGAGCGAGCAGGCGGCCATGAGCGGATCGAGAACGCGCAGCCATCCCCGCGAACAGGGCGCGGGCGCGGCGGGCTCATACCTCAGTGTCGGCAGCGGTCGGGATGTTCGGCTCTGTCCGCTCACCGGAGGACCGGCTGCCAGAAACCCTGGACCTCCTGCCCGCCGATCTCCTTCTTGTTATTCTTTTTGTTGTTGTTGTTGATGTTGTTAATGTCGTCGTCGTCGAGGCCGCGCTTTGCGCCTGCACGCGAAGATCCCAGACAGAGCGCCTGCCGGCTCATCACGCATGCGCGCTGCCGCGACGCACGGCGGCTTTCAGGGAGAGCGGTCCACATGTTCACGTGGTGCCATTTCTGACCCGGTTCGTCATGTTTTGGGTTACTTGGCAGTGCCGTGACGTCAACATGTGTTACACGCCATGATGGGTGTGTTACAGACATCGAAATGGGCTTTAAAAAAATCGACATCAGTAACCAAGAAACACAAGTGCTGAAAAGAAAACAAAGTTCAGGCGTCATCATTCAGTCAAGTTGCTCACCTGTTCAATCACCAGACACCAAAGTCCCATGCCTGATTACAAAATGAAGTGCAGGAAGCTGTAATCCACACTGCATGCCCCCCAATGTTCACAGTTTCCACAACATTCATGAACCCCACATATTGTCACCAATCACAGAAAAGATCCGAAAGCAACTCACCAATCATTAATGATCACAAAGCAAGATGTCTTTTCTGCTATGTGTGCAAAGACGTTCTTCATTTCCCTCCACTTACACAAATAATGTAACAGGATTTAAAAAAAAAAACATAAGTAAAATAAAAGAAAGCCAGCTGGGCGGCCATGTACATAAGAACAATCTTAAAGGACAACTTAAAATTAACTTATGAAATAATGTTTGGTGAAAAAGAACAACAATCACAAGCAGCAACTCACAAGTGCCCACAAAAAGTTGTAGGGAAATCATCTCTAGGGGCGTGGGGTCAAAGGTGATCATCAAACCATAAAATAATGAGATGAGGGTCACCGAGATGGAGAGACGTGACCCGACAACATCTCATGACTTATTCATAAAAAAAGTCACGCAAAAATGTGTGACTCATTTTCAGTTGAGGCGCCCCCGCCCGTCCTGTACGTCATGACGTCACTGCGCCAGCGAATATGACGTTGCGGAGAGAGAGCGAGAGAGAGAGAGGGAGAGAAAAAAAAAAAACGCTTACCCGTAACCGCGACGAAGAGGGCGAGCGCCCCGGATGCCGGCAGGCCAAGGTAAGGACGCCTTCACCTTGCAATTGATGGACGAGATTGCATGTTGAAGACGCGCGCAAGAGCTAACCCGCGCGATGTTTTGTTCGACGTCTCTGGAGCGAATGAAGACTTTTTTTACGACCCCCCCCCCCCCCCCCCTCCACTTGCTTCATCATGCTGCAGCTGCGCGCCTGCGTTGCAGTGCCTTGCTGTGCCTTGCTGTGCTGACTGGGGTGTTTCCTTCTGCAGGATGAAAGCATCCATGCGATCGTTTGCATTCAAAGCCAATTGGAAAATACAAAACGAGTGCATATTATTATTAAGACGACTTTTATATCCGCAATTTGAGCAAAAAGCTATAAATCATACGCAGATCTTTTGTTTCCTTTTCCCACTAAAGTTTTTCAAGTGACCTTAACACAAGTATACATTATTTAATGTAAAAAAAAAAAATGCTTTGTGGTAGAAAACTAATGTTGTAAAATATCGCTGGATTATGTCGGGCGGAATTTAAAAGCATCCCCTTTTCAGGAAAACTAAAAAAAAAACGGAATCATCAAAGCCAGCAAGTCATTTGTTGCAGTTTAGAATGTGAAATCATTTGTAAAAAGTAAACCCGCCCATGTAGCATCCATTTGTGGAAAAAAAAAGAAGGGGAAATTGACCAAATATGGACATAGGAAGTTTCTGCTTGACAGTGAACACTTGCATGGAAAATGAGAAATACTCATCACATTGCTTCATTTGCATATTTTTATGGACTTAAATACTATTTTCAATTGGAAATTGGAATTGATTTACGACACACGGTCACACACCCACGATCAAGAACGAGAAATTAGAAGAATATAAAATGTAATGCAATTTTTTTTTGGAAACATGTTTTGGGATATATCGGTCTTTAAAATAATCTGTCATTGTTTTTTTTTGGGGGGGGGGGTAATTTATCAAACGTACCAGTGGCATTGTATGTGTATCAGTGACTACTTGTACTGCTATGGGTTTGAAAAAAATGTGGTATCAAACATCCCTATAAAAAAAAAAAAATCGTCCCGACTCGCTCTGCCCTCAGACCCCGCCCCCCCCCCCCCCCCCACACACACACTGACCCACATCGACTGACTGAAAAACAGAGCACATTCTCATAATCCCCTTTTTCTCCATCCCTGGTTCAAGCGTTGCCATGGCGACGCTCACATGACGACAGCTGGTGGGTCAAAAGATTGACATCCACAAAACAAATCAATTATTTTATTTTTTTTAAATCTATATTTGAATTGTGTGATTTTGTCGAAGCTCACCTGACCTCATTTGTGTTGCTAATCAATATGCGCAGCGTTCAACGAGTCGACATGACAAACGAGCAGCAGGAGGCGCAGGAGGCGGAGTCTCTCCCAGTAGTGGCCGCGCCCACGCAGGTAAAGAAACATCTTGTCACGCGGCGCGGCCAGAAACCTGACATCACCCCCCCCCCCCCCCCCTGATAAGTTAGGGGAGGGCGTCCCGTGGGCCGACGAGCGGAGCGCTCAGCTGGCCTCGAGCGGTCCGGTCGCGCCGTCCCCCGTCCGGAGGTCTCTGAGCTTCAGGACCATGCAGACCAAAGTCACCCTGCTGGACGGATCCGTTTTCAGCTGCACGCTGGAGGTGAGAGCGGCGCTTCATCAACTGCGTGACATCATACCTTGACCAATAGCGTGATAACTGCATACCTCGATGGCGTGACGATGTCGTGGTTTTTACTTTCTGGACCTGGATTTCCCCAACCCTGGTAACCAAACCGAAAAGCAGGCAGAAGAACAGGCACAACATGAAAAACAACGACCAACAGAGGGAGACAGGACGGCAAGACCTGTCAGGAGTCACTTTTCAGTGCCCTGAGATCTTATAGATGTGAAATGAAGGCATTAGGGAGGGAGGAAAGAAAGACAAAGGGGAGCACAGTGTGAGCCTGGAAAAAAAAAAAAACAGATCTCACCACGGGTACTTTTACTCAACCGGCTTGTTTACCTGCCGGTTGAGTAGAAGCTCTGGCGTGTGTCAAACTGTGGCATGGTCTTACTTTCTGGACCTGGTTTTGACACACCTCTGGTAGCAGACCTTTTAAGTGGCGCGTGTGTGTTCGGGTTGCAAGGTGGCAATTTTGGCCTCGTTGACGGCGTCGGCGTTTTGCCATGTGTGCAGAAACGCGCTCGTGGTCTTCAGCTTTTGGACAAAGTCTGCGATCACGTCAACCTGCTGGAGCGAGACTACTTCGCTTTGTCCTTCAGAGACGCCGACAACAACAAGGTTGGCGCGCCGATTCCGTAGCCCACATGTTGCCCCCCCCCCCCCCCCTGTGACCTTTGAACGTTGTCTTCCAGAACTGGTTGGATCCTGGGAAGGAGATGAAGAAACAGCTTAGAGGTCAGCAACGCTTGTGAAAATGGACTTTTGTATAACCTGAAGAGGTCAGAGGTGACGAGGTCAAATGCGTGTGTGTGTGTGTTTGTACTTGCAGGCGTCACTTGGAATTTCTCCTTCAATGTCAAATTTTACCCCCCCAACCCTGCCCAACTCTCTGAGGACATCACCAGGTAGGTTGATTCAGTTCTATCCAGAGTTTGTTGTCCGTCTCTCGTTGGACTTGTGCCTTTAATGGGCGTGGCATAGTGAGTGATATCAGGAGCTGGAGTGGGGGGGGGGGGGGGGGTCAGCTGGTTTGACGGTTCGCAGCACAAACGCAAAAAAATCCAGCCAGTAAGTAAGTCAAGGCGTCCGCGTTACGGTGTGGACTTTGTGGGCAGGTACTTCCTGTGTCTGCAGCTCAGACAGGACGTGGCCTCGGGTCGACTTCCGTGTTCCTTCGCCACTCACACCGTCCTCGGCTCCTACACCGTCCAATCCGAGCTGGGGGACTACGACGCGGGTAACGCACTATGCTTGACGTTCTCCTGCCCGCTACTAGTCCTGTCCCTAATCCTGTCTTTGTCACTTTGCCCTTTATCCTGTCTTCCACGTCCCTCATCCTGTCCCTCATCCTGCCCTTCACATTGTCCCTTATTCTGTCCTTCTGCCCTTAAACCCTGTCCTTCGCTTTGTCCCTTATCCTGTCCTCCACGTCCTTATCCTGTCCTGTCTGTCCCTCATCCTGTCCTTCTGCCCTTAAACCCTGTCCTTCGCTTTGTCCCTTATCCTGTCCTCCACGTCCTTATCCTGTCCTGTCTGTCCCTTATTCTGTCCTTCTGCCCTTAAACCCTGTCCTTCGCTTTGTCCCTTATCCTGTCCTCCATGTCCTCATCCTGTCCTGTCTGTCCCTCATCCTGTCCTTCTGTCTGTCCCTCATCCTGTCCTTCTGCCTGTCCCTCATCCCTGTCCTCCCTTCAGATGACTGCGGCTCCGATTACGTGAGCGAACTTTCCTTGGCTCCAAACCAAAGCAAGCAAATGGAGGAGAAGATCACGGAGCTTCACAAAAGTTACAGGTTGAAAAGCAGATTTCATTTCTCTGAAATCGCGTCAGCGACGACGCAAACTCTTCACAGCGTCAACATTTGTGATCGTCTTTTTTTAGAGGAATGACACCAGCTGAAGCCGAGATGCTTTTCCTGGAAAACGTCAAGAAACTTTCCATGTACGGAGTTGACCTTCACCACGCGAGGGTAAACACACGGATTCACACACACGCAATTATTGAATGGCGAGAAATGTCCCGCTTAAAATAGATTTTTTTTTACGTTTTCATTTTCAACATTCTGTGCGATTCTGAGCTCGACGTCGGCACGCGGGTGTTCCTAATAAAATGGCTCAAGAGCAGAGAAAAGCCTGACATGAACAAATTCTGTTCCACAACCAATCACCAATACATGACCCACTTCTTGCCTGTAGTCAATCGTGTGTGTGTGTGTGTGTGTGTGTGTGTGTGTGTGTGTGTGTGTGTGCGTGTGCGTTGTCCACTGATTTTTCCATTACGTCTGATTCAGCTCATGCACAAAAGCCAGCAAAGTGAATTGAATGATGCGCTCAGAATTTGTCTTGCCTGCTTTTTCCTTCTGTGTTTCATTTTACACGCAAAATGTTTTTTCTAAATGAGTCGTAGTACGCACCCCTTTGCCGACACAGGGTTGTTTGTGTAAAGTGCGGAATTTTACATTGTTCCTAATTTGAGCAAAGTCTCAAGTGGTCTTGTTTTTTGGTTTACGCGTGTGTGTGTGTGTGTGTGTGTGTGTGTGTGTGTGTGTGTGTGTGTGTGTGTGTGTGTGTGTGTGTGTGTGTGTGTGTGCGTGTTTGCGTGTGTACCGAGTGTCGTTCATGCCAAAATCAGCCAGTGGGTTTAACCAAGCAGATTATATTGGAATGAAACTTGGTTTTACTTGTGATTGCATAACCCCAAATCTAAAAATTTCAAGGCCAATCGGAGCAGGGATTTGGGAGCTGCGGCCCGCTGAATTTGGACATTTACGTCATAAAGGGGGCGTGGCCACCTTCCTTTGAACTTATATCTCAGAAAATACTGGGTCCAATCTTCGCAAAAAACAAGTATTGTTGGAAAGGGAATTCAAAAAGGATTCCGAATAAATCATTTAGAAGACAGAGATGCATGTTTGACTCGATCTTGCGACCTATAATTTGACCTTGAAATTTACCTCGCGGATCACGTGACCTCAACAAAGTTTGACTATTTTTTGAAAGTTGGGAAAAAAATATATTTCTGAAACTTTTTTTTTAAAAACATGTGAGAGATTAAATTTCATGAAAAACCTCAAGGTCCGGAGTCCTGCAGGTTTTGGATATTTCCCTTCTTCAATACAGCTGATTCGCGATCAGCTCATCAGCAAGCTCTGCATAAGTCTGATAACAATCCTGTTAATTGGAATCAGCTGCAGTTAGAAACCTCTAAAACCTGCAGGACTCCAGCCTGAGTCGAGGTCCGCAGTTTGGGAAAAATTTGATGACTGAAGAGTGACGTTGTGCACAAAGACGACGTCACGCAAATAGACGAATTTGATTGGGCCGTCCTGTTTTCGGACAGAACCGAATCGCTGTCTACTGCCGCCTGTCCAGACCCACTTTCTTTTTGAAGAAAGTGGGTGTGTCTGGCCAGGCTAACTAAAACATGCAATCTTCTAAATGACGACAGGTTTGGAATCCTTGTTGAATTCCCTTTCCAAAAATATCAATTTTATGAATATCGACCCAGTAGTTTCTGAGATACGAGTTCAAAGGAAGGTGGCCACGCCCCTTTTTTGCCATAGCTTCCAAACCCCTGCTCCGACTGACCTAAGATTTGAGATTTAGTGCCTTGCCATCACTATCAACGAGTCCACCAAGTTTCATCCAAATCAAAATCTGCTTGTTTCAAATTTTCCGATTTTTGGGGAGGGTCATTTTGGCATGGAACCACCTCACACGTTCTGCACTAAGACGGATATTTGTGATGTGCCTCTTGGTGAATCGGCTTCTTTTTTTTTTTTTGTCTTGTCTGTTTGTTTTGCTTTGAACGGACTAGATGGTAGGAAGCCGCTTTGCTTGCTTGTCTTCAGGTCATTCCGAGGTAAGACGGCGTGCAGTTTTTGTCCACGTTTTCGTCTGCTTGGATTCGCTTCATTCGATGTTGGGACGTCATCGGACGCCGCGAGCCCCGTTTGAGACAAGCGCCTTGTGCGCGTGTGTGTGTGTGTGTGCGTAGGACTCGGAAGGCGTGGCCATCATGCTGGGCGTGTGCAGCAGCGGCCTGCTGGTCTACAGGGACCGGCTGAGGATCAACAGGTTTTCGTGGCCAAAGATCCTGAAGATCTCCTACAAAAGGAACAATTTCTACATCAAGATCCGCCCCGAAGAGGTGAAGCCGCACCGAGGGGCGCTCAACCGATTGATAACCTGAGAGACGAACTGCTGGTTTGTGTCCAGTTTGAACAGTTTGAATCGACGATTGCCTTCAAGTTGCTCAACCACAGAGCGGCCAAGAGGTTGTGGAAAGTGTGCGTGGAGCATCACTCCTTCTTCAGGTTAGCAAAGCGTCACGTCGAAAAAAGGTCCCCACCCGCCCGCCTCGCGCCATCTTCACCTTTCCCGACCTTCTCTGCCTCCTCAGACTCGTCTCTCCGGAAGAGCCGCCCAAACGGTTTCTCACCCTCGGTTCCAAGTTCCGCTACAGCGGTCGCACTCAGATGCAGTCCCGCCGGGTCAGCGCTCAGATTTCCAGACCCGCTCCCCAATTCCCACGATGCATCAGCAAGAGGAACTTGCTGAGTCGCAGCCTGGATGGAGGTATGGCGCCTATGGTCCACACGGCCGACCTTTTTTATTATTATTATTATTTTTTTTTTAAATTAATTTATTATTATTATTTTTTTAATTAAATTTTTTTTTTCAACGTGTGAATAGACAGAGGTCTGAAATCCAGGTCTCAAAGTAAAAACCCCTGTGACTGCCGGTTGAGTGGAAGCACCTTTTTACTTTCTGGACCTGGATTTGACACATCTGTAAATAGACAGAAAAAATACATCCAATCCAATAACGGTCCTTTGGGGATCTAGTTGGCGACTTCATGTTTCTTAGTCAGGTTTTGGGAATCCTTTTTTTTTTTTTTTTTTTTTAAATCTATGTCAATGACCAGAGTTTTCATTGATCCTCAGCTCCCAATGACACGCCCACATCCTCTCTCAGTGGCTCTCCAGCTATCACTGGAAGCACACAAACAGGTAGAAAGTAAAAATGTCAATCAAGCGCCAGAACTGGGCTATGATTGGTCGCAGTGCCGACATGTTTCCTTATTAAGCTTCTTATCGGCTGCAGGAAACCAGCTGCGGCAGCTTCGCAGGTGGCCACGCCTCCTTTTTTTTTTTTATCTCTCCACGCCGCCTGCCTGCTCAAAGCTCAAGTTTCTCGTCTTTTCTGTGTGGCTGATCGATGTTCTGTTTGCTGTACGGCGCGGACACGAAAGCTGTCGCTCCAAATTTTGTCTTCCGGTGGTTGTAATCGGAGCTCGCCGTGTAAAAGGAACGCCCCGGCCATGTCATCATATTTCTAATTATCTTCCATGTGGAATGCTGCCACAATATCCCCACCTTGTCTGGCATGTGGAAATAGCGCAGGTTTGATAGAAGCTGATGTTCTGCTGCAGCTCTGTTGGGGCTCGTTTGTGGCGAACGGGGAAAGTCCGGTCCCTGAATTGCAGGACGTCGGCATCCAAAATGTTCTTTTTGCACTTTGGAGGCGGCGTTACAGAATATGCTAGTGCACACACCCCTGAGGACTGAAGCAGATTGGCTGCTGCCTTGGCTGCAATGCATGTGTCCTGAGCTCTGATTGGCTGTTTAAAATTTTTTTTTTTTAAATATTTAAAAAAAAAAAAAATAATAATTTTTTTTTAGAGGACCATGAAGACTAAGCATGTGTGTGTGTGTGTGTGTGTGTGTGTGTTTGTGTAGACATGGGAACGGGTCTGTATATGGTGTCTAAAGCCATCACTGTCAGTGACCTCATCACCACGATGACGCCTGAGAAGAGGAGGGAGGAGCAGACCGATGAAGGGTCCAATCAGGAGGGAGTATTTATACCAAGTGAGTGGAAAAAAGTGAATCAAAGCAAAATCGTGTCTCTTTTCTCATCATCTTATCTTTTCTCCATTGCTAGTTGTGGAGGTGCGGGGCAGCGTGAAGGTGGAGCGAGAGGTAGAAAAAGAGGCGGAGCAAGACACAGAACAGGAGGCGGAGAAAGAGGCGGAGCAAGAGGCGGAACAAGAGGCGGAGCAAATGGGAGAGCAAGATGCGGAACAGGAGGCGGAGCAAGAGGCGGAGCAGAGCAAACTAACGGAGGCCTCGGAAAGTCCGCTGACTCCCGAGCAAGTCGACAACAAGCTTCAAAATGTTTGTACTTTTGCCGACGTTTCGTTTCAAACTCATCAGCCATCCATCCATGTTTTGTCGCGCTTCCTGCTGAGGATTAGGGTCAACTGGAACCTATCACGCCCGGAACTTGTCGCTAGCCAATCACAGGAGTCTTGAGTGAACCGAACCCTAAATGTCATAAGTTGCCCCTAAACATAAAGTACCACAGACCATCCCAAGGGAGGTTCGTCTTCCTGCAGTCACGGCCAAAGTGGACTTTGTGCTTACGATGTGCCCCATCTCTCGTGTTGTACTCAAGACCGCACCACCCGAGACCGAGACATTATCGAGACTAGACGGTATTGAGACAGAGACTAGACCAAGACGAGACTCATTTTTCTTCATTCACTCTCTGTATGTAGGGGGGGGGGACGACACTCCAGGCAGTGCAGCACCTGCATTCTACGTTTCGCACGGATCACAGCAGTACTGACCGGGTCTAGACCGGTCTTGATAAATAAATAAAAATCACGAGTCCGCTTAGTCCCAGACCGAGAGAAAATGTCTCAGATTCAAGACAAGACAGAAACCTGTAAAAAGTGGTCTCGAGACCAAAACCCATCTTGAGAACCACGACACACTACCTAACTCACAAAAGTGGAACCATCTCAGTGGTTCCTCTCTATGTAATCTGTTTCACGCCATTCTGGCAGAACCTGTGGTGTCACTTTTCCCCCCCTGGAACGTCACCACTTTCCTCTCCGGCTTCGGACGTTTGCCAGAAGCCTTTTCGAGGCGCAGGGCAGCAGCGTGCTTGAAACCGAAAGAGCGTAACCAGACCCCCCCGACCAGTTCCAAGTTGCACCTGAAGTCAAGTCAGTTTCATCTGGAATCGGCTGCGGCTCACCCGAGACTCCAGTTAGGACCGGAAATGGGAAATCCAGTTCCAGAAAGTAAAACCTCGGCCACAGATTGGCTTTAGTGGTGCTTCGACTCAACAACTGGCAGGCAAACGAGCTCCTGAAAAGGTAAAGGAGCTGTCGCAGGGTTTTTAACTTTCTGGACCTGGATGTCCCCGTCTCGGATTAGGACAAGCGCTATGAAAACTGCACACTTAAATAGAAGCTGTCAACATAATAACGGCTCAAGTTTATTCGTTTGTGTCTTCAGACAGAGCTGACGGAGACCGTAGATGGAGACCTGACAGGAACGGAGGTAACAATGAGGACAATGAGTCGACTCGCGTGTGTGGAAGAAACCCTAACGTGTCTTTCTGTGTTGTCAGTCTGAGCAGGAAGAAGATTTGTTAAAAAGCGATCAGGTAAAATGGTGGCCGATTGTTTCCCGTGGTTTGTTGAGCTGTCGGGTTGAGCGGAACCCCTCCTGATTCTGCCGTCAGGAAATGATCTCAAGTCCGGTGAAGGTTGAGAAGGTGGGGAGCGCCATCAGCGACCTGCGGCGCTCCTTCTTAGAGGGAGGGGGGCCGGCGGGGGGGCCGACCGAGTGGGAAAAGCGCCTGGCGGGGTCGCCCGTGCGCCGACTTGACGATTTGCCGATGATCGAACCTTTGGAAGCGGATGAGGTAAGGCTCATGATCCGGGGGGGGGGCTCTACGCTGTGATTGGATACTGATTTCATGTGTGTGTGCGCGCGCGCACATGGCAGGAGGTCAAGCAGGAACCTCCGCAGCCAATCAAAGAGAGGAGCATCACTTTGGGGCGGAGTTACGATATCACCTCCGGCAGCATTGTCACCATAACCAACAATGTTACTACGGAAACTTTAAGTACGAAGGAAGTAACGTTGGTACGAGGCAGGATGTCCACAGGTGATGATGTCATCACTGGGGGACGACCCAGCCTCGTTAGTCGGGTGGAAACGCCTCTTGTGACAATCAGAGGAGCCGCAACTCCCCACATTTGCGGAGGTGAAGACCCGCCCCTAAAGCAGCCCCAGGATGAGGTGTGTGCAAGTCCCGCCCCAATGCTAGCTAGCCCTCCGTGGCAGCGCTATGCTATGCATTTCTGGACCTGGTTTTGACAACCGGCGTTATCCAAGCTACTGCTAAGCTAGCAAGGCAGCACGCTTTCACCCGTCGCATGCGCACCACCCGCAGACAAACGCCACACATGCCGAGATGTGAGCGTTGTCATTCAAACCTAACTATTTACGCCTAGTGGTTCTCAACCCCGGGTCCTCGGGGACCCCCGTCCAGCCTGTTTTCCATGTCTCCCTCAGCCAACACAGGTGGTCAGATCATCAGCAAGCTCTGCATGAAAGCCTTATAACGATCCTCACCTGTGTTGGCTGAGGGACACATTTGAAAACAGGCTGGATTGGGGTCCCAGAGGACCCGGGTGTTGAGAACTACCGGTTTCGTTCCGATTCAAATAGAAAATTCAGATTCGATGTTTGTCTTCACGGCCATTTCGCACCTGAATTGGAGTCGCCACCGATTCATTTGCAGGGTACCAGGGAGCCATTTTATACCATTTTGATTGACTGTTTGCGAAAGCCAGTATTGACGAGAAACATTTGATTTCCCGCTGCTTATCTGATTAACAAACATTCTTATTTCTTTGTGTTCTGCATTCACTTTCAGCCTTTGCAACAGCACGGTTATGCTTGACCCCTGACCCCTGCATAAACATGCCATTATTTCAAAGCCGTCAATTTGATTCATCTGCTACGTCTTAAGTATATCCTAAAGCAAATGATGTTTGATGTTCCTATGTGTGTGCGTGCGTGTGTGCGCAGCCTCTGTTTAACGAAATGTCACCCGAGCTGAACGCGTTACTGAACTCGGCCAGACAACAAAAAAGCTTCAGAGAAGAAACTCTACTGAAGGTTGGCATTTGTTCCCACTTAAATCCTCATCTGTCTCTCTTTTCACGCCCGTCTGTCTCCTTCCTTTTGTTTCAGACTTCGGAGCGGGTCCGGACCATCACGGTGGTGCCAGGGGAGGAGTCGGAGTCGGAGTCATTGTGCCAGGTAGCGCCAGAAGGTTTTTTGGGACCGCCCCCGTGTGATCCCCCGCCGCCTCCGCCAGGGGCGTCGGTCATTCATGCCGACGATGCCGCCGAGGCCATCGTCGTAGGTGCGATCAGAGATGCTCAGTGGCTTAACCGGCAGGAAAAGTTCGACGACGACGACGACGACGAGCTGAGTAGCCAGGCTAGTGACGTGAGTGAGACTAGCCAAGATGCTATCAGTGTGTTAGCGCAGGCGGTCGTGGAAGAAGCCATGGAGGCCGGAGTCAGACAAAGTCAAAGCCCACCAGCTGGCGTTGCTACCGCAGGTAGCATTCTTGCTAGCGATCCTCGTCCGCGTGACCAGCGCGCGCGGGCGACAGCGGGGGCCGGCGTTAGCGCCAGGACCCGTTCAGTTCTGGCCACGAGTTCAGCGCTCCGCTATGGTGACGAGGAGGACTCTGAGATTTCTGAGGAAGAGGAGGAGGAGGAGGAAGATCGCTGGAGGACACGTGAAAACTTCCCTTCCCCCGCTCTGCCGCTGCACACCTGCCAAGGCTCAACCAATAAAGCGCCGCTTTGCAACCTTGACGGTCAGGACGAGGATGGAGAACCTCTGCAAGAGGTAACAAGAACGTGGTCCCAGAAACCGATCCCAGACAAAGAAATCCCTGCAAAAAACCTTCCCCTCCGAATTCCCATGAAACCACTACCAATGAACCCTTTCCCTCAAACCCGTCCCTGTGAAGTCCCATTTGACCAGTCCTTGTAAACAAACCTCAAGTGGTTGAGTGCAACTGTCCCAATGGATGGAGAGGCTGAAACCGTTTTTCGTGGTTCATGTGTCGTTGTCAGGTGGTTCCCATGGCGAGGAGGACTTGGATGTTCGAAGCTTCAGGGGTGAGGACACTTTGCATCAAAATGCCCACTTTTGGAAAGTAGAGACCAACCAAGGGGGGAAAAAAAAGTAATCGGGAGTTGTGGCAGAAAAGGAAAAGATTTTCTTAGTCCAAAAAAATAATGACAGACTCATTGGAATTGAGGACGAAGCGATTGGGGGAAGGCCGGAACGCGATCTGAAGGCATGCTAACGAAAAAGGGAGCGACTGACTAGCTTAACGCGGGATTCAATTTGTTGGCGTTTCAGAGGCGAGCAGACGCGGATCGCGCCGTCCTACCGCCGCTGACTTCGCAGAGCTTCGCGGCCGAGATGTCCGCCGCCTCTTACGTTACCAAGGTCAGGACCGACCCGGAGACGCCAGGAGACGACAAATTCGACTCAATTCGCGTGCTCTCTCTCTCTCTCTGTTGTCAGACGGTGCATCGAGGGATTTCCGAAAGCAGGATTGAGAAGAGAATCGTGATTTCTGGAGACACGGGGATGGACCAGGATCAGGTAAAAGACCGGACGCTAATTAGCATGAGCATCCACTTACGTCACGGCCCCTTTTGTGTCTTTCAGGAAGCTTGATGACCCCCGAACGACCCCACGTAACCAAATCCTTCATTGACTCTGCAGCCTGACCTCATTTTCCCGACACAAGCCGACTGTAATATTTTAGTTTTGACACGCTGATTGCAACTTCCTGTCTGGAATAAAGTTTAAAACAGCATGACTGCCAGCAAAGCATAGCAGCTAATACTTGATCGTGTTCCTTTTTAACGATTGACACGATGGGTGCCACCCGACACAATAAAAGGGCTGTGATGTTAACCAACATGGCGGCCGGTCGATGTCGCCGAAAAAGCTCATATTTTCACACCAGCCCGTCAACTTTTAACAAGTGCTTCAGTCTACATTAGCGATGTTAGCATGCTAATCTAGCTACCTATTTGCAGAAAAAAAAAGAAAAAAAAAGTGTCACCTTTGCTCACTCGGCACGTCAATAAGCTCACTAAACTTCATTTTGTTGTACTCTGCCTCATTATTGTGACCTATGTATGTTGTTCTGAATATATTATTTATTGTTCCTTAAACCACCCGCTGTATAATACGGCATCACGTCGACAACAACTTGACTGGCATAATAAAATCATGACGTCATCATTCATGTCGTTTTTGTTTTAACAACTTTTCTTAAGCTCACCGAGCGGCGAAATGCCAACGTAGTGAATTTTTTTTTTTTTTCCGACGGTTGCAAACAATTGTTCACAAACTTAAGTTTTGAAAATGTTCAAAATGTCCTTGCTAATCTATGGTCTTATATAATAATTAAATTAAGATTAAATAACACATTTAAATCGCGAGTCAATCTGGTGACTCGTGAATGCGTTTCATTGCTTTAGCTAATGCTAAATGCTAACTCGTTTGACAGTTCCAACAAGTCAATGTACTCACCGTAGGCTAGTCGAACTACATTTCCCATCATTCTTGGACAAGGGAGGAAGTAGTTCTCGTTCTGGTATGACAAAAAAAAAAAAAACACACCTGTTAGCAATTGGATGCAGCTGAGAATCGAGTACGCAAACACGAACTTTACAGTGAATGAAAATGAGAACAGTAAAGATAACGTAAACATGTTCAGCTCTTTTATTTGTCAGAAGGAAGTTGCGGCGTGAACATTTGGAGCGCCGCTAGGCAGCGGGACACGAGTCGGGGGTGACGCCCGCCGAGTGGTAGGCCTGGCTCATGTCGAGGGGGCTGCTGAGGTGCGACTTGACGAGACGGACATTCTTCAGGCAACCTCTGAAGGCCGACTTGATTGACAGGCAATTCTGTTTGATTCCGTCTGCAGAGAAGAAGAAAAGAATCGTCGAGGATTTCCTCAATGACTCGCCGCGACGCGTTTTGCGTGTGTCGACCTCACCTGGGTACCCGCCCACGAACACGGGATTATTGGTCTCGGCAGAGGTGGATTGTGGGTAGGGGTTGGTGATGGAGTTGCTCCTCCCATCCACGCTCAGACTCAGGGTGTGTTTCGTCTTCCGGGCCAGCAGGCGGTGCCAGCGTCCGTCACACAACACGGGACCGCCAGAAGCAACCCGCACTCTGCCCGCCCCGTTATTCACATTAAACACCACCTGAGCGTGGTACGAAACACAAATATTGTAAGCGGACGCGATATCGATATTGTTAAATATTTCATTTGGCGCTCAGGTGGCCTCACCTGTCCTTTGATCATCTCCAGGCCAATGGCGTCCACCTTGGCGCTGCTGATGCCGAGCAAGACGCCTTCCGACTGGCCGGTCCGAAACTCCAAAGACACGGATACGTCCGAACCCACCTTGTACCCGTCCCGCACTGAGCACACAAACGCGCACGTGAACGCATTTCCACGCTGGCTTCTCAATCGGAACTGGCGCTTTCGTCGGGTGTTACTCACTCAGCGCAGCGTAGCCGCTGCCGTTAAAGTGACTTCCTGCCTCCTCCTTACTGAAACAGGAAGTGACGTCGTGCCGCGAGGTCGGTCGAGAGAGGTCGAGCATGACGCCGTTCACACTCACAGAGTGAAGGCAACCGCGAAGACTCGTCGTCGCCTGGCACATGGATGTCGGATCGCGATTAACTTTATTGATCACATGATTGATTGATTTTTTTTATTGGAAAGGTTTAATTTACCAATTACAAAACATCATCAAGTTTTTTTTCCCTTTTACTCAGAACAAAACAAAAAAAAAGAAACAAAACAAAATTACAAAATAAAAATAATTATATATATAAATCACCCAATTATTTGTATTTTTCACGTGACGTGCATCTTACGTTTATTCTTCGGGTGTTATGCGCCCGCGGCAGCCCGCCCAGGTACAGTCTGCTGTTGACGTCCAGCTGGTTCCCTCTGACCGCCACCGAGTCCGGAGCGGAGGCGTCTACAGAGACCCAAACCGAGCGCCGACTGACGTCTGCAGTCACCTGGAAAGCGCACGGCGCCGCCGCGGTGACGCGCGCGTTTTTTGGATACGCGCGAAGTGCGCCTCACTCACCGTGTGCCATTTCCCGTCGTTCACGGCGACCGAGGAGGCGGCGGCGGCGGCGCCCTTCCCGAGGTCCGCCGACATCAGCGCTCGGCCGGCCGCCAGGCGCAGGACGGCGAAGTCCATCTGGTTGGCGTCGGACAGGAGCAGCAACAAACCGTCCTGAGCTCGGGTTCGAAGAGACAAGCGCACGGACACGCTGGCGAAGGATGACGCGTAAATGGAGGCCCTGGAAGCGAACCCCTGGACTGACGCTAACTCACCTTTTGCGGACGGCGACTGGGTCGATGGTAAAAGTCATGTGACTGTGCCGCGATGAACCAAAGTGAGCCGCCGTGGGCAGGAAGCTCAACTCCGCTTCTGGCGTACACTAGAACACACATCGCGGGTCGAGTACAATACACCAATCGCGTCATAAATATTGATCCATATTTCGGATGAACGAGACATTTGCCATTTCGAGAGATGGTTTTCTTTGGTCCCCTCGGGTCTCCTGGTGTTCGGTTTAGGTGAACGGTATGAGATTTTTTCTAATAGGTTTTCTGGTGAGCTAACAAATACACGCACGCACGCACATACACATACTCACCCACACACACACACACAAAAAAAAATAATAATAAAAAAAATAAAAGAGCAATGATGATGACATTTCCGAATGAACAATACTGAGCTCTTAAAAAAATAAAAAAATTAAAAAAAAGAAATTGCGTGTGAAGGCTGAAAGGTTTTAATTGGTCAATATTTGCGGAGACTGGAGGTGAATATTTGTCATTTAGGGCTTTAGACAATTTTATTAATTTTATGAATGGGAGTAATAAATGAGATGCCGTGAATGATTTGCAGATGTTCAAATTGGAATACTGTAGTTTGAATCGGTCACATAATGTTGAGGGTGGAGTGAGTAATGTCCAATATGTCCTAATATAGGATTATTTTTTTTAAATACAAAAAGGGAAGGTGAACTGAATAAGCACAAATATTTAAATTGTAACTATCTGAATGTTATTTTGAATGTGCCAATGGAAATGAATGGTAAATAAGTAATGGGGGAAATTTGGCCTCAATTGTAACGAATGGGAAATTTTTGGGTGAAAATTTTTCAACTATAGGAAAAAGTGTGAATTTTTAGAATATGTTGAAATTCAAATGTTGTGAATCCGATGAATTAATGGGGAAGGAGAAGCCCGTCAAATAAGATAGGAGGAGCCATTGCACAATTACCGTTAAGTCACCAGGTGTCAGTTGGATGGGCGAGGCGGCGACAGACAGTTGGGAAGGATCCGGAGTGGGTTCTACATCCTGGTCTTCTGGAAGCACCGCCCCTCTGATTTGCTCCTCCAATAGGCAGCTGTCAAGCGCCGCGCCCTCGTACCTGACAGCCGCTGACAGGTCGACGAGCCTATCCAGAAGAGCGCAAGTCCCGTCAAGACAACGCCAACCGTCCGTCCGCCCCGTTTCAAGGTTGGCGGGGGAGATCGACAACTGACCGGTCGCCAAGCACCAGGTGCTGCGTGCATCCTCTGAACGACTTGGAAATCTTCTGTAATCTGATTGGCAGATGAGACTCGTCTCCCGAAGGCAGTCCTCCGATGAAAAAAGAGGCGGTGGAGAGACGGGAGAGTCCGCCCGGTAACAGCGAGGCGGATTTCACGTTTCCCTCATCAACTTGGATGGAAAGAGACCTGAGAGACGGACGGACGGACGGACGGATAAACGAGTGCGCCGTCACACTGATGAGCTTTTCTGTTGCCGTGGTAACACTTACTTCCTGTTGATGTTAACGATAACCGAGTGTTTTTTTCCGTCGGCGAAGGATCCACCTTCGGCTGCTGTGACCGCCACCCGCCGACCGTCCGCACCCGTCTCCCCGAGCTCCGCCTCCAGAGAACCGTGGAGCAGGTGGACAGACAGGAAGTGCTGTGGATTTACAGGCACGCACGTTTTCAAGACATCGCACGTCGGGCAGCTCGCTTCGTTGGCGGAGTCGTACCCGCCGCTGGCTGTGGTTTTCAGTGAGGGCGGCCAACAGGATTCCTGATTGGTTGTTAGATTTGAAGGAGAAGAGAAACTCCGCCTCCAGACCAAGTGAGTGAGGAGCAATCTGAACGAAGCCGCCGCTAAACATCGACACACTCCGCACGGCCTAAACAACAACAACATCGAGTCAGGACACGTGAACAAATGAGCTAAGGTCAAAGGTCAGCAGTTTGTGCGCACCTCAACAACGCAGCCTTTCCTGACTCCATATGCATCTCTTAGCAGGTCAAAGTTCAACCTTGCGATTTCCACGTTCTTGATGCAGCCAACGTAGGATCTGGAGACCACTTGTCGCCTAGCAAGCGTGTTAATAATTGTGAGCCTGTGATGTCACATCCTCTTTGACATAACCCGCCAAAAACTAAACCCAAACCTGATTGGTCGGGAAGCAGGAAGTCCTCCGATGTAGATGGGGTCAAGGTCAGAACGGTTCAGATCGGAGGCACTTCCGGGTGACTCCGCCTCCAGCACTTCTTTCTCTGATGATTGGTCAGCCGCCATGATTGACAGGTAACCTGAACACACACGCGCGCGATTATCCATCAGATGCGCGCAATAAATCCGCTTGTGGGCGGGACTTACCTTTGCGTCGGTTCCTTTGCAGCGTGACCTTGTACCACACACCGGTATTGTACTTCCTGCTGGAAGTTAGGACCAGAGGACCGGACCCGAGGTCAAAGGTTAGACGGACGCAGCCCTCCACCAGCTCAATGGACAGAAAGTCCCTCTGCGGGGGGAAAACAACACCGCAAAAACTTTGAGCCAAATTCACATTGAAGGTCTACGTGTGTGTGTGTGCGTGTCATACAGTGTTGTTGGAAGCCAGGTACAACAACAATCCGCCCGGCGACAGCGTTTTAAACAATAAGACGATGGAAGTGGATGTGGCTCGCAGAGACTTTTGGACCAATGAGAATCCGGAACCGTCAAAGTGGAAAGCCGTCTCTTCTGCCTGTGGACTGAAAAAAAACCCCACTTCATGTAAGCTTCATGTAACACGTGTGTGCGTGCGTGTGTGTGTGCGTGTGTGTACACCTGCTGAAGCAGCCTCCACACTGTCCTTGTCTGCTGATGTAGTTCCACAGGCCGATGTTCTTCTCGTTGAGCGACGCTTCCCCCAGACAGCCCTGAAACTTCGACCACTGCAACGCCGGCGGCCTCTGACGTCACACGTAAGCGGCGTCAACGTTTGCCAACGCGCACCCCCCGCGCGAAACGGCGCGCGTTACCTGGGCGTCATCCGCCAGCCCTCCGATGTGGACCGCGGTGCCGTTGTCGATGTGCAGAACCCGGGCCGGTCCGGGGGATGCCGCCATCACCGTTTGCGACGGCGCCGCTTCCAGCTGATGGACGGTCAGGAACCCTCGAGAGCCCAGCCTACAAACATGGCCGCCGTGGTCAGCCATACCTCGCGTC
Organism: Leptonotus elevatus; assembly: GCF_054856555.1. Classification (NCBI taxonomy): domain Eukaryota; kingdom Metazoa; phylum Chordata; class Actinopteri; order Syngnathiformes; family Syngnathidae; genus Leptonotus; species Leptonotus elevatus. The sequence goes on along the minus strand of NC_141259.1, from coordinate 13,499,482 downwards.
GGCGTGATCTCCCGACGCGCGGGTGTGTGTCGGTACCGTGTGGCGTTGATGATGGTCCATCTGTTGTTGGCGATGCTTAATCCCGGATATTCCAGCCTGGTGCTGCCGGATCCGACATCCCAGAGCAGAGAAACTTTCCCGTTGTGCATCTCCACTGCGAGGAATTCCACCTGGATATACGAGCAATCAGCGTGAATGCTACCGTGCGTGTGCGTGTGCGTGTGCGTGTGCGTGCGCGTGTGTATACCGTTGTCTTGCTGCCCACGTAGAAGAGCAGATTGTTTGGGCTCTTGGTCTTCAAGGTCAAAGTCAAGGTGTTAAAGTTGCTTGACTGAATTTGTGGTCTGTACGAACGCACGCAGTCGCCATCCGCCTGCACCGCCACCTTAATCTGATGACATCACAGCAGCGCCATCACATGACTTCATCAGGCAGCCCAACGGCGTTGAAAGCGAAATGACATACGGACGCCGCTTGTCTCCTGGCCTGCTCGATGAGCTCCCGGATGTCGGACATGTTTCGGCTCAGGCTTTCTCCCAGCATGTTCAGCGGCTTTATTTTCTCGCTCAGACGCTGCGTGCGATGCTCCGCCTCCTCCAGTTTCCGCTGCGCCTCGTTGGCTGAACGGCGACACAACATCCGTGTGGAAAAGTTGCAACATCCTCAAAGAGCCTCGACATACCCGTGGAATACGCGCGCGTCATCAGCTGGTTGGTCTCTGCCGCGCTCAGGTTGCTTTTTTCCACCACCGAAGAAGAATCCTGCAGCTGCTGTTTGAGGTCGTACAAGTGCTGCAGCGCCTCCTGTAGGCTGGAGTGCGCAATTGCGGCCTGCGACCGGGCTTCCTGCGGCTGCAAGGACCCTAAAAAAGAATCCGCATTAAAACGGACGCGTCATGACGAGTCACAATCGAGTCACGACAAGTCGTGCCGTCTCACCGTTGGAGAGGCTCTGCAGCTCCCTGATTGGCTGATTGAGTCGTCCACTGGCATTGCGCACACGGTCGCTCAGCATCCGTTGTCTTGTGGTTACCGTGGTGATCTTCAGTCGCGCGTCTGGAGGGAAGGCGGCCATTTGCAACGACAAGCAGATTTTTCCAAGGAAAGACATTCTAGACGGACGGACGGACCTTCAGCTATCTTGGTGATCGCGTGACTCTCGTTAAGCGCAGCAGCGATCGCACTCAGCCGGGCTCCGCCCTCTACTGACAGCAGCTGCTCCGATTGGCTGGTCTAAAACATGCATTGAGTGAAATTGTGACATCTTTTGACTCCTTTGCAGGTGGTTTTCTTGACCAATCGTGTCCAAAGCGTAATCTTTTCACCATATTGACAGCAAGGCCGGCAGACTTGCGAGCGTCCGAGGCGGCTCGCCGGGCCTCGCCGATGCCGTCCGCGATGTCGGCATCCAGCGAAACCAGTTGGCTGCTGTTCTGGGAAGTGTTCCACACCAACGACAGAGCACTAAGAAGGGGGACAAAAAAAAAAGTCTTTACAGAAACCTTGCTAAAGTAGAGACGGGCGAGTCTGACAGCGACCTGTGCAGTGAGAGGGCGTGGCTGCGAAGCAGGTGGGCGTGGCCCTCTGCTCGGTAAACCCTTTCCAGCGAATCGGTGCTCTTCAATCCCACGACAAGGGCCTGGACTTTCTTCCTCAGCAGGGGGCGCCATTGATCCAGCTCGCCTCCCAGCACGTCCGTCTGCGTGGCCGTTAGCGTTAGCATCTGCGGAATATCGTTGCCGCCGCTTGGTCTTACCGCGGAGATGTTTGCGAACGCCTCCGTCAGGTTGAGCACGTCGCTCAGCAGCAGCTGGCCCGCCTCCATCTCGTCCTCCACACACGCGTACGCAACAGTGACGTTCTGGTGGGCTGCCTGGCGCGCGCACACACAAACATTCATGTCCGCTACTACTACGACCTTTGACACACACCACCTGCGTGTGCGTGTGCGTGTGTGTGCGTGTGTACCTGATGGTGGCCGAGTAGAGTGTTTGTGGCGTTCATCACAAGGTGCGTTTGTACGTTTTCTTTTTCGGCGTCTTCCAGCCGCGTTTTCACTTCTTGCAGCTTTTGCATGCTAGCGTCGAGGCCAGCGGCGACTGGGCGGAGCCTGTTGCTTGTGCCGGGAAGGAAGCGGTGTTGGAGCGATTTCATGAGAGACTCTGATAGACTGAAAGAGAGAGAGAGAGTCAAGAGTGAAGCTGCGCTTGTGCACAAAAATGATCTGTCATTGTTTTTTGGGGGAAATTTTACGCATCATAAGTATCGGTATTGGTATCGGTGACTGGTAGCGGTATCGGACATCCCTAATGGTGATTGGATCGATGCTGTAAAGACACACCTGAGCTGATGACGTGCCGCGCCCGCGGCGGCGCTCAGATTGACGGCTCGCAAGCTTTCCAACATGGAGGCCGTCTGGTCCAGCAGGCGCGTCCGATTGGCCGTTTCCAGCGCCGCCTCGGCAGCCCCGTTCAGCTGCTCCGCCTCCTTGGCGAGTGCTGCGCCAATCACGAGTGAGGGAGTTCAACTTTTGCCGTCGCAACGGCGATCGTCGCTTACCTTCAATCTGGTCTTGAACCCGCCGGATCTTTTCCATCAGCTGGCTCGCGTGCGACAAGCTGTCATTGGCGGCCACGCCCACTTGCTCACAGTCACGTGACACGTTTGCGGCCTGCCAAGTCAAAAAGGTCAGACTCTCTCATGCTTCGCTGGCGGACGGTCACGTGACCTCTCCGAACAGTACCTTCGTTGTCAGAAGGCTGAGGTCAGAGGTCAGTTGCGTGAAGTCTTCTTCCACTCCGGACGTCGACATCTCCAAAGACGTGCGTTCTGCAAACATGAGCTGAGAGGCACGCCGCGTCAGCAAACGCGGAAAGACGGCTGGACACGCTTTCACACATCGGTGACATCATCGAGAAGAAAGTTCAGACCAAAAATGATGTGTCCCGTAAAATGTGAAATTATGACGGGTCTCGAAAGACAATGAAATGTTTTGGAGTGTCTAGAAAAGGGAAATGAAAGGTTTTGAGGGGTTTACCACAACAAAATGAAAAGTTTGGAGGGGTCTGGAACAACAACATCAAGTTTTGAGGGGTGTAGAAAAAGAAAATGAAAAGTTTTGAGGCGTTTACAACAAGAAAATAAAACGTTTTGAGAGGTTTACCACAACGAAACGAAATTTTTTGAGGGGTCTAGAACAAGAAAATGAAAAGTTTTGAGGGGTCTACCACAGAAAAATGAAAATTTTTGAGGGGTCTAAAAGAAAATGAATAGTTTTGAGGGATCTACAACAAGAAAATGAAAAATTTTGAGGGGTCTAAAAGAAAATGAAAATTTTTGAGGCTGTCTGAAAGAAAATGAAAATTTTTGAGGGGTCTGAAAGAAAATGAAAATTTTTGAGGGGTCTACCACAGAAAAATGAAAAGTTTTGATGGGTCTAAAAGAAAATGAATAGTTTTGAGGGATCTACAACAAGAAAATGAAAATTTTTGAGGGGTCTAAAAGAAAATGAAAATTTTTGAGGGGTCTAAAAGAAAATGAAAATTTTTGAGGCTGTCTGAAAGAAAATGAAAATTTTTGAGGGGTCTGAAAGAAAATGAAAAGTTTTGAGGGGTCTACCACAGAAAAATTAAAAGTTTTGATGGGTCTAAAAGAAAATGAATAGTTTTGAGGGATCTACAACAAGAAAATGAAAATTTTTGAGGGGTCTAAAAGAAAATGAAAAATTTTGAGGGGTCTAAAAGAAAATGAAAATTTTTGAGGCTGTCTGAAAGAAAATGAAAATTTTTGAGGGGTCTGAAAGAAAATGAAAAGTTTTGAGGGGTCTACCACAGAAAAATTAAAAGTTTTGATGGGTCTCAAAGAAAATGAATAGTTTTGAAGGATCTACAACAAGAAAATGAAAAGTTTTGAGTGGTCTACCACAACAAAACGAAACTTTTTGAGGGGTCTAGAACAAGATTCTCGGACTACCTGCATGCTTGCGGTCTGCTTATTAAGCGCCACCAGCTGGCGATAGGGCGCCATGGCAGCGCTGCTGACGTTGGCGGCTTGCCAGTGCCAGCGCGTCCGTTCCAAGTCGTCCAGGAGAACCCCGGTGCAGTCGTCGTCGCACGCTAGACGCAAACGACAGCCGTCAGATGACGACGACGACGCCGTCTTCCGGTTCGAGACGCCGTCGCGCCTTTTGGCGCGTCGCGGACACTCACGCGAGCATTGGCTTCCCTCCAGAACGTGGCGCTCGTCGCACCGATCACACGTCGCACCTTGGACTCCGGCTTTGCACTGGCACTGGCCGGTCAGCGGGTCGCACAGCGGGTGCGGGGACCCCCACTCGCTGCAGCCGCACGGGGTGCACGCCCCCCCCGGCAATGAGGGGTTGCCGTAGTAACCCAGAGAGCACCTGCAAGTTGGCGGCAACACGTGAAGTAACGAGTGCGCGTTTAGGATGTCAGTTGGAATACATTATACATCGATTGGACGTCTTGACACAAGGTGCGTTTAGAGCGGGCGTCGGCAACCGTTCCTGTCAGAAGAGCCACTTTGGGCCAAATAAATCAACAAAAATTGACACACAAAAAACATTCGACAATTGTGATGAAGGTCTATTGTACTGATGGGCCTTTCGTTTTCTGATTTTGGATTTCTTTTTTTCTTTTATTGGGGGATTTTTCAGACTCTTTTCCATACATGTTTAGCCTTTTTGTCAAATTTCTGACATTTTTGGCAATTTTATGGACATATGGTCATTTTCTGCCTCTCTTCCTTTTTTGAACATTTTATGGCTATTTTTTCTTTTGCTATCAATTTTCTGACATTGGCAATTTTGTGGACACTTTATGGTAATTTTCTGATTTCTGTTTTTGGACATTCTATGGTTCAAGGTACATTTTCTTTTCTGCCTTTTTTATTCAGTTTCTAATTTTTGGCAATTTCATGGACATTTTATGCAAAAAAATAAAATAAAAAAAAATCTACCTTTCTTCTCTTTTTATGACAACTTAATCATTTGGGCATTTTTTTTTAAATATTCAAATCTATATATATATATTTTACATAAATGATGAATTATTTTAAAGAATATTTTATGTAAAATGAAAAAAAAAAAATCTACAAAAAAAAGCAAAAATTTTTGGGGGGAGATCCACAGGGAGCCACAGGAGAGGGACCAAAGAGCCACATGTGGCTGCAGGTTGTAGACCCCTAGTTTAGCGCATTGGGACTTACCGCTCACAGTAGCGCCCTTCATATCCAGTCAGACAGGAAGTGCAGCGAAAGTCTCCGAGCGTTCCCTCGGACACACACGTGGGACTAAAACTACACACGGGCAGACAACACGGGCGATTAGAATGACTCCATTGAAGCCAAACGGGTGCAGTATCACCTGTTGTCCTGTAGGGGGCAGGCACATGGCGAGCAGTCACTAATGGAGCCGCTGACGTTGCCATAGTACCCCGGGGAGCACAGCTCACAGCTCCGCCCACTGGTGTGATGTTGGCAATCCTGCGCGACAAAGAAAGCGATGCGCTCAGCGCTACTCACGATCCGTTCGGACAAGATCGGCGGCCGCTCACCTGGCAGCGGCCGCTGCGTGCGTCGCAGCTGCTGCTGTGCTCGTTGCAGCGGCACGCCACGCACGGGCGCACAAACGCCGAGGTTCGGGCCCGAGGCGGCAATTCCGACAGCGGCTGGCGGAAGAAACCTGCCGCGCATTCCTACAGGTGTGGACAGCTGTGAAAGTTGAGGTTCCCGGCGGTTACCGTGGCGACACAATCGCCCGATTTTTACCTGGCAGGATGATCCGGCGTAACCCGGCGGACAGAAACACGACTCGATCAGTCTCGCCACCGGCCCGGCTCCTGACTCGCCGGCTTCCTGTTCTTCTCGCGCCGTCTCCATGGTGATGTTTGAAATCCTTGAACGTTTTTTTTCGTCAGTCAACCATTCGACGCACGCTTGCGAACGTGCCGCTCACCTGCTCTGCTGCAGTCGCGTGCCGTACGAAGCCTTGACGATGACGTACTGCAAGTCGTTGAGCACTGACAGGAAGTCGCTGCGACTCACCGCCTTCTCGGATACCGAGTTAAAATAACGCCACTTGTGCTGTTACACAAACACAAACACACACAAACACACACACACACACACACGCATGTTGTAAACATGTGATCCGGTCGCTCTCGATAGGCGGAAAACGCTGGTCGTACCTCTGTCAGCCTGATGTCATGCTGGGTCCTGATGCCGTTGTCAGGGGCAACCATGTCCGTATAGATGAGCAGCTTCCTCAAGGCTCCTCCCCTCATCAGCACTTGAGGCTCCTGATTGGCCAGCCCTCCGGCATCGTCCGCATAGAAAGTCACAACGTAGGACAGGACGCCGCCGTACGACAGCAGCTAAAAAACGCACGCGCGCGCGCATGAAGAAGTTGAGACAGTCGAACCTTGGGCCCAAAGTGAAGGCGGCGCTGTGATTACCTGCTGGCCTTCAAACTGGGAGGGCAGCCTCCAGTAGAGCGGAGCGCTCAGCCCGCTTGAGTTGAGCTGGCGGTTGTCCAGCAGCATGTCGCCGCCCTGCTGGTAGACTCCAGATACAACACCCGTCAGGTTGGACTGGCTGACCAATGGCAGCAGGGCAGGAGAGCGAGCCAATGTAATCTATGACGAGAACACGCCTTTTTGTTTAGGCTGCTTAACCCCAACACTGTGAAAGCATCTGCACTCACTCTACACACTATAAAGCGTGAGGTCAAAAATAAACCAAATTTGGTCAAACACGGACGACCCAACTTTCTGTTTATTTATTTTACCCAATTTTTGGGGTTAAATGAATAACACACAAAACACAACAACAAAAAATTGGGTTGCACTGCACAACAAATTATTTATTCAACCCAACTTTCAGGGTTGAATAAATGATTTAGGATGTTTTTAACCCAACTGGTTAATAAATACAGTAAATAACCCAAAATGCTCACTCTAAAAACAGTTGGATTAAAAAATAACCCAATTTGGGTCAAAAATGGACCGATCCAATTACTTGGGTCAATTTGACCCAACATTGTTTTTATAGTTGTTTTGTACAGAACAATCGAGATTTATTTGGGTAGTTTTATACAAAACAAACCAGACACTTGGGTTAAATTGACTCAAGGAGTGGATATCTTTGACCCCAACAGTTTTTTGACTGTTGGGTCAAATAAATAACCCACAAAACAAGCCCAAAAAATTGGGTTGTACTGTACAACAAATGATTTGGGTTATTTATTTAACCCAACTTTCTGGGCTGAATAAATAACTTTTGGTGTTATTTATTTAACCCAAATGGATAAAAACAGTAAATAACCCAAAAAGTTGGGTCAAATGAAGAATTCACAAAACAATCCAAAAATGGGTTGTATTGTGCGACACATTTTTGGGCTATTGATTTAACCCAAGTTTCTGACTATTAAGCCCAACTAAATTATAGTAAATAACCCAAAAAGTTGAATGAAAGTCACAAAATAACCCAACTTTTGGGGGGCTGGGTTGCATTGTACCCCCCCCCCCCAATCAAAACAACCCAAGTTTATGGTTTGTTTAGTGGGTTACTCATTTAACACAAATTTTCGAGTTGCTTATTTCACCCCAAAAATCGGGGTCAAATGAATAACCCAAAGAGTCGGGTTGACCAAAATCTATACATAGCCGAATCATAAATACGAACATCACAAGCAAGCCAACCCGACGCGAGTTGACGCGCACTCACGTGAACTCTGGCGAGTCCCGCGCGCTCCTCGCAGTCCTTGCTGAGTCCAGAACAGAAGCACGGAGAGCAGCCGTCCGGGTTGTCCCACGACAGAGCGAAGAAACCCGAAACGCACTCCTGGCAGCGCCGCCCCGACACCGCCGCCTCAAAACACACACGCGCATTGCTCAGTATGCACAACACACACACACGCACGCACGCGCGCGCACACGCACGAGCGTTACCTTGCACGCACACTCGCCGGCGCGTCGGCAGTCGCACACGCCGAGCGTCCGATTGCACGAGTCGTCTTGCGTTCCCGCGACGTCGCAGCCGCACGGCGAGCACGCCGGGTAACCGTAGTGGCCGGCGGCGCACAGGTCACATGACCTGCCGGAGAATCCCTCTCTGCACAGACACTGGCCATTGGTCAGCTCGCACTGAGAGGCGGAGCTTCCTTCTGCGCTGCAGTTGCAAGGCTGAAAGGACCGAGAGGATTGAAACGCGTGCGCGTGTCAAGGTTATTGGAATTGTCATTTATTATTATTATTATTTTTATATAGTTAGTTTTAATTAGGGTGGTTCTGTTAGTTTTTATTAGCTTTAGTTATTTAAAAAACGCTTAGTATTACTTAGTTTAAGTATTAGTTTTTGTAAAAAAAAACAAAAAAAAAAAAACACCTAGCATTTCCTTTGGTATGACTTCGGAGCGACGTCATCTGAAGGTGCTTTTCTATTGGCTGCTGCGAGATGACATCACTTCTGTGTGACTTTTCAAACATCTTTATTCCGGTTCATATCGAAATAACTGAATACTGAATTACGACACTTTCGCTATAATTATAGTTCGTTTGAGTTCGTTTTGTAAACATAACATGTCGTTTCAGTTTCTGTTTATTAAAAATAATTTTCATTTTGATTTGATTTCGTGAAGGAAATTATTTTTGCAATTTTGGTTTTTTCGTAACTGCAACAACCTTGGTGCGTGCGTACCTTGCAGCCTGTGACGGGATGGTGACCCCAATATCCTGCCTCGCACCTGCCACACGAGTCACCCTCTGTGTGGGCGGGGCAGACGCACTCCCCAGTTTGCCGGTGGCAGTTCCCGCCTGTGTGGTTGCAGGTGCATGCTGGGAAAAGGAGAAACAAACGCGGTGTGTGGCTTCGGGTACTCGCCGCCGGCGGCGGGTGACGACTTCAGCTTACCTGTGCAGCCGTCGTCGTGGAAACCAAAGAAACCGCGGCTGCAGCGGTCACACTTGTCGCCGTCCACGCCGGCCACGCATCGGCAGCGGCCGCTGCCGTCGCAGGAACCTCCCACAGAGCCTTTCGGGTCGCAGTCGCAGGCCGCGCAGCCCGAGCCGCCCGTCGGCGCGAAGAAGCCCGGCTGGAACCCAAACGGGAATCTCGCCGTGACCGTCGGAACGGCTGACTTGAAAGGAGCAAACGCGGACGGCGCCAAACCTGGCAACGGTCGCACGCCCGCCCCGTCACGTTGTCTCGGCACGCGCATTGGCCAGTTGCGACGTCGCAAACGCTCGACAAGGATCCGTTGACGTCACAATCGCAGTCTGTAAAAAAAAAAAAAAGGAACATTTGACGAGCGTGAGGCGGAAAAATACGAAAAAGATCCAAACGCAAATTTCAACTCTTTTTTTGCAAAATCTTTTTCAAATCATATCTCGGAGACGAATTGTCTTCCCCGTTGCCAACTTTTTCTATTTATGTTACATGTGCTGAATAATTGCAACTTGTGCGCCCGTGCTAATTATTATTAGGAATGCTTGATATGACTTTTTTTTAGACCGATACCAGTGCAAATACACCAAGTATCGATACCACTTCTACTTTTAAAATAACAAACAATTGCATTTTCTTCAAATTGCCTGAAATTAATGGCAATTTTCTGCTCTTCAAATTTTTTGTTCCTGATCGTAAAACGATATCGGTATCGGTATCGTCGTGAGTACCGATACCTTGAAATAAGGCCTGATGTTGGTCTATACCGATAATCTTAAGTAAAATAATATACCCCTTTTTTTTTTAAATAGCTTTTAATATAAAATAAATCAATTGTTTTTTTGGAGCTTTTTTTTGGTAACTCTTTATTTTACCTTTTTTTTTTTTATACAAAAATGGATAACTCACAGGTAACCAACAAGCAAAGTTGCAGGTAACAAACGCTCAACATCACGAGAAATTACCAATTAAAAAAAAGACAAGAAAAGATAATAATAAGAATAAAATACAAGGGGGGGGGGGAAAAAGGCCCGAGATGTTACCAAGAAATTATACAAAAATCGTCTAAACCAAAATAATATACCCCCATTATTTTTTTTATAGCTTTTAATATAAAATAAATAATTTTTGGGACATTTTATATCGATTCCGAATCGTAGTCAACGAGAATCTTGATTCTTATGTGAATCCATTTTTTGGGCCCGTACACGCCGCAAGGGATGCAAATGTCGGGCACACGCTTTCGATGTCAAGAGAGGCTTCAGGCAAGCACGCGCATGATCAAAGAGGTCAAAGGTCATCTGTAATCTGGATTTGGAGAGCTCAACATTCCTTGGCAATAAAAACACGACGGCGTGGCACCTTGGCAATTCTTCTGTTGCACGGCGTCGCCATAGAAACCGCCGGCGCAGATCTCGCAGCGCCTCCCGGCCGTGTTGCGGCGGCACAGGAGGCACTCCCCGCTGACGCTGTCGCAATGCCCCGCCTCCTCAGCGTCCACGTTGCCGTTACATTGGCAGCGGACGCAAGTCCCGCCCACTACCTGCGGGTTACCGTAGAATCCGTTGGAACACCTGGCGACACAAAACGAAAGGCGTCACGACGGCGGCCCCGCGTCGGCCGCAGGCACGTCAACGCCCTCCTTACTCGTGACACTTGCTCCCGGTGTAGCCTTCCCGGCATTGGTCACATGACACGCCTCCAGAAGAGTCCAGCACGCACGTCGGGCTGAAACTGGCACGTGAGAAAAGCGGCTTAGTGTTTTTGCCGTTTTTGAAGGGGGACAAGTGACGAGACGCACCTGTTGGACGCCTCCGTCAGAGGACACGCGCAACGTCGACAATCGTCCGCCGTCCCCTCTGCGGCGTCGCCGTAGAAACCGGGGAGACAGCGATCGCAGTGAGGACCGGTGGTATGATGGAGACAACCCTGAGAGACAGAACACGATTGTTATTTTGACGCTCGTCTCAGTTTGGGAATTTTCATTTCAGTTTGTTTATGTTTTGGTTTGAGGTTTTGATTTTTATGTAGTTCGTTTTAATTAGTTTTCAGCATGGCTTTGCTAATTATTATTTTTTTTTTTAATGCTTAATTTGTTTTATAAATGTAAATATAAATAAAACTGTATTTTCACTTTTGTTTTCAATATTTAAAAAGCATTTTTCGTATTTATTTTATGTTGTCAACGAAAATGTTTTTTTTTCAATTATCGGTTTAGTTATGTTAGTTTTCATTAACTAATATAACCTCGGTTAGAACTGATTGTGTCTTTTTTGGGTCGATTTTATTGAATCAATTAACAAACAATACAACCTTTTAAACATGAATATGCAAAATATATATTTTTTAATATATATATTATTGTAACTGTTCATCTAAATTCAGCAAGACAATTGTCAATTACAGATTTTCATACTTAATGATAACAACAAAAAAAAGACAGTAAGGAGAAAAAAATATTTCACAATAAAACGGGATTAAATTAATCTTTGCTTTTCTTAATATTAATTAATTTGATAGAGTGGAATACTGATTTTAATTCCAGTAGGAAATTCACAAATCTTGGAGAAGAACCAGAAATGTTTTTTTGTATTTAATAATAAAAAAAAATGAAAAAATTAATTCAGAAAAAAATTATTTAATAAAAAAAAAAAAAAAAAAAAAAAACTTGGCATAAAGAACGGAAATGTATATCCAATATTTAAAAAAAAGAGTTACTATAATAGTAAAGAACATCTTTCAGCTTAAGTGTAGGAAGTGACTCACCAGGCACACGCCGTTGACATCACAGTGGGAGGCGTGGTCATTGCATTCGCACCGCATGCAATTCCCTCCGAACAAAACGCCGCCGACCCTGTAAAAACCTGCAAGGCACGACTGGACGTACAGAAAAGACGCTCACAAAAAGGGAACCCTCTTGAGAGCACGCACGACGCCGGACGAAAGGAAGTGAGCAGCTCACCTCGCAGGAAGTGCCGCCGTAACCCCACGGACATTCGCAGGTCTCCATGGCGACCGCCTGCACGCCGGACGCGGACTGCGGGTCGGCCACGTCCAGAGACACAAAGGCGAGCCTGGGAGGAAGAGCACGGGCGGGTCAGGTGACCCCGCAGCTGACCGGATCTCCCCGCCGAACCGAATCCTCACCGCATAGCTCCGTCGGCAGAGTTGTTCAGGTGAACTTTGACCCTCAGCGACGCCACCTCGGCAAAAACGGTCAGCAGGTCGTCGCGGCCGACTGGAGCACCCGTTCGCTCGTCCGCAAACTGATCCGGGAGCATGCGGACGGCGACGGAACGCTCGGCCAGCGGCGAGAGGAAGAGGACGCGAGGCGGCGAGAGGCGGAGCGCTCGCCCGTTGCCCTGCGGAGGAGACGATTGCGTCATCCCGTCCCGTTCGCACCTGGGCGCCGACGTCGCTTGCAATTGATCTACCTGAACGATGACGTCAGTGCGGGCCGGGACAAAATGTTGCTCACTGTCCAGCGGGCCGTGATAAAAGACAGAATAGTTCAGGAGGCCCCCGAAGGACGACAGCTGAAAAGAGACACAAAGATGGACGCCGCACTCTCAACTCGTTGTTGGGTCAAATATAACCTAACGATGGGTCCAAAATGGCCGATCCTCGACGACAACTTTGAGTCAAGAAATGCGCCTTTCAGTGTAAAGCAACTCTTAAATATTGCTCAGATCCTTTTCTTGGGTCATAAAGTGGATCGGTCCATTTTGGATCCCTCGTTGGGTTACTTTTGACCCAACTGCTTTTTTAGAGCGTTGGCAACGGCCTACCTTGTTGCCAAGGAAACTGTCGGGCGCCTCCCACGACAGTTCTCGTTCTTCTCCAGAGGAGACGTTGCCCGAGGCGGGAAGCTCGTTACCCGGGATGGCGGAGGAAGGGCGGGGCCAAGCATCTGCGGAAACCACCTGCGACGCGTTTTTCACCTTTTCGTGTCAACGAGGGCGCGAGGCGAATGCTGCGACGCGAGCGTGTACGCGCGTGTGTGCGTGCGTTACCTGCGCAGACGACCAAGTGGAACTTTCGCAGACGTCCGACACGCCGAAGCAGAAGCAGTCGGTGCAGCCCAGCGGGTCGGTGGCTTGCAGGTTGTAGAACCCAGATTTGCACAGGTCGCAGTTACGCCCCATCACGTTAGCCTGGCGTCGAGCGCACACACACGACGCAAGTCAAAACATAAAAGTACACTCGGAAAACAGTTGGGTCAAAAATACCACAGATTTGGTCAAAAAGGGGGAACCGGGACAAATGCTTGAGTTGATTTAACCCAAAAAGTTGAGTCAAATAAATAACAAGACAAAACAAACCCCCTAAAAATGGGTTTTGGCCCAACTATTTGGTTGACATGCATAACCCAAAAAAGTTAGGTTGGTCTCTAAAAAACGTTACTCGTTGGACAAACTTTTTGGTTTACAAAGTAAATAAATAACCCAAAACGTTGGGTCGATCGCCCCAAAATGGGTTGTTGTCTGGATTATTCATTTGACCCACCATTTCGCTTTAAATAGATCAACCAAAACGTTGGATCGGTCCCTTTTTGACCCAACTTGGGTAATTTTGTTACCCAAATTTTTATTTCTCATGCACAACCCAAAATGTTGGGTCAGTCCCCCCAAAATGATGTCGTTAAAAAAAAAAAAAAAAAAAGGTTGTTTGGTGGGTGATTCCACTTTTTGGTTGAAATAAATCAACCAAAACGTTGGATCGGTCCCTTTTTGACCCAACTTGGGTTATTTTGTTACCCAAATTTTTATTTCTCATGCACAACCCAAAATGTTGGGTCAGTCCCCCCAAAATGATGTTGTTAAAAAAAAAGGGTTGTTTGGTGGGTGATTCAACTTTTCGGTTGAAATAAATCAACCAAAACGTTGGGTTACTTTCGACCCAACTGCTTTTAGAGTGTTGCATCCTGTACACGGCGCACACTTACTTTGCAAACGCAGTCGTCGCACGGGTCCCCGTTGATGCTGCCGGCGAGGTTACACTCGCAACGAGCGCAAAGAGGAAAATCTCGGAATCCAAAAGCGCAGCGGTCACACCTGCGGCCTGCAAAACCATTTTTGCACGCACACTGACCTGCGCTAGCACCTACACGCACACACACACACGCGCGCACACACACACCATTTTCTGCTTCAATATCTGATGCCAGGTTGGCAGCTGCATAAATGATAAATGAAGCAAGAGAATGCAATTTCTGGAAAAATTGCGAGTGAAGGCTTTTATTTTGAAAAAAATAGACTGAACAGTTTAAAGATGGAATGGTTCATTGAAATTAGAGGAGAAAAACAAAAACGTCGTTAATTTGATGTTTTTGTTGTTGTTGTTGGGTATTTTAATAGAGAAAATGGATTGCATGTTGAAAATCATTCCCAAGGCGAATTAAATGTACTGAATGATTTAAATATGAAATAGTAATGATTTGAATCTGTTAAGTTGAATGTATCATCGGGAAATAATAGTAAATTGATGTTGAATTTTTGAATATTTTTTGAATTTTTGGAATGAATAAAATAATAGCCCAGAAGAGCATGAATTTTTGAATTGTGTTGAAATTGGAATGAAAAGAATGTGGGGGGGGGGGAGAAAGAAGGGATCAATGTCCGATATGTAAATTTGTGAAATTTTGGGGTGAATATTTTTGTGAAAAACGTGAAATGTTTGGTGTGTGCGAATTTTTGGAAAACTGAAAATCTTTCCCAAGGTGAATTGAATGAACTGAAAGTTTTGAATTTCAAATAGGAACGATGTCAATGTGTAATGTTGAACGTGCCATTAGGAAGGAATAGTGAATTTTTGGTAAAAAAAAAAAAGAATTGGGGAAAACCGTGACGTTTTGAAATGTGAAAAATGCAAGCACACTTGGGGTGAATTTTTGGAACGTGTTGAAGTTGGAATGGTGAGAATCGGTTGAAAAATGCGGAAGGAGTAGCGGGTCAAAAAAAGGTGCGAGGAATAAAATAGCAGGATAATAAAGAATAACGTGAATACAACGTAGTCGCAAAAGTAAAGACGACGTCATTGGAAGAAAAGCTGCAGATGAGGAATACATTGAGGCAGAAAAATCACCTGGCAACGTGTCATCGCTGGCGCAGATGGACGACTCGGCGCCTCTGAGGTCACAGTCGCACCCCGCACACGGCCACTCGGAGTAAGGCGAGACCTAAACGTGCGCATGCAAACTTCAGCTTCCCCGCAAGGCCAGCTGCCTCGATGCTGCGAGCTTACCCGCTCGGGCCGAAAGTAACGGTCGGCGCAGGTCTCGCAGTTGACTCCGGCGGTGTTCTGCTGACAGTCCAGACAGACTCCGCCTCCGTGGCGGACGCCGCGGACGTTCACGCTCAATCTCAGATCGGCGATGGTTTGGTTGTAGAAACAGTCGCTTGCTTTGTTGTGACAGTTGCACTCTGAGAGGCGCGCGGAGAAAGCCTCGGTGAGGGTTCGAGTGACGCTCGATACCACTTTTTTTTTCACACCGATATCGGCGCAAGTACTCAACTCTTGAGTAGTCTTTTTTTTTTTTGTCCAGAGTAATCAAACAACATTTTTGTTATTAAATCTTACTTTGGCAGGTGTTCCCCTCAGAGAGGGTCCCGGGTCGCCATGGCTGCTGGTGGTAACCGGGGCAGCAGTGGTCGCAGCTCGTTCCGCAAGTGTTGTGCTCACACACGCACTGCAGTTTCTACAAAAACGCACACGGGCATGTTTCATCGCAGCGCGGACAACGGGAAGTCATGAGAGCACGCCGTTACCTTAGTAACGGGGTCCAGTGGACAGTTGCGGGCGTGGCCGAAGCAGATGCACATCCCCCCCACCGAGATGTCTTTGATGGAGTAATAATACTGGGAAGAAAACGAGACAGAATGTTTTTCTCCCCCAAAAATAAAAAAATGCGAGCGACGCGAGACGCCGGTCGTACCCGACGGGTTACGATGGGGTCGATGTCTCGAGGGTCGCGGGCGGTCAGGGTCATCAGGTCGGCGTTGAGCGTTCGGATTCGCTGCAGCCGAAGTCGGATGAAACGGGCCGAGGTGAAGTTCAAGAGTTCAGAGGTCAAATCGTCCGCTCCGGGCCGACTGTTGATCAGCGACGTGTGGATCTGAGAGAGAGAGAGAGAGAGAGAGAGGGAGAGGATGAAAAAGAGAGAGAGAGGGGAGAGGGAGAACAATAAAGTGAGAAAGAGAGAGTGAAAGAGCGCAAGATAGTGTGAGAGAGAGAGGGGCAGAGAGAGAAAAAGAGAGCATGAGTGAGTGAGAGAAAGAGAGAGAGCGAAAATGAAAGAGAGAGCGAAAGAGTGAGAAAGAGAGCATGAGTGAGAGAGAGAGAGAGAGAGAGAAAGAACGAGAGCGAAAAAGAGCAAGAGAGAGAGAGAAAGAGAAAAAGAACAAGAGCGAGAAAGAAAGAGAGAGAAAGAGTAAGAAAGAGAGCGAGAGAGAAAGAAAGAAAGCAAGAAAGAGAGAGAGAGAGAGAAAGAGCAAGAGAGAGAGAAAGAGAAAAAGAACAAGAGCGAGAAAGAGTAAGAAAGCGAGAGGAAGAGCGATAGAGAGCAAGAGCGAGAGAAAAAAAGAGAGAAAAAACAAGAAAGAGCGAGAAAGAGAGCGAAAGGAAGAAAGAGAGAGCGAGAGAAAGAGCAAGAAAGCGAGACAGAGCGAAAGAGAGCGAGAGAGAAAGAAAGAAAGCAAGAAAGAGAGAGAGAGACAGAAAGAGAGCGAGAAAGAGCAAGAGAGAGAGAGAGAGAAAGAGAAAAAGAACAAGAGAGAGAAAGAAAGAGTGAGAAAGCGAGAGGAAGAGCGATAGAGAGCAAAAGAGAATGAGAGCAAGAGCGAGAGAAAAACAAGAAAGAGAGCGAAAGGAAGAAAGAGAGAGCGAGAGAAAGAGCGAGAAAGCAAGAGATAGAGCAAATGAGAGCGAGAGAGAGAAAGAAAGAAAGAAAGAGCGAGACCGAGCGAGAAAGCGAGATCCCGGACGTGGAGAGCTGGTATCATGTTCGTTTTAGACGTTTCCCTCCTCCAACACACCTGCTTCAAACGCTCTGGACCATTACCAGGCTTCTCTAGAGCTTGCCCATCACTGAATCGGGTCCGGGAAGAAGTCTTAAGGACGGACGTTCCCTGACCCGCATCCAAGGCGCTCGTCGGACTCACCTCTCCGTGCTCCAGCGGCTCCAGCCTGGAATAGTAAGACGTGCAGATGACCTCCGTGTCACCTTTGTAGGTGGGCGGTCCGAGTCTCGGCGCGACGTCGTAACGAGACAAGCACTCCGAGTCGCTGATGGCGTAAAACTGCCACGGGTCGAAGGTCACGCCGTCCATGGAACGCTCCAGGATCCAGTTACCTGCCAGAAAAGACGGCGTTCAGATCCGCCATCCATCCCGTTCAACGGTACGGAACGGGCGAGCGAGCGGGCGAGCGGGCGGGCGAGCGAGCGGGCGAGCGACCTGGTCGAGGAGAGTTTGCTGCCTTGATGATGATGTAAGCCACCTGGAAGACCTGCAAAGACGAGACCAGACCAGTTCTACGAGCTGCGCGCGAGACCACATCTTGATGCTGGCGTCTCACCTGTTTCAGATCCAGCGTGATCGTGACCCAGTGGAACTGCCGGCCGTTTTTGATGCTCGGACTCTGCCACCACCGGTTGGTTCCGTCGATGGCGTTCGTGATGGGATGGCGTTCTGCGCAAAACGCCATTTGTGTGAGCCGGAAGATGAAAAAGGGCTCATCTCGTTTTTTTTTTGCTTTCTTTTTTTTTTTATGTAATTTTTTTTTTTTACATAAAATATTCTTTAACTTAAGTAATGACTTAGATTTAAAAAAAAAAAATGTTTAAAATATATCAGTCACAAGTTTTAAGTTTTAAGAAAAAGAGAGACGAAAGGTAGATAAAGTTATGAAAATTACCTAAAAATGTCCAAAAAGGAAGAGCAGAAAATTACCATAAAATGTCTTTGGAATTGCCAAAGTATGGAAGCGTTCGCTTGAAAAAAAAAAAAAAAAACAACTCCTGTTTTTCTGACTAATTTTTGGGGGGAGCTTTGCTTTTTGGAGTATTTTTTATTTTGGAGTATTTTTTTTTTTTTTTCTGTTTTTCTGAATATTTTTTGACTGATTTTTTTTTTCCTGTCAAAAAAATATTCAGAAAAACAGGCCGAAAATATTTGTTCCGAAAAACAGCTGGTGTTGTGTTTTTCCGGAGTAATTTTTGATTAATTTTTCCTCTGAACTCCAAGTGACTTGCTGCAGACTCACTAATAGCAGAAGCGGACACTTTCCCGCATTTCTCCACATGCAATAAGATGGTCATGTTTATTGACTGGCTCTGAATAAAAGGAATGAATGTGTATTCTGTATTGTGTTTGTTCTCTCTCTAATCTCTGAGGGAATAAATACCCTTTTTAAAAAAACATTCAGAAAAACAGAAAAATTATGATTTTATAAAACAGTGGAAAAAATACTGAAAAAAAGAAAAAAATTATTCGGAAAAAAACAGAAAAATAATTATTTTATAAAACAGGGAAAAAAATACTCCACAAAAAAAGAAAAACAATATTCAGAAAAACAGAAAAAATATTATTTTATAAAACAGGGGGAAAATACTTTAAAAAAACTGGGAAAAATATATATTCGGAAAAACTGAAAAATAATAATTTTATAAAACAGGGGGAAAATACTCAAAAAAACAGAGGAAATTGGTTTTTTTAAACAGAAAAAAAAATTACTCCCAAAACCGGGGGAAAATATTCAATAAAACAGAAAAATAAATATTTTAAAAAAACAAAGCTCCCCCCAAAAATGTGTCAGAAAAACATGACTTTTTTTTTCAAGTGAATGCAATACGCTTCCGTACCAAAAAAAAGTCATAAAATTGATTTTTTTTTGAAAGTCAGAAAACACACACATTTATTTCCATTTATATCTTTGCAATTATTTTTTTTATAGCCGTTTGATTTTCCCTTTTATTCATCTATTTATTTATTTAGTCATTTATTTTTATTTTTTTTATTTTTGTCCTCTATAATTGGCTACCCGACTGGACTAAAAAACAAACAAACAAAAAAACGGGACGCCGGGCCTCCGTCTGTTCCCAAACTTCGTACCTTTGGATAAAATGGAGTTGCCGTCACACTTGGGACAGTGAGGATTCTTGATTAAGCGTCCCGGAACGTGTTCCACCAGTTTGCAGTAAACTTCCGCTTCCGGCTCTCCGCACGTGGCGTTGCTGGCGATGTCGGCGTTACTGGCCAGGTTCAAAATGGCCGGGAACAGACCTGCAACGCACGCAATTCCAACCGTTAGCCGCTCCCGCGTAGCTAGCTTTAGCATCAGCTAACAGAGACGCGGGATCAGAAGTCATCGGCGACGTTTGCTTCCCATTGGTGCGAGAAGAGAAACTAAATAGAATCAAGGATGGAAAGTCTTAAAAGCCTTAAAAGCAAACAATCCAGTCAACGGCTCATCGGTGTTAAAGTTCACTTTTTGTTCACGAAAGCCATACGACACTTTCAGAGGGTCAACAGTGTTGTGCGCACAGCTGGGAAGGTGTGATAGCATCATCTGGGTGGGTGGGCTCTCTCACGCACACACACTGAGTGAAGGGGGGCGAGGGGCTTTTGTTTTGTGCGGGGGAGGTGCCGTGCGTTTGTTAACACTAATTATCGCCCACACACAAATTGTGTTTTAGAAAACACACAATTTGTATCCCAGGTTTGACTATCCCCAATGTGACGGATGGGTGAACCAATCATTCATTCATGCATGCATTAGCGACCAATCGTTTTAGGGCGAAGGCCAAAACAGGGTGAAGTTGTCGAAGTTGGCACATGGGCGTCGTTGCGTGCGGCGCGTGTGCGCGCTTTCATCGTGAAAAGCGTTTCTTGTTGGTGGTTGACGAGGACAACAAAGTGGAAGTGATAATTGCTTCAGCGAACCCCCCAAAAAATGCCTTTTCACAGAATATCTCGTTCACTGCCATTGACGGCTATAGACGTCAAAAATTCATTTGAACTATTTCTTTTAGTTTGACATTTTTTTCCCACTTTTGTTAACAAGAGTATGAAAACTACATTGTACATTTAGAGCAGATATAAAATGTGTGATTAATCGTGAGTTAACTATTGAAGTCACTCGATTAATTCCAATTAAAAAATATTAATCACCTGATGCCCCTCATTTTTAATAACCGTTTCTTCTAATTAGGGGTATCAGGTGATTACTTTTTTTTATTGTAATTATTCACACGGCTTCATGAGTTAACTCACGATTAATCACACATTTTGATTAATCGTGCCGGGTGGGGTGTGTAGATCATTACAATTCCTTGCAAATCTATAGATTGAAGCAAAAATCATTGTCAATTTAAAAAAAAGTTTGTAATCAAAAATCGATTCTGAATCGAATCGCAGACCCAAAAATCGGAATCGAATCGTGAGACATTCAAAGATTCCCACCCCTACTGAAAGTCAGGTGACACTGGGGTGCAAAAAAAAAAAAAAAAAAAGTGATGGGGACGTCACTCCTACTTTACGACGAGTGACCGTGAGGTGTTGTTGCATGAGAACACATCTCCGAGACTAAACATTGATCTCGGTGTCCCATATGTCAAGGACGCACGTGTTGGCGGGTTTTCTCAACTTTTTTTGCTGTTGCACAAATCATCAAACATTCACGAAAGCAAATTCCATTTAGCACTTTTCGCTAATTGAGCTTTTTTTTTATTTTTTTATGTGGATTATTTTTGCTTTCATACTTCCAAATAAAGCAGCCGTATGCAATCGAGTCAAGCAGATAACTGGACTTTGCCCGCGATCTGATGACAGTTGCTGACAATCGCGAGCCGTTGATTCGATTTTTTTTTTTTGGTGTCTTTCGATCATGCCAATGAGGAATCGTCTCACCTTTCTGTTGGCAAGCGGTTTGCTGCATCAGCAGCAGCAGCAACAGAAACAAGTTCATCGCAAAAAAAAAAGTCACGCGGACTTCAGTCGAGAAAAAAGGGAGAAGTCCAAGTGGGCCCCACTTGAAGAATGTGTCGCTGCCGAGTCTCTGCTGCATCCAAATGTGATTTCATTCATTCTCTTCAGTCGGGGCAGGGGGAGGGGGAAGGGGAGGGGGAGGAGGAGGGGGAGGGGCGGACTGTACCACTTGCTCGGTGAACGGGGGGCTAGCTTGCCTCAACAATGCACATTTAAGATGTAGCCTACTAAGATGTCGTTATTGATATTCATTGTGTTGACTTGCTTTCCCATTAAATTCTCTCTGGATTTGAAACACACAAGAGAAGACTTGCCGGTGTTACGAACATGATAATTGTATTACGACATTTTGGGTTTCAAGTCTTTTTTTCCCCTTTTGTGACATACACTTTTTTTTGCTTTAGCTTCTGAGTAAGTGAATGGTAGTTTGGGGGGGTCCACTCGTCTCTGTCCATTCAGCTCAAACTATTTTGTGGGGGGTTGGGCGCCAGGACCACACATGAAGTCGATATTCGGGTAAAGAGGTCCAAAATTGCGGTTTGTCAAATATTCGAGATAACTACGAGAAATATAAAATAATCAATACACATCAATTAAGCTCCTGAGGCGTAAGCTGCTCGTGCCGACTTTAAACACTAAACTTCATCTGAAGCACGTACGCTGACAAAAAAAAACAGCGGCAGAAAAAATAGAAAAACAAACGTCTTCAGGAAAGGAAAGTTCAGAAACAACTTTTCCAACAACTCACCTCTGCTCTGGCTCACACCTGCCTTCACGAGGGCCCCCTGCTGGACACACAAGAAACAGCAACAACTTGGCTCTTTGGCGCCCTCTACTGGCCCAAACAGGCACATCGTTAGCAACTTAGCACTGACTATGAGACACGTGTTTTCCCCATTTATAAAAATTAATACTGTTCATTAATGAGTACTAAACTGGCAAACTGGGCCAAAACAAGCATATCTACCGGAACATAGCAATACCACGAGGCTCCTCGCTTGGTGCTAATGAGCAATGGTGGCGACAAGCGGGACATTACATTACCCAAACCTGTTGGGAGAATAATAACAAAATAATAACAATAATTGACCAAGCAAATAAGTCACTTGGGGCGTTGTTATGTACTACAGAATTTGAATTGAGAAGAAATAAAATGGTTATAAAAGCTGAATAACTACATCAAAACACACTTGCAATACCACTTTTGTCCTCTGCAACAAGTGTGATGTCCCGTCGCCGCCGACAACTTCGGATTTGGAGGGTAAAAAAAAAAAAAAAAGTTTACTGAGAAACTTCTGGTCCACAATTCAGCCCATTTAATAGTAATGTAGTGAGAACATTTGTGAATATTTGTAAGTGTAATATACAATGTGCACCCCTACATGTTGTACATGCGATGATTCAACATATTGCTCATCAATCCAATTTGTACTCTGCCCAAGAGCTGGCGGGTCCGATCAAGACTAATCCTGCGGAGACAGAAGATTTCCTGGCTATGCTCCTTTTCATGGGTGTTTTTTGACTTCCCGGCAATGGAGGACTCTGCATCACACTTTGACGGACGGGATAGCGGATATCACGCCACAGACGAGATTGGAGCAGATGGATGTTTGTGCAAAAAAAATACGAGAGAAAGCTTCTTTATTGAAATCAAATTTACTTCACTAGATCAATTGTTAACATTTTCCTCTTTACAGGTTATGAACAACAATTTAATAAAAACTAGGGTGTGTGTAATTGTAATAAAAATAAAATAAAATAAATTATTAGTGGCCCAATAACTAAGAAAATATGAAAAAAAAAAAAAAAAATATATATATATATATTTTTTTTTTTCTTAGAGTGACCATTAACTAAAGAATTGCCACGAGCACACTGGATGTTTTTTTCATTTGTGTCTATCTTTAATTTTCAATTTTGAGGACGAGGCAGGAAGTCTGCCAGTGTCAACCAAAGATGTGATTGACGCATAAAAGAAGAGCACTCACTCCCGTTTGTCACACAAATGACTCGTGCACTTCTTCCATGTCTTCATCATTATCATCATACAAAAAAAGCACACGGCTTCCCCCCCAAATGTATGCAAAACCTCGACGAGAAGACGAGATGAGCTTCCTCACCGCAGCATCCAGCGGGGGGCGGTCAGTGGGCGGGGCCATTTTCCTGTCACGCCGCCGTCAACGGGGCGGCGAGTGAGAGAGAGAGAACGCGAGGGCGAGCGAGCGAACGGGCGGACGCTCGGCTAGTCGTCAGCGTCCGCCTCGAAAGGAGGGTCATACTCCTCTTCATCATCATCTTGCGACACCGCGGCGAAGGTTTTCTTTCCTCGCCGCTGCACGTGGTCCTCGTTCCTCTTCTCCAACGCCACGATCTGAAACACGGCAAAATACTTGGGTCGTCGCTCAACCCCCACTACGAATACCACAAGTCATCGCGCAATTGGTGTTACCTCGGCAACAAACTCCGCCTCATTCTCCGCATCCATGGGAATGTCGAGTCCCGACACGGCGTTGAAAAGCTCGAAGATGCTCAGCGCCTCGGTCACCCCTCGCTTCTGGAAGAACTGCGCGCGCACATACAAAACGTTGCGTGTACGCGTGTCACACCGAGACCACAGTGCGCGTTTGTTACCGTGGAAACGTTCCTGCAGTCTCGGAAGAGGAACTCCAGGCCGTGAGGGTGCGTCGGCTCGACCGACTGACTGACGTCGATCAACCACACCTGCAGCAAACACGGAAACAGGAAGTAGTCCGATGATTTATCAAGATACGGAAGAAAAAAGAAATTTAATTAAAAATTTTTTTTTAAATTTGCAACAATAAAAATTGGCAAATTTACAAGAAAAAAAAACTCAAATATTTGCGACATTATAAAGTGGCAACCTTGCGAGAAAAAAACCTCACAAATTTACGAGAAAAAACTCTGTTATTACTATTATTTGCAACATAATGTGGCAAATTTACGGGGGCAAAAACTTAAAAAAAACTCAAAATATTTGTGACATATTTACGAGACAAAAAGTCACAAATTTACAAGAAAATATGCTAATATTTGCGACATTATAAAGTGGCACACTTGCGAGAAAAATACTCACAAATTTATGACAAATAAACCAAAATTCAGAAACGACTCGTGCCACGTCACAATTCAAAAGTACGCAAAATGCCTACAGCGAAAGAACTTATTAAATCATACTTTTCGGTCGGGTTTTCAAATAAGGAAATAATAATTGATTTAGCAGAGATTAAGCATAAATGTGCCTTGACTGTAGTTGTTGTTTTATCAAGAGAGAAGAACTGAAGAAGAAGAAATCTAAACAAGGAGCGAAAGGCAAAAAAAAAAAAAAAAAAATTTACCGTAAAATTCCGTGTACATACAATACGGTCCTCTGATTTGCTGGCATTGTTTATTATACCAAGCAACATTTTTTTTTAAACAAAGTTACCTTTCCTTGATGCCACAGCATGTTGTATTCACTGAGGTCAGCATGGACCAGATGACACTTCTTATACAGCGTCTGCATCAACTACACACAAACTTCAATATTAACACATATATATATATATATATATATATATATATATATATATATAAGTATGCACATGTCTATGTGGGTGAGTGTGTGCACACGCGTGTGTACATACATGCAAGACCTGGTAGAACGCGTTCTTCATGTCGTCAGAGCTCAACACGACGTCCTTGAGTTTGGGCGCGGGGACGTGATCTTGTCCAATGAACGACATCACCAGGATGTGTTTCCTCAGCAACACCGCATCCGGACACGGAATCTCCGCCTTCTTCATCCTGCGCACGCACACGCGCGTGATACGAGCGCTATTTGTCACCACAGTTTGCTTTCAACAAATACTGACTTTCTGTGTGTTTTGGCCTCTTGGGGGCAGTGTGGCGCTGTGCTCACTTAAAGTGAGTACAGAAGAAAGTTGCGATTGAATAACACATTTTTCACAGCTTGGGAAGAATTTGTGCCACACTCCCAAAGTCGATGCTAACTTGTTCGCATTTTAATTGGATCCGCCCTTTTAGCATCGCTAGGCTAGCGATGCTTTAAAAACGAAGCATGTTTTGTTTTTAAATATACAGTGGAGTAATTATTATCGTTGTGTGTTTAATTTGACAGTTAACTCCAACTGGGGTGTCATTAAACAGCTTAAAGGACGCTGAGTGACAACAGAATAACATACGCTACACACTTGCTAGTTGCTAATGCTACGCAAGCAAAATGGTGCATTCGGGGTACTTAAACAGCATCGGAAACTTTATAGTTTTCATTGATAACGTTTTAAGGGGAAAATAATCAGCCATTTGGCTCATTTGGCCGATGTTTGTAGGGCAATCATCGGCCGATTATAAATCGGCAACCGATTAATCGGTTGTGCCCTAATGTTTCGTAACTAAACACGTGTCAGACGCTTCACACAAACGACTCCCAAAGTGCTTCCTTGTTATGGTTGACAGTGAAATGGTCAATCTGGGTTTGAATTTCTCTCTTCTTTTTTTTCCCCCAAAGGCAACCCATCCCTCCAGTTTTAGTGTCACATGACTCGTGGGGGTGTAACTTGATTGGCTGGACATCCTGTGCTTATTCAGAGGCTGACCTCTTGTGGCAGTTTTGTGATATTACAGTTTGATTTACAGACTTTTGTTTTTTAGATGTTCAAATATTTACATGTCAAAGTTGTCATAAAATAAAATAAAAATCCTAATAATAATAATAATATTGTGTAATAATAATATTAATAATAATAATAATAATAAATATACTATTAAAATAAAAGAGAAATTCAAACTTTGAAAACAAATTCAGGTTCCAA
This sequence comes from Leptonotus elevatus, assembly GCF_054856555.1. Classification (NCBI taxonomy): domain Eukaryota; kingdom Metazoa; phylum Chordata; class Actinopteri; order Syngnathiformes; family Syngnathidae; genus Leptonotus; species Leptonotus elevatus. The sequence goes on along the minus strand of NC_141259.1, from coordinate 13,473,706 downwards.
TTAAGAAATTGAAATAAATGATATGATCGATCGTTGTTTAGCGAGAGACCTGCTGAGGTTGTGCATCTCCTTCTCGGCCCACAAGCGAATAATCTTGCGAGGGTTGAGTTTGGTGAAGCGGTCGATGAAGCGATAGTCGTCTTTGATGTAGCGGTCTCGGTTCTTGAACTCGTTCAGGGTGGTCTTGAACACCTTCAGGACCACCTCGTCTGGGACGGGCTTCTCGTCCAGGCTGCGCACAAACACAAATGTTGAACACGTTCATATTGCGTGCGTGCGTGCGTGCGTGCGTGCGTGCGTGCGTGTGAAGGTGTCTAACCTTCCTCCGTTGGCGTGGAAGACCACCGACTCTTTCCCGGTGCTGATGCATCCGTTGATGCTCTCCAGCACGCCGGCGTTGACCATCTTGTACATCAGCAGGCGAGTGCGGGGGTCCACCGCTTGCTCCTGCCGTGTGGGGGGGGGGGGGCATTTAGACGCACGACGTCGGGTCAATGTGCATTATCAGTTCCCGGGAGGGGACTCACGGCCGTGGAGTGCTCTTTCTTTTCGTGCAGTCTGGCGCTTCGGCGCTGCTCGCTGGCGCAGTGCTGCTTCAGGGAGTTGAACACCTGATTGGACAATTTCAGGTCCATGCCCAGACCGTCACCCACTTGCACCTCGGGACCAAACTAAACAACAAGAAATACACGCATATGACTCCATTTTGTTTGCAACACTTGACGTCAAGTGTTGGCGAGCTACTGTCATACGTTGTCCATGCGTGCTGTGTTCTTCCTGCCACATGTCACCTCATCATGTTTGGTTGTGATGTTTTTGCCTTTCCCGGCAAAACCTCTCCTGGGCGTGGTCTGGGGCTTGGCTGGCAAAGAAATACAAATGTTTATTTTACTCTTTTTTTTAAATTTTTTTTAAACCTACGCAATGTGATTAACTGTAGTCTACTCGTGAGGTATTTGTGGCGGTGCAGTGGCGTTACCTGCCCTGTAGGGGTCATGCCTGGTGTCCTGCCAGTCCACCTCGTCCTCAGAGCTGTCGCTGTCCTCGTAAGGATGAACCTTGCGGTAGTTCTCAAAGGAGATGGACACTACACAAACACGCAGTTGACGTGGCAAAGTTTCACACGCTTTAGGGAGACTTTTTCATTTTTATTTGCTCGTTCGGTAGATTTTCAGTGAAAAACAAAAAAAAGCATAGTTGAAGCGAAATGTGCATTTGGACCTGCAAACTGCATATGTGGAATCAAAATTGGAATATGGTCGCATATGGCCGCGTTTTGCTGCTACCTTTACTGTCGCCGTTGAACTTCTTCTCCTCACGACGCAGCTGGTCATCGGACTCGCGGTCATACTGCATCTGAAGCATCTGAGCCAGCATCAAGTCGCTGTTCGTGTCCGCAGCGTCGTCGCTCAGCAACAAAGCTGATGGGCTGAACAAATGACATTTATTGTCGTAAACATAAGACGCGCTTTAGCATTAAGATAGCTGACTGAACGGCTAAGCGATGCAGCATGTCCGGTAATGCCGATCAAGGAAGCATTGCGTCTACGATGGACTGAGTGTCAATTTCTACGGTAACGTATGACGCGCGCGCCAACTCACTCAGTGAGGCTGCTTAAGTTGTGATTCTCTTCTTCCAACTGTCTGGCCAGCTGCTCGCTCATCACATCGGTCAGCGAGCACGCCGACACGGCCGGCATCGCCGCCGTCACGCCCCAAGGGCTCTGGAGGAAAAACAGCCCCACATTTAAGGACTTTGAAAAGACAACTATTGGCGAGCACGCACCGCACATTTACAGCTTCAGTCATCTCTTTTAGGAAATGCTAATCCACATTATTGAATGTCACGGTAAATTCTGTGTGTGTATACACATTGTATCTTATTAAGTCCACAAACGACGGCCGGAGCAAGCAGATTTTTTTTCAGCTTGACAGTTTTGAAAAGAGCGTGTGCTTTGTTTGACATAATGACTCGGCTAAAGTGACTCATCTTCATGCTTATTCTTTATCAGCTGTCGGTCGGGGAACAAGTTGGGACATGTCAGGCCTTAGCCACGCCCTCTGGTGACGTTTGATTACTGACTGACCAAGAGGCAACAACAAAATGTCGACAAAAAATGTCCAACATATCGGTTTTCCTCTTTAGGCTAACTATACACTCTGGCTACATAAATATAATCTTTACTAAAACTTCCTCGTCAACGTCGTACAGTTACCAAGCGCTAAAAATAAAGGTGACGTCATCCACGGAGGCCATATTGGCTACAATTTGTCAACGGTTGGTTCACATAAAGTTTCCTTTTTAAAGGGCTAACAGGCAAACACCCAGTAACACACAATATAAGAGTAAACTACAAATTCAAATGTAAGACAGGCTTACCTTTGGCTTGTGAGCAGTGACTCCACTTTGATCCATGATTTGATGAGCGATTTGACTGAGGGGTGGCTCACTGCGAAATTAAGTGGCTAAGTAGTAAGCTAAGTAGGCCGATAAAAAGTAAAATAAGAACACGACAAACGAACTGAACAAGACGTGACAAGCAAACTTAAATCTTGTAAAACACACGTCGACACCTAGCAGACGATTTGAACTAACTCAGGTTACAGCGAACAGATGTGTCGTAAATGAACAAGTGAGTTGAACGTGTTTTGCGTATGAAAAGAACCTTGGAACAACCGGAAAAGCGTCACCGTCAGGTCTGAAACTTTCACGATAAAATGCATTGCGATGACGTCAGTAAACCCGTGTTCGGTATTTTCCACAAAATAAAACAAAAATCAATACGATGCAAGTGATTTAAGAATTTGAACGACCAAATATCAGATAGATGGACAGATCGACAGGGATATAGAATATTTTCCGGTCTGCTCCGACGGTGAACGTTATTGTGAAAGTGTGTGCCGGAAGTGTTATGTAGTGAAAGAAGAGGACGCCAAACCAGAGCATCCTTATCCTGACGTCTTCTCCGCACAATTTTCCCCACCTCAACGTGCGTTCTAATGTCAGAGGGGACGCTAAAGGACGACGTTTAATCCTTTTTTTTTTCTTTCCAGTTTTGCTTTATTGGATTTATTTCAACATTCCTTCTTGTTGTTTTGTGTGTGATGGCCGACAGCGTCCTCAGCATCAGGACCAGCTCAGGAGGGCCGGAGCCGCTCGGACCAGCGACACTCCAACAACACACCTAACTCTATCAGTAATATTTATTTTTATTATCTTTATTTCCATATTTACAAGACATAATTTCTATTGATTACATAACTCCAATACAAACAGGAGACTTTATAATGGCAAACACTGATTACAGATAATGTGTATGTGCAAATATAGCATATATTGCATAATGCATACATCGATTTTCTATATCTTATCTTGAAGCCTATCCTAGACTACAATTAGGTCTGGTCACGAGTCAATCTCTGGACAAATAAGGAATATATTTAGCTGTACAGTACTAGAGTATATACTGTATATCTATGTATTGGGGATGCAATGCAACTAGTGATTATTTTAATAATCTATTAATATGGTCACTATTTTGTCGATTAACCGCTGAAGTGGAAAATCCCATTATTCAAAACCAGGGCATTATTTCAAAATGCAGAAAATGGACAATCATTGAAAAATCAATCATGATAAATGCAAATTGTAATTAAAAAGGTATCCAAACGATTCATCGATATTCCCAAAATAATCATAGATTAATTTGATAATTGTCGATTGATCGGTACACCACTTACAGAGGGACAACTTTTGCTTTAGAAATGTCCACTTAGCTTAATGCTAACAAACAATGCAAAACATCGTTGTCATGCTAAGCGGTTCGATGTTTCTTGCGTCACGTGATTGTAATATTCATCTACAATGTGAAACAAAAACATACAATGACAATATTTGAATCTCTATATATGTTCGTCTCTACCAGCAGACCACGTTGCCTTGACTGAACTTTGAACTTCCCGCAACAAACCACCGCACGTGGCCCCGGAGCCCACGATGTTAAAATGGTCGCCGCCATGACAGCGCGCCACAGGAGGGCGGCGCCGTGAGCAGCATCTGAGCCAGTGTGGATGACATCATCAGAGGCGGCGGATTTGATTGGTTGAGCCGTCAGGTGAGGCCTGCGCGTGGACACTGAACGCTGGCCAACATCAGAACATTAACAGGATGTCGCAGCTCCTGGCGGGCCTCAGCGCCGACGCCACCGAGAAGGCTCGGCTCGAGCTCAACGAAAACCCGAACACTCTACACCAGGACATACAACAGGTACCGACGACCAGTCCCGTTCGTCAACATGCACCCTGACATTGACACTTGCGTCTTTCCACTACCGCAAGGTGCGCGACATGATCGTGACTCGCCCAGACATCGGCTTCCTGCGTACGGACGACGACTTCATCCTTCGCTTCCTCCGAGCGCGCAAGTTTGACCCGGTGGAGACGTTCCGCCTGCTGGCGCAGTACTTCCAGTTCCGACAGCAGAACCTCGACATGTTCCAGAGCTTTAAGGTCCGCACGTAACTTTTTTTTCCAAATGGGACTCAAACATTTACTTTATATGTTCGACAGCAAGTGGCAAAATGGCCGCCCCCTGAGATGGATAAAAATGAGGGGTGTCAAAACTAGTAACGCGTAATTCATATCCACAAACGCAATATTAATCCGAAAGCGGTTTGGAATCGTGGGCTCGCATAGAAAATACTATTAGGACGAACATTTTTGACTTCCCTTGAACGGAATGTGTGTGCGCGCGTGTGTCAGGTGGACGACCCCGGCATCAAGCGAGCGCTGATGGACGGCTTCCCAGGCGTTCTGGAGACTCCGGACCAACATGGCAGAAAGATCCTCATACTTTTCGCCTCCAACTGGGACCAGAGCAGGTGAATGCGTTGTCATGGCGACAGCCACATACATGTTTGAAACGTTCAAAACACAACTAAGACTGTATTATTACAATGTGACCATTTAAAAAAAATAAAAAATTTAAATTACGTGATTGTTGAATTAATGATAATTTAATTTAATCTACCAATGTGCTGTAAAGGACAACGTGACCTTAAAGATGGATTTGAAGCGTCTGGAATAAATGCTTCCCATTTGTCCAGGAACTCGTTTACAGACATCTTGCGGGCCATCCTTCTCTCGCTGGAGGTTCTGATCGAGAAGCCCGAGCTGCAGATCAACGGCTTCGTCCTCATCATCGACTGGAGCAACTTCTCCTTCAAGCAGGCCTCCAAACTCACGCCCAACATACTCAAGCTGGCCATTGAAGGCCTGCAGGTCAGGCCGCGTCAGCGCCGACGCCGAGTTCGCCCCTGTGACCCAAATAGCCACTCGGGTCGACCGCCTTAACGAGAGAACTGTTTCCAAACGTACTTAATGTATTTTGGCACCATTTTGTGGTATTTTGGTTCCAAGGAACTATAATGAAGTAAGTTGAGGAGCTTCATTTAGACAAAAGTAGACTTTAGCCGCCATCTTGTGGAATCTTTGTGTCACTGAACTCTCTTGAAGTGAGTTGAGGTGCTTCATTTAGACAAAAGTGGACTTTAGCGGCTATTTTGTTGAATCTTGGTGTCAAGAAATTCTGTTGACGTGTGTTGAGAAGCTTCATTTAGACAAAAGTAGACCTTAGCCGCCATCTTGTGGAATCTTGGTGTCACGGGATTCCGTTGAAGTGCGTCGAGGAGCTTCATTTAGACAAAAGTAGACCTTAGCCTCCATCTTGTGGAATCTTGGTGTTAAGAAATTCTGTTGACGTGCATTGAGCTTCATTTAGACAAAAGTAGACTTTAGCCGCCATCTTGTGGAATCTTTGTGTCACTGAAGTCTCTTGAAGTGAGTTGAGGTGCTTCATTTAGACAAAAGTAAACCTTAGCCACCATCTTATGGAATCTTGGTGTCATGGAATTCTGTTCAAGTGAGTTGAGGAGATTTATTTAGACAAAAGTAGACCTTAGCTGCCATCTTGTGGAATCTTGGTGTCATGGAACTTATTTTTCACACAGAAGTAGTAATTTAGTGTCCATAAATGCAACTAAATTTGAGTCCGTTTAATTTGCTCCAGGTTTCCATACAAACTTTCAAAGTAGCTAGCGAGCTTTGTTACTTTGGTAGTCTGAAAAACTGTCAAATGGAGCCAAACGAGTTGGCCGGAGCGTTCGAGTGGCCTGACCGTGCACACCTGTGCTCCTCTCCTCAGGACAGTTTCCCGGCCCGCTTCGGAGGCATCCATTTTGTCAACCAGCCGTGGTACATTCACGCCATGTTCACCATCATCAAGCCTTTCCTCAAAGACAAGACCAGGAAACGGGTGAACGCGAAAGCTCCTCCTCTTCCTGTTTCTCATCCACGTTCTCCTGCTATTACGCAAACTTTCACACTCTCCATATTATGAAGTTCATCATTATCCAGCGAGCTAGCAAGCGAGCTCGCTGGTTTCGATTTCGCCGCCTGATCCTGTTCTCTCGTATCCTTCCGGTGCAGATTTTCCTCCACGGCAACAACCTGAACTCGCTCCATCAGCTCCTCCAGCCCGAGTGTCTGCCGTCCGAGTTCGGGGGTACGCTTCCGCCGTACGACATGGGCATGTGGGCGCGCACCCTGCTGGGTCCCGATTACATGGACGAGACCGAGTACACGCTCACCTACGACGCCCTGCACGTGCGAGAGAATTGTGGGGGAGGCGCCGACAAGGAGCTCATGAAGAGGTCCGAAATTAATTTTTTCGTATCTCACACTTGAGTATGACATAATTTGGCACTAATGTATGGAGGACCAAAACTGCCAAAATTAAAATAAATGAATAAAAATACGTGACTAAAAGTGAAAATAAAAACGGATATGAAAAATAAAATTAAATACAAAAATAAATAAATACAAAAATAATTAATTAACAAAGTTAAAGTGTTAATTAATTAAAAAAAATTGTTTTATCCCATTAATCATGAATTAACGCATATTAATCGCCCTATTAATTTTGACCACATATGATCATTTAGCTGACAGCGGATAGTTACGTTGACGGTAGCACAGGTTGTTTGGGCAATAAAACATAACTACATGCATTAAAGTAACGCATTTAATAAATGTTTGCGTATGACACTCTGAATATTTGTTCATGTCACACTATCAGAGTACACCCCCCCACCCCCTCTTAAATTATGCAGGTAATTAACTGATTAGAAAAAGAAGACGAACATGTGCAGTGGATAAAATTATTTTTTTAACATTCAATGTTTAAAAAATTAATACATAACAGGTGCTCATTAAATTTGGCGGGTAAAAATAATGTTTAAAAAAATGTCTTTTTTATTAAATGATTAATCGTGATTAATCAAAATTCTTAGATGTGATTAATCTGATAAAAAAAAATTTTTTATCGTTTGACAGCTCTAAAATAAAAAATAAAAAAATAAAATTTATTTATTAAATATTTTTTTGTATTTAATGTTTGTATTATAGTTTTTAAATCCATTTTCACTTGTATTCATTTTGGCCGTTCAAGTCCTCTATATACTACTGAACTATGTCCAAGTGAGTTGAGTAGCTTGATTTAGCTTAGCTGCACACATCTGTCACGATGACTCCAATGTGACATTTTTGTGCTTCAGGTCACAGTCGGTGGTCAACCCCGCCACTCTGCGGCAGACTGACAGAGAGACCAGCACGCCGCTACTGGCCCTGGATTGAACACACACACACACACGCACCCACACACACACACACTTGCTGGATTTTGACTTGTGTTGTTTCGTCCCGTCCAGCTGAACTTTGACTCGTACTTCCTGTTTCTGAGCCCACACACACACACACACACACATACCTGTGTTTGTGTCCCCACGCTGGTTAAGCGTGTTAGCTTTGAGGAGGAATGTAGAAAAGGTCGTCCTGACTTTGAATGTTTGCTCACCATCATCATCCTCATCCTCATCCTCATCATCTTGTTCATCTGTGACAATGACGCCCTGACATTCATTCATTCATTCACTTGTCGTGATTTGAGTTCAGTGTTTCCCAACCTTTATTGAGCAAAAATGTCGCAAAATGTCGTTATTTGGGCGTGTTCGAATTTGTTTCAATCCTATAGTCCACTATATAAAAATCCCTACATAACGATTAAGCGAATGATTTAAGTGAACTATCGACATCAAATTTATATATATATAAAAAAAAAAAAATCGCTCTTACTATACAGGTTCATAGTTTTCCGTTTTAACTTCCTCACTATGGTTGGGAATCACTGTTCTCGTAGATTACCACACGCGTGACGAACCGTTAGCACACTTGTTAGCGTAGCTGGCTCAACTGATTGCTAACGTATTAGCCATGTCAAGTAGAAGATTGGGAAAAAAAGAAAAGAAAAAAAAAGGCAGCTTCAAGTGTTAAATGAAGCGTCACGCGATTGACCAAACTGGCTGAAATGTCATCACAATCGTTGCTTCGTTTCCCGCCAAATATGAATGAAGACACTTTTTTCTTCTGCTTTCCAATCAAGCAAATGTCACTTGGGTAGAAAATCCCAGCAGTATGTGCGTGCATGTCAACAAGCAAGAAAAAGTTCTCGCAAGAGTGCCACGTTTCATGCTTTTAAGTATTTGTGCCGTCGACACACACTGAATGCCAAAATGTCACTCGAGGGAAAGATTGTTTTTATTGAATTTAACTTATTTCAAGATTGTATACTTCATGTTATTAGTGCGCTGCAAACAAGGTGGGAGACTTTGCATCTTACGTGGAAGTCATTGCGGATGAAAAGTTGCTTCTCACTTTTTGCAGTGTCGCTCAACATCAGGGCTACGCTCATCTCTTTTCATGTATTTACTGCAGAATGTAAACTAGTAAACATTTACACCTCCACGTGTGCTGATTTCTTTTTTTGGGGGGAGGGGGGGGGGGTAAATACCACGGGAAAAGACAAATGGGAATATAGCTCATCTATCTCAAAGTGCAGTTTATTCCATTAATTACAATAAATAAATAATGTTAAATAGTTTATTTGACTATTTTTAAAAATTATTTAATTTAAGAAATACATGCCAACTATATTTGTAAAAACGATACTTTTTTTTTTGTTTCATTAATATTACATGGTAAATGTTTGTAAAAATAAAGACATTTTTAATTAACTAATTTCAGGTGGGGGGAGAGGGGGGGTCAATTCGCCCACTTCTGGTCAAGAGAGTCAACCACAAATGTAGAAATTAGACTAGCTGAAATAAATAATTGGGGGCGGGGGAAAAAAAAAAATCACTGATTTTCTGGTGTCATTTTTAATAAAAATAGAATCTCTGAAAGCATCTGATGGTTGTAGTGATCATACAAAAGTGAAGGAGAAAGTGAGCTAGCAGGAAAACACAGGATGAAAAAGTCACGGCCAAGTCGAGGTTTCTCACAAATAAACTCGACAAACACTGAACACGACAGTCAGTCAAAGTGTGTGTGTGGTATGTGCACGTTTGTGTGTGTCTGTGTTTGCTTTTGCTACATTATGGGGCCCATATTCTCGCTTCAACTATCAATTTGGGGCCCCGACTTGTCCTTGTGGGGACATTTTGGTGGGCCCCACAAGTTCAGACTTGTTTTTTTAAGGTTAGGGGAAGGGCTAGGGAATGTATTATACCAATGAGGTGTCCCCACTAAGATACAAAGACAAACATGTGTGTGTGTGTGTGTGTGTGTGTGTGTGTGTACGTGTGGTCAAGTCAGTAGTATAACCCAGAGGAACCTTCAGTGTGTCGCAGTCCGTCCCGAGCTTCCTGGTTTAGATGGCGCTGAGCGTCTGTCGCTGGTACGCGGTCAGCTGCGGGTGCCACACGTCCACGATGAAGATGAGGCGGAACGTGTCCGCGTCCTGCCACACCTCGTGCTCAAAAGAGTCGTCGAAGATCAACACTTTGCCCTCCTCCCACTCCCTGGGAGGACGATGATGATGATGATGATGATGATGGAGATGAAGAAGTGTGACGTCAGCTCAACTGAACGCATTTCATTTCTTGTATTTATTCATATTAGGGCTGTTACTATCGAACCTGTTTAAAATCTACTTTCCTATCAATTATTCCATCAAAGAATCGACCCCATTGTCTTCTGTGCATGGGCATTATTAAAGACCAACAAAATTAGCCTAGGCTAAACGTTTAGCAACCACGATTAGCATTAGCGCGCTAGCGATTACCATATACGGTAAACAATTACCAACTTACCATTTAGTTCACACATACATCATTATATCCACTAGAGTTGATATAACTGCTAATTATTCATTATCTTCTGAGCATGAGCATTATTTAACGCCAACAAAATAAGCCTATACTAAATGGTTAGCAATCGCGATTAGCATTAGCGCGCTAGCGATTACCATATACGGTAAACAATTACCAACTTACCATTTAGTTCACACATACATCATTATATCCACTAGAGTTGATATAACTGCTAATTATTCATTATCTTCTGAGCATGAGCATTATTTAACGCCAACAAAATAAGTCTATGCTAAACGGTTAGCAATCGCGATTAGCATTAGCGCGCTAGCGATTACCATATACGGTAAACAATTACCAACTTACCATTTAGTTCACACATACATCATTATATCCACTAGAGTTGATATAACTGCTAATTATTCATTATCTTCTGAGCATGAGCATTATTTAACGCCAACAAAATAAGTCTATGCTAAACGGTTAGCAATCGCGATTAGCATTAGCGCGCTAGCGATTACCATATACGGTAAACAATTACCAACTTACCATTTAGTTCACACATACATCATTATATCCACTAGAGTTGATATAACTGCTAATTATTCATTATCTTCTGAGCATGAGCATTATATAACGCCAACAAAATAAACGGTTGGCAATCGCGATTAGCATTAGCGCGCTGGCGATGACCATTTAAGGTAAACAAACACCAACTACCATTTAATTCACACGTACATCATTAAATCGACATGAATTGACACATGTAATCGTCTCTTAAACTTACGGACGACGCTTCAACAATCGTCCGTGAGTCAACGAGTTAGCTGCCTGTTAGCTACAATGAGCTTCATAACTTCCTGTCCGCTGCAAAACAAAAACAGAAAAACAGTAGCAACGGTTACCTGGTCTGGTCTGTGCATCTGATCCGGCATCCCTGTTTGGGAATGACGAGGCCGAGGTGCATCCTCAGCCGGCAGTTGGTGGGGCCCGTGTGCGGCCACACGTGCGTGCCCGGCTGCATCACCGAGAACTTAATCTACACGCGCGCAAACACACAAGCGAGTCAAAGTGCATTGAGGAGGCTACATTGAAATCTTGCGTGCATGTGTGTGCGTGTGTGTGTACCTGTCCTCTCTTGCAGCCAGTGGCTTCAGGGAATCTGTCCAGTAGCGAGCAGGTCTTCGGTACAGCCTGACAGGGCGTTCCGGATTTCTTCCCTGAACGCAAAATGACTGTTAGCTGAATAAATGTGAATGAGGAGGGAAAGTAAAAAATTGAATACAAAAATAAATACCTTGCTGCCAGAGCGTGTACTGGCCCCACTCTCCTTTCTCCCTCAGGTTCTCCTCCTCGGGCACAAACTGGCTCGTCTTTTGGTCCATCATGGCCATGGCCTCGTCCCGGATCATTTTCCAGTTCTTCTCCAGCGCCTGAACACAAACACTGCGGTTGAGTCCCGGACTGGAAGAACATCCTCGGGAAATGTCCTCCCACCTTGATCAGATCGGCGTATCCCGTCTCATTTGGGGTCCACCAGGGCTGCGCCTTGAGCCCGTCCACGTTGTAGAGGGACCTCTGCCACACGGACGCAAAGTGGCCTCGCTCGTGGCCCACCTGGTACCAGTGGTACGCCTGCCGAACACACACACACCGGTAAGCGAAGAATATAATAAGTTAAAAATAAAAATATTATAAATGGACTTTAGTCCTTTAATGTTGTATTATTATGCACGATTTGTCTCTGGGTTCACAAACGCTCACGCTCTTGTCTCCGACTCTCTGCAGGGCGTCTCCCAAGTGGAAGTAGAAACGTCCGTCATCCGTGCCGGGCTCTCCGGATTCCAGCCCCTCCTGGCGCGGGGGCCGACAGGCGTTCAAAATGGTGGCGGTTGTCACGGAAACAAAACCACGACCGACGCGCTCGCATTACCTTCAGGTACGGGATGCTCTCGGCGATCTTGTTCTCCGACTTCAGGATGAAGCCGTAGTGAACCTTGGCAAAGCCGTCGCCGGGGGCAACCGCCAGAACCTGGAGAGGGCGCCAGTGAGACTACGGGAGAAGACGACGCAGCGGGCAACTTCCCTCACCTCCTCGTAGACCGTCTTGGCGCCTTGGTTGTCGCCTAGCAACAGGTAGGCCACGCCCAGGTCGTTCTTCAGACTGACGTCTTCGGGAAAGATCTGCCCCAACCGCTCCAGTGTGGCCACTGCGCCACGCATGCGCCCTGACATGTTTACAAGAGATGTCACAAAGAACTTTTCGTAATAATGCGTCTGATGATTTAGTCATCTTAATCATTTTTGAGTTCATTTAAAGTTCCTTAAGTTGTATTTTTTTTAAATAAAGTTACTTCGTGCCAATTCCAAACGAAAAGAAAAATGCACCGAGCTGTCACCAACGTCTTACAAATGCAATTATGCCATCTAGTGGCAGAAAAATGACCTCAACAAAAATCAATATATCTTTTTAACTTTAACTTAATTTTGTGAATGATTATGAAAACTACTGTAGGTGACTAAAAGATGCATCCATATTTCTATTAGTTTAACATTTTCTTCTATTTTTTTGATAACAAGAGTATGAAAATACATTTTATTGTACGTTTAGAACAGATATAAATGTTGCAATTAACTCATTCACTGCCATAAATTCATAAAAAAAAATTGGGGGCAAGAGGCGATAATTTTTTTTTAATTGTAATTAATCGCATGACTTCACTAGTTAACTCGTGATTAATCACAAATAGCATATCTGTTCTAAATGTACAATAAAAAAAAAATCTAGGTTTTCATCCTCTTGTTAACAAAAGTGGGGAAAAAATGTCTAAAATAATTAGTTCAAATGAATTTTTGACGTTTATAGCCGTCAATGGCAGTGAATGAGTTAATTGTGAGTCAACTATAGAAGTCATGTGATTAATTACGATTAAAAAAAATTTCATCGCTTGACACCCCGAATTATAAGTAAATAAAAATAATCAGATTGTAGCTCAGCAACTACAATCAGAGTAAAATATGCTGAAATAGGAAAAACTTTGTCCTTTCAGACCGCAGCCAAATAGTCTTTATCCTCCGCGTAGAACGATGCATACGAGCGCTGCACCAATGAGCCGAGAGTCGCCATTGGCATGTGCGGTTGCCACGGCAACACGGGGGAGCGCTTTGCGCGCCTACCCAGGAACTGCTGGCGCTCCGCTCGTCTCTTGAGGGCCGCCCTGACCAGGTCGGGGGCGGCGTCGGGAAGCTCCGCCGCGTCTCTGTAGCTGCCGATGGCCTTCTGCAACATGTCGTTGCTGCGCTGCTTCTCGGCCAGGTCGTCCTCCGCCTTTTAAAGTAGGGGGGGGGGGGAGACTCTTGGGTTGTGGTCCTCAACAGTACAGCAACAGGGAGGCGGGTCCTTGAAATGATCACCTGTGCTTTCCCGTAGAGAGCGCGGGGGCTCTGCGGGTGCTGCTGCGCTAAAGTTTCAAATGCTTGCAGTGCCGCCTCCACTTTTCCCTGATAGACACACACACACACACACAAAAAATAATAATAATAAAACAAATGTGGGAGTCAACAAAAGGCCGCACGAATCACTTCCTTCCCGCCACGTACTTTCTTGCGGAGCTTCTCGGCAGCATCCAACTCGGCTTTGATGCTTTTGTCCAACTTGTTGAGCAGTTTTGGTTTCTTCTTCTTGGCTGGAGGACAAAAAACGTGAGCATGAGAAACATTTGCAGCAGCTTGACAAATCTGCGTCTCTTTCGTTACCTTTTTCGGCGGCCGTGTGGTTTGCTGTGTCTGTAAAAAAAATTTTTTTTTAAAAGAGGATGGCACTGTCAGCGTGTGGTCGCTTTTGCGCTGACCAACCAATCAGGAGAGAAAAATGGCAACACAGAGGTTGAAATCTGACGGACAAATCAACTCCCGTTCGGGATAAACCGATAATCGGCGGCGATATTGGGCATTTTGACGAATATCAAAATGTGACGGCTGATAAAAGGTGACGCTAAAACCAATGTAAGCGCAGAAAACTATTTATTTGAAATTTCAGTTCACTTCATAAAAGATGCTGCCGACCCTGGGAACCTTCTGAACCTTTTGTTTGTTTTGACATTAAAACAAAGTGAAAGTTTAAGACAGAGAAATGTGAAAGTTTAAGATTTTTTTTTGTTAAATTAAGAACTATGGTATTTACTTCTTTAAGTGTCCATTTAACTTTTTGAGACGTACAGATAACCTTGGGAGCTCCCTAAATATTTTTGGGGCAAATTTAAAATGAAGTATATTGTCTTAAGATAAAAAAAAATAATAAAAAAATAATACGTAAACGAAAATTGTTCAATATTTATGTTGGTGTGTTGGCGTGCTCACCTTCACGGGTGCCGCTTTCTCGAGGCGTCTCATTCTGTGCGTCTACTGGCTCAGACTGCGTCTCCGCCTCCACCGGCGATTCTGATTCATAAAACAAAAGTACGGGTTGTAATAAACAGTAGGGGCGTGCGTGCGTGCGTGCACAACCCCCCCCCCCCCCCAGCCCTCAAAAGTCCCTAAATCGATTTGATTTAAATTATTTTATACTGTCTTGCCCTTGTTTGTGTGTGCCTTCATTGGGAGCGCTGTTCATGTTGTACACAATTTGGCCACTTATGTTCTGATACATAAATTGTAGCCACATTAGAGAGTAGAAGGAAAAAGTCACGATCCAGTTATTCCAATAAAAGTTTTTTTGCTGCGTAGGAAAAGCATATGCCATAAATTCATAAAAAAAAATTATTAAAAATTAGGGGCAAGACGCGATTACATTTTTTAATTGTAATTCATCGCATGACTTCACTTGTTAACTTGCGATTAATCACAAATTTTATATCTGTTCTAAATGTACAGTAAAAAAGTTCTAGGTTTTCATACTGTTAACAAAAGTGGAAAAAAATGCTAAATAGAAATAGTTAAAATGAATTTCGACGTTTATAGCCGTCAATGGCAGTGAATGAATTAAAAATATATATTATTAAAAATATCAGGCGATTAAAGTTTTTACTCGTAATTAATCGCATGACTTGACTAGTTAACTCGCGATTAATCACAAATTTCATATCTGTTCTAAATGTACAATAAATAAAAATATATAGGTTTTTATACTCTTGTTAACAAAAGTGGGAAAAAAGTTAAACTAATAGAAATAGCTCAAATGATTTTTTTACGTTTATAGCCGTCAATGGCAGTGAATGTCTTCTCTGGATACATTCCTGAAGCCTTTTGTATGAATAGCCGTTCTTTTGAGTGATAAAAGTGCCGCAAGTAGCGCGCTAATTAGCATTAGCGAGTCAGACTGGAGTCGATCGTGACGATTCTTTGCGCATCTATAAAGTGAAGCAGAAATCATTGTCAATCAAATAATTTTGAATCAAAAATCGATTCAGAATCGAGTTTTGAAAGATTGCCACCCCTGATAAACAGCTGTACAACTGTACTTGCACGTTGCATTTTACAAAAGGAACATACCTTCTTGTGTCAACGTGGAGCTTGTCAAATCTTTTGCAGATTCCACTTCACCGTAAAAAAACAAAAAAAAAACAATAAAAAGTTGAAAAAGCAATTGACATTAGGTTTAGCTTCGCTTTAACAAGCCTTTAAGTTGTCAAAGATCCGCCTCATAAATAATACTGATAATGAATGCATGGTGTGGGTTGTGGTACGAGTGTGCTCACCCTCCTGTGGGGCGCCGTCGCTCTCTGCTGTGTCCTCACTCTGCGCTTCCACAGGCTCCGATTGCTGCTCCACTTCCGCCGGTGGCTCTGACGCACAAAACAAAGCTTGGGTAAAACAATCACATTGAATCGGAATCAGTAAAGAAAAAAAATAAATAAATAAAAGGGAACATACCTTCTTCTTGTGTCACTTTGGAGCTTGTCAAATATTTTGCTGATTCCACTTCACCGCAAAAAAAGAAATCAGGTTATTTTGGATTTTTAAAATGGGTTTATTGGGTCGAAAAAATTGTGTGTGTGAATGCTGATGGTCTGATGCTAGACTCAAATGCTGGGGAATTCGTTGCACTGGAAGACATTTTGAATGACGTACAATTGAAACGATAAGAGGAGCATTCGTAAACTGTCGCTCTGAATTGAGCTGTGAAAATTTGGGGAATGTGAAAAGCAGTCGATGGAAAATGTGAAATCATTATTATTATTATTATTTTATAATTATTAAAAAAAAAATTATATTTAAAAGTTTGAATTGTTGCTAAATGTGTCAGGAGAAAAAGATGTGGGTGAAAAAAAAAAAGTATTATTTTTTTTTGGGGTGCTTTAAAACATCCCCGGCTTACCGACAGTCTCCTGAGATGAAAGCTCCTCCACCAAGACTGCAAGCGCAAAACATCGACACTTTAAAACAATCACAAAACCACCTTCAGCTCTCAAAACGCCCGCCGGCATCCTCACCTCCGCTCGTGTCGATGCCGTCCAAGTCCTCACCTGAAAGACATCAAGGTGAGACTTCACGGTGAGGAAGGACAAAAGATGCATAGAGAGAGAGAGATTTTACACACCATCGTGATGCTCCTCGTCTCCTCGAGGATCATCTACAAACACAACATATGATAGATTTAAAATTCTTTGAAGGGTTGCGCAGATATTTTTCATGAACTCATTTGCTCCCAAAAATGCATAAATATGTTATAATTTAAATGTTATAAGTGTCCCAAAGACGTATTTATATGTTATTTTTAATGCTAGAGCATTTAGATTTGATGCTGCATCTCGACTGCAAAGAACGATTGAATTGTAGATATTACACAAACGGCCAGCAGGTGGCAGCAGAGCAAGAGATCAACCAGGGCCATGTTGAAAAAAAAGAAGAAGCTCTTTTACTCGCATTTCTAAACAGATTTGTGAATAATGATGAAACTTATTTAAAAATATTCTAATGCTAATTCCTGCAAAACAGAAATAGATAGAAAAATACTTTTTTTTTATCCATCTCAGGAGGCGGCCATTTTGCCACTTGTTGAAAAACAATATTCCAAGCCCAATTAATTTTTTTGTAATGTGTTTTTTTTTGGGTACAAATAAACTGTCGAAGCTCTTTAGTTTTAAAAATATTTCTTTCAAGTGTCCTCTTTATTAGAGTGAATCATTTAAAATGTCCTCCGCAGCTGTGTTGGACTCACCTGAGACAAAATCTTCTTCTATAAACGAAGGCAGCGGAACAGCAGCTGGAGGACATACATTTATATAAACACAAGCAGGCATCAAGATGAGGAGAAGAAGTTTCCCCGTTTGAAGAGGCGACGAAGCAGACGGACGGCCGTCAAAGTGAGCGGGACAAACCTTGGATTTCAGAGTCCACATCCTCAGCTGCAGAGACTGACATGCACATGCACAAACGCACAGGAAGTGTGTCACGACGTGCTTTTTGAATCATGTTGACAAGCAAATGGTTTGATCACACACTTGTTGGCGAGTCGTCCGTCGCCGCCTCCGCTGACTCCGCCTCCCCGTGCGGTTCTGTCGCCGCCTCCGCTGACTCCGCCTCCCCGTGCGGTTGCGCAACGTGCCGGTTGCTCGGCTGCTCTTCGGCAGTGGAGTCGTCCGCGGCGGTTTCCTCCACACGCACCTCCGCGGACTCCTCTTCCGCTGGCTCTGCGGCTTGTGGATTGGTCGGCTGCTCTTCAGCAGTTTCTACTTCATGGATAAAAAGAGAGAATTCGTTGCTGGAGGTTACTCAGATGTTGATAAAGTAGCAAAAAGATTTTAAATGTTCATTTAGCTAAAAGTCGCCAAAGGGTGATTATTAAAGTCTGAGCGAGGTTTTTTATTTTTTAAGTTTGACACTGATGTGAACATTTTCTCCATGTCCATGTTTCTCCTCCAGTGCGGGGTGTCCCTCAGGGCTCTATCATTGGTCCTTGTGTTTATTGTACGTATGTCAGGCAAATAATTTTTTTTACAATGACGCTAAAAGGCTAAGGAAATATCGAAAAACATGATGAAGGAGAATTTAATTCAATGAGCTGGTTTTATACACTATGATTGCATTAACAAAAAAGGACCTCGGTATCTTGCTGGTGGAAACGATACTCTATCATGTTTAAAAATAAAAAATAAATTGCAAACATGGCTGACAGGCACAATGTCTTAAAGTATTTTAAAAAGTTCAAATTGTAATTTTAGAAAAAAATTATTTAATCTAGAGTACCCTAATCTGTACCTCAATTTTTTAAAGTAACAAAAATATGATGAATTAAAAGTTGTTAGGGTTGTGACAACTATTTAAAAAAAATAAAAAATCAGCCATTAATATTTTTGTAATTTAAGTGCATAATTTGTTTTTACTAGGGGTGTCAGGCGATTCATTTTTTTTATCGCAATTAATCGCATTACTTCAATTGTTACTCATGATTAACTAATTTGACATCTGTTCTAAATGTACAATAAAATATTTATTTCTAAGTTTTTATACTCTTGTTAACATAAAAGTAGAACAAAATGTTACTAACAAAAATATGGCTGCATCTTTTAGTCATTGATACAGTAATTCCATAATAATTCATAAAATTTAGTTAAAATTAAAAATATGTACTGTACTATAAAAAACGAGTGTGATAGTGATTTGTGTTGGTCATTTTTCTGCCACTAGATGGCATAATTGCATTTGTAAGACATTGGTGCAGTGTATTTGTTTCCTTTTCATAGTAAGAGCCATCTAATTTAATGTGAAGTAACTTGTGAAATTCTGCACATGTTTTAAATTTGTAAAATACAAATATTTGATGTTGACGTTGCGGCTGGAATTCTCCCAGTACCGGCTTTCTAAGTAAGGGGATTAACCGTGTGTAAAAAAAAAAAAAAATGGTGGCATTAAAGCAACTTTAAATTAACCAAGTCATAATCAACACACCAATTTTGACAGCCCTAGTTTATAGATGCTATTCATTAGCCTCGAGGATAGCCGAAGTTAAGGCAAAGTAATGTGTCCGTTTCAATGACAAAATGCCTCATTCTATTTGTTTTGTATCTAGTTCAGAGAAGAAGGAGAAAAAAAATGCCAAAACAACAGCTCATAGTTTAAAAAACTTGGAAGTCAGGTCACTAGTGTCTCACCTGGTCCCCCTGCGGTTGTCTGCCCCTGGCTTGGCGTTTCTTTCAGGCCTGCTTTGGAGACGTGACAACTATGACAAAGACACTCAAACTGCCCACATGATGTGTTCACTCGTTCAAAAATATGTTGTCAAATGTCAACTAAAATCACACGGGCACAGCTTTACATGTGCGACCGTGGCTGTGTCCGAATGTGCGCCCTACTTCCTAGTTAGGGTTCAAGCCATTTTGTAGTAACGTCCGAATGTCCAGAGAAGCGAAAATATAGGGCACTCAAAATTACCCACAATGCACCATGAAAAGTAGTGTACATCGATGTTGTATGTAGTATGGAAAAAAAACATGGCGCGAGCGATAGCGCAAGCGTGGGAGTCAAATCCGATGCGTTAATATATACTACGAAAATAATTAATTTGTTTTAGTTTAAAAATATGTACGTCAAAGGAAATGAAGTTCAGTTTTAAAACATTTTCATTCACAATAAATAGTCGGGTGATTTATGCGCCGGTGCGTCGTAGGCGTTCTGGTGGTCACGTGATATGCGACGAGGAGAAAGTGGTGAGCTGGCTGTCCGAATCGCCGAACAGAATGAGAATTATGTAGTGAATGAGGTTGTTAGGGGACAAGGGTGGACATTCGGACACAGCCCGTGTCTTGTGTCGACTCATTTCAATATGAATGAGCGAGCCGTGTCACCTGACGTGAAAAGCACACCTGAGGTGGTCCACAGTAAACGTGGACTCATTTACATATAGACAAACAAGCGTTCTTTACATTTCTTTAAATGACTTAATATAAATTTTTTTGGAAGTCGGACAACACAAGGACGGCCCCCGTTTGAAGTTTTATTTTTCACTTGTCACATTGGAGGGAAATATGTTCCATAAAAGGAGATGGGAGGCGGAGCTTACAGTGCACATTATACACTTGAGAGAAGATTATAGCAACAACACAAAGGATCAATGATTTCTCAACAAAAGCATCTCACATACACTAGAGTGAGTTGACAATTTTGTAGTGCTGTTTGATTGTGTAAAGAGTGAAAGTTTATTCCAACGTATCCCACAATGCATCTTGAAAAGAAGGAAACAAACTGTAATTGACGCCACAAGATGGTGGCAAAGCAATATTTTCAAATGTAATGTTATTTTTTTTCTTTCTTTGTTCAATATTTACTACACAACGTGAACCGGTTGGTATGGATCCAGTAGGTTATAAAAATGTAAAAGCAATGGTGAAATAAACACCTCAGTAGTGTTCCAAAACTTCTTCTTTTTTTTTTTTCCAATTGGTTTGATAAGTTACCTACATAGGCCGCTATATAAAAATTCCGAAGCAGGGAGTAGGGAATGAGTGCCTGATTCCAAAAATAAGAAAAGTCCAAACATGAGCAAAAGAAGAGTTTACTTCTTCCTCCCGCTGGCAGCCATCTTGTCGGCGACCACGCCCTTTTCCCTCCTGACCGCCGCCACGCCGGCTCGTTGACTTTTCTCCTCCAGAGGCTGACTGCCGTTTGCTTTCCTCGCCTCGGGCCGCTCGGCCTCCATCTTGTCCCGAGCGGCCTTCTCGCGAGAAAGACGCAGCTCCTTCTCCCGGGCCGCCTTCTCCCTCTCCGCTCTCTCTTTAACGAGGCGTTCTTTCTCCGCCCGCTCGTTTTCTTGCCTTTCCCTCTCCGCTCTCTCCCTTTCGCGCTCCAGCTTTTCCTTCTCAACTTTTTCCCGCTCTTTGGCCATCTGCTCTTTTTGCAGTCGCTCCGCCTCTTGCGCTGTCCTCTCCCTTTCCTTCCGTTCCTCTTCGCTTTTCTCTGCGGCCAAGCGCTCCCTCTCTTCCCTTTCCCGAACCAAGCGCTCCTTCTCTTTCTTCTCAAGCTGTTCCCGCTCTTGCTTGGCTTTCTGCAACGCGAGTCTCTCTTGCTCCGCCTTCTCCCACTCCCCCCTTTCCCTCTTGGCCTTCTCCCACGCCGTCCTTTCCTTCGCCATCTTTTCCCCCTCCGCCTTATCCCGCTCCCGCCTTCCTTCCTCCGCCTTCTCCCACTCCATCCTTTCTCTCTCCATCTCCATCCTCCTTTTCTCCACCTCCACCCTCGCCTTCTCCACGCCGACCCTCTCCTTCTCCAGCCGGAGTTGTTCCTGGGCGACCTCCAGCGTCTTCATCTTGAGCTGCCAGGCCGTCTCCCTGCTCGGGTCTCCGTCGGCGAGGAGGCTTTTGATTTCCGAGAGGGCCGCGCGAGCGATTCTCTTGGCTTCGGTCTTCTCGGCGATGGCGCTCAGTTCTTCTCGCAGGGCAGCGCGCAGCGCGTCGTCTCGGACGGGAAGTTCTGGAGTCGGGATATAGTCGGTATCAAGGGGACACGTCGGGACGGGCAACCGGGGAAGCGTTAGTAGTTAAGTGCTGCGGAATGTGTTTTAGTTCACACGCGGATGCAGGCACGGTTTTTTTCTACCTCGGGTCGCGTTCTTCCTCAAAGTTCTTCCTTCTGGAATCTCGTCTAGGACGCCACACGGGAGAAAAGAAAACAGAGCTGCTGCTAAGATGCCAACATCAGGCCACCACTTCCAAACGAAACGGCGTGTGCGTCCCAACGCTACCTTCGTCCACTTCCATTTCATCGGGATCCTCGTCCGCTTCTCGGAGCGCTTCCGCGTACACACGAACAAAGTTCTCAGAAACTGACGCCTCAGTTTTAGATCGCAGTTTGCCCGATGTTGGCAAAAATCTCGAAAAATGCAGATTTCCAAATGCAAACATGCAACGCTTGTCAAGTCAAGAGGCCTTCAGTCCTCCATTTCCGGGGGGGCGGGTTACCACGGCAACAAGCATGCTGAGTATTTGCGTCGTCAGTGTTCATGTTTCTGGATCAGAAAGCACAAGCAAAGGAACGTCTCCTGCTGATGTGTTATGCGTGTGACCTTTGTTAACCCCTCCACATTTTTGGGACAATAATATGTTCTATGCGGCCCTCATTGAGCCATTTTCAGCAGTAAAAAGTTCATATGTTGGCTATAATTAATGTGGTAACGTCATTATTTTTCATGTACAATTAACTCATTCCACTGTCAAAAATTAATTTGAACTTTTTCTATTAGTTTAAAATGTGTTCCCACTTTTGTTAACAAGAGTATGAAAACCGAGAAAAAATGATTGTACATTTAGAAGAGATGTAAAATTTGTGATTAATCGTATTGAAGTCTATGCAATTAATTACAATTAACTCATTCACTGCCATTGACGGCTATAGACGTCAAAAATTCATTTGAACTATTTCTATTAGTTTAACATTTTCCCACTTTTGTTACCAAGAGTATGAAAACCTAGACATTTTTTTTATTGTACATTTAGAACAGATATAACATTTGTGATTAATCGTGAGTTAACTAGTGAAGTCATGCGATTAATTACAATTAACATTTTTCAATGAGTTAATACCTTTAAAAACTATTTTTTTTTTACTTGCTGTCGACTGATGATGACATCACCTCTACTGAGGAAGTAGGTAACGACCAATCATGGCTCAGTTTACTGACCAAACCCAGAAAACAGGTGAGCCATGATTGGTCGTTACCTACTTCCTCAGCACAGGTGATGTCATCATCAGTCGACAGCAAGTGGAAATAAATAGTTTTTAAAGGTATTAATTGTACATGAAAAATAAAGAAGTTATCAAATTAATTGTGGACAAAAAAATACTTTTCACCGCTGAAAACGACTCAATGAGTCAAGTATCCCTTTAATATTGCGTTAGTGGAATATAAATTAAGATGCAAAATCCCGCAGCTTTGATCAATTACAGAAGGCGGCCATTTTGCGAGTGAAAATGACATCAATGTTGCTCAGGTCGCAAACCAATCACAGATCAGCTTCAGAAAACAGGGGGGCCGTGATTGGTCGTCGCCTGAGCCCTGAGCAACTGTGATGTCATCATCAGTCGACAGCAAGTGGCAAAATGGCCGCCCCCGCAGATGGATAAAATTGGCTGGATTTAATAACTCATATTTCACAAATGTAATAATAGACTCGTGAGGTCACATATAACATATTATTGCCAAGAAATGTTTACGGTTGACTTCCTCGTTGGCTTAGAAACTCGCCACACTCGCAATTGTAAGAGTCCGACACGCTTGTCCTCACAGCACCTCAGAGACATGCAGGACAACACACGATGCTCACAAGCGTACCTTTCCTGAACGCCTGCTTCCTGCGAGAACCTTTTAACTTCCTGTCATCTGAAGCGACAAACAGCAGAGGGCGTTGATCAGTAAGAACGGCGACATGCCTTCTGATCGGGAATTGTTGCGGACCGGCTCAAATGTTGAAGGGCTAAGACCGACAACTTTCCTCTGTGGTTTAAAATAAATAAATAAATAAATAAAAAGGAGAGAGAGGCTCATCCCCACCTCACCGGACCTAAGATCTCTCTCACAAATGTAAAAATAAAATAACAATGAAAAAAAGTGACATTATTACAAAAACTTTGTTATTTTCGGCTTTGGGGTGAAATTTCCAGATGAACCTGAATTTTTTTTTTTTCCAGGTAAACTCAATTTGACCTTCTGACCAACTGCACAATGTTTCGGTTCATGTTGAATAATTTGCTGTTCGCTAACAATTTTGCTTCTAATTTTGAAAAAACGTTTAGAGGAGATCAATTAACTCATTCACTGCCATTGACGGCTATAGACGTCAAAAATTCACTATATAAACTATTTCTATTAGTTTTATGAAAACCTAAAAAAAGTATTGTACATTTAGAACAGATATAAAATGTGTGATTTATCGTGAGTTAACTATTGAAGTCATGCAATTAAAATCAATCAAAAAATGTAATCGCCTGACGCAAAAATTAGGGGCGTCAGGCGATTACAATTTTTTATCGTAATTAATCGCATGACTTCACTAGTTAACTCACGATTAATCACAAATGTTATATCTGTTCTAAATGTACAATACAATTTTTTTTATGTTTTCATACTCTTGTTAACAAAAGTGGGGAAAAAAAATGTTAAACTAATAGAAATAGTTCAAATTATTTTTTTACGTCTATAGCCGTCAATGGCAGTGAATGAGTTAAAGTGGATTTCATCTAGTCCGGATAAAAAAAATAAAAAAAAGATTAACATACTTTGTTAGTTTGTGCCCAACGTCAAATTAAATGATTCATTTGGCTCACTGTCCTGTTTTTTTTCCCCCTCCAAAAATAAACTGCATTTGTTTCTGTCCATCCACTTTAACAAGTGTGTCCTCCATTCGGTCCTCAGGCCTGCTTCCTGTCCTCCTATTGGTTCTGAAGGTCCAGTATGACCCCCTTGACTTCCACGTCATCAAGGTAAGACGCACTGCCCTGCTGGCGCCTCCTGGCAGCCGCCGCCGCCTCTTCCTCGCCATCTTCCTCCTCCTCCTCCTCCTCCTCCCCGCCATCCTCCTCCTCGCCCTGCTCTACGGGGGAGCCGACTACGTCATAGAGGAAGGTGAAGAAGCCATACATCCAATCAGAACCTTCCTCTGCCAAAATATTTACAACCTCCTCAAGAGACTCGCCTTGCGCACTACCATCGCCATCTTTGGTCAGGCCTAACGAGAGAGAGAAAGACAATAGAAGAGAAGATAGGGGGGAGGGGGGGGCGATGGCGAGGGAGGGACGGAACTTAACTTAAAAAGAAGACATCAAACATAAGAAGTGGAGGATGAAGTATGTCATCAAAGAAAAGATGATGATGATGATGGAGGGAAAAGAAAGAGAGGGAGTTAAAGTAGTCGTTCACACAGCCAGCAGCCAACAACCCTGACTTCCTGTTTCTGCATCGCTAAGTCCAATCACTTCCTGTGCGCGTGGTCGCGTCCTTTCTAAGGTCACGGCGAGGGGTTAGCACATCTGCCTCGCAGTTCTGAGGTTCGAATGCTTGTTTGTCTTTATGTGTCCGCGATTGGCTGGCGACCAGTCCAGGGTGCGCATCAAACGTCCACTGGGATAGGCTACAGCACACCAGCAACTCGAATGAGGAAGTGCTATAGAAAATGGATGCGGGCTGCTTTATTAGCCCGGCGGCCCACCGGCCCCACCACAAGGCAACCCCCCCACACACACCCCCCAATGTTTATCCATGTAATTGCTGATGTATAATTTTTTATTTTTTTTATAGTAATTTATGTATTAGTTTATGAAATAAATGCATTGTTATCGGAAGAAAAATGACCTAATTGGCGTATAAAATTGGGTCCATATTGTAAACACATTTAACCTATTACTAAGATACTTTTTTAAAAAGTATTCCTTAGCGTTCTCACCCTCTTGCCGTTAAAAAAACGGAAGACTATCATGATCTATCTCAAGGGGGGCGGCCATTTTGTCACTTGCTGTTGCCTGAAAATGCTGTTGCCAGGGTAACGACCAATCATGGTTCAGCTTGCGGGCATCACGTGGCCAAACTCAGACAACAGGTGCTCCTTGTTACCTGAGCTGTGAAGTCATTTTCAGGCAACAGCAAGTGACAAAATGGCCGCCCACCACAAATGGATAAAAACGGGTGGATTTAGCTGCTTTATAGAACATATTTTTGTAAAGACTTTTTTTTGGGGTGGGTGGACTTCACTTTTAAGTTGACCATAGATGTGTCGAAAAAAAAAAGAAAAAAAAAAAGAAAGAAAGAAAACATCAAAAGTTCAACCAACCCATCTTATTTCGCTAGCTCAAAGACACGCTACGACGTGTTAGCACGTTACTGTGAACCACCTCAGGACATAAAATTGGAAAACATTAGCGGGGACTTGCCGAGCAGGACTTTGGCGTCCTCCACATCAAAGTCGCCGTCTCCGTCTGTGTCGTAGGCCGTCAGCTTCCCTGTAGCGGAGGGTCGAAGAAGAAACACAAGACGATGAATGTGACGGTTTCTTTTTGTGGGTCCGGAACGACGACGACGACGACGACGAGAACAATCATGGAGATTTCGCATGGGGAGGACAGGACACACGGTACTTTTTCACAATCATCAGAACAAGATAAACACGAGTGCATGTTGGATGAAGCGGGGGCAAAAAGGTGGAGGTGGAGACGACCATGAGAGGAAGGCAGGAGGTAGAAAAATGAATAGGAAAAAAAAGAAAAAAAAAAAAAGAAGACAGGACGCTTTGTCTTTGACATGTTGAAAGCGTACCTTGTAAAACTTGTGAAAAGTTCGTACGGAACTCTTGAGCTCTGGCTGCGTGCGGAGGCGACACACACAAAATAGAAGATGACGAGAAACAAAAGCTGATTGTCGTCTTCTCCTCCTTTGCAGGCCAAAAATAACTTCGGCATGATCTTATATTTTCCGTTTGCCGCATTATACGTCTTCGGGTATCGGTTAGCAACACTTACCGATCACGCTGTCATAGTCGACGATGTCGAAGTAGACGACGGCCACGGAGCTCCAAACCCCCAACAGTGCCAGCACCGCAAACCAGGTGAACACTGAATACTTGGCTCCTGCACCCGCGTCTCCTCCCGTCGGCTTTTTGCTGCTCTTGCTTTCCGACGATGGCGGCTTTGCCTCTGAGGACATCATACGACACACGCACACACGCGTCAAGCACACTATTGGGCGCGCTTTATATAAACATAGTGTAATAATAAAATGCTATTCAAATAAAATAACATTAAAACAATAAATGTAATAAAAATATTATAATAAATAAAATAACTGAAAGTTGTATTTATTTATTTAATTAGTTCATTTTAATTAATAAATGTTAACAAATAAAATAAATTTAAAAATATTTTTTTTTATTTAACTAGTTATTTTGTAATTAATTAATTTTAACAATTAAAATAACAAAATTTCTAGTATTTATTATTTATTTAAAAAAATTAGGAAATAAAAAATAAAAAGCTGCAATTCAATTAATTGTGCTGCTTCTTCTTGTGTACCCTCTTTGGCCACAGGGAGGCAGTATTGTCATGCGTACACAATCGAAGAAGAATAGACTTCTTTTTCTACTACTACTACTACTACACATGTAAGTTGATTAGTTAGATGTTGGAATATTAGGATAGAGAATAAATTCCTTTGAGTATTAATATATTACATGTCTGCATGTGTTGCTCCACTGTTTGCCTTCAAATATTGTAGAATGGTAAATCTATGTGGAGTTAAACACCTTGAGGCCTCTTTATTGATGAATTAACGAATGATGTTAAAATAGCTGTTTATTTAAAAAAAGAAAATGGCCGACAGAGTATTCAAACAACCTCACGTGTATATTTTTGCAATGTGTGACAAACCCCCAAGCAAGCACAAAATGCAAAATCAAAACACAGGAAAGCACCGATTCCCCAACTGCGAGGCAGACGTTCGTCCTGATCCGAGTTAATGACATCACACATCAAACACGCACAGCAGTTGTTAGTCAACACAGGTGGCGCTCTGCAGGTTCAAGTCGACACTTTTCGTTTTTTTTTTTTGCAAGCCTCACAAACGGCAGGCAGAGGTCGAAGTGACCCGGGAACGCATTTAACACCAGCCCGACGGGGCGGGCCCAACGACAGCTGTTCCTCGGTTCGCCGCGGAGCGCTTCCAACATGACAATCACGACGTCAGCGTCATCTCCAACCACAAACGCGTACGGCTCAAATGTTAAAGGTTAGCCTGAATGCAGTCAAATTCAACGAGGCCAAGCCAAACCAAACCAGTCCATGCCAAACCAAAGCGGGTCCATCCCTAAGGTTGCCACCCACCAGAGAGCAGAGGAGCCTGCTGCGGGGCTGCGGCCTCCTCCACACTGGCTCCTCCTAGCACAAGCAAATCATTTGACCCAGAGAAGAAGCAGCAGCAGCAGCAGAACCGAAGTCCAGTTCAACGGACACACTGGTCCTACCTGTCTTCTGGAGGCCATCCTGAACCTCCTCATTTACCATGGGCTCCTCCTGCTCCTCATGAGCGTTCAGCGCCTCCTGGGTGCTGTGGGGCTCCTCCGCCGGCGCTGCGGAGGGGCTGGTGGGGGGAGCGGAGGCGCCGTAGTGGCGGTAGCGCTGCATGGAGCGAACCTTCAGCAAGCCGTCAGACTAACACTTTCACAAAGATGATCCAAACAATGAGAAGGAAACTTCCAAAGGAGGCGACGACAAGATGAGAAGTGACCAACAGGCAGGATGGCGGCGAGTCAATCATCAGGACAGACGCAAGCGCCTCCTCCTCGCCATCCTCGCGCCGACCAATTGTGAGGTCCGGAACCTGATCCCCACTATTCTTAGAGCTGACAAACCTCGCAGCGCTCCGTGTTTGTGCGTGTGCGTGTGCGTGCGTGCGTGCGTGCGTGTGTGTGTGTGTGTGTGTGTGTGTGTGTGTGTGTGTGTGTGTGTGTGTGTGTGTGTGTGTGTGTGTGTGTGTGTGTGTGTGTGTGAGATGCCACGGAGGACAAAGTAAGGCAAACAACCTTGACATACAACACTGTGCAAAAGTCTTCGGCCACTATTAGATGTGTTGTTTTAGCAACGTCGTAATGAGCATATATAGAACTCGAAGGCCACTAGGTAGACCACATGAACAGAATACAGAACTGTCCATTTAAAGCGCTTTAATGAAGTGTTCAACGCTACGTTTGAGATAATGCACTAAAAGGTGAAGTGCGTGTAAATGAGTAAAACAGCAGACATTTGTTGACGTCATGTTCATAAATGTATACAAAATGGAAGCGTTAAAGCTTCACCAAGGAGTGTTCCTTTCGAACTGTAAGCACATTATCCTTACGTCACTGACGCTGTGGCTTCCAGGATAAGTCAGCAAAAGCTCCACATTTGTACACAGGTTAATAATTTAATTGATCCGTGTTGCGGATCTGTTGGCAGCTCCAAAAACAGCGAACTCGCTAAACCAAAATCCAAACAGAAAATCTTCACGTTTAACTTTCTCATCCTGTTAGGCCAAAGTAGGCGCCGTCAAAAAGCTAACGAATAAACTTCTATGAATATTTACGAAATAATGCTATATACGGCGAGTATAAATACACTTACAGCAGTGTTGATATATAGTTTTAAGATGAATGTTGCCCGGATAAGCTTGTTGCAGCTTTCACAATCAAGACGTGGAAACGCGCGAGATATGTGCTTAAATCCCACCAACAAGTGCAAACGTTGGCCGAATGGAGGATTGATTCGTCAAGTTTAAAACCACGCGCGTGTTATTGCCCCTTTCGATGTGCATCCACCAGAAGAGATACGCAATCGACAATCGGCAGAATGGCAAAGGGACTTTGGTAGACATGACTGACGTTCCCGGACTCACACTCGCTCGCTAGTAAGACAGAACACAAACCTTTTCTGGAATGCGTTTTGAGACTTTTCTTCTGAGCCATCGCGTCGTAAATTCACCGGTACACTTAAATCGAGTGATTAGCGGCTACCAAGCTAAGCTAACGGGGATTTTGTTCGGAGAGAGGAGGATGGATGAAGCTGCTGTTAGCTTGGATACCAACGACGCTTTACTGAATACTAATTAGGATTGGCCATGCGGTAAACCAATCGGTGATGCGGAATAGCGACATGGGCGGAAGTAGGGGCAAGGTCGAAAATATCCTAGCCAATCATGTTCGTAGAAAGCTTCCCACTGTTTGGACTGCGAAAAAAAAAACGTGTCAGTAGAAGAGTTGACGCCATTTGGGGCGGAACACAATCTGCATTTGATCCAAAACTCACGCTTACAAACTGCTTTAGTTTAGATCTCAAATATTTGTTATAATGCAAACATACATTCATTCATTTTTATAATGTACGATTGAGTTATACACAGATCAATGGAATGTGCACTTTTAAAAAGTACAAGTTGTGTAGTGCATATGGCCATTGAATTAAAAGCAAAATAACATGTAAAAAGCGTCTGTTTTAAAACAAATGTCAACATTTTATCAAATTATGCAATTACTGTTTGATTTGATAAACGACATCATTGAAAAGTGCTATTACTATCTATCTATCTATCTATCTATCTATCTATCTATCTATCTATCTATCTATCTATCTATCTATCTATCTATCTATCTATCTGTCTATCTATCATAGACAAGCGACTGCAACAGGGGAACACAAGATGGCGCTGTAGTATCGCATCAGGCAGAGCCGCATCAGGAAAGATGAGCATAATTGTGCTATGCATTCAAAATATTCACAGGGAAAATCAAGTGTCTCAAGTCATGTGATATAAAAAAATGAATGTGTAAATCCTTTACGAGACTTATCAAGTACCGCTAACACAAACACACTCACATTCAGACAGGTGTTGAGCGTTCTCTCTCTCTCATTCTCTCTCTCTCATTCTCTCTCACTCTCTCTCTCTCTCTCACACTCACACACACATGCACACACTTTGCTAATAAAGATCATGTGTCACATTGCAGCCAAATGCTTGACCAAACTATTGACACACACGCACACACCATAAGAGCTGAGTGACGAATGTGTGAATAGTTTGTTAAATTGAAAAAAAACAGAACGAGGCCTGCTGTTAATTATTTGCATTGCGTGTCAACTCGATTAACGTAAAAAAACAACAACCAGGTTTTATTAATAGGTTATAGGAATGAGTTCAAATCAAATTTGAAAAACATTATTATTTTTTATATCCCATTTATAGTAGGGCGTTTAAAAACCAACCATGTATGAAGAGAATGTCACGTGTAGTAAACATACTGGCATGAAGAAGAATGTTATCGATGCGGATTTTTTTTTTTTAGCAGCGTTAATCATTCGGATTTGGTTTACCGCCCCCTGGAGGTGGCGAGTGGAGGTCAACAGCCTTCCCAGGACCTCATCGACGCCTCGCTGCTACGGCGACCAGACAACAAACACACCGCAGCATCAACACGTCCACTGGGAGAGGCAATCAACGCACTCGCGCACGTGCACAAAACACACACAAGCACGCGCGAGCCACGCCAAAAGGATTCTTCTACCTGTGGAGAACACACGGAGACGAACAGACACGCATGCACACAGAAAGTGATGAGACCGATTTGTTGGGTTTGTGTCTGGTTTATTTAACGCAGGAGGTTTTAAATACAGACATTTATTTGCAAAATACTAAAGAGTATTACAACTTAAAGTACTAAAAAGTGAATATATTTATTTGTCATCATCATCATTAGAATGAATATTGTTTGTAAAACACCAGGGTGGGATGAGAGGGGGTCACTGAGGCACAACTTTCTCCTTCACACCAAAGTTTTTGTTTTACTGGCAAAAAAAATAAAAATAGAAGTCTGAAAATATATATATATTAATGACTTCAACTGTTTTTTATTATGTTCTGTTTCTGTTTTATGTTCCAGAACCTTCTTTGGAGAGACACTTGAAACACAAAATGGCGTCAGGACAGAAGATTTCCCGCTTCCTCTTGTCACCAACGAGGTAACTTCCTGCAGATACTTGACCACCTTTGGGCATCACTCACACAAACCATTGCGGATCCACTTTTGACCACCAACGGTGATCAACTTTGTCACCAGCATTTCACCATTATTGAACCAGTACCACACCCAGTGTTGAACCAATATGACACCAGTTTTGAACCAGCATGAAACCAGTGTTGAACCACTGGTATCTTTGTTGAACCAGTATGACACGAGTTGTGCAAGTATAACACCTGCATGACATTAGCTTGAATCCAATTTGAACGTGTATGACACCAGTGTGAATCCGGGGTTACACCAGTACAACACCAGAATTGAACTAATATCACACTGTGTTGAGTCAGTGTGACACCAGTTTTGTGCCAGTATAACCTGGATATATGACACCAGTGTAAATTTAGTGTTATAGCAGTATGACACCAGTGTTGAACCAGTTTGACACTAGTGTTGTACAACACCTATATAAATCCAGTGTTGAACCCCTTTGACATCCAGTTTCAAACCAGTGTGAATCCAGCGTTGTACCAGCATGACACCACTATTTAACCAATATCACACTGGTTTTGAACTTGCGTTGAACCAGTTTGACACCAGTTTTAAATGACACCTGCATGATATTAGAGTGAATCACCAGTATGACACCAGAGTTGAACCAATGTGAACCCTGGTGTTGAACCAGTTTGACACCAGTTTTGAAGCTGTATGTAGTGTTATACAAGTATGGCACAGGCTTTGAACCAGTTTTGAACCAATGCAACACCAGTTTCGAACCAGTTTGACACTGGTCTTGAACAATTACTTTCAATCCAGAGTTGTAACCAGTGTGACACTTGCATTGACCAGTTTGACACCTGTGCTGAACCAGTATGAATCCAGTTTGGAGGTGGGTGAATCGGCGTGGACGGACGGGGCCAGTATGAACATTGACAGAGTTGTTTTTGTTCATAAGATGATAAGAAGGTTGAGATGTTTGTTGTTCAGATGTTGGAAGGTTCCTGTGCACTCTGTTGGGACTGAAAGACGACCAAGCAGCTTTTATTTTGAAAAGGGAAAGGAAGGCAGGAAGGTGTATCACGCCCTCTGGTCTGGAACCTTCCGCACCCCCTCGGTAGCTCCAAATGGGCTGAACCAGTACAGTAGGTACACGTGACACGTCATCTTTCTGAAGCGTCCGAAACGCAGACCTGTCAATCACCGGAGCTTCCGCCCTTAAAGAGAAGTCAAACAAATGGACTCTGGCCCAACAAACACTCCCCCCCCCCCCAATTTTTTTTTATTATAATATAATTGAGTGTTTTGTTTTTGCTTTTGGACTGTTTGATTTAGTATGTAAGTTAAGCTAAGCTAGCATGAGCACATAAAAAAAATTCTCAAAAAATTGTATATTTAAATTGTATTCATTTACTTAGTTAACATTTTTTTTACCTCATTAAATAATAGGTTAATTAATTTATTTTAAAAATAAATAATTTATCTAAAATAACGCAACTACAAACTAAATACAAATTATTTTATTATGAAAATAAACTAAATTAATTAACATTTGAATAAAAAAAAAATCTACACATGAGCTTTCTAATAATCAAATGTGGCCCTTGAGCACAAAATAAATTAAGATGACTTTTATTACAGCGGTACCTTCAGATACGAGTTTAGTTCGTTCTGTGAACATGCTCTCAAGTCAAATTTCACCACTGAAATGGAAAAATAAAATAAAATAATTTAACACGGAAACAATTAATAAATTGTAAAGAACTAAACAGGTTGATCATGATTTAATGCTACAGTCCAATTCACTGTGCTGCTCCTTGTGCTGTGTCCGCCTTGGCCACTGGGAGGCAGTATAATATAGTCATGCAGGCACAAATGAAGACTCTTCTTCTACTGTACACCGTTTGTGTTTAAGTATCTACAAGTATCGATACAAACCACGAGCATGTTGCTTGTTGTTAGCATTAAGCTTAGCGGACTTTCCTAACTGCTGCTTATTAATCGAACATTTATATTTAAATGCATATTTTACATTTACATTTAAGATGAGAAAAAACTAGTCGGATAGTATGTCGGATTACTCGTATCTCAAGGCACCACAGCATTATTTATTATTATTATTATTATTATTATTACAGCATATGTTTTCCTCCCCGCCACTAGGGGCGCCGCAGCACAGCGACAACAAGTGTTTGTTTGGCCGTCCATGAACAGGATTATTTTCAAAACGTGTTTTGTTTTTCTCTGGTCCCTCATCAGCCAATCAGGAGCCACCTCAGAGGCATGGGGTCCCAGGGACGACAAAGGGGGGCGGTAACGATGGTGTGCAGTGTCGTTGAGTGCAGACAGGCACACTCGCGGTCTATTGCTACTGAAAAGAGCCCTTCAGCGCAGCGTGGCCGGACATCACGGCGACACTTTGCAACTAACTTCTGCTTTCAACAGCAGAATAAAATCCAGTCGGCGACGGCTTCCATATGGGGGGGGGGGGATTGTGGGTTTGGGTGGAGGGGCTGGATAAAACCACCACTTTGACACAAAGAAGAGCTGAGCGGTCTGCGCCCACCCGAACGGCGCGTTTGTGCATTTCCTGTTTCGTCATCAGAAGGTCTCGGAAGGTCCTGAAAGTGTCGCTCTCGGAGCTTCCAAGACTCGCGCCGAGCGTTTATTGCTCCTCACACTTTTGTTGTTGCCCCCCCCCCCCCCCCCCCCACGGTTCTCTGTGCAAAAAAAGTGTCCGAGTGCTCGTAGAAAACCAAACAATAAAGCAGGGAACACAGTCATTGATAAATAAATAATGAAATAGACAAACATGACGTTGATGTGAACGATTCTTTGGGAGGAAATGGGAGCGTTGCTTTTTTGACTTTACACTTTTGTGTACCGTCACCAAACTTCTGACATCTCAACTAACAGACCAAAGACATGAATTCCCTTTTTAAGTGGACGTGCGACTATAAATGAGATGAGCTAGCTCTTATTTGAATAATAATTGTGTTTGTGACGAGCCATTGAAAGTTTTCGCTGATTGTCGTCTTCTCGTCCGTCGTCTACTCTAGTTGGTGGTCAAACGTAAACGACGGCGTGCGACGAGCACGAAACATCACGTCAGCTTGTCGACATTTCCGATCTAGCGCTAGCTCAGCGTCGCTCCATCCGCAGAATGCAAAAAACGCTGTAGGTTTGCGGGTGGTATTTGTGAATATGCCATTACAGCGAAGGAAACATAAAAAAAAAAAAAAAAGATTATTGTTCTTGTTTTCGGTCAAAGTGTCAAAGCTTTTTTTTTTCCCTTGTCAAGTTACGCTACAAAATATAAAAAATTGTCGTAATAATCGTACAGCTATGAAAAGACTGTCAACAAAGTTCTACTTACTAACAAAACCTTTGCTAAGCTCGTCTCACTTCTCTGCACTCGCAAGCTAATACTCGCGCAGCTAACGTTGCTAACCTCGCTAACGTTGCTAACCTCGCTAACGTTGCTAATCTCGCTAACGTTGCTAACCTCGCTAACGTTGCTAACCTCGCTAACGCAGCTCCCAGCCAATAAGAGACGGATACATGAGTGATATAGTGTTTGGGGGCCCGAGAAGAAGCTAATGCAGTTCTGGGAGCATCCAGCAGGGGGCAGGAAGTAACATGAAAGCTAGCAAAGTTGTCCCCAAATCTTTGGGGGTGCGTAGTCCTCCATTTGGTGTCCTCGCTCCTACGGCGCGGTGCCCTGGACGTCGGCGTCGAGCGCCGTACCCGCGTCGCTCGTCCCCGACTTGGGGGGAAAAGCGGCGGCTCGCGTGGCGCTGTCGTAGGACGGCGGGGACGAGGTGGAGGACACCGTCTCGGAGCGCTCCGCCCCGAGCAGCCCCGAGCCGTAGTTCTGGCGTATCATGGTGGCGATTAGACCTTCCTTCTCGGGCGCCTCCTCCTCCTCCTCCTCCTCCTCCCCGTCCTCGCCGTCGGCCGCCCGGTCCCCGCCCGGGGCCGGCCCGTGTCGCGGCGTGGTGATCTGGCGGTAGAGGTAGGAGGCGGCCTTCATCTGGCGGCGCACCAGATGGCGGCGGTAGCAGCGCTGGATGACGGCGGCCGAGACGTCCTCCTGCTTGCGGCGGAGCGTGGTGGTGATGGGTTCGTAGGAGATCTTGGACGGGTTGGCCATCATGAACTTCTCCTCCATCTGCTGCTTGAGGGCGTCCATCTCGCCCGACTCGCCCAAAACGCGCTTGGTGAAGGCGAAGAGGATGTCCAGGCAGTGGATCTTGTCCCCGCTGACCATGGGCAGGTCCATGGAGATCAGCTTGATCTTGTTGGGCTTGCCGATGCGCAGCGGCTCCGACAAGGAGTCGGCGAAGTCGGACAGCTTGGCGTACTCGATGAACTGCGTGGCCTCGGGGTCGAACTTCTCCCACACCTCGTAGAACATCTCAAAGTCGTCCTCGCTCAGCGGCTCCGTGCTCTCCTCGGTGGCCACGCTGAAGTTCTCCAGGATGATGGCGATGTACATGTTGACCACGATGAGGAAGGAGATGATGATGTAGGTGACGAAGAAGGTGATGCCCACCGAGGGGTTGCCGCAGTTCCCGCGCTGGGTGGTGCCCGTCTGCGGCACGTGCGGGTTGCACTCCTCGGGCGAGTTGTTGAGGATGGGGCTGAGCAGGCCGTCCCAGCCCGCCGAGGTGGTGATCTGGAACAGGCAGATCATGCTGTTGCCGAAGGTCTCGAAGTTGAACATGTCGTCGATGCCCGCCTGCCGCTTGACGTAGGCGAAGTTGGCCATGCCGAAGATGGCGTAGATGAACATGACCAGGAAGAGCAGCAGGCCGATGTTGAAGAGGGCCGGCAGCGACATCATCAGCGCGAAGAGCAGCGTGCGGATGCCCTTGGCGCCGCGGATCAGCCGCAGGATGCGGCCGATGCGCGCCAGGCGGATCACGCGGAACAGCGTCGGCGACACGAAGTACTTCTCGATGATGTCGGCCAGCACGATGCCTGCGGACATGACATCGCGCGCACACGCGCGGTTGATGTAACGGGTCAATCATGTTTGATTTGTCCCCAGGGACCCCCCAAATGCCCCCCCCCCCCCCCCCTGCCGGCGCTGATTGCCGCCGTTACCTTCACCTCCCCCCAGGCGGCCTCGTCTAAGTGCGCGCACACACGCACCCACACACTTCATCACACACTTGTAGCGAGCTTACAGGAGGAAATGAAAGATGAACAGTGATGGCTCAATAAAGCGCTTAGGGTGTGTTTGTTTGTTCAAAATAAGGTTACGGCTTCGAAGTACGGTTTCAAATTAGGGTTACAGTTCCAAGGTAATCATTTGAAGTTTTAAATTTAAACCCTCCCACTAGTTTGAGAACCTAATTTGAAACCCTACTTGGAAAACCCCCAACCCTTCATTGAAAGCATACTTTAAAATCCTAACCTTATTTTGAAACCCTAACACTAATTTGAAACCCGACTTTGAAACATTCTGACAGTGTACCTGTTATAAAATGTGACCCTACTTAAAACCCTATTTTGAAATCCTAGCCCGAATTTAAAACACTAAGCCGAGTTGAAAACCCAAACTTTAGACCCAACCATTGAAATCCTAATTTGAAACCCTAACCCTTGTTTGAAACCCCAACACCAATTTGAAAGTGAAATTTATTTACAAAGCCCTTCATCACAAGCGTTTCAAAGGGCTCCACCTGATTTGAAACCCTACTTTGAACCCTCAATTTCAAAACCTACTTTGAAGGCCCTACCCCAATGTCAAACCCAACCCTAATCCTGATTTGAAACCCTAATTTGAAAAACCGTTACCCTTAAGTCACTCCATACTTTGAAACCCTAACCCTTCTTTTGAAACCCTAATCATGATTTCAAACCCCGCTGTGGCTCAACGACGCTCGGAAAGGCCGAAGCACGTACCGACGATGGAGAGGATGACGACCACGAAGTCGAAGATGTTCCAGCCCACGGTGAAGAAGTAGCAGCGCAGCGCCACGATCTTCATCATGCACTCGGCGGTGAACACCACGATGAAGGCAACGTTGATGTTGTTGAGGACGCGCTCCATCTGCGGCGACTGCTCGTCCGTCTCCACCATCATGGTGATCATGTTGAACAGGATCAGCACCATGATGATGATGTCGAACGCTTGCTTGGCCACCAGGTCGAAGAAGAAGCCCTGCACGTCGTTCTGGCGGACAAAGAGGACCGACGTCACCTTTATGCTGCGTTGACATGCCGGCTATTTTTTTATTTATTTTTTTGCTTTGACATGCCAGCAAAATAATATGACTCCGTCATATATTCTTTATCCTCGGCGAAGCACGACTAATGCTAGCGCCGCACTGATGATATGAGAGCAGTTGAGACGTCTCAATCAATTGTTTTTTTTTTGTGAAGGCTGGGATGGACCAGTTGAACTTTTGTGAAGAAAATACCCAAGCTTTGTATTTAAAACAAGTCCACTAGCTTAAGGCTAATGCTAAATAGCATCTACGTGGCTGTGCTATAACAGTTCAGGCAACGGATTGAATACAAAAGGTATATAATTACATAACAATATATAACAACAATAACAATATATGACAGTACTCGCAGTCATATATTCTTTATCGTCTGCAAAGAACGACTAATCTTAGAGACACACTGGTTACGGATGACGTCATTACTGTATGACTTTATTAAGTGCGATGATTGTGGAGTGCTAGTTTTCCTTATGCAAAACTAATTAATGACCTTTCTATTCATTTCAATGGGAAAAGTGGATTTGAGTGTTTTAAGGCGCCACGGCACTATTTGAGACCAACTAATTGAGTACAGCAATGGTTTTTTTTCAAATAGGTTCTCATTTGTGGTCAGTGTGAGGTGGCCCTGTTCGTACCAGAGGTCTGGGGATGGGCTTCTGGGGCTTCTTGGAGCCCAACTTCTTCATGGCGTTGTAGTATTTCTTCTGTTCCTCCGTCATGAAGATGTCCTGGCCCCCTAAGTGCAAGCGACACGCCACCACAGCGTTATTTTCATCCTGCTGACACAGCATTTTTTTCCACACGATTTTTCTAATAAAGAGCAAATGACGACATTTTTCCAAATAAGTTTTGCTTTTCATTTTTTCTCTCTTTTATTTTCATCCTGACACCAAAAAGCAAGCTGGCGAAGACGTGGCTCAACATGGGGTGGACCTAGAAGTTTGACTCCGCCCACACGAATACAGCAAAAGGTGTCAGTCGATAAAAGGTGTCAGTCGATAACATTTTTCAATCGTAATTAATTGCATGACTTCAGTAATTAACTCATAATTAATCACAAATTAATTGCACATTTATGTATATTTATTAAATATATACTCTATATATTTATTAAATAAATATATATATATATATATATAAATTAAATAAAATCAAAATTTAAATGAATTAAAATGAATGAATTAAAAATAATTAGATTCAATTCAATTAAAAAATAAGTTGACAAATGTGCACTTATCTTCCTCTTCTGCTGGTTGAAGTTGTCGATGATGACGCCGATGAAGAGGTTGAGGGTGAAGAAGGAGCCGAAGATGATGAAGATGACGAAGTAGAGGTACATGTACAGGTTGATCTCCTTGATGGGCTGCTCCTCCACCTGCGCGACACGCCCCCCTCCACATTTCAACTTCCTGCCATTGTGATGACATCACCGCATGACATGTTGGCCGGCGCGACTTACGGCTCGCGAGTCCACCGCGGCGTACATGATCTCCATCCAGCCTTTGAAGGTGGCCTTCGACACAAAACAACACAACGTCACGAAAAAAACAAGGGTTGGGTTTGAAGACTGACTTGAGGATTTCAAAGGAAGGTTTCAAGCCATCAAATTGAGGTTCCAAGCTAGAATTAAGGTTTCAAGCCAGACAGATTCAATATTAGGGTTTTTACTGTCGTTAGGGAATCCAACTTGGTTACGTTTTTAAATTAGGTTATCAAGACAGGGTAAGGACTTCCATTAAGAGTTAGAGTTTGAAATGAGGATTTCAAGCCAGGGTGACGTTTTCAAGCCTGAGTTAGGGTTTCAAACAAGGGTAAGGTTCGAAATGAGGTTTTGTTCAACGAAAGTCCCGCAGAAGGTGAACGAGCGCTGAAATCGTCCAAGCCTCATCTGTCTGATCGCCACGGCAACAGCCGTCAACACATCCTTATATGGACTTCCTTGCCACTGACAAACTTTCAACGGCAGAGCTGCTAATGGAAGGGCAGCCGGGTTGCCACGGCGACCAGGCAAACACGGAGGGATGCTGAGCCGCCCGTCGTCAAGGCGACGGCACTCATTCAACTTCCACACGCTTGTGAATCAACGCGTTAGCCATCTCTTCTCCTCCGTCCTTCCTCTTTTTTCCACTTCCTGTTTTTCTTCTAATCCTCCCTTCCTTCCTCCTCCTCGTCCTTTCGCTCTCATGTCTGCCTACTTAATGCCTCTAAAAATAAAAGCCTCTCAGGGCTGATTGACTGGCGGCGCGCAGGACGCCCGCGGCGGCGGAGAACCGCGAGGGATGCGGCGGCCATGAGGGAAAATGTCTCGCTTGAGTTCATTTAGTGCAGCGGGAGGAGAGAAGATGGAGGGAGGAGGAGATGAATAAAAACCGGACAGACGTTAACTGACGTGGCAGAAGAAGGAAAGAAGATGAAGAAGTACAGAAGAAGGTGGACAAGATGGAGATGAAGAAAGTTGGAAAAAGGGTGGAAAAGGCATGATGGGAGGAGGACAAGAGACGAGAGAAGAAAATGACAAGAAGGAAAGAAGGAAAAAACAGAAGAGGGCAAAGAGAAGTGACAGAATAAAAATGGACAGGAAAAGAAGAAGAACGAGTAGAGGAGTAGAGAAGAACAAGGAGAGAAGAAGAAGAACGGGTAGAAAAGAAGAAAGAGAGAAAGAAAAAATATACAGAAAGAAAAAGACGAAGAAGGCGACCGCCGAGCCGCGACTCATTTGCAAGCCGCCGGCGTTGCCGTGGCGACGGGCGCGCTCACCACTTGCAGCAGGGCCAGGTAGCCGGCGCCCACGTTGTCAAAGTTGACCTTGACCTTGGTCCAATAGTAGAGCGACGTGTCGTTGAGGGCCTGGCACTCGGACTTGTTGTTGATGAAGGCGGCGTCGTAGCTGTGGCCCGTGCGGTTGACGCAGCGGCCGAACTTGCCGGCGAACAGATTGACGCCCATGATGCTGAAGATGAGCCAGAAGATCAAACACACCAGCAGCACGTTCATGATGGACGGGATGGCGCCGATCAGCGCGTTCACCACCACCTGCAAGAACGCTCGCCAATATGGAAAAAACGGTCCAGCGTTTGTTCACAAGCGTTGCTATGGCACGAGTAAACTTCTTCACTACTAGTGCTATTTTGTCCTACTAGTGGGCAATTCGACTTTTTCTTTTCCTTCATTTATTTTTCCTTTCTATTACAACAGCCTTCAACGTGAATTTACATCCATAAACTTGACTCGTAAATGACTGTGCTGCACTAGTAACACTACTAGGCCCAACGAGTAGGCATGCATCAAGCACTAGTAGCCTCCTTAACAAGGATACCGATTTTTTTTTTTAAATTCCATATCCTTGGTATTCACTTTAAGGGTAAGGAACTAGCATGTACTAGCACACTCTTTGCCGTCACAAGACAATCCAATGCACTAGTAGAATGACTAGGTACCATTACATATCTGTGCAAAAGTCAAGTAGTAAACATGTAGTGCTTCATATGTCAACAAGTACACAGTTCTGTTCCACTAGTAGCAACATGTCATCCTACAAGTATGCTAAAGTTGTCCTACTAGTGAGAACTAAGAGTGTAATAGTACTTGAACCCGATGTTGGAGATCAAGGCATACATTTTTGAAAAGCTTTAGGCCATTTGAGCATTCACTAGTAGCATGCGGTAGTCAACTAGTGCACAGACATGTAAAAAATGCTCTAACTTACTAGTTAGGTTTAATTGCAGGTCAAAAGTGCACAAGAAGCGGTACAGTAGTTGCTACTAGTGCGCTGAATTGTCTTTCAAAGAATGTACTAGTTCAAGGACCTTCATTTAAATGTACATCGAGGAATAACCAGTCAAATGGATTTCCTTACCCGCATGCCCTCGAACCTGGACAGCGCTCGCAAGGGGCGAAGGGC
This sequence comes from Leptonotus elevatus, assembly GCF_054856555.1. Taxonomy (NCBI): domain Eukaryota; kingdom Metazoa; phylum Chordata; class Actinopteri; order Syngnathiformes; family Syngnathidae; genus Leptonotus; species Leptonotus elevatus. The sequence continues at coordinate 13,431,909 of NC_141259.1, read as the reverse complement.
CCGAAGCGTGCGCAGGGATTTGATGGCGGCGAAGTCGGAATAACCCAACGTGTTGGCCACCAGGCTCACTAGCGACACCTGCAGGAGACCACAAGCGGGACGCTTTGGATTCGCCAGTGCTTCTTCGCCCTTTGTTTTCAAACTTGTTAGCCTGTCTATGGCAATTCCCATTATGTGTTAGCATTAGCATTACGCTAGTAGCCTTAAAGGCTAAGCGACGTGTTTTTTTTCCCCTTTATGTTTAGTTTGACAATAAACTGCATTTCAAGATCTCTCCTCAATTGCATTTTTCCAAGCGTTTCAAGACGTCGGTGACGCCAACTTACGTCCACGATGAGGAAGTCGAGCCAGCACCAGTAGTTGGTGAAGTATTTCTTGAAACCGTACGCCAGCCACTTCAGCAGCATCTCCAGGATGAAGATGTAGGTGAAGATCTTGTCCGCGTACTCCAGCATCACCTTCACCACCTTCCGCTGCTCGATGTAGATGTCCTCGAAGGCCTGACGACGCAGAGGAGGACGGCGGGACGTTACGCGCGCGCAAGACGTGAGCGCGACTCCAAAAAAAAGTCTTACCAGCGCGCCCGAGCTGAGCAGGATCATGAAGATGATGAAGGACTCGAACCAGCTGTGCTCCACGATGTGATAGCACGTCTTCCTCAAGCGCCACCACACCTGGCCCAAGCCTGACGTTGTGTCCACGTCGCAGCACTTGAACCTGGACACGCACACTGCAAAGACACACACGCAAACTATATGTTACTTAAGAGACGAGGGGTCTGAAACCTGCGGCTCTGGAGCCACATGTGGCTCCATGAAAAAAATTGTAGATTTTTTTTTTTTGTACATATTTATTTATATAAAATATTCTTTAAATTAATTAATGATTAAGATAAAAAAAAAAAGAATAATTCAATATTATTATTATTATTATTTTAATTGTCAGAAAAAGAGTGATGAAAGGTGGATTAAAAAAAGTTTTAAAAATGAGAACAAAATTTTAAAAAGGCAGAAAATAAAATATACCATCAACTATAAAATTTCCAACAACGAAAGAAAGGCATAGAATTACCATAAAATATATTTGGAATTGTCAAAAAGTCAGAACATTTATTAAAAAAAAAAACATTCAAAAAGTAAATATAAAAAAGTCAAAAAACAAAAGAAGAAATCCCGAAAATTACCATAAATGTCCACAAGATTGTCAAAAAGGCAGAAAGGTCAGAAATAAACATAAAATGACCAAAAAAGGAAAAAGAGACACAAACACTGACAATATGTCCATAAAATTGCCAAAAATGTCAAATAACTAAATACATGTAAATAAATTATTTGCCATCAAAAGCTAAATGTATTATTGTCAAAGTCTGCTTGAGACACTTCAAAGATTTTTTAAAATTGAAATATATATTTATATAAAATCACTACACATTAGAAAATTAGCACAAAATGGCCAACTCACTAGATAGGTCACTGTACAGAAACGGTCACTTTCCAAGATGGTTACCGAGTTGCCACGGTGACCGCAAAGGACGGCCACCGAGCTGACAGGATGAGCAAGAAGAAGCCATTTGGGTCCTCGTGACTGATGACATCATCACCCACTCTCATGGGCCCTCCCCGCTGATTGCCAGTGTAATTAAAGCTGCGTTGCCGCGGTTACTAATTGGCCTGATGGTGATTTAAAGCCGCGCCACTCAATCAGCCCGAGCACTTGTGCCGGGTGACGGGAAGACCATAAACGCCTCTGCCAAGCCGTTGAGCATTTCTTCGATATCCGACGGAAAGGTCCGTGTGTTAGTGCGCTCTTTGTCCTTACTCGTAGGACAATTCAGTGATATTTCTCTGCGCTTAGCACAGATGTTAGCAGAGATGTTAGCAGAGAGAGAGAGAGAGGCTAACTGCTTGCTACTACTTCTACTAGTGAAGTGTTAGCAGAACTAGAATTTTATAACGTCACTGGCGGTGATGCTAATAACATGCTACTCTAATAGAACCACTTTTTTTTTCAGCTAGCATGCTATGCTAAATATGAAGCTACATTAGCTTAGCGAGTGCTGTGATTTTTTTTTTTTTAATTGTGCCCACCGTCTGGCAACGTGCACACTTAAATGCTGAATATAACCGAGTCACTTCCAATCTAACTTAGTTACTTTTGAAATCAAGTAATCCGTAAAGTAACTACGCTAGGCTTGCACTCAGAACCACGGTCCAGTTCTCAGGTCACCTCTGGTGCTATGCACATGAAGGAGAACATGTCAGTGAACACGACTTGCTCGTGGGCACTGCGACACGCTTCCGCCTGACACGGCATCAAACACACGCACACACCCTCTTGATGGCATGCATGTGTGGCGTCACATCAGCCAAAGAGCTGGCATTTAGCGACCTAATGAGGCAGCTAATCTAACGATGCTATGTGTGTGTGTGTGTGTGTGTGTGTGTGTGTGTGTGTGTGTGTGTGTGTGTGTGTGTGTGTGTAGGTGTGTGTGTGTGTGTCACCGAGGTTCATTGGGTCCTCCTCGCCGCATGTGAGCAAATCCATGTGATCTTTCTGCATATGTGTGCGTTCTCAATGATAACACGCACACGCCAGTCAATCATTCTGCCAGGCTAACACGAGCGGCTAATGCTAACACGAGCGGCATCCTGCGTTTTCCAGTCCACCGATGAGTAAGATGGCGTGAGCTCAGCATGGTCACCGGTCACCGGTCACTACCACGTTTGCTACGAGTTGCGCGCCATTCTCACCCAACTCACTTCCACTGTCAACACAAAAATGCTATATTAGCTAATGCTAACAACTTTATAGTATAGTGGATAGTGAAAATTTGTGGGCAAAAAAGATTTATGGTTTCCTACGGGGGCTACAAGATGGCGGCAAAGCACTACTTGTGTCAAAACGAAACACCAGCAGCATATTTCCTTGACACCAGCGCGCCACCAGATGGCGCCGACGCAATGTTACAGTTGTCCCTCGCCATTTTGCAGGCTTACAGTGTCACCGATTTTTAAATCGTACTAAATGTTATCTACGCCTTTTGAAGCCACACACATTCAAAGTCACCGATATACCATGTAGCTAGTGAGGATAGCGACCCCAAGTGGCCCAAAAAAATCACTATGGTGAAAAGTTAAAACTACAGCAACTGCATTTGCTTTCAAATGCAGAAAGTAAAAGTAAAATAAAAGTGTAAAAATAAATACATAAGCAAAGTACAAAAATATAACTTATGAACCACAAACAAGTATTCGTACTCGCATACATGCATGTACGGCGAATGTGCAAAGTTGCAACAAATAAGCCGAGCTCAGCAGGGGTGCGCGTGTGTGTGTGTGAGTGTGTGCGCGCGCGCGGCGCTAGCGGCAAGCGAGCGAGGCGTTCTTCATCACAAGTAGAAAAACAAGATGGTGACCTTCACTTATCTCCAAGCTTGCTCAACACTTGCTGGGATTTTCCCGCTCAGCTGACCTTTTCTGCCTGCGACGTGAATAATTAGCGGCGGTGGCGCACCACACACACGCACACACATACAAACGTGTACACAGCAGCTGGATGACATGCTGTAAACGTTTGTTGATTGATTTTGACGATCGATCGATGTATCGGAAGCGGACGCAGCAAGCAAGCCGGGTCGCCGGCGGCGGCGGCGGCCGCTGGACCAAGCGGACGTCCTGCCAAAGGGGGAGGCCTCGGCGGGCTCCAGATGGCCACAAACACACACACTAATTTGAACACACACGCGCATGAAAACACAAAAACATACCCGAAAAAAAAAAAAGTTGTTGGTAGTTTAGTTACTTGTTATGTTTTATGTTGATGATTTCATAAAATGTATCTTGTGCATTTCTTATTTTTGGGATGGGGGGGGCGCCACAATTCGTATTGCCTGCCCCCCCCCAATCATGATCATGGCGCGACACGAACAGCTGCTGCTGCTCCAGTCTCAGAGGTTCCCTCAGCAGCGGGGCCGGTGCTGAGTCAGCTGCTGCCGGTACTGATCTGCTGTGACGAGCCAGGACCCAACGGTGCCAGGAGGCGGTGCCAGGGGGGGCGGTGCCAGCGCCGCCAGTAGGTGGCGCTGTGCCACACGTTAACGTGTTTTCTGCTAAATCTTCTCCGGGCAGAGCACTCATTCAGTCTTCCAAACAAAAACGTTCAAAAATGACTTTTTTTGCAATGGTGCTAAGAAGCTAAGGAAATATCGAACACCAAAAGAGAATTTAATTAAAGGAGCTGATTTGATATACTATGATAGTGTTGCGTGTTTAAAAAGAAAAAAAAAAAGTCAGATTTTCTTTTTTTTTGCCAACATGGATGACAGTCACAATGTCTAAAAGTATTTAAAAATGTTCAAAATGTAATTTTCGAAATTTTTTATTTAATCAAGAGTACCCTGATCTCAATTGTTTTATTTTTTCCCGACGCTCCGCTGGAGTGAAGCCGCGCGGTCTTCCGTGTGGCTTTGAACCAGAAAAAAAGCACCGACGGCAGTCAAAAATGTGGATTCATCGCATGCACGCCGCGTTCTCAGCCGGGTGGCCCGATTGTGTCGCGGCCATTTTGTCAAGCCACGGCAAACACTTGCGCATCTGTTACAATTCACTCAGGACCACCAACATCATGAAAAGTGCCAATCACCAGCACCACGCATTCTTATTACGAACACAATACGCACAATACGCAAAAGTCACGGAAATAATAAGAATGCAAAATGTGTTTCTTTGCGACGAGCAAAGGCAAGAAAGGGAGTTATGTACGTAAATAAAAGGCGTGAGGCTGCCGAGTCAGGAGGGAACGCAGGTGCGGCTCTCACCTGGAACGCCTCCATAAATCTCCCCGTGAAGGGATGAGGTCGAGGGGGCGGGGCTCCCGCCGATGACATCACACTCGTCAGCCGTTTGCGTCGGGGAGTCAACTCGCTGACTGCGCAACTAACCGCAAAAGCATTTTGTCACCCCAGCGATGATGTCATCAGCGTTTCGTGAGGTAACCACGTACAATGCTTTTCTTTGTATGTTTTTACTTCTATTTATGTAAATGAGTACTTTTACTTTTGCCAGACTTCTTTTGCAACTTCTGATAAGCACATTGGTTGTAATGTGTGTGTGTGTGTGTGTGGACACGGCTTACGATCAGGAAAACAGTTTTCGGGGTCCATGGCCTCTTCGGCCAACTCGGAGTACTCGTCTTCCTCGTCTCCGGGCTTCCTCAGGTCCACCGTGCTGCCCTCTGATAGGCTGATGTCGTCCTTCTGCCGAGCACATGACCACGCGTCACCATGACAACATCATCATCAACATCATCGTCCTGTATTGTGTATGGGGATGACAGCGTGTGGATTATTTCATGTCAAGACATGACAACACACGTGTGCGCACGTGTGTTTGCATGTAACAAGGGCACGCACGCACGCGCGCGAGCGCACGCACACACACACACACACACACACACACACAGAGGAAAAAATAATGCAAAAAAATATATAGAAATAATTTCTTATTAATAATTAATCACAGATTTTTTTGTTAACTGTACTATTATTTACTAATTTTAATATGACATTTTTTTTTACAAAATAGAAAAATTAGATTAATAAAAAAATAATAAATACAATTTTTGCCATTTTAGGAAAAATTAATGCAGGATTGTTGATTATTTTATCATAGATAATTGAGTAAATTAATCCCAAAATTTTTTTGATGTGAAATGTTACATTTGACCAATATTATTACATTCTTTACAGTATATCAATTAAGCAATTAAGATAAATTAATTTAAAAAAAACAACACAATTTATTTACCCAATTTTAGGCTACAAATGCAATAAAACAGTAAGCGTGTTGTTGCTGTCTGAAGGTCGTTTGAAGGTTAGAGAACGTTTTTGATGAGCAAATCAAAGCTTTGTTACTGCAGACGACACCTGCACGAGGGTCAAAGGTAACCCTCCGCCGACGGGGGCAACAGAACACACCTGCTGTTTGGCTTGCATGAGCTTAGCATTAGCTTAGCACGAGCGTCAACCTCATCTTCTTCCGGAAGGCTTAAATGGACCAATGATTGTTTGGAAGACAACTAGACGGGCCTGAACTTTAACCTGTCAGTTGATTGGCTAACAGACTTTGTGACATCACAAGGGCCGGACGCTGAACAACTTCCTCCCAGGAAGTCGGAAGCCAAGTGAGACAACAAACCAGGTGCGCCAGATGATTAAAGATGACATAATCATAATTAACTTAGTCAGCGTGCGCACACACACACACACACACACACCCACACACACACACACAGAGCATGACACAAATCTGTCGTTTCATGTTAGACGCAAAGAAGTATCTCCTTCTGCGCGCACACACACACAGATACACACAAGTCGCGAGTTACCTCGTCCTGCTCGCCGTCGTCTTCCTGCGAGTCGTCGCTTCGGTCCTCTTGGTCCACCTCCTCGTCCTCGTCCTCTTCGTCCTCCTCCGGGAATTCCACGTCGGATTCCCCGGGGGCGATGGGCACGCTGATGGTGAGGTTGGGGTTTGTCATGTAGCTGTCGTCTTCGGGCGCCACGTACTTTTCCACGTGGCGTCCTGGAAGGTGGAGGTGAAGGTTAAGGGGCGCGGCGTGGTCGTGGCAGGCGGGCGCCGTACCTATGACGGCGCCGTTGACCTCGGCGTGGACGCTGCTCAAACGCTTTAGCTTCATCATGGTTTTAGCCTCTTTGCGCTTCTGCCGTCGGCGCTTCAGGTTCCCGTTGAAGAAATCCACTACCTGCGAAAAAGAAGGCATGAGTTATTTTTGTTATTTTTTTGCGGCTAGAGCAGTGCTTCGCAATAATTTTTTTGTTAATATAATAATAATAATAATAAAATTGTCTATAAAATTGTAGAGGCACAAATCCTCCGTTCGCAGTCTCTGACAATGAGAGCGCCACTGCCACCTACTGTAGTGGATGTGTAATTACAGTTTGTTCTAGTATGGCAAAAACAAAAAAAACATCTTTTCTGGGGGGGTCACAACCCACCCCACCTCACCCTTCTTTGAGAAGGACTAGGCTAGAGTGAAGTAAAGTGCTTTCCCACCTGACGGCGGCACCAGGCCAGGCCTCGGCCGATCCTGTGGATGGCGATGTGGAGGTTGTTCATCTCGCCGTCGTCGTCGGGCGCCGACAGATTGTCAGAGCTGAAGCTGCTGAGGAGCAGCGCCAGGAACAGGTTCAGCAACTGGGGACACACACATTGACGACAACTGCTGAGCCATGTAGCATGTGGCGTGTAGCTTAGCATGTTAGCATTCATTCTAACTGACACATACAACACTGGTCAGTGAGAAAGATTTGCCAGCGTGTGTGTTTGTGTGTGGTCTGTGTCAACATAAGTGACCTTTAGCATGTAGCTTAGCATGTTAGCCATCATGCCAAAATGCCACACGTACAATTATCAGAGAGAAAATTTGAAGGTAGCTGCGATTTTTGAGTGTGCGTGTTTCTGTGTGCCAGACAACGCGACAGAGCAACTCAATGCACAATTACATAAATATTGGATCCAGAAGCTTCCAGTTGTGTTTGTGTAAGAAGAAACCGGGCCAGTGGGTCAATATCTGCGACCCGATCGGGTCTGTGTGTTTTGTGTATCGACGTCATCAGCCAAGTGTCAGTGTGTGTGTGTTTTGTTTGTGAGATCCTGCCACCACATGTCAGATGTGGCTGACCCAAAATACCGCCGTGTGATTGGAGGACGGGCAGCAACAAATCGATGCCGTTGATTGGCCCGCAGAGCAACACGGCCAGCAGACCGTGACCTATGACCTGACGCGAGCCAACGCATGTCTACAAACAAGCATGCGTCTTACCTCCCCCAAGGAAGGCAGAAAATGATTTGCAGGATTACAGTGAAGGACATTTTCATACTCATTTAAAAGTTGTTTACATCACATTTCTCAGCCAGTAATGAGGGAACATGAAAGACAAAATATAGAATGTGAGTGTGCGTGTGTGTGCGTATAACGCGTACTGATCTTGTTGTGACTTTGCTAGATGAAATGTGTTTTTTATGTCACTGCGATTTAAACAAACCTCTCCGTGTGAACTCAGTAAAGTTCACCTCAGGTAGTCTCTTTCTAACGCAAACACGCACACACGCAAGCACAGGTGCGGGTGATAAACGAGCAGTGAGGTGATCTGTTTTTGGTGTTCCTCCTCATCACAACAACGTGCTGTGAACAAACCCCCTGGGAAGACGGTGCGAGAGGAAGTTTGTAAGGTGGGAGGACGGGGGGTGGGGGGGAGAGAGGAGGATGAGCAAGAGGGGGGAGAGTGGAGGGAGTACAAGGAAAAGGGGGCCGGGGGATGGACACGGAAGAGAAGGGAGGAGGAGAAAGAGGAGGAGCAGGAGGGAGGACAAGGGAGAGGTGGAAGAGAAATGAGGACGAGGGGGAAGAAGGATGAGGAGGGAGGAAAAGAAGGGATGAGGAGTGAGGAGAAGAAAGAGGAGTGAGAATGAGGAAGAGGAGCGAGGATGAGAACGAGGAGGACGAAGAGGGAAAACGATAATGAGGAGGATGAGGAGGCAACAAATGGAGGGAAGAGGAGAATGAGGAGAGAGGAAAAGAAGAGAGGATGAGGAGTGAGGAGAAGGAAGGTGAGGGAGAATGAGGAAGAGGAGAACGAGGACAAGGAAGGACCAAGTGGGAAGACAAGGATGAGGAGGGAGGGAGAAGAAAGAGGAGCTAGAATGAGAAAGAGGAGGATTAGGATAAGGGGGGAGGGGAGAGGAGAGGATGAGAAGGAGGAGGACGAAGAGGGAAAACGATAGATGAGGAGGATGAGGAGGAAGGAGAAGAAATGATGAGGGAGAATGAGGAGGAGGACAAGTGAGTGAGAGGAGAGAGGATGACAATGAGGAGGACCAAGAGGGAGGATGAGGAGGAGAAACAGGAACCAAAGTTTGTAGCATGCGACTAAATGCCTGCTTCGTGGCCATGTTCAGCGTGATTGCCTTCACAGCGGGCCGGCTCCCTCCTTGTCAAAACGTGAAAAAGAGGAGGAGGAGGAGGGCGAGGAGGGACGAGGAAGAGGAGGGTGGCGTCGCCCGGCGTCGGGAGGCAGGTGCTCAGCAGGTGAACTGCTTGCTCAGGGAAACGCGTTCACCTGCTCGTTTGTCATAAGCAAGAAAGAGCAAACTAAACATCTGCTCACCTGCCGCAGCTGAACACGCGCGCGCGCGCACACGCACACACATTTGTGTCCGACATATTCATTCATTGGCTCGGGTCAGCCCGTCCCCTGCAGGAGGAGATAGAGTTGCTGCCGCTGACAGCAGAAGAATAAGTGTGTGTTTGTGCGTGTGTGTGTGTGTGTTTGATTAGCACACACCACCGTCCGCCCCAATCTGCTTTGAGCTACCACAATGGAGACAAACACACGCACACACACACACGTGCGCGCGCGCGCACACACACACACACACACGCACACACACACGCGCGTTGATACAATGATGGAAGTGCAGACATGTGACAGCTTCATGGGGTAAATTTCATAGAAAGCTGAGCTACTGTGTGTGGAAAGTGTGTGTGTGCGTGCGTGCGTGTGCGTGCGTGTGTGTGTGTGTGTGTGTGGAGTGGAAGATGATAGGCGAGCTCGTTATCCACAGAAAAGAAATCTCTCCTCTATGCTCTTCATTTCGAGCAAGATGAGCTGCTGAGTGTGCACGTGTGTGCGTGTGCCTGTACGTGCGCACAAACGGCTAAAAAGGAAATGTTGACAAATAGGAATTTCTCTAATGGTGGAGCCAACAGATACTTGGTAGAAAAAAACTTTAAAGAAACGACGTAAACATTAGAATTACATTTATACAAGTATTTTTGGGAAACTTTGTACTATCAGTACCCAACCCTTGAATAGTCACTGATATCAAGTACTGATACATAAAATTTATATTAAACCACTGATAGATCATTTTGACAAAACAGCTATAGCATATCTCAATATAGCATTATTGCTGGAAATTGAATAAAATCAATGGTCATTTTCCATTCTTCTAATCATTTTTAGTTCCTGATATCGTAAAACAACCACAAAAAAAGGTCAATACTGATATTGGCTGGCGTCACGAGTACCGATATCTTGTATCGGCACTCTCCATCTCCACATTCAGAAAATTTAAAAATTAAAAATTTAAAAATGAAGAAAACTTAATCGTAAGATGATTAAATGCCAAATCTTAATGAATCGAACGTTGACACAAAATATAAAGCGAAAGGAACTACATTTTAATTAATTATTTATTCACAAGTGTTTTGAAGAGAAATTCACTTATTTCCACATTTAGAAAAACAATTTATTAATTTTATTTTTTTTAACTAGCCTTGCAGGTCGTGCCAAATGTCATTTTTAGTCACTGACAAACGCATGGTGGGCAACAAATGGCCCCCGGGCCGCAGTTTGGACACCACTGCTCTAATTGCATAAAGTACCTCGATACCGACACTGAGACGATATCAAAAACAAAAAAAATACATCCAGTCGGCAATTTCGATTTGATGCAACTGCCTTTTTAGAATCATGTATACTCAACAACAACAACAACAACAAAATCCCTGCCTGGATTCTTCCACAGCAAATCTTTGTTCCAGCCATTCGAGCCTGTCTCTAAACGTGATGATGAAGCAGTTGAAAAGGTCTCGTGGGGTGGAGGGAGGGAGGGAGTGGGGGTCGGAGGAGGAGGGGGGAGGCGGGGGGGGGGGCATTGAGGGAGCGCCGGGAACAGACTCACCACCAGATTCCCGATGACCATGACGAGCATGAAGACGAGGAGGCAGAGCGGCTGCCCGGCGACCTCCATGCAGTCCCACATGGTCTCGATCCACTCGCCGCACAGCACGCGGAACACGATGAGGAAGGAGTGGAAAAAGTCCTTCATGTGCCAGCGAGGCAGCGAGCAGTCTTTGGAGATCTTGCACACGCAGTCCTGAGGGGAAGTGGGGTGAGAGGTCACAACGGTTGTCTCCCCGGGGGACCCGCATTATAACCGACTGTCCAGATCCACTTTAATTTCGTTAACAAAACTAAAAGGAAAATATTTTCGCTAACTACCATTTTTCACCGGAGGAAAACTAGAAAAACGAGACTAAAGCCCCCCCCAATCAGTATGCATTGTCGTCGACTGTTGAAGACGAGACGAAAACGTCATCCACTTAATAAAGACTGGACTATAATTTATGGACATTTTAGTTCATGAACAAAGACGAAACAAAAATTCGATGATTTTGTTGTTTATAACATAACATTAATCCGACGGCAATGACATTCCAACAACGCTAACTAATACTGACTAATTTACTAGCTCGTAGCATGTAGCCGTAGTTGTTGACATACTGTAATTGTGGGTGACGTTGTTTTTCAACAAAAAGAGGAAAGAAAATTTTATTAAATATTATGTGAAATAGTTTTCAATGTAAAAAGAGTCAAATGCCCTGACTAAAACTAGACTAAAACGTTGAGTTTTTGTTGACTAAATTTAACTAGACAAATAATATTAGGTTTTCTTGGACTAAAATAAAGACTAAAACTTGACTAAATAAAAACAGGATGAGGTTGACTAAATATGATCAAAACTAATAAGCTTGATTGAAACTGGACTAAAACTGAGACTAAATTTAAAAATGGCTGACAAATTTAACACCGTTGCGCACCTCCCCTCCAGCGTTAACTTTGACAAGAAATTTAGATTTAGTTTTAGTTATAGTCTTTGGACTAAAATAATTCAAGTTTGTCATAATTTTGTCATCTCGTTGTATTTTAGTTAGTGCTGTCAAAGTTAAAGCGTTAAATAATAAAATAAATAAAATATTGCATTAATCATATATTAACACAGATTAATCACGCTATTAATTTTGACCGCAGATTATCCTTTAGCTTGATTTGAAAGTAAAGGACATTCAGAATATTTGTTCTCGTCTAAATATTGGGGTCATTTTTTCTTTTCTTTTTTAATTATGCAAGTCATTTACTGATTAGAAAAAGAGGAGGATTCGAGCGTGGAGTGGATAAAAAAACGTGGAAGACATCTTCATGACAAGCCGGTCGCGACCCGCTCACCTGGTAGTTCTTGCCAAAGAGCTGCATGCCCACCACGGCGAAGATGAAGACGATGATGGCGAGCACCAGGGTCAGGTTGCCCAGGGCGCCCATGGAGTTGCCGATGATCTTGATGAGCGTGTTCAGGGTCGGCCACGAGCGAGCCAGCTTGAACACGCGCAGCTGACAGCCCGAGAGACGGAAAGACAAGATGAGGATTTTTGTCGCCGGCGATATTGCCGTGCGCGCGCGCGCCGAAGATGCCGCTCACCAGTCGAAAAGATCGGAGCACGCTGAGGCCTTCCACGTCGGACAGCCCGAGCTCCATGAGGCTGAGGCACACGATGATGCTGTCGAAGATGTTCCAGCCCGTTTGGAAGTAGTAGTACGGATCCAGAGCGATGATCTTCAGAATCATCTCTGCTGTGAAGATGCCGGAGAACACCTGAAACGTAACAATGACGACACTGTTACCTCCGCCAGGGAGAGCCGGACCACTCCTTTTTCATCATTCTTTTTTTTTTTTTTCACGTTCTACTACATATTTGACTGCATCAGGGATCTGTGGCTCTTTGGTCCCTCTCTCTCTGTGGATTTTATTTTTTTATATATATTTTTTTATTATCTTTTACTTCCCTTATTTCTATTTTTTTTTAAATAATATAAAAAAAATCTTTAAAAATGTCCACATTTTAAAGTTGTAAGAAAAAGAGAAAAAGTTGTCCATGAAATTGCCCAAAATTAGAATTGAAAAAAAACAAAACATAAAATGTCAGAAAACAAAAGAAAGGTAGAAATTAGCATAACATGTCCACAAAAGTGGCAAAAAAAGGCAGACAAAAAAGTAAAAAAAAATTGCCATAAAATGTCCCAAAAAGGAAGAAGTGGCTGGAGCTGATGGGAAAAAAAATTGGAGAAATTATCTTTTATTTTTTTTGATTAAATATTTTACTTAAAAACTAATAATTAAATATTCAAAAATGTCCACATTTTTAAGTTGCAAGAAAAAGAGAGACGAAAGGTAGATTTAAAAAAAAAAGTGTTGAAATTGCCATAAATAAGAACTGAATTTAAAAGGCAGAAAAGAAAATGTACCATAACCCATAAAATGTCCCAAAACAAAAGAAAGGTAGAAATGACCATAACATCCCCAAAAAATTTAGAAATGATCTTCTTCTTTTTTTTACATATTCATTGTTTGGATAAAATATTTTAGATAAAAAATTATAATTAAATAATCCAAAATTTCCAAATTTTTAAGTTGTAAGAAAAAGATAGACGAACGTCCATGAAATTGCTAAAAATGAGAGTTGAATAAAAAAGGTACCAAGAAGTGAGGCAGAAAATGACCAGAATATGTCCATAAAATTGCCAAAAATGTATGAAAAATGAAGTCTGAACGCCCCCCCATCCAAACTTGGAAGACGAAAGGTAGAAGAAAAATGAATGTGCGTATTGGATGCTGCTGTCATAATTTTGTGCTGCGTTCACTGTTTCCTTCATCTTCATTTGGCCTAAATGGCTCTTTTGCCAGCAAAGGTCGCTGACCCCTCAACTACACCATACGGATGCTATACCATTTTCCCATGTTCGCAATTTGCCAATATCTGTACTTGAACTTGAATACAGGGTGTGCGTACGAAAAGGGCGCTGCTGTCATCTGCAGTCATGTGACACGCTGCGCACAGTGCAGCGTCAACACACTTCTTCTTCTTCTTATGTGAACGCTGCAAACTTTCAAGCCATTGAGGTCTGAGAAATTGCAGAGTCATGGTGTCAGGCCGAGAGAGCGCTGCGCCGCTCAATTGTTAACTGGATAAATCCTGTAATCCCCACAGATGTTTGCAGTGCCTTTAGCTTGCCTTTTAGCCTTTCGGCTTGTTTGTCTATGTGTGTGTGTGCGTGTGTGTGTGCGTGCGTGCGTGCGTTCATGGAGGATCATGTCAGGAGATGACTGTGCTGAGACAATCAATGTCCACAATGTTGTTGGTAGCAGATGCTTCAAGGTTTTGAATTACCCTGCTATTGATGCTAATTTCTGAGAGCCGTCAATGGCGTTTTGCATTAAATGTTAGCATTTAGCTAGCCCACGTTCGTCATATGGTCTTCGGTATCTGGCGGATTTTCACCTATCACGGGTTTGACTGTAATGTATCTCCCGTGATAAGCAGGGAATAGCAAACTATGGCCAATTAGAGTCTCGCAATATATATACACATTCATCGAGCTGTTTTATTTCCTTAAAAAAAATCCCTACTATTAAATGTTTACGTTGTCGACCGCATAGATGAGCTTATAGTGAGCATTTATTAGTTCTTTTCTTATAGATTTTGTTTTCAAGAATCCGGAGATGCACAAATATTTTGTTGAATGTTGTACAATGACAATAAATTAATTAATTGTAAATTATTTTAAATACTACACATTAGCAATACAGTAGATCGCCACTGCCAGTCAGAATAGCGAAAGCCGTGTTTTACTGAGATTATAAATGCATTGGGGAAAAAATTTAACATTTTTTTTTTTTATTTGATTCTGATTTATTTTATTACAATTATTATAATTATTTTTAAATAATATTTACAATTATTATAAATATTTTATAATAATTAATTATAATTATTTTAAAATAAATAATAAATAATTATAATTATTATAAAATAATTAATCAATCGTTTAATGCGATAAGACTTTTAAAAAAAAAGAGAAAAAAAAACTATTTTAAGGAAAAAAGGAGCAACATGAATGCAAAAATGGCCTTTTGATCATGTAAATGCTCTATGTGGCCCACAGGTCCCAGGTGTCATGGTCCCGATATGCACGTATTGTTCCCCGAGTGCGTTACCAGGTTTCCGATACTGAGCATGCCATTGAAGTCGTCGGTCATGGGGTAGTGCTCCATGGCCATGAAGAGCGTGTTGAGGACGATGCAAACGGTGATAGCCAGGTCCAGGAAGGGATCCATCACCATGATCTTCACCAGATGTTTGACCTTCAACCACCAGGGGGAGCACTCCCACACCAGGTGGCGATGGGCGAAGGTGTACCAACACGGGTGGCATTTCTTGTGGGCCTCCTCCAGTTCTGAGCGGTCGGGTTACAAAACAATTACAAACACGGCTGATACCGTAACTGATAACAAATTTAAAAAAAATATGTTTTCATGAGCTTCAATACGCTAAAGTTGAGCATGTTAGAACTCAAGTAACCGTTAAACAACATTCCAAATAAGCTGCTGGCTGGGCTCACCTTCCATGGCGTCCGTCAGGTGGCTGGCGGCGCTGGGCGCCCGGCCCCGCCGCACCGAGCTCAGCGTGGACGCCGGCCGAGGATACAGAACCGTGCTGAGCTCCGTGCTTGAAGTGGGGACCTGCCACAGCCACAAGGAACACACGCTCACGTCAATGTCGCACAAAACAGGAGTCGTCGTTTGAGGGTCTGCTAAATCTTCCCTCCCGACAATCCCCTCTGATTTAGAGCGCCTCGTTGTCGGCCGCGAGTGCACGCGTGTCACGCAGAGAAAAGACGAGGAAGATGAAAAACGTTTTTTAAAAGGCTTCGCAACGGCATCGCTGCTTTAAGAGTGCCTCGTTGTCCACAACGACCAAGTGGATTTAGTCAGCATCCGCATCATCTGTTGCCATGGTGACAGCATTGAACACAAAACACACAATGTTTGACCTGACATAAAGCCCTCTTTTATGTGTGTGTGTGTGTGTGTAGGGCGTTGAGGTACGATAAGCAGGTAATGGCTGCAGTTCAGCGATTCAGAGAAGTCACTGCGTGTGTGCGTGTATTAGTGTACAAGTTTTTGACCGTGTGTGTGGCCACTTCATTAGGTACACAATCAAATGAGATTTAATGCAAGGGCTGCTTAATGCTCGCGTTTGATTGTGTGTATGTGTGTGTGTGTGTGAGAGTGTGTGCGTGTGCATGCATGCATGCGTGCGTATTTGTGTGTGAGTAAAGTGGCCACTTCATTAGGTACACAATTTCATGAGATTTAATGCAAGGGCCGCTTAATGCGGGCATTTGATTGAGGCTATCAGAGCATCTGCGTGTGTTTGTGTGCATGCATGAGTGTTTGTTTGCGTGTGTGTGTGTGTGTGTGTGTAAGTGGCCACTTTATTAGGGACACAATCTAATGAGATTCAAAGATGCGCTTAATGCTGACTTTTGATGCCCCAACTGTTGCATTGGTTTCGATTCCGATAAAGTTCGGAGCACGCAGCGTTCTCAAGGTGTGCTTGCGTAACATTTCCCGCCATCCAACGAGACATGACGCAGCGTCGCGAAGGTTACCAAAGGTCATCTCCCACGATGCTGCCGCCGCCTCCTCCTCCGTTCTGCCTGGCTGCCAGGCCGCCATCAGGGAGGCTGGCAAAAAAAAAAATAACAAAAAAATCGCCGCCGGCTACCAGTTGTGCTCTGGTTTGCCTCTGGTTAGCGGCTGTGGGTTGCCATGGTAACATTTCCGTGGCAACCAAGCTCCATCCGACCTCCTCTGGCTCAGCTACGAGCGGCGGGATGGAAGCTCGGCACCCACACACAACTTTGGGCACTTTTCAAGACGCTGAAGGGGGGGTCAAAGTGGGCAAAATGTTGTTGTGGTCAAGCACAGTGGTTTTTCGTCGCTATGGGCTAAGTCGTGACCCACTTTTAATTGATGGTAAGAACAATAAGAAAATAGCCTGCATATAAAATTTTGAAACATAATTACACATTCTTATATGTTCAAATTGCCTTATTGATAATCTTAGATGAACATGAGAACTGCATGTGCAAATGTGCACCCGAAGGGGTGTGGTTAATCTTGACTGACAGCTTGCCCAACATCAGCTTCAAGCAGCTCCTTTCACCTTTGAACCCACTATGCTAGTGTGTTTCCTGTTATCGGAGTTGGGACGCGCGCGTGCGTGTGCGCGCGCGCGCGCCCGCATGTGTTTAGCTCATGATATCAGAGTGCAGCTATGCAAAGTGCTGATTCATAATTCACATGTCTGAGTGTTGGATGGATGCAGTCTCCACCATTGTTTCCACTGTGACAACACACGCAACACTCACACTCTCCTCCTTGACCTTCTCCATGGTGCAGGCGGGCAGCTGCCCCTGCAGTGGCGGCGGTGGCGAGACCACGCCGTTGTGGTCCATGGCAACAAAAAGCTTCCCGTTGATGTTCAGCGTGGGATAAAATACCTGAAAGCGCACACACACACACAACAGGTTAATATTCTAGTGCAGTGTACGACATTTGCCCATGTCACAGATATCATTTTATGTTATTCATTTTTTTATTTAACCAGTTAAGGCAATTGAGAACAGATTGGCCGCTGAAAACGAACATTGACTCACAATGTTTCCATTGGAGAATGGATTATAACATGCATTTGGATGGCACGCCCGCTCTCCCTATGTCTGCCATGTCTACGTGTGGTGTGCACGCGTGTGAAAGTTACATAGCACTACACTTAGAAGTAGTTATAGGAATATTTGGGTAGCTAACACCGTGCTAGCAACGGGAAATCACAAATAATAGCCAGTCCTTTAATGGTCATATTTTTATTTTTGATCATAATATTGACCATGTGTATTTTTGAGGAACTATACCATTTGCGTTGGGTCTCCCTGTCACTGCACATATTAAAACGAGTAAAGTTAAAATCTTCATCTTTTGCGCGCGATATCCTCAACGGGATGTTATCGCTTGTTACCTGCGAGCTCCTGCTGGTGGTGCTGTAGGTGCTGGGGCGGCGTTTGGGCCACGGCTGCGCTAGGATTCCGCTGAAGGTGCCGCCGCTATACGTCCGGCCCCCGGCGCTCTCCACCACGTCGCCCGGCACGCTGTACTCGTCGTCGGCCATCTCCGCCTCCGAGCCGCGGCTCCTCAGCCGGAAATTAAAGATGGACGACACCTGGCTGCTCCGCCGCGTTCTGGTGGAGAAAGAGCGAGCCAGTAGCGGGTGGAGGGGCTGGGAAGGGAAGTGGGTGGACAGACGTTACCTCCTGATGTTTTTAAGTGACTATGGCCTCCATCTGCGTGAAGATTTCCGTCAATAATAAGAAACTTCTTCTTGGTGTCCTCACCTTGGCGCTTTCCGTCCCGTCCGCCTGCAGCAGCTTCTCCTCTGATAGGTTGATATCCACGTCAGCCACCCCCACCAGCGCTTGGCTTCGCCGCCGCTCCTCCATCAGGTCCAGCGGAGGTCCAAATGGAGACACTTCTGGTGACATCATCGAGTCCGAGTCCGGGGCTTTCTGTGCGGCGGCCTGGCGGGACGAGTTAAGCAGAGGCAGGAGGAAGTTAAAGAAGTCTTAAAGTCCTTGTAAAGTGAATTCAGATATCTGTTTTGAAATACTGCATATGTATATAAAGTACATGTTAGCGCGTGCGGCTAAGCTAATGATATAGCACCCAACCTGCTGCTCCTTCTTCAGATGCTCCACGGCCAGCTGGAACTCGCGCTCCTTCTGGCAGGCCTCGGCGATGGTGGCCTGGTTCTGCTCCTCGTACGCCATGGCCACCACGGCCAGGATGAGGTTGACCAGGTAGAAGGAGCCCAGGAAGATCACCACCACGAAGAACACCATGTAGGTCTTACCGGCCGAGCGCAGCGTCTGCACACGTCCGCGGTTAGCGCCGTTGCGCAGGCCAGCGTGTAGCTACGGCGGATGCTAACGGTACCTGGTGGTAGAGGTTCTCCCAGTAGTCCTGAGTCATGAGCCGGAAGAGCGACAGGAAGGCCCAGCCGAAGCTGTCAAAACTGGTGTAGCCGTAGTTGGGGTTGCGTCCCGCCTTCAGGCACTCGAAACCGTCAGGACACTTCCTGCGGCACAATATTTAATTGGCTTCCACAAAATCATTATTCAGTAGTCCATGAAAAAAATTCACAATGTACACTCTAAAAAACAGTTGGGTCAAAAATAACCCAATTATTGATTTTTTAAAAAATGGACAGATCCACTTTATGGGTCAATTTGACCCAACTTTGAGCCAAAATTTGATAATTTTGTATAAAACAACCCAAAAAGTTGGGTCAAATTGACCCATAAAATGGATCGGTCCATTTTTGATCCATAATTGGGTTGTAGACATATTGATATTCTAAATAATAATTTGAAAAATTTTCATGATGGTGTTAATATATTTTTAGCACACCAACTGCTAGCACGTTAGCATTTCATTAGCTGTCATTAGCCGACCGTAATCAACGGCGAGAGGATGTTATGTAACCAATAAGAGTAGCGCACACACAGGAAGTGGGTGGACAGCATCCCGACCTCCATCTTCTCCTGACACAAACAGCAGCCCCTCATCCTCGTTTGCGCCGTGTGACCGGAACCCGCCCACACGTGTCGCCGCGAGACGGAACATGCGGCTGAAATTGATATTCGGATCCTTTCGCATCCATCGCAGCCCACACGGACGCGCCGACAACATCAGCGACATGTCGGAAGCTTTGCGGATCCGTTTCGTGGGTCTGATGGACTTTTTTTGATCGGGATCTTATGAACACCCACTGACGCTCTGCTGTTTTCGAACATGTTCAAGGGTACAATTTTCTCCGCAAAGCAGACTGAAGTCCAAAAATAAATTAAATAATGATAATAATCATCATTTTTGCCAATGTTTGGCTTACTACAGCATTGTTTTCAGTCAAATAGATAGTTCGGCAATTTGTACAGAAATAATATCAGAATATGATCTTTCATAATATTCATATATTATAGATTTGGACTTATTTTCACACTTG
This sequence comes from Leptonotus elevatus, assembly GCF_054856555.1. NCBI lineage: Eukaryota > Metazoa > Chordata > Actinopteri > Syngnathiformes > Syngnathidae > Leptonotus > Leptonotus elevatus. The sequence continues at coordinate 13,412,088 of NC_141259.1, read as the reverse complement.
ATCACACACATGACACATAAAATGTTCTCATACAACAGTTTCGGTTATTCACAAAAAATAAATCTATTTTTAGTGTTATTTGATATAGTGCTTCTTGTACTTTTCATTATTTTGTTTTGCACTTTAAGGGATACTTGACTCATCGAGCGATTTTGAGCAGTAAAAAGTCAATACTTTTCTTGTGCAATTTATACCTCTAAACACAAATTTTTCCACTTGCTGTCGACTGAAGATGACATCACCTGTGCTGAGGAAGTAGATAACGACCAATCTTGGCGTGAATGCCACACACGTGACGGGAGAATAACCCTCAAAGTGCAGATTGTTGTTTGTGTCGTGTATGAAACTTTGGCCAGACAAGAGTAATGCTGAGGCCTGCCAGTAACAAGCAGTCCTTGTTCTTAATGTGATAATAAAAAGCTGAGCAGCAATCAATGCAAATGTACTTTCAAAGTGCTACTAACACAAACATCGCAACGTCGATGCTAATAGAATACGCTAACCTGCACATTGTGCTGATATTACAAACATGGCGTACGCTGGCGAGGGGGGACGTCACGCGCGCACACACAATGTAAATAATCAGTCGTCAGCTGTCATCTTAGACTGACACCCGCCCTGAGCAAGGCTGTGCCGTCTCGCGCGCGCGCGCACACACACAATCCATCTCATACAAGTGAGCCAACATGGTGGCATGTGAGTGTGTCTGATGGCTCCAGTGCATGTGTGTGTGTGTGTGTGTGCGTTGGTGCGCTTAAGGACCTCGAGGATACCCGGAGTGCGTGAGAGATGTGGAAAATGCAGACGGGAGGGCGTGTCCACGTGTGTTTGTGTGTGCGTGCGTGAGAGGTGTGAGAGTGCGAGAGCCCGCAGTTATCGCTCACACGCACCTCAGCCTGCATTAGTGGAGGGACGCCACTTCAGACCCCCTCATTCGCACTTGACGGGTCCTCAGATTGTCTCTCACACACACACACACACACACACACACCCCCCCACACACACACACACACACACACACACACACACACACACACACACACACACACACACACACACACGCACGCACACACACACACACACACACACAATTCAGAAAAAAGGGACTTCATGGAATTGTGTGTGTGTGCGTGTGCGTGGATGTGGATGTGCATGCGTGTGTGTGTGTGTGTGTGCGTGTGCGTGTGTGTGAGAGGGAAGAGAAGTGTGCGTGGTCAAAGTTGATGAAGAGATAATTGTGTTGATAAAATGTGTAAATGTTGTGAGACAAGCGGAAAAATGGCAGATGGATTCAAAGACGAAACATGTTAAGCGTGTGTGTGTGTGTGTGTGTGTGTGTGTGCGTGCGCGCGTCTGTGTTCCCCTGCCATTGCAAATGGTTTCCTGTCGCACGTTGCACGCACACGCGCACACCTTCAATTAAAACATTCAGGTAAGCTGAGGCCCTGGTATGAAGCCAATCCGTAGCATCACCATGGCAACCGTATCCCTGTGCCGGTTGCTGAGGGAGATTGTTTTGTGCTACCTCTGTTGGGAGAAGTGTGGATGTGTGTGTTTGTTGTGTGTGTCTGTTTGATGTGTATTTGCTTGTATGTGTTGTCCGTTGCCAGTTTTTGGATGTGTGCGCGTGTGTGTGTATGTGTGTGCATGCTCGGGATGTTCGACAACTTTTTTCCAGACACCAATACCCATCTTGAGTAGTCACCGATATTGATACCAAGTACCTGATAACATTATTAGTTTTGATACACAAAATCCCCCCCCCCCCACACACCATCCCCCCCATAAATAAAAAAAATTGATGCAGCCACAAAAAAAGGTCATTCTGTGAGTGTGCGCTTGTGCATATTTATGTCAATGCTTCTCAATTATTTTCTTTTACACTCCACGCCCAGGAAGAAGAAAATATTTCGCACCCCTCTATCTCTCAACTAAAAATAGTGTCATTTGTCTATCAAATTAATAAGTACACTTCTGCATAACATAAATTATCAATCTGCTAAATAACTTTATTAATATTGTTTATACTCCTTGCGCACACTCTTGACAATAAGCTTGCCACTGCCACCTACTGTAGTAGATGTGCAATTACACTTTATTCTAGTACAGCCCCACTATTTGAGAGAGACGGGCTGATTTGTGTGCATTTGTTGCGTGTGTGTTTGTATCTAAATGAGACGTGTGCACAAGGTGTGGCACATGACATTCAAACAGAAGTCTAGCATGCTAGCATTAGCATGTAGTGACCCCGGGGTCAGGTGACTTTTCAAACTTTTCCTTGTTTTTACCTCCCAGCTCAGCAGTTTCCAAAAGGTCAGAGGTCACCAATCCCTCAGAGGAATCAGAGCTGGGTACTGGGAGTTGGGGGGGTCAACGGTCGGCCTGGGTGGAGGTTAAAAGTGGCCTTGGTGGAGGTCAGAGCTGTTTCACTTGTGTTGAATGTCTGACGGGTGACATCAGCAGCGGCTCCCGAAATAGCCTCTGGAGCCGGGTGGGCGGAGTCAGACACTTGTTAGCGACGGCTGCGGCGCTTTGATAGCTAATGCTAACGCTAATGAGTAGAGCGATGCATGAACAAACACGCTCGGCTACAGTCTGCTAGCATGGGAGCAAACGGCCTGATGACTGAGCACAAGCACACACACACACACACAGACTTACACTCACAAGCACACGCAAGTAGACAGACACACACCAAGACACACACACGCTCACAAACACACACACACACACACACACATAGACACATGAGCAAAAAACACATACTTAGAAACACACATGCACGCTAAGACACATATACACACTCACAAACAACCATAAACAAATGCACACTCATAGAAAAAAAACGTGCAAAAGTACACACTCACACAAACATGGTCAAACACACACAAACATAAGCACAAATATAAACACACGTTAGTGCACACATGCACACGCACACACAGACAAATAAACAGACAAACATGCATATACACACACATGGACACACGCGCGTGCGTGCGCGCACACACACGCGCTTGCTGGGCAAAGCATGCTGGGTAAGTAAAGGACAAATAAGATAAGGTTTCAGCTCGTCTCGCTCAGGAAAATCGAATCAAATTTGCCGTCCGATGGCGACGCTTTAAAGCGTTTAAATGAAACTTAAAACTTTAAGTAGCGTCCCGTCTTTTGCCAACGAATCACACGAATCTTTGGATAGAACGGCAAAGTGCAGATGTGCGCCGCAACACACGTAGAAGGCTCTCGCAGACGACCCGCCGGCGTCCCGATACTTTTGTCAGGTCGAAGTATTTAAAGTTCAGCATGTGACAGCTGGACTGAAACAACATGCTAACCAATTAGCGCTTAGCTGGCAGAGTGGCGGGAACATCAGAAGGCTGTGCGTGTGTGTGTGTGTGCGTGTGTTTCAGTTGATCATAAGAAATGACAAACACAATCAGCAGGTCTGCGTGGCTCAGATTTCAGCGGGCTGAAAAGGTCAGAAACTGCTTCGACTGTTGGACATCTTTAGTTAGTTTATGCTTTAGCTTTAGCAATTAGCATCGGTGTGCACTGGCCCATTTAGCCTCTGTCTGTCTGTCTGTCTGTCTGTCTGCGTGATTTAGTGGCCTGGCTGGCACCAAGGCAGTGCCAAGGACAAGGCCGGCAGGCTTGTCAATCATTGTGCCAGCATGAAGGTGATTGGCTGAAATCAAACTGTGCGGGCGGGACTAAACCACTATAAACCGACATGGCGGAACACACTGTCTCAAGCCAGCAGCCACTGCACTGATACACAAATAATGTACTACTACTGATATTAGTAATGATATTATTTGACAATGATATTGATAATAGTAGAGATACTGATAGGGCTATACAGTAGTTATTGTTACAGTTCCTACTACCAGTACTGATACTACTAATGGTACATTTCTGCTACTGAGACTAGTATTGCACCTGGTACTGGTTTTAGTATTGATACTGGCCCCCTTGCTGACAGCTATTGTTACTGCTCCTGTTGCCACTATTGCTACTGGTACTGATATTGATACTGGTACTGTGACTCATACGGGAATTGGTACTGATGTTTCTACTTTTAATGATACTGATACAACTGGTACTGATATTAATACTATTGTGGTACTCGTACTTTTATTGGTACTGGTATTTGTACTTCTAATGATACTGCTCCTGTGGCTCCTAACGAAATTCATACTGGTGTTCTTACTAGTCCTAGTACTGCTACCGCTACTTCTACTGTTGCTAGTGCGGGGACTGGTATTGGTACTTTTGTACTAATACTCTATTGGCACTGCGACTAATGCTAATTCGAAGAATGCTAATGTTAGCAGAATAGCCCTTTGCTGTCCAGGGAAAAATGTGAAATAAATACATAATAAATATCCTCTTGTTTCTTTGACTTCTTTTTTATGCTTCAAAGGGATTTTTTTTTTAAGCTCCATGCGTGCGCGCGTGCACACACACACACACACACACACACACACACACACACACACACACACACACACACGCACGCACGCACGCACACGGAGCCTCCGCGGAGCTTGGTGGAAGCCTCTTTGCCGTGTTTGACTGTCCACGTAACAGACATCACATGGATAGACTCCCGCAGAGCTCTCGGCGTGCACCCAGTATACGCACGTGCACGCGCACGCGCGCACACACACACGCACACACACAATAGAAATCAACAACCATTTAGAAAAAATGTTTTGGTGTTGCAATTGAGCTATTGATCTGTGCAGCTTTTAACATAATGTTATAAGGTACGAGTGCAAGCTTGGAACTTTATAAACACGCACGCACACACACGCCTATGCACACGCACACACACACACACACTGGAGTGTAGAGCATGGCGCGGCGACCACCAGCTGAGAAGGCGGCTAATGGAATGATGAATATGGTCCATACGACGCGCGTGTTCCAGGAAATTCGGCCCCCCTCGGCCGTATTTCATTCTAACTGCCGCCATGACAGCGCGCGGCACAACCGAGAAAGACCTGTCGCTACAGCGTCCATTATTTGTCTCTATGTGTTCTGTGATTGGCTGAAGAACAGTCCGGGGTGTGCACCTCGCGCCCGTAGTCAGCTGGGATGGACCGGCGCTCACCCCGTGACCCTAACGAGGACAAGGTCTCTGGAAAGCGCACGGATGGATGCTCATTTACATCATAACGATGATGACGATGAATTAGTGCTGAGCTCAGCGAGCGGTCGCAGCAAGTATGTCGCAGTGGCTTAGCTCAGTGACCTTTGCCCCCGGGGCGGCCGTAGCGGCCTGGTGCGTGCGGCGCTCGGTCGCGGGAAGCCAGCAGCGGTGGCGGCATCAGCGTCACTGTCAGCGCCGCTCGTGCGCGACGACACGCGACACAGCAAGTGAAGGGAACACTTTTGCAACACCTGCAACTACAACGAATGGGTTGTTGACGGGCGTTGCCGCGGCAACGGCAACCACACAAGCTCAATTATGAGGATGCTGCTCCTGTCATCTGGCCAAAAGAGGCCAACCATCTATTTTATGGGAGCTGGATTGCAAGTATTTCCCGCTCACATTGGGGACAATTTCTTAAATTGAGCTAACATGCTAACACGTTTTCAGGAGGGAAAGCACACGCAAACATTGGGACAAGATGCTAACTGTTCACAGAAAAGCCTCAGCACGGATTCAACTGCGTGCCTGCCCAGGCGTCTCAGCCTTGAAGGCAGAAGAAGTTTTTCCTGTCACTTTTCGCTTGTTTGCACATTTTCCTTCATTTCTATTCATTCATTCTTCCTTTCTTTTGTTCTTTTTTTGCTCCATCTGTTTGCTCCACTTGCTGCCATCTGCTCCTCTTCCGCCACCTCCACGTTGGCTCGCTGTTGCTCCTTCATCTCCTTCGCTACCTTCTTGTCTATTTCTCAAAAAAGCGGATTTCTTCTCCTCTCCTACTTCTCTTCCCTCCAAATTGTCCTCCATCCATCCTCCTTTCCGCCTCACCTCACCTGAACCTCCCTCCTCTCCCGTGGCAGGCTCGTGTTAGCCTGCGAGCTACGTGTTAGCATCCTGAGATGGTTTCACGCGGCGCGGTTGGCCGGCGAGCTGGAGGCTAACACATGCACACGCACGCGCATATGAGCACGCACTCGCATGATGCTGTTCTGATAGCGGTGTCATTCGGAGTGTCATCTTGCCGCTCTCAGCGTCAACACTGAACGCCGATTCCCGTCCGTCCTAAAGCCTCGTGTCACATGGCCCCGCGGCGTCGCACACTCGCACTCGTTTGGCACAAAAGTGACTTTTTTTTCCTTTACATTATTTTGACTGACACCGGGAACCGTCGCCGAGATGAACTCACCCTGCGTCGCTGCTGTTGCCACATATCAACGCATCTTTGGCGCCTTCCACCTTGTAGAAGTTGTCTGCAAAAGATAAAAAAACAAAAAAGACATCAAATTTGTGTTTGCTCGTGATATCGAGGTTCATTGTTCACGCCCCAGCGATATCTTAGACTTTTAAGCAATCGTTTTTGATGGATTGAGAGGCAAAGTAGCAGTTAAGTGTCGTGCGCCTTCAGTGTAGTACCGCATTGTGCCACAACATGCCAGGCAGCACTGAGCTCTAGGGGCAGACATGCAGCAAAAATAACGAGCATGATGGCGAGAAACTAGCGACACAATACCAAAATATATGCATGCTAGGAGCAGGTATATTTTTTGTCCACTTGGAGACTCCATCCTCACATTGTAAACGGTAATATCTGTGATTTTGAATGTGTTGAAGCAGGTCGTCAACAAATGTACTTGTATTTACTGTAGTTTGTTCAATAAAGTGATTGAAAGTACACCAGCGGCTGTAGGCTATAAAAAAAATATCGAACAATGTTTATGTAGACACACAATAGTGTACCTTAAGCCAGTTGTCCATTGCGTTAGACACATTGCAATTTATCGTCTTTTATTAAGTGTAAAATAAATAGCTATTTGAGTCTGAGCTAACAGTTCATGTTGAAAAATAATCACCGCAAAAATCCCGCCATATAGCAAATAATCTACGATATAAGTATGGTTAAAAACAAATAAAAATCCTTGATGCATTGTAGCCTCAAAAAGTAAACAGCAATAAAGCGTGTAGCGACTTTCTACAGTCTTCTATTAGCATTATACGTTAGCTTTAAGCTAGCAGACTTTCGTTGTTGTTTGATAGCCTCCCATTTTTGGTGCTTGGAAATTCATTTGAAAAAAGTTAACGGATGTGTTCACGGTAAAACTGCACTTTTTATTTTTTTTAAATATGAGACAAAGAACAAACAATTTGATCCAAGCTGCAATGGAAAAGCCAAGCATAGAGATGGTGTCTCCAATGTCTCCAGTCGCTTCCCCTCGAGTAGCGGCCGGATCGCGTTAGTGGGCGGCTCCGACGCGGAGGATGCCGCTGATAAGCGGGTAGAAAGCCGGCGTTTTATTGTGAAAAGCCAGTCCCGTGTGAGGCTGCGTTGCATAAGAAGACGCCAAACTCTGACCTTAAAAGCTAGCTTGACATTTTCATCCGCTCGCCTTATGGGAACAACTTTCAGCACGCTCATCTTTTATTCAGCGCACCACACGCATGCACACACACACAACATTCATCCCACACAAAAATAATCAGGAAAGCAAAAGTCACTTCAAAATAAAGTTTGTTGCTCTCAGCACAAACGTGTTCATTACATGAAGCTGAAAGACGAGTTTTTATTGTGGCGGGACAGATGACGTAGAATCAAACTTTACATAAATCTGCTAATTATTTTTATTGTGGAGGTGCTATTGAAACAAATTCTACATAATGCTCTATAAAATTTTATTGCTGTGAGAGTGTGGTGCTACGTAGAAGGAAAAAAATGGCAAAGACAACTGTTATTGTGGTAGTACAGATATGACAGAAATTATGTTTATTTGTGGCGGTACCAGTATGACGTAGAAACAAATTTTTCATAAACGCAAAATTTACTGTGGCGGAATTTTTTTTACTGTGACAGGACAGGCGTGGCATGGAAAAGAAGCATAACTAATGCGAGAGAAAACTTTTATTGTGGCGGGACAGGCAAGGTAGATGTTACTAAGCTATTGATCAGCGTAGTGGCTCGGCTCTCGGGTTTCACGGCAGCTTTTAGAGGGTCGATACAGACGCCTGCGGGGACGCATGCTTGCTCGTTTGTTTGTTGGTTTGTTCGCTTTGTTGGTTTGAGACACAAATAGCAGCAGCATTAGCATCTAGCTGCATTAGCATCCGGCGCCATTTGCTCACAATCGCGGGGAGGCGGAGGACAGGGAGGTCGGGTTCTAACTTCGACGGACGCGAGAACAAGGAAGATAACTAGGGTTGGGATTATTTCCGAATAAAATGAAAGAACCTGAAGTGCAATGTGACTATTGCAAAAGTAGTGGACAAAAATAACATGAGCACAACACATGCATATATTTTGGTATTACTGCATATGCATCAGAGGGCTTGTTTATAAAAACCGGGCACTCACCCTCGTCACCGACGAAGTGTCTCATGGACGTCCATGTCTTGTTGTTGCAGACGAAGGACGTGTTGGCGGGCAGGCTGTCGTTGACGCAGTGCGCCGTGCTACGGACGCACTTCTGACGAAGGTTTCCCATGAAGAGCTGCAGGCCGATGAGTGCGAACACGCTCAGGCAGAAGACGGTCAAGATCATCACGTCGGCCAGCTTCTTCACAGACTGGATCAAAGCGCCCACGATGGTCTTCAGGCCTTACGGAAGGAGCACTGGCGTCAGCTTGCAGCAAATGGCTAACGGCTAATAGCAAGAGAACAACCGAAAACAAACTGATGCACGTATTCTAGCCGTGCAGCAAAGAAAAAGGCTTAGAATTACTCCCTATCCACTATATAGTGACCACACTATAGAAAATTCCATCCAAAAGTGAAATGGAGACAACTGGACTCTTGATGCTTGTTGAAAATGTTTCAGCTTTAAAAAAAAAAGGGAACCTAAAATTTAAACAAGCCTTTCGGATTATTTTGGGGAAATGAAAACATCTACAACAAACAACAGTTTTCATCCAGTTGCCTCGATTCATCTTGACAATCAACACCGACAAGCTACCAAAAAGCACTTTGGACCGATGCAACATGAAGAAGGAAAGGAAACACGGAGGAAGAAAACATGGAGGAAGAAGCCTGACAGGAGTCAATCGCTGCCACGCGAAACCTTTTATTCCGTGTATTTGGAACTAAATGATGCGTTTAAATGCTAAATTCTAACAATTCAGCTTCGGTGACTTTTTGAAGGCCCACAACAATGTGTCGTCATTACTTTTTGTTATTTAGCAACTCACCACAAGTACAGTAGAAATCATGCTGTTAGCGCTACTTGCTAATATGCTAAGTGGCGACAAACAGGTCAGCTTGCATCAGCAGTCAATTTTTCTTTTTTTTTCTTTCTTTTTTTTACAATTCTGGAGTTTGTATCATGTGTATCACAGTGTCAACATTAGGAACATTTGGGGAATTTGACAAAACAGTTTTCAAATACATCTCACGTCAGCAAATGAGCTGCTAGCTAGCTAGCTAACTGCAATGCTGCGTCAAGGTGACTTAACAGTGTTGAAACAAGCTATGATGACTTGTAGATGGGCATATTATTGACAATTGACTTTTTACTGTTTGTGTACAAACAGGTGTGTATCTAGGGTGGCACAAAAATACTTTCATGGTGGGCAGTCTCTTGTTTTTCACACTCTAGTTGATGCTATCGCTATTAGGAAGGGCTTTAGGAGCTTTTCTGGAACTATTTTTGGAATAGCCAAATCGGAAAAAAAGTCCCCTTCCATTCTATTCCATTCTTGCAAGCAAATGGCCATGAAATTAGCAAAGCAAAGCGTCCTCAGCCGGTTGAGGATTCAGAAGTGTTGCAGAATTAGCTCAACAGGTACGCTTATCACTTGTTTTTCATTTTGAAATGATTGTACACTCCAAAAATATACAACTTAAAACCTACAACAGTTAGGTGTTATAATAACACTCCGTTACAAATAACTCATGCTACCAATGTAGCAGCCCTGGCTAGCTAACATTGGCTTGTTAACAATGCTAATGCTAAATTAATGCTAATCAACATAAATGAGGCAACAACAAAAAAATATTTACCCCTCATTTTATAGTAATAGTCGCAGATATATTAATTCATTTGCTTTTGTAATAAATTTGTCAAAGAGTAAAGACTTTATATATAACCTGCATGTATAATAGTTGATTTTTTGTTAGTTTTAGTTTAGCTTTGTTATTAAGACACCGGGGAACCCTTTTAAATGGCTAACCAAAAACTGCATAATATTGGTCAGATGTTGTTTGTCTTCAGAGTTGCCGTGTTCTGAACCTCTCATGTCCACTTGTGTCCTACATTCTACTAACGTGCATCGCGTACGCACGAGGAGGCTAAAGATGGAGGTGGGGGGGGGGAAGGGGCTCACCTGGGATGACAGAGATGGTTTTGAGCGCTCGCAGCACCCTGAACGTCCGCAAGGCCGACACATTACCCAGGTCGACAAACTCAGTGACATATCTGCAACAAGGCGAGACAACACAAAGACACACAAGAAGGCGTCACGCACAGACACACAAACACGCACACCATTGGACACTCCGCCAACAAGACGGACGCGCACGTGGATGCCACCTGGAGGAAAGCCCAGCTGAAAATGTATTCCATATCCTTGATATCCATCTTAAGATCTATGTGTTAGTACACTCAAACAGCGTTCCACAGTTTGTTTAATTGATGACTAGAAAGCCAAAGAAAGTAGTAATGGAAGAAAAAAAAATGCTCTATTCGTGTGCTGAGTCTCACTAGTAAGGACAAAGAGAGTACGACTAAATTAATGAATTAAGTTTAAACATGACATTCTGATTAGTATCAAATTTGTGGAATATGAGTTATGAAGCCATCTCAGGGGGCGGCCATTTTGCCACTTGCTGTCGAGTGAAAATGACATCACAGTTGCTCAGGTCCCAGGTAACAACCGATCACAGCTCAGCTTCAGAAAACAGGTGAGCTGTGATTGGTCCTTGCCTGAGCAACTGTGATGTCATCTTCAGTCGACAGCAAGTGGCAAAATGGCCGCCTTCTGATATTGATTAAAAACTTAGCTCACATTCCACTAACGCAATATTAAACAGAATACCGAATTTAGACTAGTGGGGCTGCATAGAACATATTATTGTCAAGATTTTTTGGGGGGGGGGGTGGGAGTGGGTGACTTCCTCTTTAAGCTGCATTTCATGGATATGGAATAAATGCTCATTTTGGTTTCACAAAGAACAATATGCTAGGCTGCTAACACCCTCCAGCTGACTTCCTGTTTTCGGCTCCCTGCCGTGATTCTTCTTCGGCTGTCCCGCGGCCGATGGAAGCGGGAGGTGGGACTGAATATGTGGACTGAACACACACGGAGCTGGACACGGGAAGACGTATACAACCACACTGCGATGGCGAGCGTTTCCTGGCTGGGTGGTCCCAACCCGCGGGTGGGTCGGGCTCCGGTGGCGGTCTTACCTGGGATGACCGAGATGGTTTTCAGGGCTCTCAGGACTCGAAAGGTTCTCAGCGCCTGCAGGTTTCCTACTTTGATAAACTCTGTTAACAGCCTGCGGGGGGCAGTGTGGCGCGTGCAGCAGCGACAATGACAACAGAAGAAGACAAAACACAACGCTCACACGTCTCTTTTTGACACACTCAAGTCAATAATATCAATGATAGAAATGATTGACAACATATGAAGCATCCTATTTAGTTGTCATCTTCAAATGAGCACATTCAAAATATTAACGTTAATTGTAAATATATTCTGAAGAAAGCTGCATGGCTTTCGGGCTGGCGAGTGCTAACAGTGCTAACAGTGCTAATAGCCTTGAAGGGGAGCTCATATTTCTCCCTCTTGACTGGCAGATTGATTGAATTAGTGTGGTGGAGTTGGGGGGTGGGTGAGGGCGGTCGTTAGGGGCGGCGCTGTTGCAGTAAAAGCGTCACTTTGTACTTTTTAGTCTTATGCAAACGTGACTTTCACGCCGAGCACTTCGTCGCCTCACCAATGTGAGTTCTTCCTTCGCCAGCACACCGCCTCGCTTTCTGTCGACTTTTCCGCCATTTTTCACGGGAAAACTCCATACATAAAGAACTGGCATGTCATGTGACTTATAAATAAACTTTGATTGGATTTGCTATCGTGACACGACAACTTCTTTTACTCTTACTGATGCAGTCATGTGACACTGACTACTTTCATGCGTGATTACGTCACGTGACACTTGACGACTAGAGCCGCGCATCTCTCTACAAACGACGATTGGATACGATTTTCCATATGTGAGATGCAAAATAATATAATAATAAATAATTCAAGGACAGTTCGAGTACGAATGCCATTTATTTCCTTCTTTGATATATGTCTCCAATAAAAAAAAAAAATTCAATACGCATCTCAATATATTTCAAAGTGCAACGATTCGATTTGATGCACTCTCATCTGTTGAATCAAAAAAAAACTATTTTCCGGTTCAAACTACTGACTACTGCCATGTCTTGTTGTCATGTGACCACCGACGCTGCCCGCCTATAGAGCACCAACGAAGGGGCGGAGCAACGTGTTGATTGGTGGGAGAAGGGAGGCAATGGAAACGGTTACCATGGTAATTGCAACTCAGTGGGCGGGGCTCGGAGCATCAGTCAGTCTGTTTGTGCGCGTGTGCGTGTGTGCGTGTGTGTCCGTGTCCAGAGGGGTGTGTCTATTTACTGACCATCACTCTCCTTTTAATAAAGCTTGAGGTGACGTTTCAGGGTCACAGTGTGTGTGTGTGTGTGTGTGTGTGTGTGTGTGTGTGTGTGTGTGTGTGTGTGTGTGTGTGTGTGTGTGTGTGTGTGTGTGTGTGTGTGTGTGTGTGTGTGTGCGTGCGTGTGCACTAATATGTGACTTATGTGTCCCTGTACCACTAAAGATCCATCTGACTGCAGGATGGCCCACGGGTCAAGGACGTGCACCCACTGACATTATGTGCTTGTGCGTGTTACTGATGAGATGACGACGATATCATGAAATAAGAGCAGACTACGGAGCGTCATTAAACTAAAATCTCCTCAAACTTCGCTTGATTTACGTCTCAAAGCGATTTCATTGATTTCTTTTCCGTCTCTTTTCCGGGATGAATGGTAACACGTCACATAGCAGGCGTCCAATGTGCTGTTTTAATGGCGGGTTCGTCCTTTGGGAGCGGCCATTTTTCCACGAGGGAACCGCGGCGGGCGGTCTCGGGGGTAGCCTGACGCGGGTGCGCGGGGTCACGAGAGCACCTTTATCAAAACGCTTCGATTGAGACGCCGGCGGCGACGGCGCTTCATTAGACGCGCCTAACCCTGGGCCGAGCGCGGAGGTCAACTATTGATCCGATGGCTTGATTGTGATCATTTATCTTGCAGGCGGCGGCGGTGGCCGCGGGGGTCGCGCGCCCGGCGGCCCTCGCGCTGGCTCGGCCTCTCTTGTCTGAATGATTGCCGCCTGATCGCTAAGCAAACCAAAGACGAAAGATTTTCCATCACTCACTCAATTACTGAAGTGGAAGGGTCGTGCTCTTTTTCTTTCTCGGGCCTACGCTGGAACGTATCCAAGTAGAAATATTTTATTTCTGTAGAAAAGTATGTGTAGTTAAATGTGGGTTCAAACAATTTGGGATTTTTCATTAGAGGCACTTTGTATTTCATTTTGACATTTGCTTTTTAAAGTCAGTTTGTTTAAAAAAAAATGTAAAAAAATTAATTGTTTGTTAGTTTTTATTATTATTAGGTTTTTTTTTCTTTTCTTTTTTTATTTAACTAAAATGCTTCATTTTAGTTTAGTTTTCACCATATTAGTTTTAGTATTATAATGAGCTTTTTTCAATGAATTGAGTTGTTGTGGAGTCCAATATTTAAAAAAATATATATATATACCGGTATATATCAAAAAGTATTGTGTAATTAAGTAAACTACAATTCCCAACGGACTGTTCAACTTTCCTTCTTATGTATGGAATATCGAAATAATGACATAGTCAAATAAACCCAAATTACATTTTAAAATAAAGTTCATGAATTAAATTAATTGACAAAGGTGAAAACAAGACATATTCACTATGGTTATAATTACTTTTAGTTACTTTTATAAATGTAAAATGGAGTTTCAGTTAGCTATTGCTCTAATTTCGCTTTGTTCAATATAATGTTATACACATATTTAATATGATCAAATTAAACATGACCTGCATCAAATTGTTATAGAAATTGTTGCAAACATGAGATTTAACTTTATTTTTTTTACATTCAAAATCAAAATATAAAAAAAAAAAAAAAGCTTAACACTGACAAGACATCCCACATTTTATTTTAAAATCTTTTTTTTTTTTACTTAAAAAAAGTTCAAATTGAAATTGTAAATGAATTTGCTTGTTAGAAGATATAAAGCAATTCCTCAATTCAAAAAGTGTTTTTTAAAGATGTTTCACCTCACATGATGCCATTTCACATTTTGACGCAAGTCGCTGTACTTTTACTTGAGTACAGAGTATATGTACTTTGGCCCCTTCTGGCCAAGGCAGCATTGTTGGCTGATCTCCTGGCAGCCATGTTGCCGCTCAGCTGACTCAACCTCATTAAAAGTTTTCCCCGCTGACAGCTGACTTCTTCCTGACGCTGCAAACATGCCCGCGCCGGCCCTCGTGCCGGTGTGATGTCTAAAGCTAGCCGGCTGCGCACAGGGCGACGTGACCTAACTCAACCATTCAGGGCTCACTTTTTGTAGTGGCGCGAATACCGACGGATCCTGATTTTATTTCCAGCGCAAAGCTCGCTGCGCGTGTCAATTTGGCAAACCGGTCAGCTGTTTAAAATGAATTAAAAGGCTCTGCTTTAATTGGGCGTGATTGAAATCGGCTGCGACCGCTCCCACAGTGGCGCAGCCCTCCCTCTCTCGCTCGCTTGACGCCGCAAATGCTACACGTCTTCCCCCTGCCCACGCTTTCACAATAAAAGCCTCTCACGTGTGAGTGTTGCGTGTGGTGATGCTTCATGCGTCACTCACGCCATGACGATGACGCTGAAGTCCAGCCAGTTCCAGGGGTCCCGCAGGAAGGTGAAGGGTCCCACGCAGAAGCCCCTCGCCAAGATCTTGATCAGGGACTCGAAGGTGTAGATGCCGGTGAAAGTGTACCTGGGGGCCGGGGGGGAAATACGTGATGGCGGGACAGAAAGAAGCAGTGGTTCTCAAACTGGGCTCAGCAAGCCAGAACTTGGGGATAACGCCACACTCTAAAAACAGGTGGGTCAAAAGTAACCCCATTATGGGTCAAAAATGGACTGATCCATTTTATGGGTGAATTTGACCCAATTTTCTGTGTTGTTTTATACAAAATGATACAATTTTTATTAAACTCTAAAAACAGTTGGGTTAAAAAATAACCAAAATTGGGTCAAAAAGGGACCAACTCAACTTTTTGGGTTATTCAATTATCCCCAAAAGTTGGGTCAAATGAATAACCCACAAAGCAAGCAAAAAAAATAATAATTGCTTTGTGGATAAAAAAAAAAATTATTATTTCAATTCAAAAGTCAATTTTTGACCCAATTTTAGTTATTTTGACCCAACAGAGGATCTTACCAAACTTTCTGGGTTGTTTTATACAAAATGTTTTTTTGGGTACAAATCAACCCAGAAAGTTGGGTCAAATTGACTAAATTTTCTGGGTTTTTTTGTATAAAATGACCCCATTTTTAACTCAAAGTTGGGTCAAATTGACCCAAGTAGAGGATCTGTCCATTTTTGACTCAGAAGTTGGTTATTTTTGACCCAACTGTTTTTAAAGTGCAACATATGAGTCGCCGCACAATTCGATGAAACCAATTTCTCCTCCCTCACTATCAAAAGCCACTTTTTCAGTCATACTTTTGGTGAAACTTGTGTTCTACTGCGGATTACTAAAGAAAGTACAACGCTAAAATGTCCAGTTGAAAATCCATGATGATTAGGATTATAGTGATTAGTGAGTCGGTAACGAAACACTATACAGCGATTTTCCTATCGAGGCATTGCTTTTATGTGTTTGTTTCAAAATTCCTCAATTCTTCCTGGACCCCAAAAAGTTTGAGAACCCATTGACGACAGTATCGCAAAAAGGGTCACATGTACTCACTCGACATATTTGGCCCAGGTGGCGGGCTCGGACATGGCCATGAAGCAGCAGTTGGTCAGGATGGTGCACATGATGAACAAACTGAACAATGTGACACGCTTAAGGAACACAACATGATGGCCGCCACATCACTCGAGCATATTCCGTATCCTTGATATCCAGTAGACTAAGTGTGTCTTTACTAGTAACACTTTTTCCCCACTATTAACCTCCGTAACTATATGACATTTCTGCACAACAAGTATTAACATACTAGCAACTAAATGTTACTAGTGCACAAATTGTGGCGAATTGTCTTGTGAGGACAACGAGCGGGAGCGTACTAGTGCATGGAGCTGACGCCGGCTCGAAAGGATGTGGAATAAATGCCGGGCTGGGTTTTCCATACGCTGGCAGCGAAATGTCACCTGAACCTGTCTTGTTGTGGAGGAAGTGGGCGGGGGCGGGCCCAACTGTCAATCAGGCTATAAATGAATCTTAATTACGGTCATTTAGCGCCAGGAACAAACTCCTCGCGTGAGACTTTGAGCAGCGGCTGGTCAGATAAACGATGCGTGCGGCTAATTATGGCGTAATGACAGGTCGCAGTCAAGGACCTCCCGGCCCACCGTCGCTATGATGTCATTACGCCGCCCACAGCCGCCACGGGAGCCATCTTTCTTTCTCTGCCTTATTGCGAAGGAGGCGACCACTCCTTTGTTTATCTCCACGTCACCCTTGACACTGATTGGCGACCAGTCGCTTTTGTGCATGCACATGCCCCTCCACTGTGGCGCCGGGTGGTGCCACAGGCTGCCAGGCATCTGACCTGATGCCCAGCGAGGCCTCGTGAGACGCCAGGATCAAAGGTGACACTTGAGCGAGACACAAAGCACACAATTGCCGAATAACTGCGTGTGTATGCGTGCGCGTGCGTGCGTGCGTGCGCGTGTGTCACGGCACAGCTTGTCATGGTGGCGCCGCGCCGGTGGGCCAAAATCCAAAAGGCTCTTGGTCGCACACAAGCACTCATAAAAACTATGGGCGGCCACTTCATCAGGACGCCCCCCCCCACCCCCCCCCCCTTCGTCGCTCTGCCTCCCCCCTCCACCCCCAAGCGCAAAATCAGCAGTACCACACCTCGGCCGCCGACCTCTTCACCCGATTATCCCCGACAACAGCAGCGTGTCCGCCGACTCGCCATCTCTCAACGGCAGCCGCCGCCGCCACGCTGGCTAAAAATATCAAAGTGTGAGGTGAGGACATGGGGTGGGGTGGGGGGGACAGGCTGGGGGGGCGTTAGGATGGAGGGTGGTGAATTTGGGAATGGGTGCCGGGTGGGGGGGGGGGGGGGCGGGGGTCTGAAGCCATGTATGTCATGTTCACTGTCATGAGGTGGGTTTGTCTCAAGTCTTTACTGTAAACTTTCAAACAAGTTCCAGGGTGCAAAAATCAAGTCAACTTAAATTGGGACGAGACTTAACTTGCTTAAAATTTAGCGGGGGCTTCACTCGACTGGGAAGTCCAGTCGAGCCGAGTCCCCACTAACTTTTGGTCAAGTCGAGTCGAGTCACCAATAAATCTCAAGTGAGGGCGAGTCAGGCCCCGACAAAATTTTAAGTCGAGTCAAGTCTGCAGTAAATTTGAACCAAGATGAGTCGAGTCTAAATTTTGGTCAAGTCAAGTCGTTCCCAATAAATGTCAAGTGAGGCGAGTCAAGTCCCGACAAAAATTTAAGTCGTGTCAAGTCTCCACTAAATTTGAAGCAAAAGATGAGTCCACGCTGAATTTTGGTCAAGCCGGGTCCCGACAAAATTTTAAGTCAAATCAAGTCTGCAGTAAATTTGAACCAGGATGAGTCGAGTCTAAATTTTGGTCAAGTCAAGTCGTTCCCAATAAATGTCAAGTGAGGCGAGTCAAGTCCCGACAAAAATTTAAGTCGTGTCAAGTCTCCACTAAATTTGAAGCAAAAGATGAGTCCACGCTGAATTTTGGTCAAGCCGGGTCCTGACAAAATTTTAAGTCGAATCAAGTCTGCAGTAAATTTGAAAGAAGATGAGTCGAGTCCCCACTAAATTTTGATCAAGTCAAGTAGTTCCCAATAAATCTCAAGTGAGGGCGAGTCAAGTCCCGACAAAATTTTAAGTTGGTTCAAATCTCCACCAAATTGGAAGCAAGATGAGTCGAGTCCCCACTAAATCTTAGTCAAGTACCCAGTAAATCTCAAATGAGGCAAATGAAGTCCCCACTCGATTTCAAATAACTTGAGTCCAGTCGCCACCAAATTTTAAGCAAGTTGAGTCAGGGTGTTTATACACAATATTGGCACATTAGCCATTTTGCACTCAGGATCTTTACTTGTGTTAGTTCGCTGTTTAATCTCTATTTTATTATTAGAAAAAAATAACCGAAAAACTAAGGGTTAAGCTAACGTAGCTTTGTGGCTTTTTCTCACGATGTGTGAAGCGTCACGTTGCATTTGTTGTCTCTCTCACCTTTGAGTTTTAAACTTTGCACGTTTCATCCAAAATATAATCCCAAACGTAACGACCCTCTGACTTCTCTCCGCCGTACTGGTTACAAGCAGGGTATAAAAAAATCAAAGGTGGCACAAAAGTTTCACAAGGATATGAGTGCACCAGAATCCTGATGGCGACGGTCCGCACGGGATTGAAGGGACTGAAGAAGTAGAGCGCAGATGTGGCGTTGAAACGAAAGATGGCTTTGCCTTTGTTCAGCACTATGAAGGTCTGTCAACAAAAACAACACGGGAAGTATTTAGTTCGCAATAAGAGCAATAGGTTCGGCTTCATGTGGCTCCTTTCAAGGGATTTAACAATAACTCAGAGGGATAATTAAAGTCATTGTATGAAAGCTTTTTGAAAACGTTCACGGGAGCAGCGTCGCATATTTGAGCATGGAGAGAATACTGACTTAAATATCTCTAAAATGCCGATAAGCTTAGAGATTGCAACATTCCATGTTTCCATACATGGCTCTCAGAGGAAAAAGCGAGTACTCTCCTGGTATAGAAGATAAATGATCATTTCCCCCCGTCGAGCAGAAAGTCTGAATGTGTTTTTCTGTTTTTTTGGCTTCCCTCTGCTAAACTGGCACCGCAACCGCAAAAAAAACACAAACATGTGATGTTGCAAACGGCGCCGAGCCGAGAAGGGAGGCCGGCGAGGAAAGTCCCTCATGAGGAAGCGATGTGATGTGAGGCTGGCGAGCGATGTGTCGCCGTCCCTCGCCGTCCCTCGCCAGCCTCACATCGCGCCGGCGCCGCGCTCCCGCTTTTTTTTCGCTTTGCCTCCCCGCGGCGGCGCTCAGGCGAGTCGAGCAATTTCAGCGTACCGACGCCAACGGGAAATAGTTCAAAAATAAATAAAGAATTAAAATAAAAAGGGAAATCGTTTAAAACGCTCCCCTACTTACCAACATGTCATTTACCAATATTTCAACAAACAGGTCTGTGTTAGTTAAAAAATAGGTACACATCAACGATTAGCATGTCAATGGCATTTTCCACTATATGTTAGCATTAAGCTAGAAGGTTATTCAGTGTATCATTGTTTGGCTGTTTGAAATACACAACGTGTAATTATCCTTATTTGAGAGTAAACTCCAACTGGCATTAAACAGCTTTCTGGGTGAAAACTCTTAAGTCGAGCCACTCGTATCTCAAGGCACCAGCTTTTGCGTACCCTTCGATCTCTGAAGTAGTACGGGTCGATGTCCTCCAGGGGCACTCCCACCAGGTGAGAGGGGATGTCGGCGTAGATGCGCGGCAGCTGTTTTCCCGCCTCCAGGTCGGCCCGGGGCCGAGGGACCTCCACGTCGCCAAGGTCCTGACACACACACACACGCGCGCACACACACACGCGCTTAAAAGTTGTAAAGTTGCTCCTCTCTTTTCACAGCCATGCTGCGCATCGACTAATGACGACGGGTAAATATTTACTTATCATTGGATAAATGTTCATGAATTCAATAAATATTGGTCACGAATATTTTTGGTTTAGCGTGCGGGCTACCTCCTGGTAGTGTTTGTTGCGTCGGGCCTTCTCCTTGCCGATGCGCTGCTCGATGGCCGCCAGGGAGTCCGGCGTGAAGCGCTGAAAGCTCTCTGGTCCCATTGGAAACACACAGCCGGCCATCTTGTCATCCTGATCCTGCTGCTGACTGGCCCACGCTACCAGCTGTGCGGACACACATCAAGTGCCGTGAGTATAAAGTACAATAAGCCTTTGCTATATCACAAGTCATCATTGATAAGTTTTTAAGTAACTGTTTGTTTTTATACTGGAGATGAGCATGTAACTTACACCAGTATTGCCCATCCTTTTGGGGCCTATTAACAAGAACTAGGAATTAAAAGAATGAAAATTGCCATTCAGTTCATGCAATTTTAAGGAAAAATGCTATATTGGGATGTATAGGTCTGTCTTTAAAATGATCTGTGTTTTTTTTTGTGTGTATGTAAATTGTATGTATCAAAAGCAAGAGTGATATAGGTAAGAGTACTCGTGCTGTGGTATCGACCATCCTTAGTTTTTACAGTATACAGGCAAGTCCGAATTTAGAGTCGCGTGCATTCAGTGTACACTCTAAAAAGAGAATTTTTGAGCCAATTTAAGATTACAAATCGAATTGTTGACCAACTTTAAAGAAAAATCGCTTAAATTCAACAAACACACGATTGAATTAAATTCATGCAAAGTGAATATATTAATATATTATGAGTTCATTAAACTTAATATATTAACTTGAATCCATCACTTGAATCGATTCCAAAATTAATCCAAAGTGAATATATTTAATTTAGTAAACTCATGCAATTAAGTGAATCCAAAATTAATCCAAAGAGAATATATTAAATTGAACAAACTCATAATTAATTAAACTTAATATATTCACTTTGTATTAATTCAATTCAATCGTGTGTTACCAATCGAAGCGATTTTTTTTTTAAAGTTGGTCAACAATTCAATTGGTAATCTTAAATTGGTTGAACAACTCTCTTTTTACAGTGTAGTACCATGTTGCGCCACAACATGTTAGGCAGCGCTGAGCTCTACTGGAAGGCATGCAGCATAATTAACAGCAAGAAGAAGAAGAAGCAGCAAAGAAGGTCCCCTACTAAGACGCAGTAATAGTCACTGTTTTCACGGTTGTATGCGGTTGTATGTTTACAGGTTTGCAATTACCTTCATCAGTCCTAATTCCCGCCTAACCCTAAGAAAATGCTAAGAAAACACTAAAACAAATAGAAAGAATTGAGAGAGGAAAAAAATGTTTGCAATGGGATGGCCTCTGCCTCAATTTGAGCCAGGAGAAACCCTGAAGTATGAACAAAAAAAAAAAAGTGGAGTACTTCTGAGGGATTCTGGGGAAAGTCTCGAGAGCGTTAAGAGCGCCGGCGGTTGTGAGACGAGGAGCGTTTGATTGGAGGATCTCTGAGCGTCGTGATTGAGCGTGATGAAGACGCGGCTCGCGATGAAGACGCGGCTCGGGTCGGCCTGCAACCCCCACGCAATCAAGCCGACCGGACGCAATCAGAACCCGCCTCGGCCTCAAACGCGCACAACCGAGAAGCTTGCTGTCGTAGTCCCGCCTCCCTGCCTGTGTGGTTTTGCCGCGTTTGTTTCCGTTACCTTGGTGGGCGGAGCTTTCTGTGTGTCTTTTGAAGCAGAAGGAAGCAGGGCTGGACTGGCCATCTGGCATACAGGGCAGATGCCCGGTGGACCGGTGTCCTTCGGGGCCGATGTGATGCTATTCAATGATTATTCTCCTGCATTTTACCACGAGAGACCGACCCACAATTTAGAAGGCGCGGCCCATTCATCTATTTACAATATAGAGATCAAACTGATCAGTGGTAGCCAAGGGCGGTCAGGAATCGGGCTGGGCCAGCGGGCCTATGACAAAACGCCAGGGCCGATTATTTGTGCCAGTCCAGTCCAGGAGGAAATGTTGCCATTATTTGTCATTTCCTTCTATCTTGACAAACGTAAATATCTCTCTTGTGTCTCACTTCCTGTCTCCTTCACATCAACAGCTTCTTAAGGACTTTGAGAAAGGAGAATGGCCATAACAAAATGCCAATGATTGTGAGAAAGTACTATAAACAGTGACTATGAGAAGAGTCATGATAAATAAAAAAAGATTTTGCACTGAAAAAAAAATGTGTGTGTGCGCGCAAGTTGCGTGTGTGTGTGTGTGTGTGTATGTGGACCATCTGCATGGGCTCCTAATTGAATGATCAGACACGAGTCATTTTTCAAGCCTTCATGCATTTATTCTTCACAGCTCCCAAATCAGATTTCTGAAAAGTGCGTACATGATTGCGTGTGTGTGTGCGTGCGTGTGCGTGTGACCCGAGCGACGTGTGGATGACAGCTTTTGATAAGAACGGAAAACAGAGCTCGATTTTCTTTTGATGTGGACACACCAGCACGGCGCGGCGGTCACGTAGGCGCTTGTTGTTGTTGCGCGCGTGTGTCAATCATGTGACATCAACATGCTAACAGTTAGCGGGCTAGCCCCTCAAAAAGAATTCAAGGAGCTGAGGAGAGACGAGCGCGTGTGTGTCAATGTAAAGATGGATGTGAGAGAGCGTCGTCACGGCGACAGATGCCGCTAACCCGCGACAATTAGCATATTAGCCAGGCAACATCAACTTTTGAGCGGATCTTTTTCATGGTCTTGACAGCATAACAAGCAAGTCTGAGTTTTGAGTTGTGTGCGCATTCAGTGTAGTACCACATCGTGCCACAACATGCCAGGGCAGCACTGGAAGAGATGCAGCGGATTGGGAGAACGCTTGTGAGTAGTTTTGTATTCTATGTTTGTATGTGGAATTAATTATCGTAACATCAACAAGAATTTCCTTGTTCGCATTAAGTTCGTGGACTTTTGCCTCGCCAATTGAGAAATATCCGAAATGACCGGATGTTCAGAATTGTCAATAGCCACGGTTGTACATACAGTATGCATCTACGCGCCATCTGCGTCTTGGCCCCGCCCCTAACTGTGAGCGGCTGTCAACCGGGCATGATGACGACGAGGATAAAGAGGAGGATGAAGACGTCCCTCACAAGCTCAATTCAATTAGCTTGAAAGGAGGAAACGCACATTGTCGCCGCCATTCAAATTTGGCGGGCAGAGAGCCAAGGGAGCTGGCAGGCGACAACCAGGACAGTTTGACTCAAAGACAGCAGGGGCGGGTTTTGGGGGCGGTGGGGGCGTAGTGACCCTGACTGACTGACATGGCATGATGACAATGTTTGAAGGGATACTTGACTCATTGAGCCATTTTCGGCAGTAAAAAGTTAATATTTTGTCCAGAATTAATTTGATAACTTATTTTTCATGTACAATTAATAGCTTTACAAACTAAATTTTGCCACTTGCTGTCGACTGAAGATGGCATCATCTGTGCTGAGGAAATAGGAAACGACCAATCACGGTAGGGCCTTAATGATGAACAAGTGGACTCAATAAGAGTCCAGGAGATGATGATGATGATGATGATGATGATGATGTGTGAGGAGGAGGAAGCTAACAGGAGGGTGATGAAGAAGACTCAAACTCACAAACACACACGCGGACATCATGTACTCTTATCATTTCCATATTAGCTATCAGCGTCTCACTAAGTGTCCCATCGCCGAGAATTGGCAGCGTGTACGAACACGCGCACGCGCGCACGCGCGACGGTGATGGCGTCGGGAGCGTGCCGAGTTCACATAGTGGTCAAGGTCGCGTTGGAGATAAAATGTTTTATGGGCGTCGTCAAACGGCCATCAGACAGTAACGGAAGCCTCGAGCCTCCGACGCAGCTATCAAGCTTGAAACAACATCTCAACGGCAAATTAAAGTGAAATACGCCGCGGCGCCGTGACACTGCCGCGCCGCCGACGCGTCCTCGCAAAGTCAAAAAACGCACACAAAAAAGAAAATTAATGCTTTATCATATTTTTATGTTTAGAGATGCCTATTAAGTAATCCTCCACTATAGAATACATTTTTAAGCAAAATTTTTTTTTTTATACAACAGGCAAGCTCAAATTTTCCACTACATGCCTTCGGTGTAATACCCTGTTGCGCCACAAGATGCCAGAGCAGCACTGAGCTCTACTGGAACAGATGCAACATCATTTCAAGGAGAAGAGACATGATCCATGTGCGTTAAAAAAGCTTTTGTTACGTAACATCGATGCTAATTTCCACATTATTATGTTAGCATTCAGCGAGTAGACTTTCATTAGACAACATTATAAGGTTTGGTTCAACATTGTGGTATTCAAAAACAAATAAAACAAATACAGTTTACTTTTGTAAACGCGGTAATCGTCAACTGGAAGTAAAAAAATAAACAGCTTTAAGTGAGTTTTGTTTTCAGTTCATCAAAGTGATGCTATATAATAGCCATCCATTTCACAGGTGCTAAATGAATACTTTAAAATGTGTCTTTTAATAAGTTTAATTAATTCAATCGATTTAAAAATGTTTTTATATGAGCTCATATCCCTCATGGTGACCATTGGTCACAATACTTACATCTTTACTATTCTATAAAAATGAATCCACCTCAGAATCGCGCTTTTTTTTTTAACAAGTTTGCCCGCCTGGCTCCCAGCTTGTTAGCCCGCTAGCTCACTTGTTAGCAGGCTAGCTCGCATTTAACGCAGTCGCTCGCATGAGTCACAACAATTTTATCCGTCCTGACTTTGTCGCTGCATCTTTTAGCACTTTTGGCGTTAAAGAGTGTGAACACGAATAATAAATTGGTTTGAAAACATATAAATGAAAGAGAAATGAGTCAGAAAGAATTGACAGCTTTAGCAAGCGCTAAACAGTTTCCCTGTAAAAGTGGACAAACACCTTCACATTGACATCATCACTCTTCCAAATGGATATGTACACACAAGTGTTTTTTTTAGTGAGGTAGATTAGCAATCTATAATATTGTACATTATAAAAACATAACGTAGAATATTGAATGTAAAGAATTTCTGATTTAATGTGGCAGTCAATTTCATTGTGCTGCTCCTTCTGGTATGCCCGCTTTGGCCACCAGGAGGCAATATAATACAGTCTATAAGTGACTCAGTAAAATGCTGTAATAGTCTTCTTTTTTTTGTAGATGATAAAGATGTACAGTAATATTGTGGTCATATTGTTATTGTGTTAATTCAGATCCTGATCAATTAGATACGAAATATTCGGATGAATTCATCTCTAAAGTGTTTGGAATAAGTTTCCGCACAGCCATGAGAGGTCCCAAATCAGCCAATCAGAAAGCAGGGGGGGAAAAAACTATTGATGATAAAACTGGAAAGAGTGGAAAAGAGTGTGTGTGCGTGTGTGTCAGGTATCAGGTATGAGGAGGAGGTGACACACAGAGTCACCTTTCAGCTGGGGTTACATTGATGACATCACAACGCACAATCTGGGCCAGATCCACGCAAACACACACAAACTCACACTATGACACGTGTGCACACACACACGGAGGGACACACACATTCATTATTCACACACAGTCAGGTAGCAGTGAGGTGTTGAGTGAGTTTTAAGTTTGTTCGTCCCGGTGACGACGAATGATTGTCAGTCCGTCGTTCAAGCATCCGCTTCCTGTCGGCAGGGTCGCCTTCCTGTTTGTTAGTTGTTGTTTATGCTAGCATGCTAACATGGGCGCGCGCACAAAATCCTACATTGTGCTTGTTGTTACCGTGGAAACGATTTGAGTTGATCTTCACGTTCACTTCATAGCCCGCTTTTTCCTCACGTATGCGCACACGCACGTGCATACACACACAAGCGCACACACGCACACACACACACACACACTTATGAGAAAGACAGCTGATCCATTACAATGACTGCTGTTAACAATTGCAAGTGGGATGTAGTGTGTCTTTGTTTAAATAAAAATAAAAAAAACTCTCACCCAAGAAACTCCTGCACCAAAAATAATCTAACTCCATTAACCCTTACACAAAAAAACTCTCACACCTCACACACTAAAAAACTCTGACACACCAGAGAGCCTCAAAAACTCACTAATAAGCAAAAAACAAACAAACTCTTACACAGGTAAAAAAAAAAAAAAAAAACTTGCAAAAAAAACTCTAACCCAAAGCAAATAAAACTCCCACACTCAAACTCACACTAAAATGCTCTCACATTCAAAAACGTCTGCACCAAAAATAAACTCCAATAACCCAAACACAAAATAACTCTCACATGCGAACACTCACACCCAAAAACTCTGACACACCAGAGACCCTCAAAAACTCACCAATAAAAGCTCTCACACTCACACAAAAACTGTTACACCAGTAAAAAAAAAAAAAGGGGGAAAAAAACTCAAAACACAAGGCAAATAAAACTCTCTTACTCAAACTCACATACCAAAAAATTCATGTGCCAAAAATACCCTAACTCCAATAACCCAAACACCAAAAACCTCTCACACACCAGAAAACTCTCACTTGCACCAACAAAATAAAAACTCAAACTCTCCCACAAGCAAAAAAAAAACTCAATAAAAACAAATAAAACACTCACCCTCAAACTCACACAAATACAACTCTCACTCTGCAAGAAAAACTCACACTCACCCAAAAACTCTCACACATATCACAAAAGTTCTCTTATTCGCCAAAACCCTCTTTTAAAAAAAAATACAATAAAATTCTTTATGTGTGGTATCTTTTTTTGTATGAGTCAAAAATTGTGAGTTTGAAAGGAATTTTAAAAAACGGAAGCCATCTCAAATCACGAATGCTGATTTTTGGTGGCGATCTCCCATTGTGGCCTTCTTTCTGTCTCGTCATCTCTCACTGTCTCAGACACACGCGCGCGCGCGCGCGCACACACCTTCACTCGGTATCAATATTCAGGTTCATTTTAATTTAGCACCGAAGGAGGTCAGACGAGACGCCCGTCAGCCTCTTATAGCTTCGCCGGGCCAACTCGCTATGTGCGTGCGTGTCGTCACTGGTCGTATGTGTGCGCCGTGGTTGAAAGGTGTCAGTCACGCTCGGGTGCGTCACTTGATAAAAAAAGATAAAAACTTTTATTTTGTTGAATGTGAAGGGTTGTGACCCTGAAGCTGACGCGACATCCTGCCCTTGACAACTTTCATCTTCACCTACTTTACATTTTTCTTCTTATTATCATCATATATGCTCACCTGCTTACATTCTTATTATTACTCCCCTCTTCACTTTCTTATTATCATTACACTCTTTACATTGTTATTAGAATTACATTTGGTCACCTACTTAACATTCTTATTCTTATTACACATCCTCACCTCTTCACATCCTTCCCTCGCAATTGTAAATCTTCACCTCATTACATTATTAACATTACTACCGCACATTATGCATCCTCACCTGCTTTAAATTCTTATCGCTGCTTATATTGCAGTACACTAAATTATATTTTATTATTATTCTATATTGTACAGTGTTACAAAAACCTCTTTGGCTTTATATTCTTATTTATGTACTGGATTACCTTCCACTCCAAAGAGTGTGTGCGTGTGTACACAGCGACCCACTTACATTTATCCTATTTGAGTCTCTCTGCCTCCCATCTCTTCCATTCTGTTATTTTTCCCGTGTGCGCGCGCGCGCGCGTGTGTGTGTGTCACGCTGTTCACTTGCTCCCCCGGTGCTTGATTAAATAATTTTCTATTAACTCGTTTGTGACACAGCCGACACTGTCGGCACTGTAAAGACTCTCTAACGTCACATCTTTTATAAATGTGTTCCCCGTACTATATAGTTCCCGTGACAATGAAGCGAGTGAGGGTTTTTGTTGTTTTACAGCAAACGGCCAAATCCATATTTCAATGTAGTACCACGTTTTGCCACCGCATTCCAGGCAGCACTGAGCTCTACTGGAAAAGATGCAGTGTAATTAATTGAAAGAAGACGAGTATTTTTATATGTTTGAAAGTGTTGCTGCTCAGTTGTTTAAGAATGACTGTGACGTCCGTGCTAATGTCCGTTAGCCTGTCAATGGCATTTCACATTGTATGTTAGCCTTAAGCTAGGAGATTTTTGCAAGAAGGATGTTTGAATTGTCTGTAGTGTGCGGGGGGTGTGATACAGGTGTACCACAAGGCCACAGCTACAAGCTAACTTGCCATTCTGAAGTGCGCTCTGGGCCATGGCCACACCCACCCGCACACGCGCACGCACACACACAAACACACAATGAACCGTCTGATGGATGACGAGCAGGAGTCAAAAGTGACGGAGTGTTTCCTGTCTGTTTGCGCTGCTCTTGAACCACTAAACTGATGAAGCTGCAGCACAAGGTCAACGCACACGCACGCACACGCACGCACACGCGTGGCGGCCTTGTCCATCACGCACTGCCATGCACGCCAGTCTGTCATCGATCTGTGTCTCTCACTTCACTGACCGTTCCATCATTTCCTGCAGGAACAACGCCAACTTCCTGTGTGGCTCACATGCTTGCTTCTTCGGCCGTTTTGAGGCCTGACGTGCTTGACGTGCGCAAAAACAATCGCAACAACTTTTTGCTTACTTTTACTCTTACAACTTATTACTCCATTACATCATGCCTGTATGAGCAAAGACACACGTGTCAGCTGATCATCATCATCACCTGAGAGTCCTCGTTAGCACTCTAAACGACGGCTGGGGGGACGCCAAACTGCTCGCCAGAGAAGACGAAAAGTGGGCCAGTGCTCGGAGCCAGAAACGGACCCCCCCCACCACTGCCCCCCCCCCCAATCCCACAGAAATGTCTGGATTGCTTCCACTGTCACTGTAGTTTTACTGTTGCAAAATTGTGATGATGGCGACGGCTCATCTTCATTTCTTCACAACAAACACAACCTGAGAAGCTTCCAGAAAAATTTGCCAGCAAAAAAAAAATAAAAAAGACAAAATCAGCATTCAAATATTTGTGGCTCTAAATACAAATGTTATTTACAGTCTTCATTTCCATTAATTGTCATATTTTGGGAGTGAAGGAGAAACCCATGCGAGCACTGGGAGATCATCAATAACAGGAAAAACCCACGTGGAGATTCAAACCAAGAACCTCAGCACTGCGAGGCAAACATATTCCACACAAATTGCACCGCGCTGCCCTGAAATCAAACTCCTCCACTTCGACTCCTCATCGGCACTTTTTCGTTTCAAGTGTGAGAGGATGTTGAGAAGATGTGGAACGCGTCGGTGACACGAGCGTCATTCAACCAGCACGAAGATGGAGGATGAAGGACGGCGAACCCGACGAGTCCTGACAGGAAGTCGCCGGGCTGACATGGCCGCCCCTCATCAAAATAAATCATCGCCACTTAAAGCGTTTTAACATCTCGGCCGGCCAGCGCCGAACACATTCAGCATTTAACTCAACCTTACCACCATTCAATATATTTCGTTTTTTATGATGACCTTTGACCTTATTTACCTATATACTCGCATTCTGTACTGACAAGCCTCAAAAAGGCCAAAATTTACTTTTGCTGCGTCGCGTGAAAAGTGTCACGAAAATCTAACTTTTGATCTGGTTCTGATCCACATTGTCAGCAGTGTAAATGGCAAACAGGCGCAGGACGGGGAGAGGACTGGGAGCGGGCGCGCTCCACACGTCACATGACCTCAAACAGACAACATATCTTTAACGCCAGCTGACTGTACAATATGTGCGTGCGTGCGCGTATGCGCGTTTTGGCAAGTTCGGCAGGAACGAATAGTAAGTGACAAAAACACACTTAAACCTGCACACATGAACACGTTTACCTACACAAACACACAAATGCACGCACACTATCACTCACACCACTCATCCACACACAAACGCCTTCACAAACATACACAACTACACAAACATACACGACTACACAAACACAGACCTGCGCACACGTGCACACATGCATAGAATACGAACACACACAAGCACTTACACAAAAATACACACAACCCAACACACACCTACACTCACAAATACACTCTCACACATACATCAGCCACACACACATTCCTACACAATCACAGGCACACACACACACACACACACACACCTACACAAACACTTCTCCACACAATCACAAATACACAAACACGCACGCTCACACATGCCCATTTAGCATTTAGCTGCTAGCATCACGTGCGAGGTCTGACCGTGTACTTTCAGCATGTGGCTAATATTAGCGCGAGCGGGTCAACAAACGACGACAGCAGACAGTAACAATCAAATCAGATCACATCAGAAAAACACACACGAGTGGATGTCAGTGACGGGAAAAAAGTAATCAAATCAAACACCCCCGACTTGTGTCTGACCCCACACCATTTAAAGGTCCAGTGTGCGTGCGTGCGCGCGTGCGTGTGTGTGTGATTGTGCATATGCTGCCGGCTTTGCTTCTACTGTTGCTATGGTAACAGATGCCACTCATGGAACCAAAGTACAGCGTGCCGATGAACAGGTAGAAGCACTGTCTTTAAGTGTGTGTGTGTGTGTGTGTACGTGCGTGCGTGCGTGCGTAATGGTTTATGGTCGGGCGGCTGGAAGTGGTGTTGTAAATCACGCCCTGTGGAGTCGCCTGCCTCTCAATCATCACACACTCATAGAAATGTAAAACACACACACACACACACACACACACACACACAAATAAAGATATGCTGAATATTTGTGCTCGCATGATGTGAGGGCGTCACCTGAAGCGAGGGTGTCACATGAAGTCAGGGCTTCATTTGAAGTGAGGGCGTAACATGACGGAAGTGCGTCAGTAAGAGAGTGTCACATGAAGTGAGGGCTTCATGTGAAGGAGGTGCCACATGAAGCAGGGGGACGAGCTGAAGCGAGGGCGTCGCACCGAATTGAAGGCGGCGGGAGCCTTATGAAGTGAGGTCGTCACGTCATGGAGGGCGAAACACGGAGTAAGGGCGCCACAAAAGTGAAGGTGACACATGAAGTGGGGGGTGTCACGTAAAGTAAGGGCAAGGAGATTGTCATGAAGGCAATCAAAGGCATGAAGTTGGTGTGTTATGTAAAGCGAGGGCGTTGCTAAATATCGGGGGGCAGTGGGATTGTCGTGAAGGTGAGGGCGCCGCCACAGGAAGTGAAGGCGTTACGCAAAGCCAGGGAGTTACATGAAGTGGGGAAGTTACGCGAAGCGAGGGCATCACAGGAAGCGAGAGCGTTACAGGAAGTGAGGGCGTTACATGAATCAAGGGTGTCACATCAAACAAGGGCGTCACATGAAGTGAGGGTATTACATGAAGTGGGCAGTGAAAGTAGGGCTGGGGTTTTAAAAAACAAACAATTGAACAATTGATTTTCCTTTTCATACATTGATTCATAAAACCAAAAATTAACCCTTTCAATACATCTTTTTCCCATAAACTAATGTGAATATAGAATTATATTTTTAGGTCTAAATGTTTTTTTTTTTTATGTGTGTCTTGCTGTTTTCTTGAAATGTACTGCTTACAGGAATTTTTGTGTATTTTCTCACATTTACATATTGCACGTTTAAAACAATTCTCTTTTTAAAGAAAGTAAAAAATTAAATATGATATTTTAAAAAATCCATATATATAAAAACACAAGACGTGTGAAATCCTTAACTGAAGTGAAAATAAATCGAAATGAACTGTGAATCAAATTGAATCGGGCCATTGTGAATCGAATCAAATCGAATGACTTTTGGAAATCGGAATCGATCCCCAGCCCAAACTGAAAATGTCACAAAGTAAAGGCGTCACATGAAGTGAGGGGAAAATCAATGTAGCGACGGAGTTACATGAAATGAAACCAGCTAACCTTAACAAAAAAAATAATAATACAGTGATTATGGAGCCAACTTGGGAAAAAAACGGTGAAATTCATTGATTCCGAGAGCTTCACTTGCTTTTTAAGGTTTGTTAGCCGCTATGCTCATTAGCCCGCGGTGTTGACGTTGTTACCAAAACATTTGAAATGTTGGGGGGGCGAAGCCGTGAAAAGCCGCATCACGGCGAGCCGCTTAAGCGGGACGCGAGGTGACACTTTCTAAAAAAACGGGCTTTGCTTTCGCCGCCGGACGCGCGCGCGGCGCCGAGCACGCCGGAGCGGCTTTGCTGACACCGGCGTCTGCGCGCAGAGTTGACGAGTTGGCTTTTAAGAGTCTTTAGAAGAGCGACAGCATCATTAAAGTGTCGGATTAAGAGAAGAATTCGCAGAGAACTGACGCAGCTTCACACGCCGGAAGGCAACTTTGTGTGCGTGTGTGTGTGTGTGTGAGTGTGTGTGTGTGTGTTCGATTGAGAGAGAGAGCGAGACCTCTAAGAGCTATAGGCCGCTCTGGAAGTTTCCATCCTGATGTGTGTAAACAACAATGGAGGACAACTGCTTGTGTGCGTTCAGTCGCAACACAAAAGCAACACTCAACGCAAGAAATTCTTCTTGAGCAGCACCGGGGCTGGACTGGCCATCTGGCATTTAGGGCAGACGCCCGGTGGGCCGGCCTCTTTTGAATGATTGTTTTCCTACATTTTACCCTTACAGACGAGCCCACAATTGAGAGGGACCGGTCCGTTAATCCAGATCGAATATTGAACTGAAACATCATCAATAAACATCATGTTAGGCAGGATGTCAAAATTTTTTTGTGCCAGTTGCTGTTGTAGAAATGTGGAAGCTAAATGTTGCTCGTCTGCTCAACTTTAATTGTTGACGCTCAAAAAGAGGACAAACGTAAAGGCGACGCTGGCAGCTGCTATCGGGTTTCAGGCACACGCCCGCGCGCACGCACGCACGCACGCACGTGCGTAAAATAAGCATGGGCCGCTTCCTCGTCCGTCAAACAACGACTCATGTTGGAGAAAAGGTCAGGCCCGCCGCCACCGCCGTTCTAAACGAACAGCAGCCTCCCGCACGCACACACACACACACACACACACATGCACCAATGCGATGTATGCGGTGGCCACCTGTTGCGGTTGTGTTGTGTTGACAAGCGGCGCAATGTTCGCGTCGTCTTCGCCAGGCGAGGAAACGACCTTTCGTACTCAAGGTCGCACTCTGACCCCCCCGACGCCGCCGCCTCCCACCTTCATCCTCATAATCATCGACATAAAAAGAAGGCTTTGGTACAGCTTCTGAAATGAAGAGGTCGCTTAAAGCAATGGTAGTTATTACAAAAAAACGGCCAGCAGGTGGCAGCGGAGTATATGATGAAACTTAGCTATATTCTAATGCCAACTGCTGCAAAACAGAAACAGATACAAATATACGCTTTTTTTTTTCCTGATGAAAGAAGAGACTCTAATCTTTATTTCTGTAGGTTCCATGTTTTTATAGCAATAGAACAGAATATTCTGTGGGCCAAAATCCAGTAAACCAGCCGGGAGCGAAGGGAGTTGCTTCAGTGAAAATGGCTGCCAGCGAATGAGTTAAAGGGGAAGTGAAGTCCTCACTAGTCAAACCCCCGCATTCTGATTCACATTGTGTTTGCGGAACATGAATTAAGTTTAGAATTAAGACTGAAAATGACATCACAGTGCCTAATGCTGCATTCGAGGACGGTGGGAAATCGCCCCTGCGCTTGGAATCTCACAGTTCCCACCTCAAAACGTTTGAAGCGAATGCAAACAACAAATATGGCTGCTTCCGGTAAATTGTTACAGTCAGTCGAAATCACGTTTGGTTATGTAAAGTTACTTTTTTTTTTATAGCTAAATTAATGTTATAATAAAGAAATACTAAATGTGTTCATAATCGTGTAAATTATGTTCTGGCATCAGATTTCAACCAGTTTTTTTTTTTTGTTGAAACTTTACAACTTCCGAGTTCAAAGAGGCGTTCCTGTGCATACTTCATCGTATGACGTTGAAAAGTCCGACTTTGCACCTTCCTCGAAAGCAGCATAAGCACTTCGCTTGTGAACGTCACATGACCAAACACAGAAAAAGCTGAGCCGTGATTAGTCGTTACCGGAGCCCACCCGGTACTGGGAGGTCATTTTCAGTCGACGGCAAGTGGCAAAATGGCCGCCCCCATAAATGGATAAAAATGGGTGTATTTTTTATTTTATTTTTTACTTAAAACACAATGTGAATCAGAATACTGTGTTTAGACTAGTGAGGACGCATGGAAGACTTTTATGATTCAAAGTATGTCATCCTACTGCACATAAAAGTTAAATAAAATGTTTATCTAAATAAATATTGGAGGAAAAAAAAGATTCTGATATTGAAGTTGATATTGCAATTTATTGTTCTCACCCTCCACGAAGCCACAGATTTTTTGACGCAACTCAACTCAATTTGTGCCGCACTCGAATTGGCACCAAGGAATACTTTTAATAAGTTGATCGGGTTCTCTCGTGAACCTCCGCCCCAAACAGGAGTTCGCCGCACTGCGAAGCGCGATCGCGTTGATGTGACATTTTCATCGCGGCGTTTCATCTCTAACCATAATCAGCCAAAACATGTGACGAAGCGCCACATGTTTCCTTCCTTCCCACATTGAACCGCCTTCATGGTTTCCTCGTCTTCCTCGCCGCGCCCGCCGCCATGATGCCGCCGCCGCCGCACACGCAAGCCACAAAAACGACGACGACAACAAGGTTACGTGACCTCCACCAAGGCCCCCTTTCTGTGCAGGCCAAGGGTCAAAAGACACTTTGAGGTCAAAGGTCATTGCATTTGCGAAAAGGTTTGCGACTGTAACACTTTGTTTTATCAGCGGCCAAAAGATGGAAGGTTAAAGTTCAGCGGGCATTCGTTGTCTCACACGCAGACATGCAAACACACACACACACACACACACACACACACACACACACACACACACACACACACACTCCGGCTCCCTCCAAAGTGTTTACGTAAAGAATTACATAAATAATTATTTTGTTATCGTGATCATCTTGCATGCTTGCATGAAGGGAACTCTTAACAAATGGAAAGAGTATTAATCATAATTATCACTGTAATACTCAAGGTGGATGGAGAAGATCTTTCCAACGCGACAGAATTATTATTAATATCGGGTTGCATGAACAGGGATGATAAAAAAAAAAAACGGAAAGAGCAATGTGCCATAAATAATAATAATTATAATTATTACTGTAAGAAACTGGTGGCATTAATAAAAAAGGTTTCTAGAGAATTGTGTATGTGGGTGGGTGGGAAACAACGTCAATTATTATTATTGTAATAATTAGGTTGCATGGCAAAGATGTTAATGAATGGAAAGAGTACAGGCAGGTTGCATAGGAACACAGGAAACGCGTGTGAGTCCCCCAGGAGCCAAAGTGTCCCAGCAGGCAGAGTCGGGAAATGCTGACTTTCAATCAAACGTGAGAAAATAATAATAAGGTGGGGGGTTGGGGGGGGGTGCTTGACACGCACAAACTCAGCAAAAGTTCACCTTTCCCAAATAAAGTGCTACTCACGTGTCAAGTGTTTTCAAGGGGGGAAAAGTGTGCACGTCGTCGTCTTCACATCGCGCCGCGCGTACACGTGCGGCGCGCTTGCGTGAGCAGCCACTCAATCTTTACATCCAGCCATGAAGAAGACGATGAGGATGAAAAGGGGGATGAAGAGGTGGACAAGTGTCCGCGGATGACGGAGCGTCTACAAATAAAAAAAAAATTCAAAATTTTTAAAAAGAAAGTCCTCCTCCTCCGCGCGCGCGCGCGCCAGCTGTTGCTCTCGTGCACGAGCGCCCCAAACAACGATGAAGAAAAAGAGAGAAAAGCGAAAGAAAGACTGAAAGAACAAAAAAAGGAATGCACAGTAAGTTGTTTTGAGGTCCGTGCGTCTGGT
The DNA here is from genome assembly GCF_054856555.1 of Leptonotus elevatus. Classification (NCBI taxonomy): domain Eukaryota; kingdom Metazoa; phylum Chordata; class Actinopteri; order Syngnathiformes; family Syngnathidae; genus Leptonotus; species Leptonotus elevatus. The sequence continues at coordinate 13,376,087 of NC_141259.1, read as the reverse complement.
CTGCTCTCAATGGGCCGCCAGCCCGACTCAACATGAGCACCAACATCCACCCAGGACGCTTGATTGCCCCTGGACGCCAGCGAGAGAGAGAGAGAGAGAGAGAGAGAGAGAGACAACGGATAAGTATCGCGATGTTACGCCTTGCTCGCTCACGCGCGCGAAATCCCGCTGCCCAAAACAGGTGCATTCCCAATATGACGTCACAACATACACACGAACTGTCAAAAATGATCTGACTGTGCAGTATTAACAAGTAGCAGTGTACTTGACAAAGTGTGAAATTGCTGTGTATCGAATAGTAAACGCGAGCCGACTGCCGACAAAGTGGCTTAAACTCGGTAAATGTCAGTAAAAACTAGTTGTGACAACTAGTAGTGAGCGATAAACAATGACATATGATGTCGTCAAACACTAGGAACTTAGTGGTGTTGAAACTAGCTAACTGTGTGTACGGAGTAAGATAGCTAATAAAGTTGCTAACTGTGTGTAAATTGGCAAATTTTTGTTTAAGTAGTATAAACGAGCTAACTTTGTGTACAAATTAGCCTCATGCCATCTGATAAAATTGCTCAAGCTGACCAACTGTCAAAATTAGTTCGCAAAGTGTGTGTAAAGAAATTAATAATTTAAAGCAATCGAACCTAACTAGCTATGTAAAATAATGGATAATTGTAAAGTAACATAAACTAGCTAACTGTATGAGTGTAGTGATTCCACCTACGACATAAGTGTGAATGCGTCGAAGACTTTCAAGTAATTTGGGAGCGGAAAGTGTTAAAAAATAAGTCAAATTCAACTCACCTTTATGGTCATCATTTACAAGAACGTTTCCCGAAGCTTCATCTTTTTTTTGTTCAGTGTAAAATTAACATTACAGCATTTACTTCCGAGCATGCAACTGTGTCAAGTGTACAACAGTCTCCCCCTGGTGTTGGCTGCCTGCTACTATTATTCCAACGACAGAGCTGGAGCGAGTCTGTGCAAAAAAACAACATGTATACAAATCCTTCCTACTATCATGCATAGCTAAGACATTTTTTTAGTCTTCAATGAAGCTAACATGCTAACCTGCTAACACAGGGAGGCCTCGGCCTGTAGTGTAATCATAGAATGATTTAAACTTAAGATTTCAAGGTAGGGTTGAAACGAGAGTAGGGTTTCAAAACAGGTTCAAAATTTATAATACTGGCTATATTATTAGTTAAAACATTTAACTGTAAAAAAAAAAAAAAAGTTCAAAGTAGGCTTTGTGGCCATCAATTATTCACACAACTATACTGCCAATGCCTCCAATGAACGGGAACGAGTCACTTCCCGTTTTTTGTTTGAAAATGGGAAATTAAAAGATGTAAAACGATGTTTTAATAATGTGTTTTGACCGCTTCTTTTGGCTTGAAAGACGCTCTTCTGCCGTTTCGTTCTCTTTTGTCACTAATGTTCAATGGGTTCAACAACACTGCCTCCTAGCGGACGGACACGTGAATGTTTAGAACTCGTGAATTTCGTGGTAGTGCTTGACGATTGTCTCTAATATAAATGCGCGTGCCCGCCGATCAACAAACTCACAAGCAGAATGGAGTATTTACAAGTCGTGATTGATGCTCATTGCGCTATTTGTGTAGCTTAATATATATTTGTATGAATTTAAAGTCTCTCCCCATAATATGGAAATTTGTTTTTATGCAATAAAACAAACTGACATAAAATCACAAATGAATTGCCAACACAAATCATTTGAAGATTTGCAAACAAGACCATTATTCCCAGAAATTAAATACTTTAGTTTGCCTATTTGGTAATCATTTATGCTCAGTATTCATTTTTATAAATGGGAAAAACATATATACAGAATATATGTGTCGCGACAGTGCTAAGTTGCTAACAATGTGCGTGTTTGGGCCAGTGGAGGGCGCCAAAGAGCCAAGTTATTGCTGTTTCTTGTGTGTCCAGCAGGAGGCCTCATGAACGCAGGTGAGCTGTTGGAAAAGTTGTTTCTTACTTTCCTGAAGCCCTTTTTTTTTCCCTGGTGCAGCCTCTGGCTGTTTTTTGTCTGTGCATCTGCTTTAGATTATCTTTAGTGTGCCCACGTGACGTTTTTCACCTTTTTTGCACCCGTTCAAAGTCAGCACAGTCCACTCCAGCACGAGCAGCCCACAACTCAGGAGCTTAACTGATGTTAGGAACGCGTGTATTGATTATTTCATAATTCTCGTGTCATTTTCAGCTTCTTTTTTTTTTTTGTCTTTTGAGGACCGCGTTTGTTTCTGTGTGTGTGATGTCTCCGGTGTGTCGGCAGGCGTGCGGCAGTTTCTCCGTCATGGCGGGCTGGGTGTGCCTCATGGTCGCCACGGCGACCAACGACTGGGTGCGCACCTGCGACTACAGCGTGGCCACCTGCGTGCGCATGGACGAGCTGGGGTCCCGCGGCCTCTGGGCCGAGTGCGTCATCGCGCCTGCGCTCTACCACTGCACCGCGCTCACCCAGATCCTCAATTTGCCCGGTAACCGCCATGTCATAGATTACAATTGGCGTGACGCAGAGTTATTATAGTTTTGGAATTTTCATTATAGTTCGTTTTTATTTCGTTTTCGAGGTTTTTTTTCTTTTTTAAATTTAGTTAGCTTTCAGAGGCAGCCCTGTTAGTTTTTATTAGTTTTAGTTATTTAAAAAAAAAATGCTTCGTTTTTGTTTTGTTTTTATGTCGTGTATTACTTGTGGCAAGGCGAGCAATGGGGTCGATGCCGCGGACTTCAGACTTCCGGGTTTCGCACGTCAGCGCCGTTTCCGCAACTGAGTGGCACAAAGGCGGAAGCGGTCCATACGGCGAGGCATGTGAAAACACGGAAGTTAGAAGTCCCGCCTATTCCGAGCCGAAAGTCAAACACGCAAAATTGGCACCTGGGAGTGGCCTCATCTGAAGGTGCTTTTCTATTGGCTGCTGCTAAATGACGTCACTTTTGTGCGACATTGTCAAACGTCCTTATTCCGATTAATATTAAAATAAATATGTTTAAATCACATTTAAAATCAACCCCACAGGCTCATGTATTAAATTAATTACCAAAGATGAAAACTAGCGACATTTTCACTCTAATTTGAAAAATGTTCATTCATTCAATAATTATAGTTTTTTAAATGTAAAATGTCGTTTCAGGTTTTTTTTTTTTAAATAGCATTTTCGTTTAAAAAAAAATTGTTAAGGAAGATATTTATTAAAATTTTACTTTTAGTTAACTAAAACAAACTTGGCGTGACGTCTTCTGAGAAGTGTTTTGAAGTTGTGTGTTGTCGCTGTTGCATGTGTCAGCCCACGTGCAAGCATCGCGTGCCCTGATGTTGTGCGCGAGCCTGCTGGGACTTCCTGCCATCTTGTTGGTGCTCACGTCCACTTCCTGCGTGCGTCTGCCACATGACTCCGCCGCCGGCAAGAAGAGGCGGGCCCGGGTGGGCGGTGGCCTCATACTCCTCATGGGTGAGTGGATGTGTGTGTGTGTGTGTATCACCATATGTTCTTTTGTGTGTAAGTGTGAGTATTTATGTGCGTGTTGTCAGCCGTGCTGGGCTTGGCGGCCACCGTGTGGTTCCCAGTGGGGGTCCACCAGGACAAGGGTCTGATGTCCTTCGGCTCGTCGCTGTACTGCGGCTGGGCGGGCGTGACGCTCGGCTTCCTGGGCGGCGGCGTGGTCCTCTGTTGCCACGGCGACGTTGACCCCCGCGCCTTTGCCAGGGAGAGCAGCTTCTTCTACTCCAGACAGCGAAGAGGAGGAGGAGGCGGAGCCACTGCTGTCATGGTGGACGTGCCCGCCAATCATGTCAAGAGCGCCCACGTGTGAGAGCAGGAAGATGGATTTTGTTTTGTTTTTTTGCATGAAAATATATCAAAAGCAGAGCTGCACATAATATGCAAAAGAATATAAATGTCATGATGAGGTGTTATGCGTTGAATTTTGGATGAAAATATAAATTTGACATGAATTTAATCCGTTTTGGAATCAGGCTGTGGAAAAGTTAGCAGATGCGCTAGTGCTAATGCACGACCTCGTGTTTGTTTTGCTCTGCTGTACTCTTACATGAAATAAACTTTTGGGACTTTGAGAAGTGATGTTTATTATACACGAGGAAAACAACAACAAGCACAACAACATCAACATACAACGCGCGTGGGTGGGGGGGTGGATTCATCACAAGTTATAAATTTAAAAAAAACTTTCAAACACAACCTTAGGGTTAAAAGACAATTAGCCACCTTTCCTTCAAATGTTAACAACAGGAACTGCTGTGTATGTGCGTGTGTCTCGGTGTGTTTTGTGAGAGAGAGAAAAAATTGTGTGTGTGTGTGTGTGTGTGTGTGTGTGTGTGTGTGTGTGTGTGTGGAGGGTGGGGGGGGAAGTGTGAGAGTGAATGGTGTTTTGTGAGTGGAACAACTATGAGTGTGTGTTGTCTGTTTCCCTGGTTTAAAAGTGTGTCTGTCGTGGGAGGGCAAGTATGTATGTGTGAGGTGTGAGTGATTACTTAAACTGTGAGAGAGAGGGAGTGAGCAGGAGTGTTTGTGAGTGTGAGACTTTTGTGTACTTGAGAGAGTTTTAGAGGACAGAGAGAGAGTGAGATTGCGCTGTACAGTATGTAAGAAAGTCTGTGTTTGCATGTGAGTGTGTGAGAGAGAGAATGTGTGTGTGTGTGAATATCAGTGTTTTTGAGAGAGTATGTGTGAACGTTTTTGAGTTTGAGTTTCTGTGTATTTTTGAGTGGGGGATGAGTAAGAGAGAGAGAGACAGTGTGTGACAGTGATGATATTAGTTCATGAGTGAGAGAGAGCATATGTGAGAGTGTTAATTTATGAAAAAGAAAGAGAGAGACATCATGTGAGAGGTTGGTGTTATTAATGAGAGAGAGAGAGTTGTGAGACTGTTGATGTTATTTATGAGAGAGACAGTATGAGAGTGTTGATATTTCATGTATGACAGAGTGAGAGTGCGGGAGAGAGAGTGTGTTATTTTTTATGAGAGAGAAACAGAGTGCGAGTGTTGAAATCATTTTTATGAGAGAGTGATTGAGAGAAAGGGATAGAGACCGGATGTGAGAGTGTTGATGTTATTTTCATGAGAGAGGAAGAGAGAAAGGGATAGAGACAATGTGTGAGAGTGTTGATTGCAATTTTAATGAGAGAGAGACAACAAGTGAGAGTGTTGATTTTATTTTATGAGCGAGAGAGGGAGAGAGAGTGTGTCTGTGCATGTCAGTGTTTGTAAGAGAGTGCACGAGTGAGGGGTTTCTGTGTTTGTGTTTCTGTGTTTTCGTGAGTTTGCATGTGTGATTGTGTGTGCTGCCACCTGTTGCCATCATGTCCATTGTCAAAACTGTGATCGTTCCTCCCCCTCGGCACTCCCACCGCCACTTCCTCCTCCTCTCTGGTATCCAAAGTGTCCGCCGTCGTCGTCATCATCATCATCATCCTCTCTCGCCACCCCGTCGTACGCGTGGTTCTGGTAGTGGAAGTCCCGCTCGTGGGGGGCGGCCCAGCCCCGGTAGGGCTCGTCATCCTCGGGGGCGGCGAACGTGTCGTCCAGGTGGTCGTCGAAGCGTTGGTAGGAGCTGGCGTGTGCTTCTTCCTCGCGGGCGCTGACCTCCAGAGAGCTGTGCCACACGCCGTACAACGCGTAGATCAGCAGGCCTGCGCACACACACCAACATCAGGACCGACTCGCGACACGGCATCTTTGTGCCGACTCACCGATGGCGCACCAGATGGCGAAGCGCACCCAGGTAAGCGCCGACAACTTGAGCATCAGGTAGCTGTTGACCAAGATGGCCGCCGCGGGAACAAACGGCACGCACGGCGCCATGTAGGCCAAGCTCCGCCCGCTCTGCGGCTGCCGCAGCACGATGAGCAGAAGCGCGGCCAAGGCGGCCGCCAGCAGCGCCGCCGTCAGGCCCCAAATGGCGGCGCCCGTCCCGGCGCCCCGCTCCACGCCAAAGATGACCGCCGTCCACAGCAGGAAGGACAGGAAGAAGAAGGCCAGGGTGCAGCGCGTCACCGTGCGACCGGTCCAGGCCGTGGGCCGCGCGGACGCCGCGGGAACGCCGAGCCGCGCTCGCAAAGTCTGGTAATGAGCTCCCAGGAGCCTTTGCAGCGGCGACGCGGGGCCCGTGTGGAAGTCGCCGCGGTCGCCTTCACTGCCGCCTTCACTGCCGCCTTCGCCGTCTGAGGGGTCGTCAATGGAGGAGCCTGGAGATCAATTGAAACTGTTGCGTCATTTACGTAACATGATTGTGTACATGTTCGACGCACGGCGTTGATGCTTTATGATCCTACAGTCAATGTCCGGGCGGTCTTTGGCGGGAAGACCCTCGCTTTCCTCGTGGTCGGGCTGGTAGCGCAGGAGCAGCACGCAAACGCTGACCAGCGTGTACGCCAGCAGCGTGCCGATGGACATCATCTCGATCAGGTCACGAAGACTCACCAGCAGAGCCAGGAATGAAGCCAGAGTCCCGGAAACGACACAGGCCGCCGCCGGCGTGTGCGTGAACGCCGACACGTGAGATAGGGACCTGCACGTGCACACGACGTCGGTCGTGCGTGTGAGATCGTTTCAGTTGCTGAGTGAGAGTGTTTCAGTCACATTCACAAGAGGAATTCAGTCGTTGAGTGTGATCGTTTCAGTCGCATGTGTGAGAGCAATTCAGTCGTTGAGTGAGATTGTTTCAGTCGCATGTGTGAGAGCAACTTAGTCGCCAAGTGAGAGTGTTTCAGTCGCATGTGCGAGAGCAATTCAGTCGCCAAGTGAGAGTGTTTCAGTTGCAAGTGCAAGAGCAATTTAGTCGCCAAGTGAGAGCGTTTCAGTTGCATGGCTGAGAGGAATTCAGTCGTTGAGTGAGATTGTTTCAGTCGCATGTGCGAGAGGAATTCAGTTGTTGAGTGAGAGTGTTTCAGTCGCATATGTGAGAGCAATTCAGTCGCCAAGTGAGAAAGTTTCAGTCGCATATGCGAGAGCAATTAAGACGCCAAGTGAGAGTGTTTCAGTCGCAAGTGTGAGAGGAATTCCGTCGTCAAGTGAGATCGTTTCAGTCACGTGTGTGAGGAATTCAGTCGTTGAGTGAGATCGTTTCAGTCGCATGTGCAAGAGCAATATAGTCGCCAAGTGAGAGTGTTTCAGTTGTATGTGTGAGGAATTCAGTCGTTGAGTGAGATTGTTTCAGTCGCATGTGCGAGAGGAATTCAGTTGTTGAGTGAGAGTGTTTCAGTCGTAAATGTGAGAGCAATTCAGTCGCCAAGTGAGTGTGTTTCAGTCGCATGTGTGAGAGGAATTCAGTTGTTGAGTGAGAGTGTTTCAGTCGGATATGCGAGAGCAATTCAGTCGCAAGTGTGAGAGGAATTCAGTTGTCAAGTGAGAGTGTTTCAGTCGCACATGCGAGAGCAATTAAGTCGCCAAGTGAGAGTGTTTCAGTCGCATGTGTGAGAGGAATTCAGTTGTTGAGTGAGAGTGTTTCAGTCGCACATGCGAGAGCAATTAAGTCGCCAAGTGAGAGTGTTTCAGTCGCATGTGTGAGAGGAATTCAGTTGTTGAGTGAGAGTGTTTCAGTCGGATATGCGAGAGCAATTCAGTCGCAAGTGTGAGAGGAATTCCGTCGTCAAGTGAGATCGTTTCAGTCGCACGTGCAAGAGCAATTTAGTCGCCAAGTGAGAGCGTTTCAGTCGCATGTCTGACAGGAATTCAGTCGTCAAGTGAGAGTGTGCGAGACGAAATCAGTTGTTGAGTGAAAGGGTTTCAGTCGCATGTGCGAGAGCAATTCAGTCACGTGTTTTGAGGTCATCGCGAGTCCTCTCATACACAGACAGCAAATCCCAAGTTTGCTTGTGCGTGCGCTGCGCTCGCCGCTAACCTGAATAAGAGTCCGTCCGTGGCCATGGCGTAGATGACTCGCGGCAACGGGAACAGCGACCCCAGCAGAGACACGCTAAGGCCGGCGATGGAGCCCACCGCCACCGTGTACTTCCCCCACAGGAAGCCGTGCGCCGCGAACATCTCCATGAGAGGCGCCGAGCCGTCGATGAGGTCGTACGGAACCATCAGGGTCAGTATCACGCTCACCTGCCACACAGTAGCGGGTACCAGAGTAACGTTTGTTGTTTTGTTTTTTTACTCGAGTATCTGTACTGACCGACACGTATGCGCTGAGACACGTGACCAGCGAGGCGGTGATGGCGTAGGGGATGGCGGTGTTGGGGTTCTGCGCCTCCTCTCCGGTCGTGGCGATGATGTCGAAGCCGATGAAGGCGTAGAAGCAGGTCGCCGCCCCCTGCATCACCTGAACGCCAACAGACGGGGATTTTAAATGAGCTCATTGGAAAGTCTCTCTGCAGCTGTCAGCAGCTGTGATTGGTTGTTAACTGAGCAACTGTGATGTCATTTTCACTCGAGTGGCAAAATGGCCGCCTTCTGACATTGATCAAATTTGCTGCTTAAATCATATTCCACTATAACGCAATATTAACCAGAATAGGGTCATTCAATACCCCGTGGCATCATGGGAGAAAATGCTGTTTTTAGCATTTAGCCTACAAGTACGTTCGTGAACCGTTTCGCTAACTCGCGCCGACAACTCACCCCCGACCAACCGTAGGGCAGAAACATGCCGCCCTCCCAGTTTTTGGCAGACAGGAAGAAAAGTCCAGCCATGATAATGAAGACCCAGACCACCATGTTGACCAGGTTCAAGACGTTGTTGAGGCCCACCGAGTTGCGCACGCCGAGGGCCACGATCAGCGTCACCAGCAGGACGATGAACATGGCCAGCAGGTCGGGGAACGTGTCCTCGCCTTTGCCTGCAACAAATACGAGTGGTCACCGGCACGCGGGAAGTTTTTGTGCATTGGTTCTCGTATGCACTGACCGAGTCCTCTGAGCGTGCCCAGGTGTGTGATCATGTAATGGCTGATGCTGTGATTGGCCAGCGAATCAAACATGCTGCTGAGAGCCGACGCCCCCGCAGCCGTGCCAATCAAGTACTCCAGGATGAGGTTCCAACCAATCAGGAAGGCCACGAACTCTCCGACCGTCACGTAGCTGTACGTGTACGCCGAGCCCGTCGTCTTGGGCACGCGGACGCCGAATTCTGCGTAGCACACGCCTACGGGCACATCGTCGTGTACGTGTAAACACTGAATTGCGCAATGACGTCGCCGCCGTGTTGGATGTGGCAAAGTGAGGCATTTTGTAACCGTCTTTACACAGCTTTACTGGACTGTAGGTCCGACTCACCTGACAAAATGGACGCCACGGCGGCGATGACAAAAGACAGGATGACACCGTGTACGTATAAACTCTGAACAGTGACATCGCCGCCATATTGGATGTGGCAAAGTGAAGCAAATATATAACCGTCTTTACACTTAACACAGCTTTACTGGACTGTAAGTCCGACTCGCCTGACAAAATGGACGCCACGGCGGCGATGACAAAAGACAGGATGACACCGTGTACGTATAAACTCTGTACAGTGAGATCGCCGCCATATTGGATGTGGCAACGTGAAGCATTTTATAAATGTCTTTATACTTAACGCAGCTTTACTGGACTGTAAGTCCGACTCACCTGATAAAATTGACGCCGCGGCGGCGATAACAAAAGACAGGATGACACCCGGCCCGGCAACGGCCTTGGCCACCAGTCCGGCGACCACGTACATGCCGGTGCCCACGCAGCTGCCCACCCCCAGCGACACCAGGTCCAGGGTAGTCAGCACCTTGGCCAGGCCCACCGGCGAATCCCCCGCAAGCTCCGTCAAGTCTTCATCTCTGTCCCCGCCCCCATGTGCCATGGCCCCCACCGGCTTGGTACGCAGAAGCCGTGAGCTCGCGTGGTACCAGGCGTCCGCCCAGGACACCCGATGCAGCCACGACGACATGGCGTCGACCATCTGTGCTCGGCGGGGATGTCACTTTCTTGACGACGCCATCCTCAAGGGGAAAAAAAAATACAAAGGTGGCAAACGTACTTAGGGACAAGTACACATGCTTGAGCTGGTAAAAGTAGAAGTACTCGCCCAAATTGCTAAAGTCTACACCCCCCCCGTTCAAACGCCAGTTCAAATTATTTTGAAATGTTTTCCACCATTAAAGTGATCTATAACCTGTTGAACTCAATTGAAAAACATGACTAACTAAGATACTGTAGTTGCGTAAGTATGCACACCCTCTTACAATTGGGAACATTTAAAAGGGTCTCTGATTAAACAACAATTAAAGTTCTCATAGGCTTTTTCCTGACATTTTGGTCTTTCTAGGGCCCCAGTTCATAGAACAATATTGTCAATCACATTAGTGGTGGAAAAAGATGTAAAAATTTATCTTAAGCTAATTTTGTTTTACTGCAAAAACCCAACATTTGAAAAAGGGTGTGCAACCATTTTGTATCCACTGTACCTATCTATTCATAAATCTATCTAGACAGCAGCACACAAACAAGACATACAAAAACATGACTGGGTAAAAAAATAAATAAAAATATTTGCTGATAAAGGAAGTAATACACACAGGGAGAGTGCCGTGTTTTGTTTTGTTTTTTTTACCTGTTAATGTGCAGTGGAAGGATGGCAGGATGAATGAACGACTGGGTGAGAGGAAAGAGATCAAGAAAGCGTCATGTGTTCTCAGGCTCCTCTCTTGAAACATTGATGAAGAGGGTCAAATTTCACATCACAATGGGGGGGGGGGGTGGACAAGCTCAAATGCAGGTTGATTTATTTATTTATTTTATGATCTATTTAATTACTGAAAAAATTACTCACCTGCTAATGTCATGTGACTTCAACACCTGAAAGTCATTAAGGGAAGATGATTCCTGTGTATACCATGAGGTGAGGCTGGTCGATTGATCAGTTTTTATTGATTTATTTGAGTACTAGTAGTAGCGATGGCAATATTATTATAGTTAGTTATTATTATTCTTTTTTATTTATTTAGGCAGTGGTAAGTAGTTGTTGTGGCGGTAGTAGTAGTAGGCACGCTCCTTTGCTGGTAATCAGACACGAGTCAGATGACCTGCAGCAGGGTCACATGACACCCACAATGCGACAGCACAAAAAGTGGCTTGCAAAGTTTATTTTCCGAGGCGACTCTAAATCCTTCAAAGTGTCTCAAATCAAGATTTTTTTTTCCCCCTCTCATTTCTGATAACGTCAACAAGCTTCTCAGCCAACATTTCCCCCGAAAACCAAGTGCTCATCTCAAAAAGTGACCCGCGCCTGTGTTCCGATCCAAATGTACAGTATATGGCAGGGTAGCAAAAGCAACGAAATGCAGACGATTTCCACGATCTGCTCAAAGCCGAAGCATTCCTGAAGCTGATGGACAACAGATGAGCACGTCACATGACATCCACCCAATTCCAAAAAAACACATCAGCCTGTCAAGAGCTTCTCTTGTCTCGTTCACGTCATAAACCAAATTTAGTTTCAACCTGCAGCAAGACCAATGGTTCTCCCTTTGAAAACCTTAAAAGTGTCCTTTCTTATTGACGTGCTACATTACATACAGACTCAAACCCAGAACCTCAGAATTTGTTAGGTCAATGTGCTAACTACTACTTGACAGTGCTACACTTAAATATTAAGCTTATTTTTTTCTACAAAAACAAAAAACAGCCATTACTGTTAAATAGAACACGAACGCTCACATTTTATTATCTCGTTGACCGGCTTGATCTTTGGCGCCATCTAGTGGCACTTGAATGCACTGCAGGACCGTGAGGTCAAAAATATTGGATAATGCGATACATTTATAGACATAATGCAATGATGAATAAACCGGATATGAAGTGTATGAAAATGTCGATATGCACAATATTGTACACTGAAAGCTGTATGAGAACAAATTAAGGTCCATTTACTATTTACATTAAGGCTACTCACATATTGTAATTGATTGTGTCCATTTGTCCAATTAATCAATAAATATGATAAAACAATAACATCACTTCAATCAAAAACAGGACATTGTCAAATTGACAGTGAAGAAAAAGCAGTCGGAAAATTGGCAAAAATGTCTCCAAAGTAAAAGCAAATGTTTGCTCGAATCTTATTTTGAAGATAATTGTGTTTTTAAAATGTGGCAATTAAATTGATATGCCTACCATTGCTTGTACGTTAGTAGCAAAATAGCATAATATGTTAAGTCACTAACTGTCATCAACATTCAAATAAAAACTTTTTTTCTTTCTGGACTACTACTTTACAAAAATATTAGAGAAAATTAAGACAAGGCTAACAATCCGTAACATGCACAGCCATTTATCTGACATAGTGGAGAGTTGTTAGGTGTAGAAAAGTTTCCAATAACAAATAAACTGGAATCAAATCATGTACAACATGAATAAAAACACTGACGACCAATGTGTTTTTCCCACAAAATGTATTTTCATGCTGAAATCTAACAAGAGGAGTCTAGTCTTCCGCTTCAGACTCTTCGTCATCCTGGCTAATCTGGAAATAGCGCAACTCGTACGTTTCCTTGTCGGAGGCCACCACTCTCAGCCAATCGCGCAGGTTGTTCTTTTTGAGGTACTTCTTTGTCAAGTATTTTAAATACCTGTGGGGCCCAGATGCAGATTTCAGTACAAAAACACAAAACAAAACAAAACGATGTAACAGTGCTTTCGCGTTCGCCACCTTTTGGAGAACTGCTTCTCAGAAGTGACGTTGATTTTGTTCTTCATGCGGCCGACCGACACGACGTTTCCGAGATTCCCGGTCTTGCCATCAACCTTGATCCTCTCTTTCAGGAAAATTTCCTATTGGACAGAGCACAGTGACAAGCTAGGGAAGAGAACCCTAGCACAAAAGGAGCTAGGGAAGGGCGCCCTAGTCCACAAGCCACGTTAGCAGCATGCTAACCAAAGAGCAAAGTGCCTTTTTTCCCTTAGTTTCAACAAAACAAAAAATTGTCTTCTTTTAAAATTCCGACTGCTTACAAAGTTGGCGGAGTCCAGGATTCCATCCTCGACAGGGTGGGTCAGGTCCAGACAGAACTTCCAGCCAGGCCCCTTTTTGCTCTTCTTGCTGACAAACTGCTTCTTCTGACGGATCTGTGAGGTCGATGCGAGTTTATGAACTTCAAATTATTTGGACATTTTAAAAACGACAGTTATAAACCTCTATCGATAGGCGTCGCGGGGAGTGTTATGGTACAGTCGCTGAAACAGGTGTAATACAAAAATGAAGTATAACGGTAAACTTGTACCACATTTAAGGAGACTTATTTCATATTTGAAGACTACACGTGCCGGCTAGTGCTGCTAAGCTAGCATCTTTCGACGTTTAAAATGAGTTCAAGCTCGCACAAAAGTAAACCAACAGCGTTCATTATTGTCATTAACACCCTACACAATTCGTGGCTTTACGTGTAAATCCAAAAGCAAACGTGTAAACTAATTTAAAAAGAAGCAAGAGAACCCAGTACTTACGGTTGCCATGTTGGACAGGAGGAACCGGAAAGGAAGTGACGCAAAGTGAGGCTGCCAAAGCCTTTACCAAATACGGTTGAAACAGAAATAAACTTCGAAAAATAATTATATTGTTTTATTATACCGAGACTCTTTCCCCCCAAAACATTTGAGAGGCACAAAAATGTCTTATGAAACAAACTTAAATTCTGAAGGTGAACGACGACAAAAACAAAAAACACGACCATTGAGCGTGCCTGTCAAATCATTAATGGGGTAGATGCCACGGACTTCCGACTTCCGGGTTTTACACATCGGCACAGTTTTTGGCCACATCTGGTCGCGTTCCAACACTCGCACCCCTACTCCCCCAACCACGCGCTCCCGCTCATCGGCGGGAGGGCGTCTCGTCTGAAATGCTTCGGACATTGAGACAGACTACACACTCACAGCCCCGCACCCGTCGACGGACAACCGAGGGGCGCAAAGACGGAAGCGCAAGTACTGGGACGCGGCCCACACGTCGCAAACCAAGTTGATGGGTGAAAACAGAAGTCCTGCCTCCTCCGTGGCACGCCTGAATTGACGTAACATTTATGACTCAAAAAATCCACCACTCGTGGAAATCAACGTGTGTTCTGACTCACTTTTGACACGAGAAATGATTCATGATTATGAAAATAGTTTTTTTGATCCTCTGGACAAGACTTATTTATTTTCAAGCTACATAATTTACTATAAACTTTAGGTTGATGAAACCCCCTCTTCTTGGTGAGGAATTAGTATTCAAACTAAATATTACAGCTGTAGTAGTGAGGACAAATTGCACACTATTAGAATAACCATATGCTGGATATAAAATTTAATGCTCAGATAGCATGTTTACTGTTTAGCAACCTTGAGGCTACTAGTGTATGAACCACGCCTCCTAGTTGTTACTACAGCTTGGTTAATGTAAAAGTGCATACTAGTCAAAACATCAGTCAGTTGTATTGCTGAATCATCTTGCTAGTGAGGACTAAATTGTACACCATCTTGGCGTTACGGGACGAGGTTGGAGTTGAGCTTTTGTGGAAAATGTGTGTCTTGCTACCATCTTCGATTTTAAGGATCTGTGTTGAAGTGAGGCGGGTTTCAGCTAGGCCAAAATAATAGGTAGGCTTCCAAGTGCACTTACCAACCATTTCCAGAAACCAGACGCACAAAGGCAGACATGTTCGGAGTTGATCCATTTGTTTCAACGTTTTATTTCAGCCATCTTCAGTCAGGTGACAAAAGGCCTCGAGTGAACAAAAAGTTTGCGGCCGCCACCCTCCCCAACCCGATTTTGAGTTCCTCAAACAGAAAGCTCACTGCAAAGCGCCTCCCACATGTCTGAAGCTCACACTTCATTCAAATTGCGCCTCTTGGGTAACCCCCAAAAAAGAAAAGAAAAAAAGCACTCGTTTAGTATTGGGAGGATGGCTTGGGGTGGGGGGTGGGGGGTGGGGTTGGCGAGCCCCACAGCATTCTGAGGGGAGAAAAATCACTCACATGCCTAAGTAGAATGGTGGGGACGACTTCCTGGTTTGGGAATTTGTGGTGTTGGGGGTGGAGCTTAAGCGCCCAGAAGTGCTCACGGCCGCCAACATCCCGTCAATGGAGAAGCTCGACGCTAAAGGGGCGCCCCCAAGCGGATCTAGCATCTACAGAGGCCCCTCGCCTCGCTCTAAAAGATATTTCAATCTAAAGAATTTTCTTTAAAATAAAAAATAAAATAAAAATGATGCAAAAGCTGAATCCTATTATTTCATCATTCAGGAATGTGAGGAACACTGAAGGCGAAAATAAGGTGATGCAATGAGCAGCTGATGATTTGTTTCTTTTGAAGTCATTTTATAGAAAGTTGACGCGTTACCAACAAAACGTAAGCGATCAGGCAGCGAGCTGCAACCAAATAATCCCGACGGCTATGAGAACAAGCGAAATGGTGGGAAATCGAGAAATGACAAAAGAATGATTGAGGTTGTCAGTGAAGGCCGACGCTTTGGTGGCAGAACCAATGAGAATGCAAGAGACTGGTTGTGGGCGGTGCTTGTTGCCGGGGCTGCAAAGTCCGTCTCCTTATTTGTTGGCCAGGACCTTGGTAGCCACGGCACACTCCTCCCCCATGGCGGACATCACGGTGACCTGCGAAGTCGGCGAGACGTGCGAGCGGTCATGTGATTGTCATGTGTGCGGTCACGTGACGCACGCACGCACGCGGGACTCACCAGAAACTCGTCGCCCGCCTCAAATTTAGACTCAATTTCCTTGCCAACCTCGTTGTCGGGAACGCGCAGGTCCTCACGGATGTCGCCGTTGTCGGCCATCAAGCACATGAAGTTCTCGTTGATGTTGACCAACTGAGAAAAGGACGCGCGGGGTTTCCAGCATTATTGCAAAAATAAAAATAACGTTAAAAAAAAAAAATCTGTGCTGCTGACAAACTAATTTAATTGAAGTTACTTGCAGAGTTTTTGTTATTCACTCAATAAGAGCCAAAATTAAAGTAACCAAACTAATGAGTTTGACACCCATGTTCTTAAGAGGAGTGGCTCAGCGTTCCAAACTCGGTTAAGTGCGACGTCTGTAAACGTACCTGATAGTCTAGCCTCTTGATGGAAGGGACGTCCATGTTGTGGGTGGAGGGGCACATGTCTTCATACTTCTTCTGGGTGAAGATGTCGATGCCAGTCAGGTTAACCTGCACAACACCAGGAGTAAAAAAAAAAAAATTAATACATGCATTTCTTAACGGAAAAAGAGAAACAAAAGTACGCGTGCTCGCCACGATCAACACCGCCTGGCAGGTAAAAGTGGGAAAAGAGATTCTGGTCGTCACCTTAGCGTGGCCGTGCTTGCCGGTCTTGGAGGTGGACATCTCCACAATCTTGCAGGGACGCCCCTTGAGCACCACAAAGCCGTTCTTACGCAGGGCAGAGCACTGCATGGGGTACGTGGCCGAGGCGCCGGACTCGACGGTCCCGAAGTCGAGCTCGGGATCTGACATGATGCAATGCTTCTGGGCTGCTGGAATGCAAATTGGCCCATTAGGCACATAACAGAAATGCTACGGCAGACCCGAAGTTTAACTACTGATAACGCATTATTTTTTAAATGCCAAGTAGAGAAGATGCCTTAACCCCACGAGGGAAATCAAATTGTCATATTGCAATATTTACAAGGGTCCAGCCAATAACATCACTTAAAAAAAATTAAAAAAATCGGCCCATTTGTTTTTTTAAACATTGTGCATTACGGTTTTTTTTTATGCTTCCCCCCCCCCCTTGCTATTAAGTTAAATACTAATAAATACTGCAGGTTAAAAAGTTAAGCCAAGTCTTAACTGTTGCAAATGTTATTTTAATTTATATATTTTTTTTCTTAATTGGCCAGTTAATCAGTTACCAGAATTTTATTTTGGCAAATATCGGAATCAGCCTTTAAAAAAAATAAAAATAAATCGTGGTTGCCCTAATATTTACTCTGATAGAAAAAAATGGCAGCATTGGAAGGAATTTAAAAACAACAACAACAAGACTAAATTAACTTAATTGGAAAATATTTTTTTATGATTACTGTAAGGAGCTTAAGATATTTACAAGCAATCGCACAAAAAGATAATGCTAGTGCTTATAAACATTTCAGTAATAGAAGCCCCCCCCCCTTTTTTGTACCCAATTTACCTGCGAGTTTATTGTCACCGTTTAATGTTTGCATTCTTCAACTTTTAAACATATGTTAAATACATATACACAGGAGCGAAGCCATTTGCCGGAGTTGCGGGGGGGAAAAAAGCTACAAGTGAGCAAAACGACAACGACATGACGCCGACATTCACGGAAAGCTTTGAATAAAGCGCCGAACAGGAGAAAACAAGTCTAAAAAAGAAAATAAAAAGACTTTAAGTGACAGTGAAACGTGGACGCGCTGACGACGCGCTCGCGTCAACACGAGGCTGCTTGCTCATTCAAATGAGCACTTTTCAACGCTTGACTTTAATAGTTAGCGTGGGACAAAGTACAACAATACATTTCACCCCTCGACACAATAAAAACACACATTTGCTTCAAAAAGTGGTGAGTTTCAGTTGGACGCAAACATAATAAGTTAGCAAATGCTAACTTGTGTTAGCCGGCCTGTGTTTTTCTAATGATCCTTAATTCGTCCCGTTGTCGATTCAATTCACGATTTATATTTTAAGCTGACATCCATTTTAAACGTCTTCAGTCGGTTCCGGCCGCGTTGTCGCGTGTCAGCAAAGCGGCGTGCAAATGAGCTGCGTGTGGGAAATAATCTCGAAAAACGCAAAATACACGCGGGGCGCTAGAGTACCGTTATGAGAGTTAGCGACGCCATGCTAACAGCGGCTAGCCGCCTTAGCAGTCCATTCAATTAAGTCGCCATTTAAAAAAAGAAAACGCACACACACAACGGCGCCCTCTCGAAAGTGCTCCGCGCTGAATACGTTCGAAGAACGAGCAGAGCGGGCCGCTCTCCGTTGGAGGCCGCCGATGCGAGCACGTTAACGTGGCCCGAGTGCGACCGTTAGCCGAGAGGATGACAAGCGACTTGTAGCGGCCGCGCCGCGGCCAGCCGACGAAGGCCTCGTTGCCGCTGTGCTTTCATTAGAGCCTGCCGCCCGTGCGACACGACAGCCCCGCAAACTCGCTCGACACGCCGACGAAAGCGACGGCTGAAGCCGCCCGGCCGGCGCTCAGCTCCGTTTGCTCGCTCCCCGTCCGCCATCACCTGCGCCGGGGACCGTTATTTCGCTTCTTTTCCCCCCCTCGAGGCACAAACACGCGCCATGCCACACTTACCTTCCAAGGAAAAGAGGAGCGAAAGTGCGCATGCGCGTCCAACTTACTGCAGCATCCGTATGTGGGAGAGGGGGAGGGAGGGGCCGTTTATGTGGCCACGCCGGGTTGCCAGGCTGGAAGCCGACATGGCAACCCGAACAACCACATTCAAATACAGACAAGACATTGGGATTTTATGGACATTAAGCCTTTTCCTCCCTAAAGGCTCTCACTAGAGAAAAAATTGTAATATCCTAAAACTGCGACAAATCACCAACATTTATGTACACTTTGAAAATTGTGATGAATATTCACTAAATTAATGTGGACATGTCTACTTATGCCCACTTGTTACACATTATGATGGGTTGTTTTCCTAACTCACTCAATGGGTAGCTGCGGATGTGAGCAGATTGGGTCACTTTTACCCAACGTTGGGTTCATTATTTTTGACCCAGCAGATTGGACTCGAGTCGGCCCGAAGAGCTATTTCAGTCCACAATTAACCAAATGGCGACCAGCTTCAACTCCTGACATTTTCATGTCAAAATACAATTATGAAGAACCTGAATTTAACGTGAGCAATATTATTATCTAAGTGTTCATTTTTAATCATTTATGGGGTTTTTTGCAGAGTCTGAGAAAAAAAACAAGAGATGCTGTTGCTGTACAAGAAGAGGACGTTTATTGTAGAATTCTAACATCACAGATGCGTGTCCTTAGGTTGAGGTCGTCGTTTGATTCCGGTGATCCAGATGAGGTGAAAACGCACACACATGCATGTCACTCATCTGTGCTCTCACACGCACACGCACACGCACACGCACACAGTGACATCTGTTCACAGTCTTGATACAAAAATTGAAATACAAATATCACAATAAAAACGGTGTTGACTTTTTTTTGTTTTTGTTTAGAAAGTGTCATAGCTATTGTTTTCTAATCTGTAGAAAGACACCTAAGCCTTGATCAACATTATTTTTTTGTCTTTCTCTAGAACTGAAGAGTAAGATATACAGTGTAAATATATAGAGAGAGAGAGAGCACAGAGTGTTCAAGGAGGTGAACATCTTATACGCAACAGAAAAGGCTTCGGCTGGCCCATGTTGGCTCGCTTCCACCTATCACATACGTTCATCAGGAATAAAGAGAATATAAAGTAAAAAAAAAAAAAAAGTGCGCAAAAACAAATGCTGGAACTAAAAACACATCCAGTTTGTGCTCTAGGGGGAAAGTGCGCCACCTCTTTGTAGAGTGGGAGAAAAACTTAAAAAAATAAAAATAAAAGTCACGCAAAGTCAATAGAACTGCAATGAATAAATCATGTGATGTGCATGACTTATTTCATTGTTACAATGTTGACAGGTACATTTTTGATGGAAAGCCGTTTGAGCATTTTTCGGCCATTTCCATGACATCCAAGGTCGTTAGCAAGAGGACAATTTAGCGCACTGGAAGGGCTTATTTTAGCACACTGGTAGTTTTTGACATGCGCATTACGTGGGGGCCGCACATGGTGGCAAAAATGCTACATTTTTGGGTGGCATCATCAATTGGCGTGAAAATGGATCGTCAACGCTTTTGCCAGTAAATGTGTCAAAGTGTGAAATGTTAGCAGCGCTAAGGGTAGCTAGCTAGTTGTTAGGGTTGAACAAATATTGGTAATCTCGCCGTCTACTAAAAGTGGCACTGGTCGAGGAAAACAATGTCATAATAATACGACATGCACTGAATTGTCTTACTAGTAAGGACTAAAGTACATGGATATCAAGAAATGGAATAAATGTTCGACTGGGCTTTCCATCCGTTTTGCTCAGTTGCCAAGAACGCATGTGGAGTTTCCTGAGTGAGTGACGTCGGAGCGGTGGTGCGTTCAAGGACGCCGGCATGGCGGCAGCACTACTACACTCGCGGCCCGCGTTTGGGTGCACCGTTTGTTTATTACGCAGCAGAGGGCCGTTGAAATGATCCAATGTGCTCAAATCCCAGTTCAGCAGAGCTCCATTCATTATTTTAGCGGCGTGCGTTGTTGCTCCGGTGGCAAGCGAGTTTTAATTCTTGACTGTGAACATTGAGAACCCGCTCGTCTCCTTTTTCTTTGCATTACGTTTCTATGACGTCACAGTTATGTGGTGTCCAAGCAAAAAAAAAAAAAAGGGGAAAAAAAAGGGGAAAAAAAAGGGTATTATGCAAAGTACACAACTAAAGGAAGTGGCTGTGTTGGGAATCATTCGCTACTGAATCTCTACAAATTGACAGGTAAAAAAGTCTGCTTAAAAAAAAAAAGTAAACAAAATCCTAAAACAAAGATAATTACATATTGTGTGTTAAAACGACCACGTAGCTTAGCCTTTAAGTCTGCTAGCTTAATGCTAATGCTAAATAGCAAGCTTAGCCTTTCAGCCCGCTAGCTTAATGCTAACGCTGAGTAGCAAGCTTAGCCTTTCAGCCCGCTAGCTTAATGCTAACGCTGAGTAGCGAGCTTAGCCTTTCAGCCCGCTAGCTTAATGCTAACGCTAAATAGCATCTACGTTGCTGTGCTTTAACTCTTTAAAGTTTAATCAAACAAATGTTGGAATTCCCGACACAGCCAGCGAGATGAACAATGTTGTGCAAAACTCCAATGTGTGCGGATGTGCAGGGTGGCGCGGTGCGTCCTAAACAGTGGGAGTATTTACACAGTAGGATGAAGCGTGGGGCGGTAACTCAGTTAGCAGCGTCACTTTGTTTTTGTTTTTTTGTTTTTTTTATGACAAACAAAATACAAAGGTTACGATATCAGCAGGTGGCACTGAGCGAACCTCAAAAGCTGCTCGCTGTTGTTTTGGTGGCGTCTGCTAGCAGCCAGGAGAAAGATGACATCTTTGAGCAGCACTTTTAGTAAAGGTGACACCAGTACTTGGAAGTAACCAAGAATAAATACTTTGTTACTATATGTAAGTAAAAGAAAAAAAAATGGTAAATGTACTTATTTGTATTTATTAATTTTTTTGACGACACATTGTCTGTTTAAGAAAAAAAATGATGTGCCAATATGAAATTTTGTGCAGGAATTTCACCTCGGCAGCAGAACGCCATCTTAAGTATTCGCTACACAATGAATGAATGAAGAAAAGATCAGGTGTGCGAAGTGGAAATTAGCTCAGGAGAGGAAAAAGAGAGAAAACAATTTGAGCTATGTGGATCGTGATAACGAGGACGTTTAAAAAAAAACTTCAATGTGGATTGTACTGCAAGAACAAAAGTCAATGATGCATGCGAGGGTTGCAAAATTGCGGGAATTTTCAAAGTTGGGAATTGATGTGCATTTTACAGTACAGGAATAAACAGGAATTCATAAAAACGGAAGGTTGGCTCATAACAGGAAACTCAAATTGAGTTTAGTCTATTTAATGATGATAATGATCGGACGGCCAGTTAAATCGTCCGACATTGGGATTTTTCAAAACAATCATCATTGGCTGGAGTTTTGCTGATTAAACGGCACGATCATTTTACTTTGTCATGAAACAGTCAAATGTCTTTTTGTTGTGCCAAGGGACCCCCAAAAACTTTATTTTATTCATTATATATGTTTTCAAATAATCGGCCAATTAATTGGTTATCTGATTTTTTTCCCTGCCATATATCTGAATCAGTGTCGGCCTAAAAATATCCACAAATAGATTTCTTGGAAGTACAGTCGGACCTTGACTTTACAATTGTTCCAACTTAAATTTGTCAAGTTACAAGCTGTTGCTTGATTAAATTTTTGCCAGCCAAAAAGTTACAAGCAAGCTTCTGACACAAAACCAATTGAGTGAAGTAAAAAAACAAACAAGATATTTATTTTGCCTGTGACAAAACAAAAAATGTCTTCCTATTAAGTTAACCTAAATTCCCATTTACAGTAATTCTCATGCAGTTTCCAAACTGGAATATTTCCCAAATTCCCCATTTTAATTTGCCGCGGAAATTTTTAACGTACATTTTCGACCCCTTTGCAACCGTCCTTATGACTACAAAATAATCATCACTTTATGTCATCCTTAAATCAAGTTGTTTTTCCTCTTTTCCCTTAAAACCCTTCTTTTTTTCTTTTTTTTTTTACTACAAAGTTTTCGCAGCGCTCACATTTATGAGCCATTATTGGACAAAGACTTATTTTGAAAACCAACAAGGCGGGCGAAGCGTCCATTTGGGAGTAAAAATGTTTCATTTGGTTCCTGGCGCAAGATGAGTGGTGGCGTTAAAAGACGTCGCTGGATTGGAGCAGATCCAGGAAGTGGTCCCGCAAAGAAGAAGTGATGTGCTACAAACTGTCCGCAGTCGCCCGCTCGGCCACGCGGGGACATCCGAGGCTACTCGGCGTCACGGCGGCGACCTCTCAAGGAGCGAGCACCACAAAGGCATCCCGGAGCTCTGCCGGACCCTGAAGGGCCCGTCCTCAACACACGCCGCCCGGGGCACGGCGGCCATGTTGCTAGTGGAGTTAGGGTTACCAGTTCATCATGGAGCTTCTGTTGAGGGTCATGAAGAACACTTGGCTGCTGCCTCCCGAACGCACGGACGCAAAGAACACCTGCACGGGGACAAAGTGGACTATTAAAAAAAATAATAATTAAGGCGTATGTTCTTTCTCCTATGTGTATTATACTGCCCCTGGTGGCCAGAAACAGCAGCACAATAATTGGAGCCAAAAAAATGTGGCAAAAACTTTTTAATTTGTTAAATATTTGATCAAATTATGTCATAATGCTGTTTTTGTGCTCAGGCCAAAGCAAAAAAAAAAAAAACTTCCTTGTCGCCATTTTCTGTCATCTTGGCGTCAACTAACTATGTTGAAGTGAATTGAGACATTATTCCTTTGCCGCCATCTTGTGGCCTCTTATTGTCACTCGCACTTCCCTTTTACTGGATTTTGACTGATTTTGCAAGGCCCACCGAATATTGTGTTCTATTGCTATAAAAACATGGAACCTACCAAAAGAAAGATTTGAGTCTCTTCTTTCTCTTTATATTTTTACCTGTTTGTTTTGCAGCAATTAGCATTAGAATATCACTTAAGTTTCATCATTATTCACAAATATATTTAGAATTGTGAGTAAATGAGCTTTTTATCAACATGGCCCTGGTTGATCTCTTTTGCTCTGCTGCCACCTGCTGGCCGTTTGTGTAAGAGCTACCATTTCTTCAACTGTTCTCTGCAGTTAAGAGGCTTCTGTATGCTCTAGCATAAAAAAAAATTAAATAAAAAAAACCCCGTATAAATACGTCTTTGGGGCACTCAAAACATTAAAAATAGTTATATATTCATGTTTTTGGGACCAAATGAGTTAAGGAACAAAATGGTGCTTTACTGCCATCTTGTGGTATCTATAAGTAATAATATTTTTGATAAGTATCAATCAATTACTTGCTGTTTTCCACTATTTGCAGCAGGGCATATATTTGTCTAATTAACACTCCTGAACTCACATCAACATAGTCCCTTGGCACCAAGGTGGCGGCAAAGCACTATTTTTAGTCTAAATGAAACTCCTCAACTCACTTTAAAGTAGTCCCAGACGGCGGCAAAAGCCCTTAAATGTCAAACGCAGGTGACGTCGGGAGGAATATTGCATCCGAGGCGCTCACCTTGTCGTTCCTCTCGGACAAGAACTTCAAGCGCTGCGCTCGCTTGTGCATGAAGACCCCGTCCAGGTGTCCCGTCTCCACCGAGCGGATCTCGATGGCCTTCTCTCCCCAGCCCATGATCTGGTTGGAGTGGATGTAGGCTGGAACGCACACACACACAACGTGCGTACGTTTAATTCAAGACCACATATGGGGGACTTTGACTTATGAGCGCCCCAGCTAATATGTAGCCTTTATGATTAGCGCGTTTCCGCGAAGAAGACGATCTGCCGGCGGGGTCCGTACCGACCGAGGTGGGCATCTCCCCCCACTGCAGCACCACGTCTTTTGTGATGCGGCCGTACGTGTTGACGTAGACGCCCTCGTCCTCGTAGCACAGCAGCATCTCCATGCCGTCCGTCTTGGGCAGCACCACGATGGCGTGCGGCGTCACCTGACCTTGAATCTGGAGTCCCAAAAAAATAATACATTGAATAGGTGGCGTACATTTGGGGAGGGGCGCAGTGATCGTGGTAAGAAAAACTACTTACATGGGAAGGAATGTAGATATCGTAGGGATTTCCAGAGTCCACATCCACGACGTGGAAGCCCGCGTTGGAGCCGTAGATGACCTTTAACCTCTGCCCCTCTTCCACAGTCAAGTCCACCAGCAGGGGGCGGTGCTGCAGCTCGGTGAAAGACTGACCCCACATACGTATGTAATATGTCAGATTTTTTTTAGCTTCATGCTAACATATAGTGTGAAAAGCCATTGACAGGCTAACAGAAATTAGCCTATATATATATATATATATATATATATATATATATAAACTGTTTTCTACATTCCCCAAGTTTTAGAAAAGTTTTCTCACACACCTTGAAGGCCATGAACTTGTGGTAAGGTTTGGGAGCCCAAGCGTAGATCTCCACGGCGTTCTTCAAGGCGATCACCAAGAACTTGATCCTCTCGTACTTGACTGCGGTAAGAGTTGAGAGGTCAGAAATGATTTGAAAAGTGCGCGCGTCTCGCGTGGCGACGAAGCGAACGAGACTTCCGTACCGACTTTGTAGTGGACGCAGCCCTCCAGATCCCCCACCGTGATCCAGCCCTGCTTCTTCTCCACCTCGGGGTCGTTGTGGAGTATCCTGTTCCTCAACCAGGACAGGTAGTAAACACGCAGCTTGTTCTTCTTGCCTGGAGACGTGCGCAAGCTCATCATAAAAAAAAAAAAATTCTTCCAAAAAAGCTGAGCAAAATGGACCCGGAAGACATTTTGAGCGTGTCCACCTGAGATGGTGACCAGGACGTTGAGACCTTCCAGGACGTCCATCTGCTGGAAGCGTCGACGGTTGATGAGGTTGTACACTTTGCCCTGCCCGCTGCGGTCCAGCAGCATCAGGCCGTTCTCGGTTCCCACCAGCAGGTTCACCCCTTCGCGCACACGAAACAATATAACATTGCTTCTAAAATCGCGTCAACCAATGCTAATGTTAGCATGTCAATGGCATTTTGCATTGTTTGTTAGCATTAAGCTAAGCAGACTTTCCAAAGGTGAAGCTATTTTGTGTTTAAATTCCACTTGTTGAAGGTTCCTAAAACCACGACTATCAATGCTAATGTTAGCATGTCAATAGCATTTTGTATTGTTTGCTAGCATTGAGCTAAGCAGATTTTCCAAAGAAAAGCTACGTTATTTAAAATTTGGCTTTTTCACTACTGATGCTAACCGTTTTGCATTGCTTGTAAGCATTAAGCTAAATAAACTCTCCAAAGAAAAAAACCGAAATTGTGTTTAAATTCCACTGCTTAAAGGTTCCTAAAACCACGACTATGAATGCTAATGTTAGCATGTCAATGGTATTTTGCATTGTTTGTTAGCATTAAGCTAAGCAGACTTTCCAAAGGTGAAGCTATTTTGCGTTTAAATTCCACTTGTTGAAGGTTCCTAAAACCACGACTATCAATGCTAATGTTAGCATGTCATTAGCATTTTGTATTGTTTGCTAGCATTGAGCAAAGCAGATTTTCCAAAGAAAAGCTACGTTATTTTAAATTTGGCTTGTTCACTACCGATGCTAACCGTTTTACATTGCTTGTTAGCATTAAGCTAAATAAACTTTCCAAAGAAAAACGACATTGTGTTTAAATTCCACTGCTTAAAGGTTCCTAAAACCACGACTATGAATGCTAATGTTAGCATATCAATGGTATTTTGCATTGTTTGTTATCGTTAAGCTAAGCTGACTTTCCAAAGGCAAAGCTACGTTATTTTAAACTCTGCTTTTCCACTATCGATGCTAACGTTAACATGTCAACGGTAATTTCTATGATATGTTAGCATTAAGCTAGCAGGCGGTTCTCAATGTTGTTCTCCTCACCCCAGAGGGCGGCGCACAGGATCTCGGAGTTGAACCGCTTCTTATACTTGCGGATCTCGGGCGTGTCGCTGTGCGGTCTGATGTTGGTGGGGTTGACGTTGACCACCGAGATCTTACGGGCCTCGTTGAGCCGCGCCTGCTCCTGCTTCAGCAGCTCGTCGGCAAACAGCGCTGCGGCACAACACAAAGCATCCCATTAGGGTTTGTTTGCCTTATTGGGGGCCATCATCTGACCTACCTGAAGCAGAGATGTTGTCGTCGTCGTCGTCGTCGTCTGTCGGGGACGTGCCGTAAACCCTGGGATCCACAAATGGCGTGAAGGAGGCCTTGGAGCCTCCGCCGCCTCCTCCTCCTCCCATCCCGTACTGCGGGGATGCAAAAACACAGCTTAGCCCCAGGTGGAAGAGTTTCCACGTAAAAGTCTTCAATGAAAAGCTCGGACGGGTTGCTATGACAACAGCAGAGCTTGAGTACATCTGGGAGGAACTTTGCGGGTCAGAGGCCAGGAGAGGGATCAAGGGCTGTGTTAGGATTCGAAGACTTCCAATTACCAAATCAGTAAACTTGGAACATTGGGGGTCACTGGGAGGGATCACGGTGTGGGGTCACGGGGTGACAAGGTGACGTTTGATTGGACGTCGGATTCATTCAACCTACTTGTGCCCCGGGAGCGTTGCCAGGGGCAACGAGGGAGGAGGCGCTTTGCTGCACCAAATCGGGGAGATTTGAGGCATCGGCAAACAAATTAGCGATGCCGAAGACGCCGTTGCTGGCGGTGGAGCTCCGCCTCCGCTCGCCACGCTTCTGGAAAAAGACAGACAGGGGGCGGGCAGCGTGGCTGTGATTGGCTGGTGAGGGGCAGGAGAGAGCAGGTTGAAGGGTGCTTTTGGTTTTGGTGCGTTCGAGAAGGCAGGGAGTGCGGCTACTGGATGCGGTCACGATTTGGTCATGAGGCTGCTAAATCAGTTGCTCTTTGACTTGGTGAAGCAGCATATGGTTCACTGCGTGAGGCCGCTCACCTCGCGCATCATCAGCGTGCCTTCCCGAGAGTGGTTTCCGTACGCGTCGCCGTGCGAGTCGTTTCCTCCCATCATGCCCAGCGACTCGTTGGCTCCCTGGCTGGCGGCGGGCCTGAAAGACATTTTGGGTATGTCTCAATTCTTTCTTGGCAACCTCCTCAGTCCTAAGAAGGACAAACGTTTCTCTCTTCTGTGTCTTTATTATTTATTTTATTTTATTATTTTTTTAATTTATATATTATAGTTTATTTATATTATTTTATTTAGATGGCAATCAAAAATGGTGAAATGTCTATGCTAATTTCTGTTAGCCTGTTTATGGTGTTCCACATTATATGTTAGCATTAAGCTAGAAGACTTTCGTTATTACAACGTAAAATGCTCACATGATGCGCGGTATGTCGCTAACGGCAACCGTTCCGTCGTTTGCTCCTCCCTCGCCGTCGCCGTCCTCATCCTCGCTGCTGTGCGACTCCTCGCTGGATGAAGAGTAATCGGTGACCTTAACGGGCGGCCGGCTGGTTTCTTCGCCCTGGCGCAGCTCTCGCAACTCTTTGGCCAACGCCGTCAGGTCCTGGCAGGGACATAAAGCAGGTGATTAGTTCTGAGAAAAGAGGAGTTAAGAACCTCACGTTGTTCTTTATCTCAGTAGCAAGTTGTGCGGTGCCAAGGAACTATGTTGATGCGGTGGACAAGTTTTTCACTATTAATATCGGGTCAGGTGCACAGTGTGGTAGCCTCACTAAGGTAAACAATTCTGGGGAGGGGGGGGGGGGCTTGTATGGGTGTGCTGCATGCTGGGGGGTAAAGGTAAAAGGTCAGGGAACTTTTTTCACCCCCAAACTATCAACTAATAAACAGGAAGGGGCGGTGAACATAGACATACATACATTAACACCTCATGGCCCAGTGCAGTGACATGTCAGCACAGCCGCCATATTGGATGTGGCAGTTTTGCCCATGAACTAAAAGTCACAGGACTGAAATTCAGAAAGCAACAACCCAAAAAGGACGAGTAAAATTACTCGTCCTAATGAGAAACATATTTCAGTGTAGGGGCTTCATAATATTAACATTTAAAAAAAATTTAAATCTGGAGATTATAATTGTTGTCAAGTAAGCCCCAAACCAACCTACTCTGTATGTGCAATGTATTGAGTGCTACTGTCATGATATTAAAATATTAGTCGT
This sequence comes from Leptonotus elevatus, assembly GCF_054856555.1. Lineage (NCBI taxonomy): Eukaryota > Metazoa > Chordata > Actinopteri > Syngnathiformes > Syngnathidae > Leptonotus > Leptonotus elevatus. The sequence continues at coordinate 13,347,637 of NC_141259.1, read as the reverse complement.
AAATATTTCATTTGATTATGATAACCAGATCATAAAATGTAACATTTTCGGAATAAAGTCTAAATGTAATGTTAATGAATAAATATTTCCAATATGGCATCAACGTCACCTTACGACTGAGCGCTCAAGACGGCGTCTATGTCTATATGTCTACAGCAGTGACAGGAAAGTGCTGCAGGTTCACGTCGGACGCACCGGGAAATCAATTCATCCTCTTATTTGGGCCTCAAAATACGCTCATACGAATATCACATTCCCCAGGGCTTCAAGCCGCATTCTCAACCACTCGTCCGCCGCTACCGGGCACGTGGCTAGCATGCTAACGTGCTCGTGAGGGGGAAGAGTCACTTGAACCACTGACCTCGTCTAGAGCTTTCTTATAGCTCTGATGGATGGAAAGATGGATGGAAGAGAGAAGAAAATTGACAATGAGCATGAGAAGTGTGTCACGTGTGTGTTGAGCATGTGTTTGGAGTGTGTGTGTGGGTGTGTGTGTGTGTGTGTGTACTCACCGCAGGCCGACTGGGTCTGGACACGTCTCTGCTGTCGTCTTTTGCTTCGTCAGACGCCAACGCGGAACCTTCTGAACACACCAATCAATAACATTTAACACACTAAGAGTGGAGTAGAGTGGTTTTTGAAAAACGGTTCGGTTCTATTGTTCCAGTTTGGTTCACATGTCATCAATGGACAGAAGCAATCCTGATAATAGCAAACTAGCGCTAATGCTAACCATAGTTTGGCTACCTCTTCTGCCCTCTTTTGAACTATTGCGTTGCTTTTGGATAAACGGATGGACGTTTATGCACTCCAGGAATTTTTTATTTTATTATTTATTTATTTATTTTTTTAATGTGTGTGTACATGTGTGAGCACCTCGTTCGTTGGACCCCCCCTGCGAGCTGGGGGTGCTGGAGCTGGAGGAGCTTCCACTGCTTGTCCTCTTCATGGGCGTATCCATGGAAATGTCAGTCCTCCGCAGGTCGGGGTTGCTACGGCAACACGCGCGCTCATTTACCAAATAGACAGTTTCCAGAACAGCTTGTTGCATATGTGATGTGTGTGTGTGTGTGTGTGTGTGTGTGTGTGTGCGTGTGTTTACCTGGCTCGTATGAGGTGAGCTCCGGTCCTCGGTCCGAGACCCGGCCCATTTCCTGGAGAGTTTTTCCTGACCAGGGCCGGAGAGATGGACGTGGTCCTCTGTGGGACCTGGGGGACACACGTTGGGAAGGTCATAGGTCAACTTCAGCATGACAGTGAACCTCTAAGATGACTTTCCTGATATTGAAGTGTTTTGAAGTCACAGTTTAGACAACATTTAGGCTTAGATTTACTGTATGAAATTAGTTATTTAAAATCTATTAATTTATTTTTCATATTTTATTGATTTATTCATAATATAATAGAATAGAATATTGTACCAAGTTAATTTTTTATGTTATTATATAATAGTTTAAATAACACTAAATAATAAAACGTGAATGAATTCTTATTCTAATATTTTGGTTGACTATTTTACACACATTTGGATGTGATTTTTAATATATATAATTTTTTTTCTCCATTTGTGACGGCGGGGGTTTCACTCTATTGTACGAGCATAAACAAACAAGCCACACACAGCCCAAAAAATAAGACGACAATCGAGGCTGGCAAATGAACAAGATTGTTATATGTTGTAATGTGCTCTGTTTGTATCTGTTGCTGCTGTTTGTGTTCGAGTAGCAGTTGTTTGAAGGACAACAATAATCATAACAGCTATGCTAATTTCCGTTAGCCTGTCTACATCGTTTTCCATTTTATGTTAGCATGAAGCTATAAGGCTTTTGTGACGACCTGCTTTGGTTGAACATTTTGGTGTTCAAACGGGGGTCGAGAAGATATCCCCCCGCGACAAATAGAGGGTTCACTGTACACAACACAAAGCACGCACACACAGGGGTGCAGAGGAGGCGGCATGCAGACACCTTGGGGGGCATGTCGTCGTCCTGCCGCAGCCAGGAGCTGCGATCCAGCTTGTCAAGAGGGGGCGCCAGACGTGCGAGAGGCAGGGGAGGAGGGGTGTCGGAGGTGGGGTCCGAGTTCTGCCGGGGCATGGGGGGGCGCGAGGGGGAGGGCGACAGGGCGGAGGACGAAGACGACACCCCGTGGGGGTCGTACAGGGACTGAGAGCCGGACAGGCCCGGACTCTTCACCTGCACCAGGTGGGCCATCTGCACCGGCATCGGCAGGAAGAGGAGGAGAAGGAGGAGGAAGAGGAAGATGAGGAGGCGCAGGGGGAGGGAGTGGAGAAGAGGGAGTACAGTAGGATGAGGAGAACCAGGAAAAGGAGGTGATGAAGGAGGTAGAGGATGAGGAGGGGGAAGAAAGAGGAGGATGTGGAGAGGAGGCGAACCAAGAAGAGGAGGCGATGCAGGAGGTACAGGAGGAGGAGCAAGAGGAGGAAGTGGAGAAGAAGAGATAGAGGAGGAGGAGAACCAGGAAGAGGAGGTGAAGGACGATGAGGAGGAGGAAGCGGACAAGAGGAAATGGAGGAGGAAGAGAAGGGGAGAAGAAAGAGGAAAATGAGAAGGAACAGGAGGTGTAAGTGCAGATGAGGAAGTAGAAGAGGACAACCAGGCAGAGCAGGTGATGCAGGAGGTAGAGATGAAAAGATGAAGCGGAGGAGGAAGAGAAGTGGAGGAAAAAGAGGACGATGAAAAGTAAGAGGCAGAAGTGAAGAGGAAGTAGAGGAGGAGGAGAACCAGGAGGAATAGGTGATACAGCAGGTTGAGGAGGAGCAAGAAGAGGTAGGGGAGAATAGGAAGAGAAGTGGAGGAGAAAAAGGAAGATGAGGAGGAACATAAGGAGGAAGTGAAGAGAAGGGGAACCAAGAAGAGGAGGAGCAGTGGGAGCAAGAAGAGCAAATGAAGGAGGAGGTGAACCAGGAAGAAGAGGTGATGCAGAAGGAGGAGGAGCAGCAGGAGGAGTAAGAGGAAGAAGTGGAGGAGGAGGAGAACCAGGAAGAGGAGATGATGCAGGAGGTTGAGGAGGAAAAGGAGGAGCAGGACGAGGAATCCGGCGTGTGGTCAGGATGAAGGAGAAAAAGGAGAGAAGATCGTGCATCACACACAGCATTCAACTTCATTCATTCACACTCGGGCAGACAAATAAATCCAGTTTATTTGTCATGACAAATCTTTTTTTTTTTTTTTTTGACAACCTTGAGATTTCTTTGACCCCTCCAGCGACTATCATCCAAACTACTTTTTTTTCTTTTTTCTTTTTTAAACATCACGTTGGACTGACCACATTTGCGGAGGCGCATCTATTGTTTGATTGACAGCAGCTGTCGAAGTGCGTTTCGTGCACAGCAAGTCGCGTCGTGTCGCACGCGCTCACCTGCGGTTCTACGGAGCGGTGCATGGGCGGCGTCCTGGCCTGCTGGATGCCGCCGCTGCTGAAGGACTCTGAGCGCGGGGGCAGCGACGGGTCCGAGATCCGGTTGGAGACTTTATGCTGCAACGCAGGAGAAGTCTGTCGGTTGACCGCAAAACGCTCGTCCACCTGACACACACACACACACACACGCAAAACTCAGTCACTCCCAGCATGCAACGGGGCACGTGGCGGGGCACGTGGCGGGCCACATGCACTTAGTAGAACCGTCTTTTACCTGGAAAGCTCTTCTAAGCTGCCAAGCTATCACTCAATTAAGTTAACTGTGTGTACATTAAAATGTGTACAAAAGGTCAGCTGTCAATCAAAATTATATGATGCAAGTGTGTGTGTGTGTGTGTGATCCACAGGGAGTCAGTCCCATTATAGCTGCAGTTAGCCTACATGTGGCTCCCAGTCGCCATGTGGAGGCGAACCCGGAGCTGCGGCGTCAAGAGAACCAGAGTGAAAAGTGCCACCTCTTTTGTAGCGCATACAGAGCTACGCTGCTCACCCATACCGTCAAATGAATTCATGTGTTGAGAAAACATAATAAGGGGAAACAAAGCCTGCAGGAGAACAAGTGTTGGTTGGTTGGTTAGTTAGTTAGTTAGTTAGTTAGTTAGTTAGTTCACCTTGTGAGCCTTTTAATGCACAACATGAAGCAAAAGTGTTTCCCAACCTTTACTGTGCCAACATAAAAACAAACAAAAATAATAAATTTGAATCTAAAATATTTATGCCTTTTTTTTTTAAATTTATTCCAATGGACATTGTGCTGCTCCTTCTGTGTGTGCCATGGCCACCAGGGGGCAGTATAAGACAGAAATGTAAATAGGCATGGAGCTGGTCAGCTTCCCTGATTATCGAATAATTATTTTGGGTTAAAAATAAATAAATGAGTGAATTAATAATAATAATAATAATAATAAAATGTCCACCCTCACCACAACTTGTAGTTGTGCCCATTGTTTACAACTTATTGAGTGAAGGCGCAGTGGTTGGGAAGCACTAAAAAGAAGAAGCTGAGAAAAGGAAGAACGTGAATAAAGAGATGACGATTACAAATCGATAGCAGAAAAGGACGCGGCGATGGTGAAGTTGATAGCGTGCGAAAGCGTCGCCCGTGAAGTGAAACCACCTGCTCGGACAAAGAAGCGTTAGCGAGGTTTAAAAAATGAAATCAATAAAAAATAAGGTTAGTAACACCCCTCTCGTCCTCCAACTGACCCGGCGGTTGGGACTCCGGCCTCGAGAGTCGGGCTCGGGGACGCAGGTGATCCGGATGCGCGGCAGGTGGGCGTGATCCCGCGAGGGGCTGCCGTGGGCGGGGAAGGAAGGGGGGCGGCGGCGGCGAGGCTTGTAACCGGGAAGTAAAAGAAGCGGGTCCAGGTGGGCGTCTCGCGTGTGCCTAAAGGAGTGGTACTTCTTGGGGGGGATGCGGGGGGAGTTGCTCTGAGCTCGCCGCATCACCTGCGGAGGGCGACGCCGGCGTTTAGCGGACCACCACACATACAGTTTTCCAGGACCATCCTCACAATCGACACTGTAGTATCTGTGATGTTGAATGTGTGTCGGGGAGCACAATCTCTGCGCTAACTAGCGGAGGTTAAGTATATCAAATTAGCTGGCGATGTTTTATTTACGTGCAGTTTAAGTTAAGACGGATAGATAGCACATTGGCTTCTTTTATTAAGTCTGGAACGATTCCCAAATCCCGTTCCTCCCGGCCGGCGCTTATTGCTACGCGAATAATCCGTGGTATAACTACGATTAAAAAAAACTGTGAGATGCAGAGAAACCGCGATATAGCGAAAGATGACCGTATGGCGCCATCTTGTGGTATCTTTACGTCAAGGAACTACAGCATAGTGAGTTGAAGAGCTTCATGTCGTTTTCAGCCATTTTAAAACTTTTTTTTTTATGGAGGATGGGGCTGAATTACTTGCAGGGGAACGCTGTATACACATACAGTATACACACATATTTACACTAGGGCTGGGCGACATGGCATAAAAAAAATATAAAAAAATTATAATACAATTAAATAAATAATTTAAAATAAATAAAATAGATTTGGAAAAAAAATCGAAAAAAAATAAAATCAAAAACAAAATCGGAAAAAAAAAATCGGTAAAAAAAATATTTCAATTTTAATCAATTCATCATTATTATTTGACCTGAAATTATCCTGAAAAGTAAACTGAAATGAATCTCCCCGTCCTAATACACAAATACAGTAACACTCACTGGCCACGTCGTCTACAGACAAACAGATGAACTGTCGACGTGTCACCTCAAACACAATATGAGACCATGTGCACAAATTTGGCAGATATGTTCCCATATTTTTGTGTCTCACTGTATCAACTGAATGGACATTGTGCTGCTCTTGGTCACCTCAAATGATCCCGAGTCAAACTGCAAGCTGCTTCCGCGCCTGTTAAAAGTTGAAGGTTATTCTCTTAAGTAATCTTGTCAAAGGGCGCGAGGTCAAACGAAGGACAGTTTAGAAGTGTGACAATCAAAAATGGAGATGATGGACTGACCGTAGCGAACGCTCTGGAAGTCAACAGAACGTGTTAATTCAAGTTTTCACTTCAAAATGAACACGTGAGAGAGAAAAATGGCAGCAGGAACTTGACTTTCAGGTATTTCATACAAGACTGCGCCCACCTCCTTGGCCCAGGCGGGCTTGTCGTTGGCGGGCCCCGGCGCCTGGTCCTTGTAGTGGTACAGCTGCTTCTTGTCCTGCAGGGGGCGCTGCTGCGGGTCCTGCTGCTGTTGCTGCTGCAGAGACACCAGGTACGCTCGCTCCTGCTGCAGCTGCCTCTGCAGACGCTCCGCCTGACGCTGCTCCTCGATCTGTTTGCGCTTGTACTCCTGACCACGAAAGACCAAACCAAGACTAATTATATTGCCGTTTTTTTTTTTTTTACATTTTCACTGCCATTGATGGCTATAGATGTCAAAAATTCATTTGAACCATTTCCATCAGTTTTTCAAAAAAATGTTCCTCACTTTTGTTAACAAGAGTATGAAAACCTAGATTTTTTTAATTGTACATTTAGAACATATATATCTCTTTTTTTTAAATCTTGTCAGGCGATTCATTTTTTTAACTCATTCACTGCCATTGACGGTTATAGACATCAAATATTAATTTGAACTATTTTTATTAGTTTAATTTTTTTTTCCACTTTTGTTAACAAGAGTATGAAAACCTAGATTTTTTAAAATTGTACATTTAGAACGGATATAAAATTTGTGATTAATCGTGAGTTAACTCGTGAAGTCATGAAATTAATTACGATAAAAATTTTAATCCCAACGCTCCGAATTTTTAATAATCTTTTTTTTTTTTATCGCGTCAAGCGATTACATTTTTTAATTGCAATTAATCGAATGACTTCAATTGTTAACTCACGATTATTCATAAATGTTGTATCTGTTCTAAATGTACAATAAAAAAAGGTTTTCATACTCTTGTTAACAAAAGTGGAAGAAATTTTAAACTAATAAAAATAGTTCAAATGAATTTTTGACATCAATAGCCGTCAATGGCAGTGAATGACTTAATTGTAATTAATCGCATGACTTCAATAGCTAACTCACGATTAATCGCAAATTTTATATCTGTTTTAAATGTACAATTAAACCTTTTTTTTCAAGGTTTTGATACTATTGTTAACAAAAGTGGAAACATTTTTAAATAGAAAATAGAAATATTTCAAATGAATTTTTGACGTCTAAATGGCAGCGAATGAGTTAATACAACTTAACATTTCAGACTATACGCTATAAACACTTCTGTGTTCGTGAAACCTTGACAAAATTGCGCAATAACATGCCAGGCAGCACTGAGGTGCATTAGAAGAGATGCAGGATGAAGATTTGTAAGCATAGTAACAACGATGCTAATTTCTGCTAGCCTGCCCATGACGTTTTGCATTATATGTTAGCATTAGGCTATATAGCTATCGACATGAATAGGCACTAAAGAATATTTTTTAAAGTGTTATTGGGACTGGAGGAGTGAATCTATACATTTAAAAAAAACCAAAAAGGTTTTTAGGCGAACTGGAACAATTCCCCTGCCTTGTTCATGCACTTTGTGGTCGCCCCAGAAACGGCACCACTGAGTGACGTTACCAGCAGTAAGGCCTGTTCCTGCAGGAGCTGCTGCTGCAGGATTTCCAGCTGCCTCTGTTCCTCCTCCAGCTGTCTACGGATGTACTCCTAACGCAGGCAGCAGCGCCACAGAGAGCGCCAATCAGAGCAGGCCGCATCACCAAAGCAGGAAGAAGAAAAAGGAGAAGGCGGAGGAGGACAGGAGGGTTAGAAACCGAAAAGGCGAAGCTTTGTGCGTTAGCGTCTGATTGGAAGAAAGACGTCAGATGACGTTGAGGAGACAGGAAGTGGCGCGTTGAAGGTTTTTTTCTTTCAAGTTTCCAATGACTCTTAATTCTCTCTCGTTCCGTCCATGCGACTGTCATACCTGCTCCCTCTCGGCGTGCCGCCTCTCCTCCTCTCGGCGAATCTGCTCCATCTCCTCGTACCTCCTCCTCTGCTCTCGCTCCTGCTGCTTGCGCATCTCACGCTCGCGACGTTGTTGCTGCGGGACGGGGAAAAAAAACAAAAAAAAAAACAGGCAGGACATGAGTGCAGCCTGGTTGAAAATTTCGGGACAGTGAAAAGGTGTGATGCATTATTTTGTTATTTTAAATGCAGTTGCGGTATTAAGCCACAGGCAGCGCTGTAGCAGTAACAGTTGGACGTCGCAACTAAAACTTGCGAGAAGAAGAAGAAGCTTGTTTTCTATTGCATGTATTGTTGTCTAAATGTGTCAACCGTTGTTTAAAAAAATATAATAAAAATGTAATAACCTCCTCCAGGCGTCGCCTCTGCTCCTTCTGCTCCTCGATGCGCTTCTGCCTCTCGGCCAGCAGTTGGCGCTTGTGCTCCTCGTTCTGCTGCTGCTCCAGCTGCTGCCGACGAATCAGCTCCGAGCGCTCCTTATTGGCTAACTGCAGGCGCAGGAAGTCTCGCCTCAGTGTAGACTCCCCGGGAATATTGATGATGGAACTGGAGGGGGGGGGATAGAGGAGGCGGGGTTAAACGCCGAGGGGGCGGTGAAGAAGGCAGGCGGCGGTCGTACCTGGGCTCCCCGATGTCCCGCTCTTCATCTTCTTCTTCGCTGCCGCTGTATTCGTACTCCGTCTCATCTGGAAGCAGACACAGCTCGGGAAGGTCATGGAAAATGTGATGTCAGAAACATGTTGTTTTCTTGAACACTAAACGGGTTTAATTTGAAGTTGCCAGGAAGCGCAGAGATACATTTGAAGAGATGCAGGTTAAAGGTTTGCAAATTTAGAAACCACGTTGCTAATTTATGTTAGCCTGTCAATCGGGTTTTGCATTATATGTTAGCATTGAGCTAACAGATGTTTGCTATTTTGGCGTTTTAATATATCTATGGTGTTTTGTATTATATGTTAGCATTAAGCTAACAGATGTTTGCTATTTTGGTGTTCTGAATTTTATATTAGCGTTAAGCTAACATGTTTTTTTTTATCATTTTGGTGTTTGAATACATCTACGGTGTTATTTAGAATTTTATGTTAGCATTCAGCTAGCAGATGTTTGTTATTTTGGTGTTTGAATACACCTATGGCGTTTTGTATTATATGTTAGCATTAAGCTAATTGGCGTTTCTGGCATTTTGAATTTTATATCAGAAATAAACTAACATGTTTGTGATCTCGGTGTTTGAATACGCCTATTTGAATTTTATATCAGCATTAAGCTAGCAGATGTTCGAATACGTCAATGGCGTTTAGCATGATAGGTTAGCGTTAAGCTCGCAGATGTTTGTTACCTTAATGTGGCGTTTGACTATACAATCCTGTATTCTCCGACTGTGGGGGGAGGATGATGAACTCACCCCTCTCCCCGCGCCTCTTCTTGGTGCGGTCGATGTGGTCCTTGAGCTGGATGCGCACCTGCCGCTCATTGGGGAGGTCGCGGATGAAGGGATGCTTGAGGAGCTGCTCCGTGCTCGGCCGCTGGCCGTGACTCTTCACCAGGCAACTCTCGATGAACGACTGGAACTTCTTGGACCTTCGCCGGGCACATGCGGCACAACCACAACGCAACATGCATCTGTATGTGTTTGTGTGCGTTTCGCCTCACGTGACTCACCATTTCTTTGACTTGAGTCTCGGGGCAGGATTTCTGGGGATGAGGAAGAGCGCTCTCATGGGATGCATGTCACACAGCGCTGAGGACAAACAAGACAAGGAAGGGAAAGGATTGAAAAGAGGGGAAGAAAGCAGAAGAAACAATACGAATTAAAGTCGCTGTGTGTGTTGAACTTTAAAGTTTGCGACTTACGCGGCGCTCCCTCCGCCATCTCGATGGCCGTGATGCCCAGCGACCACAGATCGCTCTGCACAAACAAAACAAAACAGAAACACGTTCATCACTTCACCGTTACCAGCTAACGTGCTAACATGCTAGCCGCTCTACGTGTACTTGTTAAGACATAAAAATATCACGCCGCCATCTGTCCTCTCACATTTGGACACTTTTCCCTCTCACTTCACTTGTTCCGGAGACCGTTCTGCAGCCAAGCTTCGGAGCTGATATCGGAAAGCGGAACAAACAACACGTCGCCAGCACAAGAAACAAAAAACGAACAAAAAAAGCCCTTTCTAGGTCATCTTGTGTTTGGCTACATAATGGCGAATCAACTTTGAAGTTTTTGTTACAGTATTTCACGTACTATATAAGGTTTCCATATTTAGAACTATTTTGCCCAGCAACAACAGAACGTGGTATTGGAATTAGCATTAGCCCAATTAGCATTAACTTGCTAGGTTTAGCACACTAAGTCTTTGAAGTCTTTGAATTGTTATGTGTTAATATTCAGAATGATATTTACTATGGGTGTCAAAATTAGTGCGCTAATTTAGAGTTCATTTAAAGTTCCTTTAAAATTGTAAAATTTGCAGAGTTACTTCATGCTAAAGGTTAGATAACTCTTAATATGAAAAGAAAAATGCACTGAACTGTCACCAATGTCACAAATGCAATTATGCCATCTAGTGGCAGAAATATGACCTCAACACAAGTCAATATCGCACTCGTCTTTTACAGAACAGTACATCTTTTTGATTTGAACTCAATTTTATGAATTACTATGAAATTACTGTATCAATCACTAAAAGATGCCGCCATATTTCTATTAGTTTAACATGTTATTTTTTCCCCTTTTATGTTAACAAGAATATGAAAACTTGGAAAAAAAATATTATTGTACATTTACAACACATAAAAAATGTGTGATTAATCGCGAGTTAAAGTTAAAGACATGTGATTAAATACGATTACAAATTTTAATCGCCTAACACCCCTAATGTTTACTGTAATTATATGTGTAATTTTCATCTGATTCGATTAATTTCAAAAAAACGAATTTTGTTGTTGTTGCTTTAAGTCTGCAATGCTGCTTGCAGATCTATTTCCAAAAAGTTATTGATTTAAAAAAAAGAGAAACAAACACAAATTTGATGACAGTACAATACAAATGTAATGTAAAACAACAAGATTTGCGAAACTTGTACCTTGAAATCGTAGGTAGCGTCCGGGTTCTCGTCACAGGCGATGACCTCCGGCGCCATCCAGTACGGCGTCCCAATGAAAGTGTTCCTTCGGCCCACCGTGCGATCCAGCTGAGCGCTCACACCAAAGTCCACTGCGCACACACATAAAAATTTTATATTGTGGACCCACATGCCTAAGTGTCTTTTAAGGACAAACCGGCGCTCTGATCTCACCTAGCTTGACTTCGGCATTCTCCGTCAGAAGCACGTTTTGACCTTTGATGTCACGGTGGATGACCTTGTGCTGGTGGAGGTGAGTGAGACCCTGCGGGAGGACACCGTCACTCGTTTCAACTTGTCATCACGTCCTCCGCGCGTCCTTCCCCTTCATCCCAGCTCACCCTGAGGATCTCCCTGCAGACGTAAGCGATCCACTCCTCCTTCAGAGAATTGCCTTTGGTGTTCTTGATGAGATCCGTCACCGAGCCGGCGCCGCAGAACTCCATCACCAGCTAGAAAATATCACGTAAAAAAAAAAAAACACACACACACACAAAAAAACGAATCTAGCATCAGACTGATTCATTCATTGGTTGATTCTGTGTCCCAATACTTTTGTCATATCCAGTGTACATTGCGTCCATACGCACCCACAGTTGGTCGTCCATGCCGGGAGGGTTCTTCTTAATGAAGGCGCCATAGTAGGTGGCGATGTTCCTGTGGTGGCTGTATTTCTTCAGCATGTTGATCTCAGCTTTAATCTCCTCCTCCTCATCCTTAACACAAACACACAATCACACACACACAAACACACACACACTCGTGAGCATGTGTTTACGTGAATCTCGGTGTGTGTACAGTGTACGGATATGCCTGTGAGTCTCTGTGTATGCTTAGGTAGCAGTTGTTTGAAGGTTGAGAATTCCGCTAACATCTATGTATGCTAATTTCCCTTAGCCCGTCTATGGTGTTTCGCATCTTATGTTAGCATTAAGCTAGCTGACGAAAGGAAATAATATTGTTGGGTTACTTACTCCTGTGACATCCATGACTTTGATTGCCGCCAGCTGGCCAGTCTTGACATGGCGACCCTGACACACAGAGACATTGTTTTTTTAAAATCATAACAATAAATATAAAACTAAAACTCTGTCACGTGAATGTAGGGCTGTTTAGTTGAACACTTTGCTATTATTCTGTTTGATGAATGGCCATGTAACTTCTGCCATCTAGTGGAAAAGTATGAAATTGTTCTGCCTGTCACTGGCATAGCTAGATGAACACATTTACATGATCCCGACTTGTTGACTTCCTCCAATGAAGACATTTTCATCCACACCGGTCACGTGATCGGACTTCTTGGTTGACAGTGTGACACTGTGGAAGCGGCGGCGGCGGGCGGCGACCGTCGGGCAATAAAAGTGAAGCGAGAGGAAGCGATAGCAATCTCTGTTTGCTTATCTCGCTTCCTGCAACACTGACACCCGCCGCACAATCGCTCCTGTTAGTCTGTGCGCGCGTGTTTGTGTGTGAAATGCACACACGCGCACGCACACACCTGCAAAGGGAGGGGGGGGGGGGGTTTCCTCGGGTGCTGCGTTCAGACAAGCCTCACATTCCTCGCATGCTGGTAACCCTTCAAATGACTTCAGTATCATCGAGGATGAGATGAAAGATGATGACATCATGAAAAAAACAACAACAACCATTCAAGCCACTCCCACTTCAAATTGACTGTCAAACTAACTGCCTTAAGCCCCGCCCGTTAGTTTAATGCTTATATATATATAATGGAAAGCGCCACTGGCACGCTAACGGTTAGCATTGATGAGCAACACATGGAGACAGATTATATAACAACGCTCAATATTAATATAGTAATATTTTAATAATATTTAGCTAGCTAATATTTTTAAGACACTTACAGTAGTAGCATTCTCCTTCGTTTGCGTTAACACGACTGTATTATACTGCCCCCAGTGGCCAAGGTGGGCGCACCAGAAGGAGGATTAAATCATGTCTAATGATAACATGTTATCACGGAAAACAAATTAAACTCGTATCTCAAAGCACAATAATACTTGTCTGAGCTTCTCTTTTATATGTTTGTAAGTGTTCCGTATGATATTAGCGTAATATCGGGACGTTGCGTGCGTGCCCGCTTGCTATTGTCACACTGATTGGACGGCAATGTTTGCGTGGCCGCCTCTGATTGGTTGACGCCAACTGTGAGGCGCTTTCCATGTAGCTGAACTTAAAACATTTAAATGAAACATAATGTTTGTTTGTTTTGATAAAGAAATGTCACGCAACAGCAGATAAAAAAATAAAAAAAACTTTAAAAATATGGCATTTTAGCATTTTAGCTCATTTACCCGTGCGTTGTGTGCGCTTCTGATTCCAATTCCTCTGATTTAATCAAACAGGAACCATCCCCGCCAGCCACAAACATACTCAGCAGTCTAATGAGTCAGTCGTCAGTATTAAGCAAGCCACATTACGCAAGAATGTACAGAAATTAACCTTTGCGTCTGCACATTTTCCATCACACGCACGCACATAATAATGTCATGTTCCACCGATAAGATGCGTAAGAGATCATGACGGGAAGGTTACGCGTGTGGACGTGCTCCAACTCACTGACTTCGCAGACAACATCCAGGAATTCCAAAAATGTTTTCAACTTCAGTGCCGCTGCTAGTTGTTAGCACCCGTGTGTTAGCGCTCATGCTCTGGAAAAAAAAATCAAAACTCCCAAATATCACGTTCACAACTTTGTAATGGACTACCAGAACCTCCTTGAACCATCAAATACAATATAGATCTCTACAACCTTCTCAAACGCCGAAATTCACAACCTTGGATTGGACAACCGGAATGTCGTAGATTACCACCAAACACAACAGATTTGATGTCATCCAGGTTCATAGAGCGACCTTCTGCCAGGACAACGAATCAGGGCCACTGCACCACGTTTCGGGAATGCGCGGCTCAGTGTTTACACGCAACACTTTTTAATCATCTTAAATCTGATTATCGGAAATATACACGCAACACAGGGAAAGGCAGGAGAATGAGGCATTACCTTGTACACTTGGCCGTAGGTGCCATTGCCAACCAGTTCGACCAGCTCAAAGATGCCTGCCGGGTCCTGGGAGAGATACACACCACAGGCGTTAGCAAACGGGAAATGTATTTTGCGAGTGTGAGAGGTTGCTAAAAATAAAGATTAAAAAAACGGAGTAAAAGTAAAAATATGCTGAGTAGGTGCTAGGTGACACTTTAAGCTAAAAGATGCTAAGCGGGCGCAAGACAATGCTAACCTAGAGCTAAAGGATGATGAGTAGGAAGGGGACAACAAATTAAGCTAAATGATGCTAAGTTAGTGTAGGACGATTTTAAGATAATGCTAATGGCTGCTATGTAGGAGCGAGATCAATTTTAAGCTACACCTAAATATGCTAAGAAGCAGCAATGACACAAAGATGCCAACTAGGCGTGATAAAATGCTGAACTAAAGCAAAGGGATGCGGAGTTGGAGCGAGAGGATGCTAAGATAAAGCTAAAAGATGCTAAGCGGGCGCAAGACAATGCTAACCTAGAGCTAAAGGATGATGAGTAGGAAGGAGACAACACGTTAAGCTAAAGGATGCTAAGTTAGTGTAGGACGATTTTAAGGTAATGCTAATGGCTGCTATGTAGAAGCAAGATACATTTTAAGCTAAACCTGAATATGCTAAGAAGCAGCTAGGACACTAAGATGCCAAATAGGTGTGATAAAATGCTAAGCTAAAACTATTGGACGCGATGCAGGAGCGAGATAAATTTTAAGCTAAACCTAAATATGCTAAGAAGAAGCTATCACACCGGTGTGATGAAATGCTACGCTAAAGCTAAAGGATGCGGAGTTGGAGCGAGATGATGCTAAGATAAAGCTAAAAGATGTGAAGTGGGCGCAAGATGATGCTGAAATATTGGATTAGATGAAATGGATAACACTATAAACTAAAATATGCTAAGTAGGCTAGACGGTTGTGGTTGCCTCTTATCTGAGAAAAAAATCATCAGTTTGTACCTTTGGCGTTTCTAGCCCATTTTGGTGGTTACTTCACCACTAAATTCTATTCCCAATGTCCTTAAAATACAAATTATGATCCCCCCCCCCCCCTGTAAATCCTTTTAAAACATGCGAGTGTAGAGTTAGCTGACGTTTTTTTCTAGCTAAAAACGTTTCTCTGTCCTCTTTTTTTTTTAAATTGAGAGACTGTTGCGTCATGTGCTCATGTGTCCAAAAAAATAAGCCCATGCTCCATTTTATGTGTTTTTAGTGTTCACTTTGACAATCAAGTCCAAGTTGGATATGGCCGCACCGTTAGGTGTGTGAAGGGTTTTTAGAGGTTAAATGATCGAGTGTCTTTGGAAGGGATGAAAGGACAGCTTTGTATGTGTGTGATAGTGGCACGAGCCCCCGAGCCCCCTCCTCGCTTTTGAGACAGCTTCTCGACCACAACGTACTGTAGATGGCCTTTCATATACTCTCTTCCATTTTCTCCGTCCAGACTATTTCGCGGCTCCAATATGCAAAAAGGTAACGTACACGTTTAACAACAAAGGGAAGTGAAGATTGTAAGTGAATGAGTGTGCGTGCGTGCGTGCGTGCGCAAGTGTGTGTCATCTCAGTCCTGTGTGACCTAATTTCTCCCCACTGATGGAGACATTTGAGGCCTACAAATGCATCTGCTCTTTTCTGACAATCTCGGACACGCACGCGCGCGCACACACGCACTCCTGAGTCGCACCCTCCACCATGTCCAGACTTGACTCTGCAGGGAGTTGTTTTGCGCGGCGTTGTTGTTCACTGTTGTGATGTGTAATTAAAATAATAAAGACGGAGACGAGACACGGGAACGCGCGCGCATCACGCGCGCGCGAGGACACGCACGTCTGAGCCATGTAAGAGGAAGGTGCAAGTTGACATGTGAATTCTCTCACCAGGCACACGCGCGCGCTTGCCCGCCCGCCCACACATTCCTCAGCTATGGCGTACGAGAGTGCGCGTGCGCGTGCTCGCCGAGCGCGTCACTGCTGCTGATGTGACCACAACATCACGAAATGGCGGAACTGGCTGGATGGATGGCGCGCGCGCGCGAGCGCGTCTCCTCGTTGGGATTTACATGCACGCGCGTCAAGCCAAACGATTTGAACGAGACGCGCGCACACACACACATCTGCACGAACCGAGGTACGAACGCGCGCGCGCGACCTCGATTGTCAAGAAAACACATTCACGCGCGCGACATGCAGCACGAACGAAGCAGCACGCGCGCGCGCGCCACTGGTATAGGGTGAGGGGGAGCAGGCAGGTTGAGGAAGGATGGTGAGGAAAAAGGGTGAGACGGAGGGGGGGGGGGATAGGACAGGTGCTGGGCAACACGCACGTATACGCGCGCGCGCGCGCGTTCGGCTTACCCGCAGAGCAGACAGGTCGATCTCGTCCAGACTCCTCGCGGGGGAGTCGCTCGCCATGGCGGCGGAGGGACGGATGCGGCTGGTTCACTCAAGATGGAAGGAAGGAAGCGTCCTGATCGACTCGTCCTCCTATCTTGCTCACCTCCTCGTCCTCCTTCCTTCCTCCCCCTCTACCGCCTCCTCCTCCTCCTCCTCCTCCTCCTCCTCCTCCTTCCACGAGGTCGGGCGACGTCAGGAAGAAGAAGCGACGACAACGTGCACGGAAGCTTCAGGTACTGCTACATGCCTCCACCTGCGCGGACGCGCGCACGAGAGAGTGCACATCAGCGGCGGCGGCGCGCACTCCACAGCGTCACTCGCTGGGGGCGCGCGCGGATCCCGGCAGGGGCGTGCACGTCACTTGGACACGCCCACTATCTATCTATCTAGTTTTATAACTCGACTGTTGGAAATTCGGATGATAATTAGGGGTTAATTAACGTTTGTTTCTGAATTATTGGAACCAAAAAGTGCTCTCGAGACACCGCTATGGCTAGCGTGCTATACTAGCGGGCTAGTACGAAAGAATATCTAGTGGGAGGTTGTGAGTTGAAAAAAAAAAAAATCACCCGCTTCGTGCTGTATTTGTGTAACTTTTTGTCTTTCAAATTTAATTTTAAGGAGTTTTTTTTAGAGCAGCTTTTATTTTATTTTTGTATTCTATGACTGTATGTATAGTTAAAGATGAGTTTTTATTTAATTTTTTGTTGGTTTTTAGTAGGTGCGAGATAATAAAAAAAGTTATGTCATAAAAACTGAACAAAAGTTGCTATTTAAAAAAAAATTGTTAGCACATACAAACTGATTTAACGAAAAGTATATTAAGATAATAAAAATAATCTTAATAAAACAAAGTATATTTTCACTATTATAGTTTTTTTTTTCCATCTTATTTTTCATTACTACAAGAACCTTGGGTTCGGTGCTGAAACCTCAACTGTGTCAACCCAAGCGTTCAGATTGTTCCAGGCGCCACCCAGTGGCGACAAATGGAAAATGAGGCCACTTTTTTGAGGTTTTCTAAGGACACAATAAAATAACTTTCACACCCTCTTATAGTGAGAATCTTTTCAAGCGTGACAGCCTGGGGTTGTTTTAGTTGCTCTCGCTGTTCTCAGGTGGTCCAACTTTACTGTTGTCACCCTGGCGCCTGCGTTTTCTTATTGTTGTTAAATCATAATACAAACTGTGCAAAGCTCGGAAAACAACCCAACATTTTTTTTTTAGTCTGCATAATTATTTTTTTTTTTATTGCAAGGAGCATGAGGTGACATCCAGATACTCGCCACCGCGACACAATGACAATGGGAGGACACGGGAATGTGTGCAAATAGCGCATTTGGTGGACAGACGCGACATGCAGGACGACGCTCACGCTAGGAACATTTCCACCTTTCAAGGCGACTCGAGCACGGAGAAGATGAGTCAATTCTTGAAAACAAGGCGGAAGGGCTGCGAGGTAGAATAAGGGGAGGTGGGGAAGAATTAAAAGAGGAGGAGGAAGCACAATCCATTCATAAGACAAACATGCCACGCACAAACAAAATGGAGGAGGACGGCGAGACGGACACATGCCCGTCACGCAATGATGACCATCAGCGTAGGCTAACGGCGCAGCACGGAGGACGGTTCCAGTGACGAGGTCATCGCGTGGAAGTTAAGGCGACCGCCGCCATCCTTTCCCGGAGGGCGACTTTTCCTGCGGGACGGCTCAACAGCCGGCGCACGTTTTGGCACTTGGGTAGCATGCGAGGAGGCCAAGGAGCCGCTAGTGTCTTCTGCAGTCGTCAGTCTTTTCAGTTCTTGAGGTTTAGTGGGGGGTGGGGGGGAAGAGGTGGTAAAGTTCCCGCGAGTCCCGCTGGAAAAGGCCTCAGGTCCAAACCTCCATGGGCATCATGGCCTCCTTAGAGCCGATGGGGGGGAGGAGGTTCTGCTCGGTGAGGAACTGCAGAGGGAATTGCACCACGAAGCCGCGGATCTTCCTGAGCTCCTCCTGAGCTTGGACCGGGTCTTCCCGGTCCAGGCCCGGCTTGCCCAGGTAGCCCTCAAGCTCGGTGATGTTGCGCACGTCGCTGGAGGGGAGACAGCGGAACACCTGGACGGGCCAGACAATAACACGCGAGTCAGGAGACACTTGGCTATTCTTTAGCAGTGGTTGTGGTACGCTGGCTCCCTCTAGTGGTACATGAACAAACATTTCATTTTTATGTGGAAAAGATTTTGAGTCATTATTTAAGTATAGTGTTTATTTTCCTATTTTCATGTGTAAGATAATTTTGGTAACTTAAAATAAATATTTTGAGTACATATAGGAGTATTTAGGTTACTTCTTAGGAGTATTTCAGTAGATTTGAGAGTAGGTTGCTTTTATGTAATATTAGATTTAAGAGTATTTAAGTTACTTTTAGAGAGTATTTTTTTGTATTTAAGAGTGTTTAGGTAAATTTCAGTAGATTATTGAGTATTTAAGTAGCTTTTAGAGAGTATTTCGTGTATTTAGGAGTGTTAAGGTAAATTTTAGAGAATATTTCACAGATT
Organism: Leptonotus elevatus; assembly: GCF_054856555.1. Classification (NCBI taxonomy): domain Eukaryota; kingdom Metazoa; phylum Chordata; class Actinopteri; order Syngnathiformes; family Syngnathidae; genus Leptonotus; species Leptonotus elevatus. Next base: position 13,328,570 of record NC_141259.1, on the reverse strand, counting down.
TACTATAAGTTTATTTAGGTAACATTTAGGGAGTAATTCAGTACATTTAAAAGTATTACCTATAAATATTATAGATTACTTTTAGGGAGTAATGTAGTAGATTTAAGAGTATTTAGGTATTGGGAGTATTTCAAGAGATTTAAGAAATAGGTGACTTTTATGTGATATCATTAGATTTAAGAGTATTTTAGTTACTTTTAGAGAGTATTTTTTGTATTTAAGAATGTTTATGTAAATTTCAGTAGATTTTTGAGTATTTAAGTTACTTTTAGAGAGTATTTTGTGTATTTAGGAGTGTTACGGTAACTTTTAGAGAATATTTCACAGATTTACCGTCAGCGTATTTAAGTAACATTTAGGGAGTATTTCAGTACATTTAAAAGTGTTACCTATAAGTGAAAAAATAATTAGATTTAAAAGTATTTTATTTACTTTTAGAGAGTGTTTAGGTAAGTTTTAGGGAGTATATTAGTAGGTTTAAGAGTAGGCTACTTTTAGAGACTATTTCATAGATTTAAGAGTCTTTCAATTGATTGAATTGACCTTCTGGTAGATGGTGGCGTTCCGAGCGCATGTGGTCAGCCAGACCTCCTTGTAGAACCGATCACTGATTGGGTCAGATATGTCGATGCTTGCGTCGGTGTGAGCGCCCAAAATCGTCCTGACAGACAGAAGGTGACATCACTACACGCTCACCACATGGTCAAAAGTTTTGGGACACAAAAAAATATATATATTTTGACTGACAAAGAGTAACAGGAAGTAACAAATACAACATACTTGAAGCACTCGATGCGAAGCTGCAGCGCGAAACGTCCGGCCCGGTACTCCAGCCCGTCCATGACCGACGTCACCGTCTCAGAGTCCTCCACGATCACGGCCACCTCGCTGTCCCGCTTTCCCAGCATGCTGCGGTCATTGATGTTGGCCGAGCCTGCGGGCGCGCGCTGCGGTTACTCGGGCGAGGGGAGCTGGCTGGCGGCGGCGGCGGCGCGTTGACGGCGGGTTTACCGATGATGACGGTGTTGTCGTCGGCGATGAGCATCTTGCTGTGCACGTAGATGAGCTCCGTCACCAGCTTGCCCTCCAGCTCGGCGTGCGTCCTCAGGCCGGCGATGGAGATGTAGTTGATCCACTGGTCGTCCACTGCGGGGTCGCGTCATCAACACGTTGAAGATCAATATTGCATATATTGTCATGATGTTTTTATTTTATTTTTTATGCTAGAGCATACAGAAGGTTTTGATGCAGCCTCTGACCTGAAGAGGTGGCTTAAAGCAATGGTAGTTATTATTAAAAAAAACGTGGCAACAGAGTATAAGAGATCAACCAGGGCCACGTTGCAAAAAGCTCTTAACCCCACTGTTTTAAACAGATTTGTGAAAAATTATGAAAGTTAGCTATATTTCAATGCTTATTGCTGCAAAAAGGTAGATAGAACTATACTTTTTTTCCTGATGAAAGCGGAAACTCTAATCTTTCTTTTGGCGGGTTCCATGTTTTTATAGCAATAGAACAATATTTAATAGTCAAAATCCAGTAGAACAGCCGGTAGCGAATGGGGTTGCTTCAGTGAAAATCGCCGCGAGTGAATGAGTTGATTGAAATTCAATCCCAATTTCAATTATTACACTCCACAATTACAAAACTGGCATAAACGTGAACAAATATAAAATATTATTCATACTAATTTTGAGTTGTTTAAATGTATATTTTTGAAAAATTTTAAATAACTTTTAATTTAATAAATCTTGTTTGGTCCCCAAAAAAACTTGCATAATTATAGTGTTTCAAAGGAATTTATTTGTCTGATTATTTTTTGTTTCAACATATTCTTGTTTTGTACCAAAAAAAAACACATGATCGTCCTAATCGTGTTTTCAATTATGACCAAATTAATTGTGATTTATATTTTCTTATAAAAAAACGAAAAGGTATTCCAGATGAAAAAAACAAAACATTGTATCGGTAAACATCAAAACATTCAAACAAATGGCCACTAGCTTAAGGCTAAAATATAAAGCGAAACAGCATAGACAGGCTAAGGGAAAATAGCATCAATAAGCAATTCTCAACCTATAAGTTTTTATAAACGAATATTTTGGAGATCACCGCAATAAAAAAAAAAAAAGTGATGGAATTGGAAGTGTTAGTGGAAGAGTCCAACAAAACAAAAAATATTTCTGAATTAAAAAAAACAACAACATTCAATCATTTTAATAGTCGCAATATCACGCCCTCGATGACGACTTCCTGTCAGGTGACTTACTTTCTCTTTTGAGCTGTGAGATGATAGAGTGGTCGCCTCTGTTCATGGTCCTGCGTGGGAGACATGTTGGATGGAATGAGGAGAAGAGAGAAAGAAAGGATCTCTCTCACACACGCGCACACACACGCGCACACACACACACACACACACACACACACCTACCTGTAGTTATAGTGCATGATGGCCTGGATGGCGTTTCCTCCCCCGGTGCTGATGTCGCCTTCAAAGCCCGGCAGCAGAGGCGTGACCACGTACACGCGATACTTTTTACCTTCCCTGAACGAGAAAAAAAAAAGAAAAAGAAAAAGCTTCAAAATTTCCATTAACTCATTTGCTGCCATTGACGGCAAAAATCTAATTTTCCCGGGCTGGCAGTGAATGAGTTAAATATGAAATCAATATTGGAACGCTGCACGGCTCCCGCATAATGAGGAAGGAGGCGGAGTTTTGCCACACTTCTCAGATAGTTGAGTGATTTTCAACACGTCAAATTGGTTCGTAATGTAATGGGAGTATAACGGACAACATAGGGACAAATGTAAAAATATGACCAATGACCATATTTGGGCATAGGGTTTTCCGCCCGTGCGCGTGTCACCTGTGCGCTTTGATGATACGCTCGGCGATGGCGTCTCCGATCTTGTTGAAGACGTGTCTGTTGTCTGCGCAGCTGATGAAAAATTGATTCTGGAAGGAAACCCCTGCACGTCAACAACGTATGCCAACAAAAGTGAGTACACCCCTAAGTGAAACTTTGGCTACTTAAATCCCTTAACTCAGGCTTTTTTTGAACTTGTGAGATACGAGATACCTCGATGTAGATGAAATGTTGGCTGTTCTCGATGACCTGCACGTACGCGTTGTGGATGGACTCTTCGTGGTACTTGATGCCGGCCGACCAATCACACGCTGAGCGGAGGATCTGGAGGGACGGGAAGTCAATCAGACACAAATTCCGGAAGAAAAACAGCTGACGTCAAAGGAAGGAGCCAAAATGGCGGCCAACCTGGACTTTGGCGTTGACGCATCCGGGGACTTGGTAGCGCTGATGTCCGGCGGTGGTGTGCGACTTGGGCAGAAGGTACGGGAAGGACAGCAAGCGATATTTCGGCTTCACGATCTGATGGAGGGGAAAAAATAAAATAGGAATTCCCGTCAACCTCAGCAATGAGTTTGTCATGACAACTTTTCGAGCCGACCGACCTTGGTGAAGTTCCATCGCTGTATGAAGTGTCTGGCCACGTCGCGCGCCGCTTTGCCGTGAACCACCGACGAGATGTCGTGCCAGGGCATCCTGGGTGTCACGTGACGGTCGATGAAATCTGGAACATAACGGGATGGATGGATAGATGTGCAATGAGCACAATGCGGGAAGGATAACACAGCTGTCAATTTTTCAAATAGTGGAAACAAATCTTTAAAAAGATAATTCGAGCTGTTTATTGCCACTCACAACAAAAAAAATCAGTGTGTGAAAATATAAAATAAAATATTAAATTTTTTTAAATATATTGAAAAAAGTGTGAATCCACAGGTGCTGAAACGAGCCCACGCGTGTTCTAGGACAATCTGATAACTACAACCTAGAAGTCTAGTGGGATTCATAATAACGCCTCAATGTACAGTATATCCATCTGCCTGTCTTATACTGCCTCCGGTGGCCAAGGCAAGCACGCCAGAAGGAGCAGCAATTAAAATGATGCATTATGACAAAAACGTTCATTCTATTTAATTAAGTTACTATTATATGTTTTTATAAAGTACAATATTATGACAATAATATTGAGAAGGCTGGAATGGCATTTCCATTCTAACATGCTAACGTGCTAATACGATATTGTACAGTGCAAATGTTTGGCGTCATGCAAATTTACCATCGAAAGGTTTGTCCAGCTCGATCCAGTCCTTATGCACAAAGTTGCAGTAATCTTTGCCATGCCAGAAGCGCGTGTTCCCGCACAGGTCGTCGTCATCGCCGCCCGCATCTCCTCCTATAACGCAGCACAGACGGCCAATCAGCAGCCACGCGTGGGCAAGCGGAAAACAGAAACACAGAGAGTGAGAGAGCTTTTTTGGTGAGTGGATTTGTGCATGAGAGTTTTTTGTATGAGAGTGGCAGCTTATTTAGTAAGTGATTTTTTTTGTATGTGAGAGTTTTTTTTCAATGTAACAAGTTTGTGAGTGTGAGGTGTTTGTGTGAATGAGAGTTATTATATGAGTGAGTTTATTTGATGAGTGGTTTTTTTTGTATATGAGTGTTTTTTTCAATGTGAGACATTTTGTGTGAGAATTTTTTTTAATGAGCATAACATTTTGTCATGTAAGGGATTGTTTCATACGAGGTTTTATTTGGTGTTTGTGTTTTTATGATTTTTGTTGAGAGTTGTTTTTTGCCTGTGTTAGTCATTTTGCCTATGTCAGAATTTAGTGTGAGAGTTTTTCAGTGAACATGAGTTTTGTGTGAGTGAGAGGGATTCGTGTTTGCATGAGAGAGTTATTTTACGTTTGAGAGCTGTTTCTTGGCTTGTGAGATTTTTTTTTTTTTTAGTGAGTGTACTTTTTTGTGTCTGTTCGTCACCGAATACCTGGCACGTCTTGGTCGAGGTCGTCGTCGCTGTCGGCGTGGGCGAGTCTGTGTTTGTGCAGATGGCGCTTGATGCTCATCTTAGCCCTCCTCATCCTGCTCTGACCTTTGATCTTGGGCTGCGCCACCATTTCATCGGCCGAGAAGGCTGCATTCCCGTAGCCGGTACCGTTGCCGTTTGCTTGGGCGGCCATGACGGCGGAGGACGCCTCGGCCTAAGACAGTCACAATCACAAAAAAGCGATATGAATGTAATAACAGTGTAGTAACATTGTAATAAACATGTAATACACTGAGAATGTAATAATGACGATGTTAAAGCAACCGTAAGAACGTAAGATCACCTGCTCCATTTGCGAGAAGGTGACACTCCCGACGTCGGTGAGGTGGTGTTCTCGGTCGTCCCAGCGACCGTACGCCAGGTCGATCCCGCCCACGAAGGCCACCGATTGGTCGATGACCACGATCTTCTCATGATGAGCCCACAGGTACACTGCGGACGACACGTGGTCGGGGTGACGCATCACCTGGGTGATGATACAAAGTGTCACGGGAGACAAACACACACACACACACACACACACACACACACACACACACACACACACACACACACACACGCACACACACACACTTACTCACCTTGATATTAGGGTGAAGGTGGCGTAGTGTCAGCTTGCTGTACCCCGAGTTGATGCCCAGCGCCAGTTCCACTTCCTTGTAGAGCATGACGTAGATGTGCACGCCTTGGAGCTGTTAGAAAAGCGTCACAGTCGAGGTCACGATGGAAACTCATGCTCCACGGAACACCAGCTCGACCCTCCCCCTCCTTCCCGCCAAACTCACGGCTTTACGCCGCAGCAAGTGATCCAAACGCCAGCGGTTGCCCTCCACGATGGGCCTCTTCAGGAAGATCTCGGGACTTAACCTAATGTGACACACACACACACACACTTGTTGGGTTTACATTTCTAGTGGGGACATCTCATTTACTTGATGCTTTTCCTAGACCCTTACCCTAACCAAAACCCAATTCAAACCTAAACTCTAAAACCAAGTCTTGACCCTCATAAAGAGGTCTGAAATTGGGCCAAAGTCGGTCCCCACAATGGCAGTAAAACCTGACATATACACATGTTTTTCCAGCTTTAACTAGCAATGTGTGGACCGACTTGAAATTGTGGGGGCATTTTTGGTGGTCCCCACAAGTTTAGACCTCTTTTTGAGGGTCAAGACTTGGTTTTAGAGTTTAGCTTTGAATTGGGTTATGGTCGAGGTTCGGGTAAGGAATGGGGGTAGGCAATCATTTTTGATGGATGAGGTTAGGGGGAGGGGCTAGGAAATGCATCACGTCGATGAGATGTCCCCACGATGATACAAAGACAACTGTGTGTGTGTGTGTGTGTGTGTGTTAGCCTCAGACAGTAACTGATCTGCTCAGACAAAATGCTACACTCAAGGTGACCACCAAATGAACCCCACGCACACACAAACACGCACACTTGAACTCACCACCAGTCCGTGATGAAGATTTCTTCTTTGGCCTCCTCGAGAGCGTTGGCCACATCTTCCATGTACGTCTTCCCATTCACGTACCTGGACACACACACACACGAACAATGCGCACGAGATTACTTGACAAAACACACGCACACACATCTCACACACCGTATAGTGTTGCTCAGCAGGGGGGCAAGTGATGGGCAACACAGGCTCACTTTCCTTCACTTTGTGTCGTGTTACTAAAGTGAGAAACACGCACACGCACACGCGCGCGCTCACGCACGCCTCTCAGCTGGCTCGGCCGCGCCGTTTAATTTACCAGATGGGAGCGCTGGCTCGTTGCGACGCTTTCCCCAATGAAAAGTGAAGCGAAAGGCGGGCGGTTGCCACGGTTACCATTTGGCGGGGATGTTCTCCTCCTGCCTGGCGAAGGAGCCGAAGCGATGGTCGGTGAGGAAGGCGGCGCCGTGCTTGTGCACGAAGCCCTCGATGGCCTGGCCCCACCAGCGGGCGTGACGGTAGCTGCTGCACTTCAGCACCAGGCACCTGCACGGACGGACGGACGGACGGACAGACAGACGCGTTCCGTTGCTTGATTCCAACCTTCAGCTACGTGTACTCGTAAAACAGAGATATCCATGTACTAGTAGACTTTTTATTGACATACTTGTAGGCCAACGGTTAGTAAACATTTTTTTAACGTCAATAGTACTACTAGCACGCAATTGGTAACTAATGTAAAGTATGGCCTCAGTAGTAACATAAAGTATTTCGTGGTATGCAAAAGTCGTCCTACTAGTGAGGACAAAAAGCAGACCAGTACATGGAACTTAAAATGAATATCAATAAGGTAAAACAATCTGTTAAGCATTAAATTCATATTTTTCATAAGGAGGCTACTAGTGCATGTCACATGCCTACTAAATGGGCCTAGTATTGTTACTAGTACAGGACCGTAGTTTACTAGTGCACTTAATTTGTTTACCGGTGAGGACAAAGAGCGTACTAGTACATGATCCTTAAGCCGTCTGAGCATTTGTTCCAGATCCTTGATAAGGAAGCTACTAGTGCGGGTAACGGGGCTACTAGTTGGGCCAAGTAGTGTTACTAGTAGAGCACGATAATTTACTAGTGCGCTGAATTGGCTTACGAGTGAGGACCTAAAGCTGTCTGAGCATTTTTTCCACATTCTTGGTAAGGAGGCTACTAGTGCGTTCACATGCCTACTAGTTGGGCCTAGTGTTTACTAGTAAGGACAAAGAGTGTACCAGTACATGAACCTTAAGCAGTTTGTGCATTTGGTCCAGCTCCTTGATAAGGAAGCTACTAGTGAGTGCCATGTGGATACTAGCTGGGCTGCATAGTGGTATCACTAGTGCAGTACGATAATCTACTAGTGCGCTGAATTGGCTTTTGAGTGAGGACAAAGAGTGTACTAGTTCATGGACCTTAAGCCGTTTGAGCATTTGTTCAACATCCTTGAAAAGGAGGCTACTAGTGCGTGTTTTATTTCTACTATTTGGACCTAGTAGTGTTACTAGCGCAGCACAGTATTTTTAAAGTGGTTGTGGGTGCGGTGGTGTGGACCTGGACAGGCTGTCCACGCGCACGCCATGCTGCGTCATCGTGTCCTTGGAGTCCATCTTGACGCTGAATTCCTTGTCGAACAGCATCACGAAGGAAATGGCACCCGAGTCGGGTTTCATGTACAGCAGGAACGAGTCCTTCACCACCAGCCAGCTACACGTTAAGACAACATAAGACAAAGATAATGACATTCACGATTTGCGTTCCAATATCCGTTGCTGAAATGGTTCTAAAACCGCGACTGTTGATGCTAACTGTTAGCATGTCAGTGGAGTTTTCAATTATGTTAGCATTAAGCTAGCGGGACATTCATAAGCAAACCTTTGGGTATTTTCACACCAGTATGTAATTTGTTTTGCTTTTTACAGTTCAAAGTCTCTTTTTTTTTTTTTTACCTTAAAAATCTACTAAAGTAGAGTAATGGAGTATTTTTACTCGATTCGTGGTGTGGCGTGGGTACTGACCGTTTGGACCAGCGGTAACACATCTTGCTCTGACCGCAGCAGTTGAATCCGGGGATCCGATGGCCGCCGGACCTCTTCAGAACCATTCCTTCTCTATCAACACACGCACACACAAAAAAAAAACCACTGTTCGAAATTGTGTATTAGCTACAAAATGTTTGGATTGGCCAATCAAATCCCTTACAAGCCTTTCGGACCCAGATCGTGGATGAATGACAGCTGGCTGACGTCAATGAACTCCATCTGACAGCAACAGGAAGTCCAAGAATTCAACGTCAACAACAAGCGGAGGACAAGTTCTACATGGTTCTACTTATGCAAAAAGTCTGTATACACACGATTTTACTCGCGCACAAGGGTTCTAATTCAGTGAAGCTTGTACTCTCAAACAAGGTTGTTCTGAGGCAAAATGGCTGCTTACCATGTTGTGGTAGTTGCGGTACGTCGACATCTGGAGCAACTTGTTGAGGTAATCTTCCAGTTGTTTCTGGAAGAAGAAAAAAAACAGCAAGAGGAACATCAACGCAAGCTAGCCAGCTAACCAGCTAGTTGGTTCTACTACCTACTAGCTAGAGAATAAATGACAGAAAATGTATTCTGTGTGATAAAACAGCAGTTTGGCTAGCTAGCTAGTTAGCTTGTTAGTTCTACTAGCTACTAGCGCGAGACTAAATGAGTGAGAATAAGGTGCAGTTTGACTAGCTAGCGAGCTTGTTAGTTCTACTAGCTAGAGAATGAGTGGCTGCTATTTAGCTTGTTATTTCTACTAGCAAGAGAATATAGGAGTGAGAATGTGGTGCAGTTTGACTAGCTAGCTAGTTAGCTTCATAGTTCTCCTAGCTTCTAGCTAGAGAATAAATGACTGCAAGAATGTGTTCAAGTAGCAGTTTGATGGTTTACAATCATCATGACATCAATGCTAATTTCAGTTAGCCCCTATATGGTGTTTCGATGATATGTTAGCACTAAGCTACCTTGCGACTGGACACTTGCTCCTCTCTGGCCAGCTCGTCTCCTCCACCTCTGGGCAGGTTGGGGATGTCTCTGCCTTCCCCCGCCGTCTGCCTCCTGATAGTGTGACTGCACACAACAAAAACATCAAAAAGCCCGATCTTTTAAATCACAACCCATTTTCCAATCCAAATTGTTTTTCGGACCTGCGCGTAGGCAGCGGCAGGTTGAGGACGGCCTTGTACGTCTTCAAGTCTCTGTGGAGATCCTGGAAGTGCTTCTCCTTCTTCTTCACCATCCACGTGAACTCGCCGTGTTTCATCTCAATCTTGTAGACCGCCGGCATGGACTGAAACATCGCACACGCGGGACTCCCGTCACATGACTGGACTCCGTAACGTCACGGGTTGACGGTCTTGGCCGGCACCTTGCTGACGCTCCTCTGCTGACTGACGTTGAAGCGGTCCTGTGCCGACGTGAAGCGTTCCACCTCCAGGATATTGGCGGTGATGGGACAGGACAGGAAGGCCGACTTGCGGTCCTTGAAGCCCACCGTGTTGTACACCGTCAGGAATGGCAACCGGTCCCCTGGAATGATATTTACTTTAAAGTATATGACCAAAAACGCAACCTTAGTAGGACCTACCTGGCTGTCCGGTGTCGTTATGACTGCCGCCGCCGCCGCCGCTGCCGCTGTCACCCGTGTCGAGCTCTCGGGCGTCCAGCGTCTCCATGATGCCGCTCATGTCGCTGGCGACCAGTTGCAGCGTGCTGGAGGTGGGCTGGGTTTGACCCAACATGGCTAAGACTCAGCTGGGAGCCCAAGGCTCACCTGGAGAGACGGGTACGGAGGTACGGACAGTGAGGACATACGACAGTCATCCCTCACTCTAGATAAACATTGCTAGCTAACACTGCTAATATAGCAGCTAGCTAGAACAAACAAATTGTCACTGTACACCTTAGTGGCTAACGCTAATGCTATAGGAAATAGCCGCAAATTCCACTTCCAAAGTTGCATTGCACTTCTATGAATCCACTTCAAATGGTTGACACGAGTCAAGTTTGTTTTCGATGAGTCACTCCGTCCTTTGCCCAAATATGGCCAGCAAACATTTGGCTTCAAGAATAAAATACGGTCCAGACAGCGTTGACAGCACGCAGTTTAGCACTCACGCTAATTGGACGCACAAGCACAGCCAGTGAGCTGAGGCAGCTACAGAAAGCATCATCATCATCATCATCATCATCATCATCATCATCATCATCATCATCATACGTCGGCATCCACTGACCTGAGCCAGCAATGGCAGAGAAAAGACCATCCTCATCCTCACCTCGTGTACGCCCCCTCAACTTTATAGTGCCCGTGTACACACACACACACACACACACACACGCATGCACACACACGCAGACAGACGGGCGGCGTGTGAGGTGGACAAGTAGTGCGGCACGCAGAGGAGAGAAATCTGACTGGGCAGGGAGGATTGCGCCATTGGTCCGCCAGGCTGCCCGACAGCCAATGAGAGGCCGGCGGGGGACGGATTGTGGTCACTCTGTTCTCCAAATTTTGCTTCACATAGCGCTAAACTATTTCCCACACAGGTGTTGTGAGGTAGATCTCACGCACGCACACACACACTCTCTTTCACATCACACAACCAACACAAAATGGCTGCCCTAGATAGGAAGTCAACACAGACTTACAAAAAATGACATCCATGTGCATTTGTCGCTCAGTGAGAACTTTTCATTTATGTATTTATTTAAACGTTCACTTAATAAAAGATGCTGCTGACACTTTGAACTACCTATACTTTTTTTTTTATTATTAAAAATTTAAGACATTAAAACAAGTTTAACATTTCAGCAGAGGTGGCAAATCCAGGTCCAGAAAGTACATGGCTTTAGCCATTGATGCTAGCTAGCTAGCTAGCTAGCTCCCATGGTGCTCGTTTACCTGCTAGGGAGCTAGCTAGCTAGCATCAATGGCTAAAGCCAAACTGTGGCACGGTTTTTACTTTCTGGACCTGGATTTTCCACCTCTGCATTTCATCTATGTTTTCTATTGTAAATAAAGTTTTGGAAAACTTTATTTACAGTAGAAGACTTTGGGGAGTTATTTATTGCTTAGCTTTTCATTGAGCTTAACACAAACTGATGACCCTGGAAGCCATTTTTGTTATAATTTCTAAACCGAGCTGTCTATTCTTTCTATGTTTAATATTAAAAGAAAACCCTTCAAAAGTTGTTTTAATAAACACGCTTATTGCTTAATGGCATGCATTTCAACAAAACGTTTACATTTTGACACTAATATTTCCTCTTTTGATGCAAATGAATATCGGTTATCGGCTGCCTTGACTACTAATGAACATGATCGGCCCTGAAAATGCGTACTTAAAACTAGCATATAGCCTAGCTTTCGTGGAGTCCATTTAGCTTAATGCGGGACCAATGATGGTGACAAACGTATATGATTATTTTACATTTTGTAAATTGTAATAAAGCACTTATGGCTCGGATATAATAGACAATAGGCCATAAAACTAAAGAATGTGTAAAGATCAATAAATCATTGTTAACTGGCACTGTGACGTTTCCTTATCTCCTGAGAGAACAGTGTTCCGTTCAAGTTTAAGCAAAAGGACTTCATATCGTCTGACCGAATAATCGAGTTTAAACCCACAAGACTTCTATTCTACATCTCTTAGCGAGGTGAAAGGTCGCAGTGGCAACATGTTCTCGTCATCATCAGGTGACGCGAGATAATCAAACCAGTCGCACAAGAGCCACATTGACGAGCGTGAGCGAGAAAAACGTCAGGAATTCCGCCGACGATCCCCGAAAAGAGCAAAACATCACACCTGGAGGATTATCATCATTATGTCTGGGACTCACCTTTTTTTTTATTTATTTTTAATTATTGTATTCCCGTTAAAAGAACTCCAAAGCAGAATCAAGTGTGATGCGAGCATCATGTCGGTAAATGCGGAAAACACAAAAGTCACGACCGGAATTTCACGCTCAACACGTTTGAAAAGTTCCCATCAGGTCAGAGGTTGGTTGTTCTTCACCGGCAGAAACTCGGCCACAAGTTATGTAGCACGCACATATCGCTTTTTTTTCAGATGCTCGACAACATTTTAAGCATCTGATTATTCTTTTCTCACACACGCTCAACTTTGTTAACAACAACAACAACAACAACAACAACAACAACAACAACAACAAGAAAAAAACCGCAACATCGATCGCGGACATTAATGATTCAAAATGTCGGCTACTTTCTATCCATTACATCGACAACTGATGATGATTATTGAGAAATTGCCGCACCTCACAACAAACACTCGCCGTGAGCACTTGAGTGTTGGCCACTTAAAACACACACACACACCCACTAAGTCAATCAAGTGCTTAAAAGGCACACGCAAATGGACTGAAAAATACACACTTGCACAAACAGCACGCGCACACACCAACGTGCACGACGTACCTGCACGAAAGAATAGCGGCACCGAACCCTTAAGTGCGCCACTGAGTCAATGTTCATTCCGGAGGACGAGCTGCAGTGGAAGAGCAGGTCTTGCTCTCACACACGCGCACACGCACACTTTCCTCACATTTCCTGTGGGTTGCCTTTCAACACAACCCCCCCTCCAAACAAGGAGCCGGACAAAAAGCTGAGCGATCATGGCGTCATTTTGAAAAAAGCAAACACATGGGAAGCAGGAACTGTAAAAGTAGAAAAACGGCGCCACCCTGACTTTTTGTCCGAGCTCGTAATTAATTTTCAACTGTGATTCAAGCAAACAATGCGGTGGACAAATAGTTGTTATAAATGTGATGACTACAACTTACTTTGCTGTCAGTTCAGACACATGTGATTGGTATGGTTACTATGGCAACAACTATCAGCATTTCCTGCTGCTTGGTCTCCATGACGATGGCATCTGGGTAATTTAGTTTATAGGTAATCCTATTTTCACATTTGAAAGCAGGTTTGCCATCCTAATGCCAAACCCTAAACCTGTACCATACTATTTCAAACCCTGGCCCCTCATTTTAAACCCAAAACTTGGACACCCTCACCCCTTTTTGAACCCTAAATCTCAGTCAAAAATGCTGATGATGTGAAAACCCCAACCCAGGTTTGAAACCCTAATTTCAAACTTTAACCCCGGTTGAATTAAAAACTAGGGCTCATCAGATCAAAATTGTCAATTTTTTCTGATTGTATTTTATATTTGTATACAATTTTTTTTGTTAAAGGCCATTTTTGCTGATTTTTCTCTCTTGTAAAAAAGTTAAATAATAAAGAACAAAATATTGTAAAACAGATAAATATTCTGCCTTTAATTCATGTCTTTGTTGCCGGAGTCAAAGGGAGCAATAAATATATAGGTTTTAATAGTTACCCGATTAATTGGTTATCGTAATTTTATTCTGCCAAATAGCAAAAAAATAAAAAATATAATAATCCAAATAACAATCGGGCTTTTAAAACATAATTGTAAACCATAAACCTCCCTTAATAATACTCATTTGAAACCATAACAAAGCTTTAAAAGCCCAATTCAAATTGAAAGCCCTCATTCTCAACTGCATGGAATCCACATTTATGTAAACTCATAAAACAACATGCATCGTGGTTTTCTAGTGAGGACGACTGTTCACTAGTAGCTACTTCAACATGCATTGTGGGATAACATCGTATGCACTAGTAGCTTATAGCCACCACACATTCCAACAGCACTACAAAATGGCCAAGTCATCCCAACACAGACATGACGAAATAAAAAAAAGATTGAGTGTCCATTTCCAGTCAAGAGGAGGAAGTGCGGTGAGGGGAAAAAAAAATCGGAAGCTGATCACGTGCTTCTCATCCAAACGAGACCCCCCCCCCCCCCACCTGCCGCCCACACCGGAAGAACAGGCTCCGCTGTGATGCTCGCGCACATTGATTGATTGACGCACGCGCACAAAAGCAAACTTTCGCAAAATCCTAGACACGCGCGTCGACAACACAACACATGCATTTAAACTGCACACATACACACGCGTACGGGCATCCCGGAAGCAGGAGTCCTAGCGTGCGTGCGTCTTACCTCCTGCAGATGAGAAGAAACTGCTCGAGTGAGCCACAGAGCGCGGCCGAGAGGTGAAGACACCGCCTCACTCACGAGATTCCCCACACCAGCACTTCCTGTCACTTAAAAATAAAAGCAGGGGGAAACACCTTCACTCCATTGCCGACGTCTGGTATTATTTTGAATGCACACACACGTTTATCTTCGCCCACTCGACAGCCCCTAATGACATCTTGTGATTCGTGTTAATGCGAAATACAATCAATATAATACAGATTTATGAATAAATTATCATTTTTGTACACAGGCGTTTTATTTTGAAAACGGAGAGATGAGCGGGAAAATGGGTGAAAGACAAAATTCATGTACTTTATATTGTTAATTCAATTATGAATCAACCGATTACTTAACCTAAAAAAAGATAGTTCTATATATATATATATATGTATTTGTTTTGTCAATAAATCTCATTAATTTCAGTAAGTTCATCTTACAAATACAATTAACCAGTTTTTAAATATATTCATAAAACATTGTTAAATTACGTATAATATAAATACATTTTAATTCAACAACTTTATCTGAAAATTAGCATAATGAATGCTATACAAAATAAATGTTTAGTGGAAATTTTCCACATTAATTTAAGACTCAATTTTGTTTAAGTAACAGGAAGTTACACCATCTTGAACGGTTCCCACTTTGGACTTAAACTATAAACTTACTTATAAACGTTAAAAAAAAAAAGCTCAGTCGTCAAAAAGCGATGACACTTTTACTCAAGTTCCATATGGTCCACATATTGTCTATCATACCAATTCTAATGTACTGTACATACAAATATTTCGATTTATGACCAAATTAAATATCAACATCAAAAAATAAAAACATCTAAATACCTTTGAGCAGTCATCAGCAGTGTGGTGTGCTTTTGTAGCTTTCCGACGACGTTGCTCGCCTTTTATGGTGTCACCTCCCTGAAAGCAAACAGGTGTCGTGTACGTACAGTATGTGGCTTCGTGGCTTCGTGGCGCGCGCGCACACACACACTAAAGTGTGCACGTGGGCGGGAGAACAGGAACCGTCCGCATTCCAAAGCAGCTCAACATTCCGGATCCCGCCGCACGGGATATGAGAAGACGACGATATTACTACAATGTTTTTATGGCTTTTTGTACGCTGAAAACAATTTCACACTTGAACAGAAATCCATATAAATAAAAATCCATTTATTTTTGCAAATTTTTTTTTTTTTTTTTTAAATGCTGTCGGCAAAGTGAAGCATGTGGACTAACATTGCGAAGTAAAAATATTACACATAAGACACATTCAAGCAGTGTATAAAGTCACCCAGGATATGATAAACAAAGAATAATATATTTATTTATGTAACATAATGTAGATGTAAAACATCACGAAAAATAACACGCCGCCGTCAATTTGACTCCACAGTTTGGTTGAAGTGACGTTTCCCATCCAGAAACAACATGGACTCTGTGGGGAAAAAACAACACACACATTAAGAAGGGGCGGAGCTAAAGTATGTATAAACTCAATAAACAGCGCAACAATTGAATCGAACTCCTGAAATAAATCCACTTTTTTTGGGGGGGGGGGGGCGCTCACCTCCGTACGTCTGCGGGACGATGTTGGGGACGTCGCGGTCGGACACGAAGGTGAAGTGGAAGACGTTGGTGGTGTTGTGCTGGCGCGTGAGCGGGTCAAAGACTTCGCTGTGAACCCTGACCTGGATGTGCTTGCCCTCCGTGTAACACACCTGCACGGACAACGGCGTCGGCGTTGCTGGCGTGACGCGCACAAATATGAATACCGACCTGCGACGAGAGCAGCAGCAAGGATCCGATCTCCACGGGCTTCTGGAAAAGAATATCGTCGACGGCCACCAGGCTGGGTCGGCAGCCCCTGTTGCCGAGCGAGGACCCCGCCCCCCACCCGATGGTTAGTTAGGGTCGCGACGCGCGCGTGTTTGATTTGGACGTGGCACTAACCCGAAAGAGCAGGCGTTGGCCCAGCCCAGCTCGTACGCTTTCCTCATCAGGAAGCCTCCGAAGATCCTGTTGAAGATGTTCCTCTCCTGACACACACGCGCGCGCGCACACACACGCACACACACGCACGCACACACACGCACACACAGTCAATGTGTGCCATTGAAGGCATTTGAATGAAAAATGTCCTTTACCTGCGGGTGGCAGATCTCCAATCCTTTCAGTTTGCCGTCTTCCATCCAGACAGAGTTGGGAGGCAAAACTCGACTGCGGAAGCTCACCGTCCTTCACCAGAAAAAACACACACGCAAAAATCAACAACGGATGTCCCTAATTGAGGTTTTTGCAATTTCATTTGTGATTTTTTTTTCCCCTCAAGGTTGTCTTCCCATTAGGGGTGTCAGGCGATTAAAAATTATCATCGAAATGTACAATCATTTTTAAGTTTTAATACTCTTGTTAACATAAAAGTGTGGGGGGGGAAAGTTAAACTAATAGAAATATGGCTGCATCTTTTTGTCATTGATACAATAATTTCATAATAATTCATAACATTGAGTTAAAATTAAAAAAATAAAATTAAATTAAAAAAATGTGTGATATTGATTTGTGTTAAGGTCATTTTTCTGCCACTAGATGGCATAATTGCATTTGTTAGACGGTGACTGCTCGGGGCATTTTTCTTTTCATATTTCTAATCTTTAACATGAAGTAAATTCTGCATTTTTAAAAAAAAAATTGTAAATCAAATACAGCTTGACCCCAGTCTCCACAAGCTACGGAAGAGGATGGGGGAGAAGTGAAGAGAGAGAAAAAAAAGTTTGGCAGGATTCTCACTTTATTCTCGGAATTCTCACTTTAAAGTCAGAATTCAAATTTTAAAGTCAGAATTATTTCTGAGAAAAGTCAGAACTCTGACTTTTAAGTTAGAATTCCGAGAATAAAGTGAGAATCCTGCCAAACTTTTTTTTCTCTCTCTTCACTGGCAAGTAAGGGGGCGGTCATTAATCGGGCATTAAAAAAAAAATTGTGGCGTTAAAGGAACTTTAAATTAACTCAAAATTAACGCACTCATTTTGACAGCCCTACTTCCCATGTATTCTTTTTTTTAACAACTCCAAACAATAAATTCATCTGTATGACAATAAACAATGTCAGATGTAATCATATACACAACTTTGGTTTTACAGGTCGCACTAAAATAAAAAAAACAAAAGAACCGTGAAACAACATCCCGTCCTCTTACTTGGTGTCGAGCGTGTTGAGAAAAAGGCCATGAACGATCTTCCTCTCCTCGGCCGTGGGCGCCACTTTCAGGAGGGACGCGGTGCTCAGCTCCACCCGGCGGGACTTGTTAGCTAGAAAACGTGCGCAAATAAAAATTATTTGAAACACTTTAATTATGCAAGTTCCTTTGGGATGAAACAAAATGGATTAAATTAATTCTTATTATTTTTTTATTTATTTTTTTACAATGATGCCGATTTTGTAATTGCGGAGTGTCATAATTGAAATTGTAATTGAATTTCGATGAATTGCACAGCTCTACAATGGAGGTTCACGGGTCACAACGAGGGTCTTGCGCAACATCTCCTACCTTCTCCCTGCTTGAAGATTTCCTCCTCTTCCGGGCCTTCTGGATGCAGAGGATTTACAAAAGCCGCTCTGGAAACAAGACAACAAAGTCAATGTGGTTCTGTGGACTTCCTGACGGTTCCAGCGTCCCACCTCTTGTTCTCCGGATCGCGGGCCACCATCACAAACGTGGCGTCCAGGACGGGCGAATACGCTCCATTGTGATACTAAAACATCAAATAAGACACAACATTGAATTATTTATTTAAATGCCGCGTGCAACTTTATTTCAACTTAAAAATAAATAAATAAATAAATAAATAAAAATAACATTATTTCAACTTTGACGTCCATAGCCGTCAATGGCAGTGAATGAATTGCACCTGTGTCACGTGCATCTTGGCTTCGATGGAGGTCCGGCCCACCCAGGTCACGTGACCCGTGAACTTGATGTCGCAGTCCGGATAGATCACCTGCTGCCTCATGTCTGCAAACAGCAGCGTCCTTCCGTTACCGTGACAACCAAGTTGGTCCTTTTGTGCTCACTTTGAAGACAATCCAGCACATTTATAAGTAGCCACTGACAAAGAACTAGTAATGGAATGTCATTTCATAATGTCATGTTTATAATGTTACTAGTGAGGAAAAAAAAGGCTCAAATAGCTTTCTAGTAGTGATTCGATGTGTGCGTCTTACCTATTTTGTCCACCAGGGCGGTGACAATGGACAATGGCGACCTCTTCAGGGCGGGATTGTAAGTGTGCGAGTATGAAATGAGCACTGAAGACACAAACGACATCACCATCTGTCAATCTTTCGACATTTCATTCAGGCGTAAAAATCAACATAAGGTGCTTTACTGAAGAAATAACAAAAGGGAGAAAATAAATATTTAAACCAGATTACTTTGAAAGTAAATGTACAATAGTGGTTTGATAGGCCGACATTGGTGGTTCTCAAAGTGTGGGGCTCCCTCTAGCGGTGTGCAGAAGAATCACTGCCCGAGTACTGTTCTGTTTTATTTGATGGAGCACAACGGTTTTATTTTGATAATTTTTTTAACTTTTATTTTTATTTAAAATGATCAAAACACACACATTTACATATATATTTTTTCTATATTAAAATAGTGTTAATGTTAAGAACTAGTGTAAATTTGTGGAATGATTACAAAAAAATACTCTGAAAACGAGCATTTCAATTACACTTTAAAAAATATATATTAAGTACTCGATAAATATATGAACCAAGCATAATCCAAAAAAATTTGTAAAAATATTCAAACCTGCCAAACTATCCAAGTCCTCCAGAATACGTCCAAACCTGACACAAAAAAACAAACAAAACGGAAGCGAGGACGTCAGCGGCGTGTCTGCCGACGCGGCGGGAGCGAGCGTGCGGCGTCGCTGGCGCTACCTGACGGTGTTGTGGAAGGTGAGGTACTTCTCTCGCAGCTGCGGCTCGGAGCCCAGAGGAAGGTGGACCTCCAGGAAGCTCTCCTTCATGCTCTTGGCCGGAAGTTCGCTCTGGGAGCGGGCCAACCTGGACGACAGCGACACGCGTTCCGACATGGCCTGCTGGTGGTCGCTGCGCAAAAATGGAACATACAGTTAGGATATTATTTATAATTATATACCACGAGATGGCGCCAATGAGCTGAGAAACAACAGATGTGCGCAATCTTCATTAATAACTCATTCACTCGCAGCCATTTTCACTGACGCAACCCCCTTTGCACCCGGTTGTGTTACTGGATTTTGATTTCTATTGCTATAAAAAGATGGAACCTACCAAAAGAAATATATTTTTTTTTAAAGTATATTTCTATTTGTTTCCGTTTTGCAGCAATTAGCATTAGAATTTCATCATTATTCACAAATCTGTTTAAAACTGGGGGAAAGGGGCTTGTTTTCAACATGGCCCTGGTTGATCTCTTATACTCTGCTGCCACCTGCTGGCCGTTTTTGGTAACAACTACCATTGCTTTAACCGTTCTCTTCAGTTCAGAGGCTGCATCAAAGTCTTTTGTACACGCTAGCATAAACAAAACGTATAAATATGTTTTTGGGACACTGGTAATATTTTAAATAGTGTTTATACGTTTTTTGGGAGCAAATGAATTAATGAATATGCAGCTGTTGATCGCGTACCTCCAGTTCGTAGAAGCTCCCACGATTTCTCTCAGCCTGTTTCGTACTGCAACAAATCAAATAAAAACTCGTATATGATTTTAAAAAAAAATAATACATCCCCCACGTTTTTTGTAATATCTTTTCCCATCTTGTCATGCGACCACTGAAGACATTATTGAAGAAATTGCAACAATATAAAGTAGTCCATGTACAGCTTAAATTTAAAAAAAATTGTACATTTACTGTTTCCTTGAAAATAACTTTAGCACTTAGCCATTTATGTCTACACTGTTGGCAACAAAAGTGAGTACACCCATAGGGGAAAATGTCAAAAATGGACCCAATTAGCCAGTTTTACTCCCCCTGTGTCATATGACTCTTTACTGTCACAAAGTCTCATTTGTGGACATTTTCACTTAGGGGTGTACTCACTTTTGCAACAATGGCCGGCGTCTTGACCACACCGACTACTTTACATTACAGCAAAGGCATTCCTTCAATGTTGTCCCATGAAAAGATCGAACGCGACAATCTCTCGCTCTCCTCAGCGAAGAGTCGACAGCGAGGGAAAAGAAACGACATACAGGCAAAAGTCAACAGGAGAGACCAATCCCAGTGCAGCAGGAAAAGTTTAGCCGCGCTGTGGGAGGAACAGGAAGTCATGTCCGTGTGAGACGAGAGACGGAGACAGGCATGGTAGCAGCCAGGCGGGCAGGAGGCATGACGCAGAGGAGGAACGTGCTAGCAACTAGCGCTAATTAGAGCTGGGCGATACGGCATGCTGCTCATTTAGATGCTAATTAGCGCTAGCGTTATGCTAGCAGACGGAAAGGCTAAGCTATGTGGCTATCGCCCAGCCCTAGCGCTACTAATGTTATTATTATTATTATTATTGTTGTTGTTGTGCATTTGATTACCAACACACCGTTTGACACGTGCAACAGAGGATTTCCTGCGGAGAAACAAAACACATCAGATACACGAAAGCCTTCCTGGGCTACAGGAGGCCGAAATCTGTCACGTCAGATCATCAAATCGATGATTTCAATGCAATCGCACATTTTTTAGTCCATTTGTGTTCAAAAGGTGAAGAGGTTTGAGGCTCACCTTCGGCCATGTCAGGCGCTCTTCCCTTCTTCACCGCCGAGCACAGAAGTCTTCTGCTCGCCAAGGAAGGTCGCAGACATGATTTCAAGCTGGACACACACACACACACACACACATGATGTATATTAACTCATTCACTGCCATCGACGGCTATAAACGTCAAAAATTCATTTGAACTGTTTTTTAACAGTTTAACATTTTTTCCCCACTTATGTTAACAAGAGTATGAAAACATAGATTTTTTAAATTGTACATTAAGAACGGATATGAAATTTGTGATTAATCGCGAGTTAACTAATGAAGTCATGCGATTAGTTACGATTAAAAATTTGAATCTTGAGTCTTTTTTTCATTTTATTAATTTACTGACATTGATGGCTATAAACGTCAAAAATTAATTTGAACTATTTTTATTAGTTTAACATATTTTCCCCATTTTTGTCAACAAGAGTATGAAAACCTAGATTTTTTTTGTTGTACATTAAAAACAGATGTATAAATTGTGAGTCAACTAGTGAAGTAATGCGATTAATTACAATAAAAAAAATGTAATCGCCTCTTGCCCCTAATTTTTAATAATATTTTTATTTTTATGAATTTATGGCAGTGAATGAGTTAATAACTTTTGGAGTGTTTGTTCACTCTCAAATCTGAATGGTTTTTTTTTCTATGCGCGGCGCTTTATAGAAACGTTGACAATTTCGCATAACTTTCTTAATACTTATCACAGAATTACACTTATATCATTAAAAAAATGCTAATGCTAATGGCTTGATGCATCAGATTTGTATTCATTTGCATTAACAATCGTGAAGACGTCAAGAGTCATTCATTCCCAGTACTTTTCCTGACTTTGTCCGTTGCAGACACACCCTTGCCTGCCTCACCAACTCGGTGTGGCCCTTCAGCCAAGCCCAAGCCAAACCTCGACTCACTAACTCCGGTTTCTTTTTCCACTTGTGGTGGCGCCGGGCCAAACGCAACCTTCCGTAGCTTGCCTCGCATCAACGCACGAAAAATTATAAGACAAACCTTTTTGAGAACATCGCGGTGAGAAAAATTAACGCAGGCGAGCTGTCAAGAAGAAAAAAGGGAATCACTACTTTTGCCCTCCTCGGTTCGACAAAACGATGAGGACCACAGAATCAGGGAGACACGAACTTCCGCGTTGGGGATTAGCCGCGCCCACTAGGTGATGACGCATAGAAATGTGGACGGATTTGTTTTGGTCGCGTTGTACCAAAGTTGTCCAGCAGAGGGAGATAAAGTATGCTACAAAAAGGCAGTGTACCTGAAACCCCGCTACATCGCGATTCGTCTTTGACAACTTATCCACCAACACAATATTGTGATTTTTTTTGTTTGCATAGCAAGAGCAAGAGCAGTGTACACAATAACTTAAATTTACCTAATTCCATGATTAAAATAAATAGAAATTAAACTCTTTTTTTTTGTATTTATGCATTGCTTTGTAGCCAGGATTCTATTAAAAGTCATAAAGGAACCACTTGTTTTTATTTCCTTCGTCTGCATAAATATATAAATGTCAATGTTGTGTTTTGTTTATGACACCTTTCAGATCACTTTGTCTCCAGAGAAGCCCTAAAACAATGTAATTGATTGTCCTATCTAATATGTACCTGTAATAAAAATCAGTTTATGATATATTTATGCAATTTTTCTTTTGTAAAAAAAAAAAGAAGATGAGTATGATGAAAGGTGAAGCACATGCATGTTGCTTTGTTAATATAGTGATGAATAAATTGGTGATGGTCGTGGTCAGAAAGGCTCACTGACTGTTATGGTGCAAGGGAAATTAAATGAGCCCTAATCAACAACCTTTGGTGCTCCTTTTATTATGCATATGATAATTAGGAAACTATCAACAAGCATGATGCAATCATTTATTAACCGGGTGGCTGATAAAATGTCTGACTTATTGTTTTATCTGTGTGAACTTTCTTTCAGGAAGAGATTATTAAGCGTGCCAAGTAGTCAGTCCACAAAGATTGAAACGAGGCCACTGGACTATTCTTGTTAGTTTAGAGATGTTTCACCTTAAATCTAAAAGTTTCTGCATTTTTAGGTGTATACTGTGTAGTATCGGTGGGTGCGGTCCTGCATGTTTGAGATATTTCCCTCCCCCAACACACCTGATTCAAATGATCAGTTCATCAGAAAGCTTTGCAAAAGCCTGATAATGATATTGATCATTCGAAGGAATGACATACTTTCTGCTGTTTACAGGGGGGGCTTTTCTAGTTTGACATCGATTATCTATTTTATGCCTCGAACCTGCAATCCTCTCTCAGATCTCTTTATGCAAAAAAAAAAAGAACGTCGTTGTCGTCACTGGACAGTACAGTATTAAAATCCGTTTTTGAAAGGTCATTTAAATATCTGGAATGTAGCATTGGGGCGGGGGTTAACCATGGGTTTATTCCATTTTGAGTTGAGAACAGCGTTCAAAATCACGTAAACATACCACTAGCCAATGAGCAAAGACGAAAACGCAACATATGAGCATTTTAGACTTTTTAGTAAGATACTCTTAATATCCCTAAACGTGATACCTTTTATTTCAGAAACGACTGTTGTGATGTGAGAAAGGAATTTTGTGCCGATTAGGAAAAATACCCGGCACGTGAACATACGCTCGCTTCCAATTGGATAAAAGTGTCCAATGGGGTGGGCGAAAATGTATTAACGAGTAATGAGGAAAACATATGATTCATTTAGAGTACAGGTATTTACTCACATACTCCATCTTGTTTATGATAATTTGATTGTTTTAACATTCGTACACACGAAACGCGCTAACTCCTAAACGGCCTATTTTGAGAAAAGAACCGGAGCCGATTAGGAAAAGTACTCGGCAAGTGAACATAGCCTCGATTCCGATTGGATATAAACGACCAATGGGGTTTGCGGAATCCGAGCCGTCCGCGCGACGGCCAATCACATGGCAGAACGAGGCCGCTATAAAAGACGGAAGTAAACAAAGAGGCTCAAGCTGTAGTTGGCATCGACCCGGTTGGGGTTTCGCTTGCTGAATGTTCTTGCGCAGACAAACTCGTTCGGACCAGCGGCTGACTTCGGGGGGAAAGCGTCTCTGAAGCGAATGAAGAAGCTTCTAATCTTTCACTTCACTTACAGAGGACTTCGTACGAAAGGAAAAAAGAGTAAACGGAGAAAATGGAGTATAATTTGCGAAAGGCTGAACCAAAAGACGTGCCTGATATATTACGACTGGTGAAGGTACACACACACGGCAGTTAATCATAGTTCTCTTTTAATCCCAAACGCATCACTTGGAAGTGGGTCAGATGAGCCACATACACACACGCGCGCGCTCGCATTTGGCCTTGACCTGCTTTTAATCCAAACCGTAACAATTATTGGGAACAAATTACTCGATGGCGATGTCGTAGGATAACCCATCATAACGGGAGCAAAAAAATTTTTTTTACGTCACAGCCATAAAAGTATCGTGTACGGCCGAGTGTGACGTCATCGTCGTCATTCTTTGTTCGGTCCCGATGACTCACGTCCGCTTTCCTTGTATAAACAGCAGCTGGTCTCCGGTCTGCATGGAAAGCCATCGTATCCTGGCAAAGGTCCATAGGGTCATTTACAGAACCAGATCATTTGACCTCTCAACTGATTTGCAAAGCATCATGTGACCTATTAAAGCCATTTATTGATTTATCTGGTTATTAGTATTTATATACGCAGTATATTTACATTTAGTTTTTGCTTTTTACATGTGTCCATTCTTTTAAAAAGCAGCCACAATGAAAGGCTTGTCAGGTTTAATTTGTGTGTGTGTGCGCACGCGCCTTGAACAAACGCCTTCTTGTTCTTGTTTTAAAGGAACTTGCCAAGTATGAAGACATGGAGCACCAGGTGACCCTGACTGAACAAGGTGAAGACTGTCTGCCAAAAAAAGATGATTTAAAATCACGATAAAAAAACCCAACTATCTGCAATAAATAAGGTTGCAAGGCGGTGGAATATTTTTCTGGCAATTTCCTATGATAAATTAAGAGGAAATGGTTCCAAATGGTATAATTTAATTTCCAAGGTAATTGGAAAATCAGGGTAATTTAATGCTTGAAACAGAAATATGCTTAAGATGTTTTCCTAACTATTTACATTTCCGATTTAAGAGACTAGTTTGCTTTAGTCAATACTATTTCCTGGGGAAAAAAACTCTTCTTAATTTAATTGGCAAAGAATATTTGTTTTATGTTCATGCATACACATGTAATTCCTTTAAGTTAGTTAGGGTCCATTGTAAAGCATCTTTGAGTGTCTAGAAAAGCGCTATATAAATCGGATGCATTATTATTATTATTATTAATTCTAATTTGAAAGTAAACTTGAACTGAGAGTGGCATTAAACAGCCTGAAGCCTCCGTTTTTGAAGAACTTAATGTTTATCGTCTCAGAGCTCCTGGAGGATGGATTCGGTGAGACGCCGTTCTACCACTGCATCATCGCCGAAATCCCAGGAGGGGACGACAGCCAAGGTCAGCAGGGCCGTTACATCATGGAAAATAAATTCCTTACTTCCCCTTTTGTGTGGGGAGCGCAAATGGAAATCGAGCCAAGCGTTTATTACGTCTCCTTGATATCCGGCTTGAGGTTCATGTACTTATTAGTCAGCGTTTTGTTCTCACTGCTAAGATAATGTTACTATGGTGAAACTGTGCTCGTTGACGTCTATATACTAGTGAAGCACTAGATGTAACTAGTAGAATTTTGTCATTAGTTGTTGTATGTAGTCATGTTTCTAAAA
Source organism: Leptonotus elevatus (assembly GCF_054856555.1). Taxonomy (NCBI): domain Eukaryota; kingdom Metazoa; phylum Chordata; class Actinopteri; order Syngnathiformes; family Syngnathidae; genus Leptonotus; species Leptonotus elevatus. Next base: position 13,302,492 of record NC_141259.1, on the reverse strand, counting down.
TACAACTGATTCCGTTGTTTTCTATCCCATGAAATTTTTAATTTAGTAAAAAAAAATTAAAAAAGCACTTAATCTGGTGTTACAAACAAATCGCCCGTAGGATCACATTAGTAGCCCCCGGCCGGGCCTTTTCTAGAAAATAGGTCAGTTATTGGTTTGTGAAAACGGGACATTGGGTTATTTCACGAACTTGTACAAGTGACCATTTGAAAATGTAGATGTGTATAGAAATTATGCCTACTGATATTTATCAATTTCCAACCTACATGACCAGTGTCTTCATATAGATTATATTATTAACATTAAAAGTAATTTGAGTAAATTGGTGATTTTTTTTTTTAGAAGTTTTAGTTCATGAAAAAAAAGAAGTACGAAAACAAACTACATTTTATGTTTACAAAACTAAAGAAAACTAGAATTATAGCGAAAATATCCTTTGTTTTAGTCTTTGGTAATTAATTGAATGCATGAGCCTTTGGGGATGATTTTAAGTACGTTTATTTAACCAGAATAAGGACGTTTGAAAGCGTGTCGCACAGAGATGACGCCATCTAGCAGCAGCCAATAGAATAGCGCCTTCTGATGACGTCGCTCCCAGGCGACAATTTTGCATGCTTGACTTTTGGCTCGCCTGCTTTTTAATTTAACCAAGCCGAAATTCTGCGCTATTTACGAAATAAGTTACTTTTTTCATTTTACCATGGCGTTCATTAAATATTGCGCACAAGTAATACACATAAAAAAAAACCCGAATACTGAAACACTAATAAAATAAAAATAATAAAAACTAACTGAGCCACCATGACGACTGATTAAAACTAACTTAAATTAAAAAAACTAAAAAACTAACTAAAATGAAAATTCCAAAACTATAATAACCTCTGTGTGAATGTGTGGCCAGATTCCAAGGTGGTGGGTTTTGCTATGTACTACTTCACGTATGACCCCTGGGTGGGCAAGCAGCTCTACATGGAGGAGTTCTACGTGATGGATGACTTTCGAGGTAGGAAGACGCAACCGCCGTCCCCGCCGCCGTCCGCTCATGTTCACGCGTCTCTTATCTCGGCAGGCCTCGGCATCGGCTCGGAGATCCTGCGGCGGCTCAGCGACGTAAGTAACTACTTTTGCATAAGCGAAGCTCCTCAAGTCACTTGAAGATGGTTCCTGGGCTCAAATGCAGTAACTTGTGACTTACGCCCGCCCACTCGCAGCTGGCAGTGAAGACACGCTGCACAGGTATGATGTTCGTGGTGGCCGAGAACAACGAGGTGTCCATCCAGTACTACAAGCGGCGCGGCGCCGAGGACCTTTCTCAGGAGGAGGGCTGGAGGCTCTACCGCTTTGACAAGAGCAGCCTGGTCAAGATGGCCACGCCCACTGAGGAGTGATGGCGCCAGGGAGGAGCTTTTACTCGCTTATTAGAAGAAGGGAAATGGGTAATAATTTCTTGAAATGTTGGCTTGAGATTGTAGATGCCAAATGCTAAGTCACTAAGCAATAATAAAATCACTGATAACACATGATTTCAATAGTCATTATTACTCACACGTACGACTTCATAAGCCACAAATACCTTTCCAAGATGGCGGCCGACATGCGCATGCATCTTGGCCAGCCCTAAAGCCTTTGTAACAAATCATCAGGCCCAATCACAATTCCTTTTTTATTACATTAATAATAAAATTAAAAAAAAAGGATTTCAGCAGTGTAGTTATTCTCATGTTGACATAACATGGACTTAAATGATTTAATTTGTGTCACATAACTGCCAGCTGTACTATTGTGAATTAATCATAATTTGTCTTCACTAACTCACATTTACATTTCAAGACACGTTCACAATCAGTTATTCAAAGATAATTTGTCCCAGTGAGCATTCAACCTCTGCACACTGAATAAAAATAAAATATATATATTTTTTAAACTAATGGTGACTAAGTGTGTGTGTGTGACTTCTCTTGCTTCAGCTGGTCGTGCCGCCGCTCTGCCGCCGCTCCGTCTTTTCAGACTTGACAAACAAGTTTTTTTGTTTATTAATTTGTACCTCATCAAGTCTGACATGCTAATTATGGGCCAAGTTCCTCTCAAAGACTCACCTTCTGTTTGCTAAATGGCGCCTCTTTCCATAATGTCTCCACGGCGACGCGACCGCGCTGAATCCACACACACGCCGAGTCCCGACTCACCTGCAGTGGCGGGACAACAAAATGGCCGCCAGTAAATGTCGACGAACATACAACCACTCATATTCACACTTTTGAACAATTTACAGCCAAATTAACATGGTTTTGCAAGACCTTAGCCCACATCTGAACCCAGAACCTCTGGACTGTGAGCCAAACATACCAACCACTAGTGCACGATGCTGCCTCTCTCACCCTAAACCCAAACAAACGATATCAGCAAGCACCATGAGATAGTGAAAACGTGCTGACCTTAAACAGCGAGGCGGCCTGCTGAGGGTAGAACATGGAGGCGCTCAGGGCCATGAGACCCAGCGGAAATGCCACACGTTTGACCTTCGACCCTGAAGACGAGACAAACGGTGTCTAACACAGGAAACACCGCCAGACAAAATAACACGGCTTGTCTTATAGCATGTTAGCATAGGTAAGACAAACAAAATCCTATCATAAATATAAACGGGGTGAAATGGAAAAATAGCCAATCGGGCCATGAGACCCAGCGGAAATGCCACACGTTTGACCTTCGACCCTGAAGACGAGACAAACGGTGTCTAACACAGGAAACACCGCCAGACAAAATAACACGGCTTGTCTTATAGCATGTTAGCATAGGTAAGACAAACAAAATCCTATTATAAATATAAATGGGGTGAAATGGAAAAATAGCCAATCAGGAAGCTTGCTGAACAATAGCCAATCAGGAAGCTCACAGAAGTTGGCACAGTTGCTGGAACCAAATAGTTGAAGGGCAACTGCTTGTGTTGACTGTTTGGGAGTGTTTCCATGTCAGTGTTTTAAAGAGGCATATTATTATTAAAAATAAATATTTTATGATTACTTAATCTGCTGTAACAAAGGAGTCAGGCTCTTTTTTTTAATTTTATTTTTTTATCTCAAAGTCGTTGTGCGTCACCTTTAGCCAAGTACAGTCCCAGCAAGCCCGAGAAGCCGACCACAGCCACGCTGGGGTACAAATCAGGGGGCGGCGCGCTGAAAAACTGGTACGCATCTGAAACACGACACCACAAGCTTTGTGTCAACTTAGTGTTTCTCGAGGACTTCAATCTCGTGATGGAAACTTGTCACCTGTGACTGCGGCGGTAGACGCGGTGACGGCGGGCTCCACTATTTTGTACACATCCTGTGAAAAGCAAAAAAAACACACGGTTGTATTTTAAAGAATGGGCATTTTAGCTGACCAGCATGGTAGAAGAAGTTCTGGGTTCATATGTTGCTTAAGGCCTTCCTGTGTGTAGCTAGCGTGTTTTTCATCCCACATTCAAAACGCATGTTAGCCTGTTAGCTAACTGAAGACCAAATTGTCGATAGATGGGGAATGGCGACTAGTCCATTATTTGCTTATGTTTGCCCTGTTATTTTACTTTTAAGAAAGAAATGAGCATGTGACTGTCAAAAAAAAGAAGAAGAAGTTTATTAACCTCAACTTTGTCCACCGCTGTCCTTCCTGTTTTCTGAAAACACAACACGGATGCTTCATGAAATCTTACCTGTAATTTCTTTAAATGCTAATGGCTATGGAAAATCTTTTGAGCATTTATTCCACATCATTGAGCCTTGGCGCACAAAATTGTCTTACTAGTGGGGAGAAAGAGCGTACTAGTCCATGGGCCCGGGGAGCTGCCGGATATCAAAGATATGGAATAAATGCTCACATGCTTTCCATAGGACGTCAACAATAGTGACATAACACGGCATCTCAAGCAGAAAAAAACCCACACACCTGACATTGGTCTGTGTATGGTTCTGCCCATTTCCTCAGTGATGCCACGCTCTGCTCCAATTGGCTCGCCGCCGCCGTTGGATCCACGCGGTGCTCCACCTCCTGGGGTCTGCTGTACAGAGACGGCAGCTGGATAGAGAAAAACAGTGCGTCTTAAAATTGAAACGCTTCCATTTTTGTCCACGTTTCTGTTGTTATAGCCTTATTCCAAAATAGAATAAATTGTACATGTGACCTAACTGAAATGTATAAAATAAAAAAGACATAACTTAAGTCTTTTTTTTTTAAAAGTGCTATTTTTCCATGGTCAATTTGATCCAAGGTATGACGCCTCGATTACACTCAAAACTTTTTATTTACTGTAATGGGAATATTATGGAAAAGGGATTTTTAAATATCTGTATCCAAATAGTTGTGCGTTTAGAGTGCATGCCACTGCTTAACTATAGAATGATAATGTTTCCCCCCTCTGTGTATTTGTTTAGTAGCCTGCACAGTATCGGTCGGTGTAGGTCACCTCGTCGATGCTCATGGCCGGCTGTGCGCTTCTCTTTGCTGCCTCGCAGGCTGCAGTAGTCGGCAGCAGCCCCGGAGCTGTGGCGCACAGCGACACCTGCAGGTGGATCAAGAACACGACAAATACAACACACAAGGTTAAAATAAGTCACAAATGCGGCAAAAGAAATATTTATATTGAATGAAAGACTTGTTTAAAAGGACATACGTCAAACAAAACAGAATTGACGTCAACCTTTAGGCACCTTAGCACTAATACGCACAACAAACAGTTCGCATTAACCGAGTCAAGGGTTAGCAACTAGCTAATTTTAGCTGTTAGCATATCCTCGAACTGATGGTTCAATACCATACTGCGGTCACATACAAAGAAGAGAAAATACTGCCAACGGGTTAGGGTTAGACCCTAACCCTAAAGTAGGCTTCACGTTTAAGGAACATGCAAAAGTTTAGATTAATTACCAGTTTCACAAATAACATCTCGCGTCGCAAACACCTTCGCTTTCTACGGCAAGTCGTAAAGGTTAAACGCATGCGTAGTTCCAATTTAAGACAAGCCTTTCCCACAGAAGATTACTTAGTTTTTTGAAAATCTGAATATACCAAACAAAACCACAATAGGCAGAATTCAACCAAAATGAACATTTATTTCTGGAAAGAAGTTACAAACATTTCCAAAGAGGATTTACCCAGATTACAAGTTCATCTTCTCCTGCTGTTTTTGCTTCAGTGCTAGCAAGGTACTTGCTGGAGATGCAACACTTGACAACTAATTATCAAATGAACCATTAAGTATTTAGATAATCGATTAATCATTTATTGATTGCTAAATTGCAAAACGTAGGAATTCCAGCTTCCCAACAGCAAATCTCCCCGGTTTTCATCAAACGTTAACCTCATTTTTGACACGTTATGGACCACACCATTTTCTTCACTGTCAATTTGAAACAAGCTGGAAATTTAATTAGACCAATCGATTATAAAAATAACCATTAGTTGCATCCCTACTGTGTATGTATATATACTGTATGTGGGATATATGTTTTTATCTTCTACTCCGTTTGCCTACTGACAGACTAAAGGATGCTGCGACTCGGCAAGGTAACACTTTTTTTCATCACATTTCTTGGCGATTGAGAAAAAACAAACAAATAAGCAAGTGTCAAGAAAATAAGACCAGTAAAAAAAAAAAAAAGGGAAAAAAAAAGTGCATAGTTAAAATAACAGTAGTGACAAAGTGACTCGTGTGAAATGATCTGGAAGTGTTTTACCTGAACCGAGAACACGAGACGCGATTGTGAGGAATGTGTACGACTTGGAACCATTCCGAAGGCGGAGCACGCAACGGGGTTGCTTAAAACAGACGTTCGGCAACTGTGGCAGTTGCGCGACGGAGCCTGTACGCATGCAGGGTCGAACCGGACGTCGCCGAGGTTACAGCCCAGCCTGACGTCAACGCGAGCAGTTTGGAATCTGTGAAATTTATGTGAGCAGAAAATAAAAGAGGAGGAGGAGGCATCTTGGCAACAAACTACGTTTTTTCAGTCTTGCTCACCCCCCCCCCCCTAAAAAAAAAGATGCCATGTCTTAACAATAAATAATGCAACACATTACTGCATAGCTTGGTAAATAAATAACATTAAAACACTGCCATCAGTATGTGCTGAGCCCTTTTGCGCAAAAAACAAACAAAAAAAAAAATAACACAGGGAACCCAACCCGGGCGTTCGCCCAAACGCGACAAACAATGAGTGCCGTGACAAAAGAAACGTACACGAGCGCAAAATGTCAACACGTCCCTCGCGAGGCGTCCCCGCACTGGAAGCCCAAAACGCATTTGGCGTCGTATAATATCGCCGTTCGTTCAACTTCCAACAACAACCGCCAATACCGCCAAATTGAGTGCGCGCGCTGCTAATAGTGCACACGTATAAAAGTAGCTGCACTAGTTCAAATCTCATTCGGTGCGTCGGGTTATTGATTATTGATTCCATGGAACGCTTGTGGTTCCGACACGAATATATTATTGATTACATTTCACTGCCGCTGGCTTCGAGTCCAAGTTGAGCTTCCAGTGCGTTGGACAGCAAAGTGAGCAGAACACAAACAGATACAATCCAAACCGTGTTTTTCTCTCTCTCTCTCTCTCTCTCTTTCTTTCTGACATATTCGAGGAAAGCGAAGTGTGAAAGTGTTTGGAACCCCCGACAACACGGTGCGCTCAGTTGTCCATGTACTAGTACACACTTTGTCCGCACGAGGAAAACAATCAGCACAACAATCCTGCCTTCCTTTTCCTTCCACTACTATATGATATTTCTGCACACAAGTAGAACTAGTACATGCTACTAGTGGGGCAAATTGCACTAGTTGACGTATGCATGCCACGCGACCCTTGTGAGGACAAGCGGTTAAGAAAATCGATGGATGGATGGTCAACTAGTAGAATTACTAGCAGTTTTGCCTCACTTTACTAGTAACATTTAGTTGGGCATACTAGGGAGTAAACCTTCGGTTGGGCATAAATGCTCAAAACAACTTCATGGAAAGCAGCTTGAGCATTTATTCCAAACCATTAAAAAAAAGGAGGCTACTAGTGCAAGACATGTCTGCGAATTAGGCCTTGTAGTGTTACAGGTGCAGCACAGTCGTTTACGATTAAGGCTTAATTGTAGTAGGACAAAAAGCACAAAGTGTTACTAGTAAGTAGGGTTTGACTGATTCCGATCGATGGCAGAATAAAATTGTGATAACCGATTAATCGGCCGAGTTAAAAAAAATAATAATAAAAGAACAGCTTCTCATTTGGTCCCTTAACGTTTACGGCAATCAAGATATGAATTACAGACAGAAGGAAAAAAATAAATTGTCCGTTTAATCGTTTATATTGCCGATTTTTTGAGCCGTGACATTTACATATGCCTTTACCTTTGTCTTGTGTTTAATTGGAAATGATTTTTCATTCATTAAATTATTATAATTATTCATGAATTTGTTATTATCATCATTAAATTAATTACTTTAATTGGAATTTTTAATGAAAAACAAAACAAAACGAAAAGCAATAGCGGCAAAAAAATAAATAAATCGGCCAGCCGATTAATCGGTTCCAGCAGTGCTCGAATTGCCTTACTGGTGAGGTTAAAGAGCGCACTAGTACATGGCCCTTAAATTGGACATCAAATCAATACTTAAATGGTTTCCCATATTATGGTGTGCAAGGAAGAAGACGACTACTACTACTACTAGCCATGAGTCATGCGCAAAAATGTCATATAATAATAGTGGAAGGCAGTAGTGAGCAAAACATCACTAGTAAGACTAGTTTGAGTATATGGACAATTCAGCGCACTAGTAGGATACGGAATAAATGCTCAAAGTGTGTCCAGTGCGTAGCAGACCTCAGCTGCAGCGTCTGACGTGCTCCAGCACGTACTCGGGGAAGTGCAGGGTGCACACCTGCAGCCCGTCCAGTTTGCAAGGCATCCTGGGATACTCGTCCTCCTTCCACTTGTTGTCGTCGGGGTCAAAGGTGAGGATGGAGTCGCTGTAGTGTCCGTTGTAACACAGGCCGCCCAGCACCATGATCTGGCGCTCCAGCACGGCCACGCCGTGGCCGCTGCGCCCGATGGGCATGGACGCCAGGATGGTCCACTCGTCGGCGTCCGGGTCGTAGACCTCGGTGGACGGGCAGCCCTGCGACTCGAAGGAGGCGCGCAGGATGACGCACACGCCGCCGAACACGTACAGCTTGCCGTTGTGCGAGATCATCTTGTGGAAGCAGCGGGCGTAGTTCATTTTGGATTTGTTCTCCCAGCAGCTGGCGTGGGAGCCCGGCTGCGGCGCGCCTCGGCCCCCGCGCATCCGGTGGGGGTCCAAACCGCCCGAGACCCCCCCCGCCGCCGGCGCCGCTTCCCGGCCCGGATCGAAGACGCACACCTGCTTGGAGGTGGACGAGGACGTGATGCCGCCCGTGATGTAGAGCTTCCCGCCCAGGACGGTTCCCTCGTGTCCGTATTTGTTGACGGGGTACGGGTCCACAAACTCCCAGCGGTCCTCGGTGATGTCGTAGCGCTCCGTGGAGTAGAAGGTTTCGTCTCGCGTGCGACCCGCCACCGCGTAGATGAACTTTCCGATGACGCCGACAGCAAACTCGGACCTGCAAACCCGCAATGGGCAAGCGTGAGGGCCAGAACGATTTGTCACATTTTCAGCAATTAATGTTATAATTTTTACTTCAACATTGTGATTTGATATGAAATTATTCTTTCGACACAAGCAATACATTAATCTGTATTATAATAATTTTTTTTAGATTTATTATATATTTACGTTTTGGTTTTATAGGTCGGGCAAATGAAATATGTACTAATTTACAATAATTTTTCATACTCTTTTTAACTCATTTGCTCCCAAAAATTTATGAATACATTCCATTTTAAATATTACTAGTGTCCCAAAAACGTATTTACACGTTTTTTTTGTTTTGTTTTTTGTTTTTTTAATGCTAGAGCATACAGAAGGCTTTGATGCAACCTCTGAACTGGACAGGGCAGTTGAAGCAATGGTAGTTACTATAAAAACGGCCAGCAGGTGGCAGCAGAGTATAAGAGATCAACCAGGGCCATTTTGAAAACAAGCTGATTTACCCACAGTTCTAAACAGATTTGTGAATAATGAAGAAACTTAGCTATATTCTAATGCTAATTCTTATGTTGGTGGAAGAGGAATTATTCAAGCTCAGCAAAGTGTTTTCAGTCATCAAAGGGCCCTTTAGTCCGATACCGCCCTCTGCTGTTGACAGAAATTGACGTCAGAGTGCCCTCGGGCTCGCATTGCCGACATCGTGGCTCACACACACACGCACCGCCTCACCTGGGCACCGACATGTCCGCCATGCGCAGCCACGAGTTCTGCCGGGGGTCGTAGCGGTAGACCTTGGACGAGGCGTGAAACTCGCCGTCGGGCCCCAGCTCCTCCCCTCCCAGCAGGAAGGCGAAGTTGTTGACGATGGCCAGGCAGTCGGGTCTCAGCGGCACCTGGGGGCCCTCCAGCTCCCACCACACCTGCGCGACCCGGCGGGTTACTGCACCGCGCTCGGCGTGCCGACGAGGCGGAGCGGGCGACGGGGGTTCACCTTGGGCCGCTGCAGGAGCAGGATCTTGCTGTTCACCATGCTGTGGCCGATCATGCCGCGGAAGACGGCCGTCTGCGGCCGCTGCGAGCGGATGCGGTTGGCGCGCGTCTCGGCGAGCGGCTGCTGGTTGACGTCGTGGAAGTAGGCCAGCGCCTGCTCCACCTCCTGGCGCAGCTGCCGGGAGTAGCGGTAGAACTCCGACGTCTTCACCTGCGGGCGAGACGAGTCACGATTCCTTGACTTTTGTTTGATGCAGAATAAAGTAGGGCCGGGCAATAAATCGGGTTCATTCGATGAATCGTCATTTAGAAAACGGGCTCGTTGGGAAAATTTGCTAAATCGTGAAATCGAATTTTGTCTTCTGGATAATTCAAAGGTGTTCTTATGTTCTGTTACATTCAGATGTTAATGTGAGTTGTAATTTTGCTAACTATGATTGTTAAGTTTATGTTAAAACTGAATCCGCATACATTATTGTTGTCTGAACATTTTACACAGGAATTATTTTTGAATAAATGACACCTTTAAATAAACGTTAGTTGGGTTTATTAGATTAAAATTGATTGAACTCGTAATCGTCCCGAATGACTTTATTTGATTGATTTTATTTTTGGGCCATATCGCCAAGCCCTAGAATAAAGTATGTAATATTTATGATGAAATTATTGTTTGTGTTTAATAAATAAATAAATAGATTTTTTTTTTTGCATACTTTTTTTTTTTTACAGTAATGTACCTATTTTATGACATTTAAGAGGGCTTGAACATTGAGAATATTTAAACAAGAGAGGAATGTGAGAAAAGTGTATAAACCGTGTGGTGAGGGGTTTTAGAGCCTTAAAACAGTTATAATAAATGTAAAACATAAAGCTAACTACTTTTTTCATTTATTGCGGGTATTTTTTGGAACCTATCCCCAGCAGAAAACGAGGGAACACTGTATTGAAATTATTTTATCCTACAATTATTTTTTTTATAGGTTATGGAAGCGGTAACAAAGAAATAAAATAAAGTGAAATAAAATGAAAAAATATATGAATAAACTATAAATGTAATAAAAAAAAATTTTTTTTTAAAACATTGAAAAGTTATCTCCAGCTACTTGTCCACCACTCGCCTCACCTTCTCAAAGATGTTTGCGGGCGTCATGAGACCGAAGCGGACCGACTGGACGATGGTGTCCGTGTGTCTCCAGCGCCGCCGGTCGTGTCGCAGCCACGACTGGACCGCCTCGTACAGTTCGATTTCCGGGTAGCGACTCAGGGCGTCGCTGTTCAGATACGCCTGGGACACATACAAAAAAACAGGCGGCGTTACCAATAGCAACAATTTGCCAGCCAATTTAAAATCACTGTCTAACCCAGTAGGGGCCCCAAAATTGACCCCTGTGGAACACCACATGAGCAGAGCAGGACTCACGCGCACTCGTAGGATATAGAAAAATGTGCTCAGTAAAAAAAAAAAAAAAATGTTTTATGCCGTCGTGGTCTAAACCTGCAGTCTCTCCAGGCTGAGGTAGGAGAGGAAGTCGGCTCGGCTCATGAGCGGGACGAAGTTGTCCAGCAGGAAGTTGTCCAGCTGCTCCTGGACGCCCTCCACGCCCACGCTGAAGTCCTCCAGGAGCCGCATGACCTCGGCGCAGTTCTCCAGGCAGATCTTGGCCAGCAGGAAGGAGCAGCAGAACTCCACCGCCTCCGTCAGCTGCACGTACATCGCCGCCTGCCGCCACGTTGTTCAAGAAGACTCTTTTGTTAAAGACGCACGCGAGGAATGCTTTGTGACCCGGGTTCTTCGACACGGGTGCCAAAAATCACCTGTAGGATCTCCTGCACGGTGGGCATGCTGAGCTCCAGCGAGCCGTAATACATGAAGCGAAGGATGTGCCCGAAGCCCGCCGCCGTCAGCCCCTTCAGGTGGATCTTATCCTGGTCGCGCTCCCGCATGTCCGCCGTGAACATGACCCGGAAGTAGTCGCTCTGGGTGGCCAAGAGCGCCTTGTGAGCCTAAAGGAGACGTCGGCAATTGATATCCCCAACCGCTGTTCTCGCGAGGGCATACTGTAAAATCCCACCGGCTGGATAAGCACGACGTTGACTATCGCACACCTGGAAATGATGCTCGTCAATCATCAGCGTGACGTCAAGCAGCAGACGCTCCTCATACAGCGCCCGGAAGCCGGATGACACGCTCCCGTCGTGCACCTGCGATAGATACACCTCCACATCCGCTCCCGACATACCACACCTGATGGCGGCAGGAAATGTTATTACTCTGTGTTTTTAAAGTACGCTTGAGTGAGGCTTAGTGGTCCAGAATTTTTTTATTTTTATAAATACACTCACCTCTGAGTCTTGGCCACGGGCATGTCAGAGGAGGTTGTCCCAGCCAATCACAGGACAGTGCCCAAGTGTGTCCAGCTGATGCTAACAAAGACCCTCAAAACAAAACGCCAATTACCTGGGAGACAAAAATGGCAGCACGGTAGAGGATGATAAAGTCGTTTTCAAAGTTTCAAAAGGAAGGCGGCGGCTGCCATGATTTTGCACTCACAGCTTCCGTTGTCTGAGCTTAAAGCGGTCGCTGGCATTTCCCGTGTTTTGAGTTTCCAGCCTGGTTCGAAAACATAGCAAAAGACAAGAGTCAAGTGACGAGCACATCTCACACAATGCAACTTGAGAAATTGAAGGAAGAATGTGAGACTTTAAGTTGGAATTTTGAAGTTTTGAGGATGGAGGTGGTAAAACCTCACTTAGTTTTTTAAAAATGTTTTTGTGAATAATTAGAAAGCTGGAAAATGTAATAAAAATGCCCGGAGTGATATTTTGAAGTTGCTACATTAAAATAAAGCGTATAATTGAACCTACAGAGTTGCAATGTTCTCCCTTGCTGCCCCCAACAAAGGCTACATGACAGCACCGTTGGTATTTCAAAGATGGTCAGCTCAACCGATGCTAACATGAAACACCGCGGCGTTGAACGACCGTTAATGAAAGTCTCCAACTGTCGTGACCATATTCGCTGGTATCAGGAGCGGCGGGGCTCCGAATGGGCTGGACCGGGGCGACAAACTTAGCCTAGCGGCTAAACGAGGCGTCTCACCTCGGCGCTGAGAATCCACACGAGCCGTCTTCGGCTCGGACATGGAGAGGTGCCGTTAGTTCCGGAATGAGAGAAGGCGACTGCAGCGACACGCCGCCATGGTGCCACCCCTCAGCCAGAGCCTCAGAGCTCCAGAGCCCCGGTTTGGCTCAACAGCAAACAGCTAAAAAACCAAATCGATCCGTTGGCTTTGGGGACGCCATCGTCTCGGTTTGCGTCACATCCTGTTTGAGCGGAAGTGAGGGACAAGTGTTTGCAAAACAAAAGGTATCTTCATTTCGGGTTATGTTGTTCAAAATAGAAACATTGATAACAAAATAGACACATGAATCATGGTTTATTCTTGTATGTGGTGGTGGCACGTCCACATGCCAACGAAAGCTCAACTGTAGGTGTTTTTCTCGGGAGGACTACAAATGACATAACATTTATGGTTGATGAAGGTAACATTTTACTACCTGCAGAAGAAATATCAAATTAGATGTATACAAAATACATTTCAACAAATTATAAACACATTTTCATATCATATAACAGGATGAAATACATTCGAAAATCACGCCAGCTTTAAGGCCTCTATTCATTAATGTCATTGATTTTTGTAACGACAAAACAAATTTATTAGTAGCCTGTTACCATATAATTGTTTATTTAGTTAATTAAAACGTGACTATATTCTTAATGAGTTTAAATTAGAAGATAGAAAAGCGATGAGATGAAAATATTTGAAATTTCCGGTCCCAGCAAAAAACAAGCAACTTCAGTTTAAAATTATGAATAATAATTACCCAACAAAATAACTTTTGAAGGAGACATTTAGGATGGATGTGGGAAACGTGTAAATTAAGATTTGGATCATCTTCTTTTTTTTAAAAAAATTTGGCTTGACTTTCAACATTGAATTTGTTCTAAAGGGGCACAGATTGGTAATCTTACCATCGCGGATATTATACTTTTTTTTTATATAATAATTTTGACTTTTGCATAAACAATATAATTTTACTAGGTAAACAATATATACACAAATGTAGTTTAGTTGGAACAAAACCAAATATTTCTCATTGGAAAAAGGAATTGAAATCTTATAATAATTCGCTTTTACTTATTAATATATTTATTGAAATACTGTACTTGTGATTTTTTTTCATTGCCCTTTCTGTAATTTATTTTAAATGGAAATGCCCTGTGTTGTTGTTTGTTTGATAGTACTCGTTATGTGGATTTTGAAAATTATTTAAATGAGATTGTAGCTAAAACAACAACAACAAGAAGAAACACAAAAGGCATAACAGGACTACAAGACGCTCATTGATGATATCATTAATCAGCGACGGACCCAACACGCGAGGAACGTAATCCGTACAGTACTCTTCTCTACTCACTGGATGCACAAACTATCGTTTGTCGATATTGTTTAACGGTTCGAGGGAACTCCGTTATTAAACATATGTAAATATTTTTTGCTGAACGATTGTGGAGTCAACGTTTTTATTTGATTTAAGTTTTTGACCGTACCTGCAAATTGCATCAGCCGCAGTGAAAGGACCCCGTTGAATTATTGTGAAGGTAAAGTCAATGTGTTAGTTTCTGCCACAATGTACGTTAATATTATTATTTTAAAAACAATCTAAAGTCGAATGGCTGACACATGATTATAGCAAAAGGGGAAAAAATGTATTAAATGACTCAATTCAGGCATTGTCTTCGGCTACCCTTATCCTCTTCCTTTTCCTTTCAAGATGGCGGGCGACGAGTCGGGCACAACGCTTGGTCAGCCTCATTTGGCCAAACAAGACCTCAGTACTTTGGTAAGCGCTGTTCAAATACCGCTGACATCTTCGCGAATTTACGTCCAAGATTTTAGCCGCTTTTTGTCAAAAATTAGCTGCAATAGAAGCCTTGTTTGTTGCCCACTAAGATACTGCTGCGCCTCTGCCAACCGCCCGGCACACGACGGCTGGCTAGTTAGCTATTGGGATCCTAATCAAGCTCGAACCAGATTTTATTTACACTCTTAATACACAATTTTGATGGATGAATACTGCATTCTAAGCACTCCCCTTAGCGAGAATCCAAATGTTCAGTTGTAGACGGACAATAAATGAATGCCACGCGGCTAATTTTAATGATAATTATAGATTTTATTTGTAACGCATTTTACATTTGTAAAATCTCAAAGTGCAAATTTTACACAGTAAACAATAATATAATGTACTTGCTATTAATAGTCACTGTCCACATAGCTGAGTCAACTGAAGAGTCTGTTTCAACTGATGGTGTGTTGATGTCCGCAGGATGTGTCCAAGCTGACGACTCTGTCCCCCGAGATCATCAGCAGACAGGCCACCATCAACATTGGTACATGCATCCAATGAAAGGCGCCCCCGCCCTGCGCCGTTCACCGCGACCAACCAAGTTCTCTTTATTTTGACTCGCAGGCACCATCGGCCACGTGGCGCACGGAAAATCCACGGTGGTAAAAGCCATCTCGGGCGTTCACACCGTCCGCTTCAAAAATGAGCTGGAGAGGAACATTACCATTAAGCTCGGCTACGCTAACGCTAAGGTACGCTCGGCGTCGAAACGCCGGCCCCAACGCTTGATCCTAACCGCCGCCGTGTTGTCACTTAAGATCTACATGCTGGACGACCCCAACTGTCCTCGGCCTGAGTGCTATCGCTCGTGCGGAAGCGGCACCCCCGACGAGTTCCCCACAGACATCCCCGGCACTAAAGGCGACTTCAAACTTGTCAGGTGAGACGGAACTTGACTGGAATGAGTTTTATTATGACCAATCGGAGGACGGAAAAATGTTGATGGCACCAATGAGGGCAAATAAAAAATGAAAACAACAGTTCAATTACTAATATGGGCAGATTAGGTTGATATAGCAACACACAGAGGCTGAAATCTGATTGGACCAAAAAAAACCCAACAACCCCTAAATATGAATTGTTCTCTCGTAGACACGTGTCCTTCGTGGACTGTCCCGGTCACGACATTTTGATGGCGACCATGTTGAACGGCGCCGCCGTGATGGACGCCGCCCTCCTCCTCATCGGTGAGTCTCACCTGGTCCGCCCCGGCCTCGAACGCCGGTGACCAGCGAGTAACATTTGGCTCCTTCCAGCGGGCAACGAGTCGTGTCCGCAGCCGCAGACGTCGGAGCATCTGGCCGCCATCGAGATCATGAAGCTGAAGCACATCCTCATCCTGCAGAACAAGATCGACCTGGTGAAGGAGAGCCAGGCCAAAGAGCAGTACGAGCAGATCCTGAGCTTCGTACAGGGTGAGAGCTGACGCAAATCCAACATTAGGGGTTTTCCCCGAATACAGGGGGAGAAAAATAATCACGTCCACATTGACCACACGTCTCCTCTGATTGACAGGCACGGTGGCCGAGGGCGCGCCCATCATTCCCATCTCTGCTCAGCTCAAGTACAACATCGAGGTGGTGTGCGAATACATCGTCAATAAGATCCCCATCCCCATGCGAGACTTCTCCTCAGAGCCCAGACTCATTGGTAAGAAAGGCGTGGGAAGGAACCTCAGCGCTGGCTTTTTTTTTGTTTTGTTTTTTACCGTAGTGTTGGGCGATTAATCAAATACATATTTTTGAGAAGCCTAAAATATACGCCCTATTTTAACATTTAAGTGTCTCATTGATGTCCTCCTCCCCTAGTCATCAGATCATTTGACGTCAACAAACCCGGCTGCGAAGTCGACGACCTGAAAGGCGGCGTGGCGGGAGGGAGTATCCTCAAGGGCGTCCTCAAGGTGAGACACTGGAGGCCAACCCCCCCCCAAAAAAAAAAAAGTCTTGTGATGTGAGCGTTAACGGGTCCGTCTTGGCGTCCGCAGGTGGGCCAGGAGATCGAGGTGCGGCCGGGCATCGTGTCCAAGGACCACGAAGGGAAGCTGATGTGCAAACCAATCTTCTCCAAGATCGTCTCGCTGTTCGCCGAACACAATGACCTGCAGTACGCCGCGCCCGGAGGCCTTATCGGTGCGTGTTTACGGTTCGGCATTCGCGGAGTCAACCATTTGCCGATTTGTATATCTGTCCACTAATAACCTTGGTACAGGTGTGGGCACCAAGATCGACCCGACGCTGTGCCGAGCCGACCGCATGGTGGGTCAGGTGCTGGGCGCCGTCGGGGAGCTGCCGGAGATCTTCACTGAGCTGGAGATCTCTTACTTCCTGCTCAGGAGGCTGCTGGGCGTGCGCACGGAGGGCGACAAAAAGGCCGCCAAGGTGAGCATTGCGTCATGCAGCCATGTTTGTTGTGTTTGTTTTTCCCTCCCAAGTGCCGCTGTTTGAAAACGGCGATTGATGCTAAATGTTAACATGTCAATGGGTGTTGTGCATTATTTATTAGCATTAAGCTAAGCGGACTTTCCTAAAACCCTCGCAGGTCCAGAAGTTGTCGAAGAACGAAGTGCTGATGGTGAACATTGGCTCGCTGTCGACGGGCGGCCGCGTAAGCGCCGTCAAAGCCGACCTGGCCAAGATTGTCCTCACCAACCCCGTCTGCACCGAAGTCGGGGAGAAGATCGCCCTGAGTCGACGTGTGGAAAAACATTGGCGGTAAGGAGTGGGCTTAAAAGCTACCACATTTATTCCATGTCATCTTAAGGCCATGTGCTAGTAAGACAATTCACTGCACTTAGAACTACGCAAGGCAAAATTGCACTTTATACTTCTATACACATCTTGTTTGTCCTCGTACTGTCATCTGATTGGCCGTTCCCGCTTTCCACCACAGTCTGATTGGCTGGGGGCAGATCAGGAGGGGCGTGACAATCACACCCACTGTGGACGACGACTGAGAGGAGACGTTCGGGCCGTTACCGTTAGCAACGTTCTCACCAGGCACCGCAGACGTCACACTGTTTTTTCCTCCCCCCTCGTCATTCTTTTTCCGCCAAAAGGACAAACGGGAAAGACTACAACATCCTTGGGACTGGTTTAAACATCCTCCACTGACTGCGCTTCAGTGTAGCTCACGTTCATTTTCTCTTATCCAATAAACAGCGTTTGGAACTAACTTTTTTTGTTGCATCTCATTGAAGAAGGCAAACATTGCTTGCAGAAGTCTGCGCAATTGACTCATGCAATAGCAAACTATAGGCTCAATGTTACACATCAGCCCAGTTTTGTACTAGTTTAATATTTTGTGTAATTTTGTTTGGTTAGTAATGCAGTAATATTAATAAATCCTGGATTGTATCAATACTTAAAAGGCATATATTATTTATCCTGTACAAAAAATATTAATTTCAGCATTTTACTGAATCACATTAGTAGTAGTGGAAACATGACTATTACGCTGCCTCCTGGTGGCCAGGGCAGGTATGTCATGATGCGGTGTTTAATTCTTTGCATTCAATTGGTTATTGTACCGATTTAAAAGGTACAATATTACGGAGTGCTATTTTTCCTTACTAAAGACAAACTTTTACATCATATTTAAAAATTGACTTTCAATGTAAAAGCAGAAATTCTCTTATTTCACAATATGGAAAGGTCCATATGAATAAAGGGAACAATGAGAAAATGGCACTCTGGCTTGTGTGTTTTTAATTTTTTAATTGAACAAAGATGAGGAAAACTATCTGTGAGGAACAAAATTATGCTAGATTGTCCTTTTAATAGAACTAAAATCAGGGAATTAGAACACAAAATGTTCATGTTGCGTTTTGTAATATAAACATAAAATGACAAAGCACATTCAATAATTCTGTTGAAATGAAATGTTTCTCATGGATGCGGCGTGAACTTCCACGCCGCGAGTGTTCTTTTGCTTCTCGAGGTAAATAAGCAGTAAAGGTTAACTACTATTTTTCAAAGGATGTAGGTTTACATTTATGACTGGTTTATTTAATATGGTTCGGGTCAAAATGACCCAGGAACCCAGTCCTGAGAAATTATATCAGCGGGGTTCAATCAATCATAGCGTGTGTTTGAATTGTTGCCTCTAGATTTTCAAATGGCGCAATTTGACAATGACTTGTGTGTTAAACATGCTCCGGGTCAATTTGACCCAGGGCACGTTTCACACCTCAGTTATGGACAAATAGGAGCAGAACTGTCATAAAACCAACGACCCCTTTGTATTGAAGCCGTCTTGTTGGTCACAAGGCTCGTGTTTCAACATCGTCAAGCGTGCCAGATTGACAGATCATCGCAGCGACAGTGCAAAACGTGGAGGCGGAGTCACGGGGAGAGGTGGACGTGTGCTTTTCACCGCTGAGAGAGAGGCTCCCAGTCGTCGTCGGAGACGTCGTCGATGGGCACGGCGCGCGTGTTACTGGCGCGGATGCTGCTGATGTGCGTGGAGGCCAGCAGGCCGGCGATGCCCGTCAGACTCACGCCAGTGCCGTCCAGGTTCACCTGAGTTAGACGCATGTGCGCCAGGAACTTCACGCCTGGTGGGGTGGAGGGGGAGAACGTACCATATGACGTTTACGGCGCCTTACAGACCAAGTGGGTGGGGCTTACCGTTATCCGTGATTCTGGTGCGGCTGAGATTCAACTTGAGCAGCTGAGGGCAGTGGATGAGACCCCGCCTCACTACGTTGTCGCCCACCTGGGTGCTGGCCAAACCCAACACCTGCAACAGTCCGGGGAAACAAATAAAATAATAAAATACAGTAATTCATGCTCATTTTAAATTTGTATGTAAACATTTTGTATTTTTTTTTTTTTGCAAAAGAGAGGGAGAGATTAAGATGCCTGGAGGTGCGGCAGGCAGGTGATGAGCGCAGCCACTCCTCGGCTGCTGACTGCCGTCCGGTCCAAGCACAGCTCCTGCAGCTCCAGCAGGGGGCGCAAGGAGGGGAGTCCAGTGTCTGTCACTTGAGTGTTGCTCAGCGACAGCTTCTTTAACCTTACAAAAACACACACACACACAGTAGACGTCTTTTTACCAACCGTTGATACTATGGAACCCTGTCAGACAAAAAATAGGACATACGAGTGTACCTTGTCATAGCACAGAGATGCTGAACACCCTGGTCCGTGACTTGCGTGTAATCCGTCAGGTCGAGCTCCGCCAGCAGCCGCAGCCGCGACAGGAAGGCCAGGCCGCCGTCCGTGACCGAGTGGCGTCCCGGGAGCGTCAGGTGAGTCAAAGCCAGTCCTGCCGAGAGACAAACCGCATTTAGTGACGGGCAGTGTAAAGTCTTCAGGCCAAAAAAAAGGAGGCTGTCGCTAACCCGAGACGATCTGCAGGGCGCGGTCGCCGTCCGACACTCGCACCCCCGCCAGGCTGAGGGACGAGAGTGACGGGTGGGAGCTCAGCTGCGCCAGCGAGGCCTCCGTCACGGCTGTGCCGTCCAGGTTGAGCGTCTGCAGGCCCGGCAGCTCGGACAGCGCGGACACGTCAGACACCTGGACACACGATGATGTCACAACAGTTTGGTCAGTGACCCAAACAAACATGGCGGGCGTCATGAGGCTGATTTTTATACTTTCACAAAATGGTGGTAGGCTACAATCATAAAATCTTTAAGAAGTTTAACACTAGGTTATAATTGCTGAGACATCTGTGCTGGTTACATTAGCCTGTCTTTAAAGTTTTGTATTGTGTGTTAGCATTGAGCTAGCGGACTCTTGTAAGACAACGTTAATGTGCTTTTGTTAAATACGCATAATTTTCTTTGTTTAGCCCAACATCAATGCTAGTTTTGTTAGCCCATCTGTCACATTTTGTACTGTTTTAGCTTTAAGATAGCAGACTTAGTGGCTTAGTTAAATAAAAGTGTAATTATCTTTGTTTTACATGTTACAAGTTCAGCTCGAGCTAAAAAAAAAAAAAAAATCTTCAAAGGTTTATAATTAGCCCAAAATCAATGCTGGTTTTGTTAGCCTGTCTATCACATTTTGCACTGTTAGCTTTAAGCGAGCAGACTGGCTTTGATAAATAAAAGTGTAAAAATCTTAGTTTTACTTTTCTTTTTTAGTTCAGCTTGTGCTCAAATACAATTTCTTTGTTTATTTTAAAGGTTTATAATTTGCCTCAAATCAATGCTAGTTTTGTTAGCCCGTCTATCACATTTTGTATTGTGTGTTAGCATTAGGCTAGCAGACTTTCATAAGACAAAGTAAATGTGGTTTGGTTAAATGTATGTTTTGTTTAGTTTGTGTTTGAACAAGTTATGTAAAGGTTTATAATTAGCTCAACATGGATGCTAGTTTTGTTAGCATTCTGTATTGTGTGTAGCCTAATTGTCTTTGTATTACATTTAATGTAAATGTCAACTGGGGGTGGAAATAAACAACTAGAAGGCTCTTTTTTGAATACTTGTTCACTGCATTCACTAAAAAATGCTGCTTGTTGTTAAGTTCGCTAACGCCACATTGCGCTCTATTGCCCAAACTCTCCAAAATACCTACATTTTTACTTGCAGCTCCTGACGAAAAGAAAATATAATAAGAATCAAACCTTGGGAAACCTGTAAATGAAGTCACTCCAAATTCACGTTTAAAAGAAACCCAGCGTCATCTTGTTGTGATTGTGGTGCACTACCTTGGTCTGCTTGATGCTGAGCATCCGCAGCTGCGGCGCGCAGGCGGGCAGCGCGGCCAGCGTGGCCTCGCTGACCGCCGTCTGGTTGAGGCTGAGCTGCGAGAGGCACGGCGGCGCCGAGTGCAGGTACAGCGTCACTCCCGCGTCCGTCACTTTGGTGTGGTCCAGCGACAGGAAGCACAAGCTTTTGAGACCTGGAAACAAAAGCAGATTACGCTCGTACCGCGCGTACTACACGGGACATTGCGCAAACCTTTTAATCCTGTCTGAGTGCATGTGGGAAGGTGCTTGTAACCTGTGATGTATTGCAGACAAGAGTCGGTCAATTTGCTACAGGAAGCCAAGTTGAGGTACTGCAGTTTAACCAGACTGGACAGAATTGACAGGCCAGAATCTGCATGAAAACACATTTCCATATGTAGAGTTAAGTCTTATCATTTTTCAAACTTCTGACACAAGGCTATGGAGGACCAAAGCTGGCAAAATTCTAAATAAATAAATGCACTAAAAGTGAAAATAAAAATAGATATAAAATAATATAAATGGAAATAAAAACATACATACATATATATATATATATATATATATATATATATATATATATATATATATATATATATATTTGTATTTAATTTTTGAATTATATATTTTTTATATTAGTTTTTATTTTCACTTAGTCATTTATTTATATATTTATTCAGTCATTTATTTAGTTATTTTAAATTGTAGCATTTTAGCATTTTAGTCCATACTGCCAGGACGAAATGTTATTCAAATGAGGGGGCGGTCCTAAGCGTCTCGCCGGCTTGCATTGGAGAGCTCCAGCAATGGACAATGCGAGACTTCCTTTTTCGCCGAGCCACTCACTCAACTCGACCAATGAAAGGCAGTTTGCAACGGCGGAGTCCTACCCAAGACACGCTTAGGACCGCCTCCTCATTTGAATAACATTTCATCCTGGCAGTATGGGCCAAAATGCCAAAATTTAAAATAAATATATAAATGACAAAAGGGAAAATAAAAACAAAAAATAAAAATATAATTAAAAAATTTAATACAAATGTTTTTATTCATGTATATATATTTTTTTGTTGTTTTTATTTCTATTTCTATTAATTTTTTGGATTTAATTCTCAAATTATATTTTTTATTATATCTGTTTTTATTTATTTATTTAGTCATTTATTTATTTTTTAATTTGGCAGTTTTGGACCTCCGTACAAGGCGGGAGTACTTTGTACCCGTGATGAGCGGCGAGTTGACCAGGCTGAGGTGCTTGAGCGCGGTGAAGGCGCGCAGCTGGCGCAGCAGCTCGTTGGTGGAGTACGGGTAGCAGTTGAGGACAAACTTCTGCAGCGGGCAGCCGAAGAACAGCTCCAGGTTGCGTGGGCGCAGCAGACGCTCCTGGGCCATGTGGCTCAGCAGAAGCTCCGCCAGCTCGGGCGTCAGGCCGGCCAGGCTGCTGCTGTACTGCATGCTGGGAGCTGACGCGATGTCGACACGGAAATAACAGCACTTCCAACAAATGCATTTGTCAATAAACATTTATGTAAGCATGCCAAACGCGCTCACCCGTCATGAGGTGGACGGTGGCGCGCGTGGCCAAGGCACAGAGCGAGGGGACGCTTGGGGTCTTGAAGGACCTCTTGGGGGGAAGCGGCTGTCCCTGGGCGGCGTGACCGGGGTCCTCGCGCCGCGCCGCCCGCTGCAGACGCTCCACGGCGGCCAGTCCGGCGGCGCCGGGAGCCGCTCGGCCCTCCGCGTCCTCCGGCTCGTGCGCCGGCTCCTCCTCCGGGGCCTCCCTGAGGCGATTGCCCTGCTCGGGCCAGCGGTGCCTGGACTCGAAGCCGCCGCGGTTCCTGTTCTCGGGGAAGAACGGAAGCTGTGGCATACCTGGCAAAACACACACACACGCATATTCCATTAGGACAAATAATGACTGAAAGCCAATCAATTAACTCATTGATCAATCCACCTTGAAGTGCGGTCTAGCTTCCTGTTGTGACATCATAAGCGCACGTTTTAAAAGACAACCTCTGATTGGGAAGCTATGTTGTGCATTAACTAGGGTATTTCCTAATCCGCACACACGTTGAGGGGAAAATGTTACACTGTGAAATGTTCTCATCACCGTTAAGCAAATGTTGCGCTTCTCCCTCGTCTCCTCCTTCTTCTTCGTCCTCTTCCTGTTCGAATTGTACGTCAGCAGCTTCCTCCTCGGGATTGCCAGGAACCAACTTTTGGCCTCGCCCTGTGTAGTAACCATGTGATCATGACGTCGTCGTTATGATGCACCACTGGGCTAATACTGTACACATAAATATGACCTATGATGACATCCATTTTATTGCAGTTTAAATGTACTGTGTGTCATCATTACACAGCCTTTTTGCGACAATTAGCGCAAAGTTCATTAACTTGAACTCAATTGGTAACAAACTGCAAACAAGAGTTGGCAACAGATGTCATCGTAAACGCGTTCTTTGTGGTAAAATGAAATAGCTTATTTGAGGTAAGGGGTTTTATTTTACAAAACGTAGTTAGTGGTTTCCTAAGCGTTTATTTACAGGTACGTACTAATTGCTTCATGCGGGCGTTGATTGTTTATTTGAAGGAGGCGTTTATTAACAAACAGTGGTTATTGGCGTCTCGAGAGATGGGAATAAAGGTTGTATTTTCAAACACTTTGTTTCCTAGGGCGGCTGGCTGACTTGAGGTGAGGCATTTATTTAAAAACACTGATAATTGGTTTCCTGAAGAAGGGGAAATCGAACATTTAGTTACAGACACTTGTCAATTGTTTTCGAGGGGGGTCATTTATTTTGAGGACGGGCATTTATTTACAGCTACATGTTTCCTGTGGGTGGAAAAGGAGGCGCTTAATTAAGGTCAGGCATTGACTGGTTACTTGTTTACGTAGGGAGAGAACAGAGGCATCTATTTAAGGTGTGGTCTTTACTTAGGGATAGTTGATAACTGATTTTAAAGGGAAAGATATAAAGTGTTGAACGTTTTCTTTTTCTTTTTTTTATACATGACAAATGTGATTAAATGAGGTTTGGTTCAAAATGGTAGAACAAAAGTCGCACACGCTAACATGTTAATTGTACCCCTTATCCTGAATTACGATTCGGGATCAAACGTTACTACTTGCCCCAAAAGTGAGAGGGTCCATGCAGAGGAGATCCTCCAGGGATTCCCGCGAGACTGGCGGCCTCTTCCCACACGTGATCGGGTAGGAGAGGGGGCACGACAAAGTCCGGTCCCCCCGCCCTCTCCTGGACAGTGACCTGAGGAGCGGGGCGGGGCGCGACTGCGGCCGGCTCGGTAGGGCCGACCGGGTCCTGGGGGGTTTCCGGGGGGGTGGTCTGAATACAAAGGGCGGCGTTGGGCGTGAGCCCGAGGGAGCGCAACGAGCAGGCCAGCTCGGCCTCCCCGAAACGTTTCCGTGGGAACCCCTGGAGGAGAGAGAAGGTGGGGAGGGAGGGGTGACGTCCTGTGATGTGCTCCACAACGCTGCGCAGCGGCGCGTCAGCCGGAAAGCGTTCGCGCATGGACTCACCGGACGGCAGCCGGATCTGTAGCAAGGCCACAGACGAAACAACTTGAATTCGACACCCCCGCATCGATACAACCGCGGCGCCTTTACAACCTCACCATGAGAATACAGTTGTTATCCACATTAGTCTGAACCTTCCCTCCCAGACTTTGCCCTTGACTCCCATTGGACGTCGATGCCACCTCTGCCACAGCGCCAGACTGGCTGCTCTTCTTCTCCTGTAAGCTCCTCCGATCATCGGCGATGCGCTTTAGCACCAATTCTCGCTCCTAGAATGAAGACAAAACAAGTATAAGATGATGCCTGTAAATCAAAGTTCGCAGCACAAAAAAGGTGGAAACCACGCCATTTCGGTACCTGTTTCTTTTGCCGGCGCTCCGCCCTCGCCTCCTGAGCAACGCGTTGCCTCTGCTGCTCCTCAAAGTCGCTTTTGTCCTGCTTAATACGCGACTCGACGGCTGGCAGCTCTCGGGACGGGGAGGACGACTTCTGCGCCGGCCTCAGCACTAATGAGCCACTTGCTGTGACAACATGAAGATTAAGAGCATTTAGTAAGGCATTTTCTCAAAATTGGTAAATGCAACTCGTGTTGAGGAGCAGTTGGACATCATACCTGGACAGTCAGCAGCAGACGTGTACGATTCAGACGCGCTGGTCGACTCTTTAGGAGGGTTGAAAGCCGCAAAAGCCGTTTCCGCTGGCCCTGTCGGCTGCTTGATCAAACTGTGTCGAGGATGCTGATGACCCTGTAGGAGCCTATTGAAAAAAAAAAATAGGTGGCCATTTTTAAAACTGAGTTGGGGGTGAGGGGCGGGGAGCATTTATGAGACACGTGGATGTCCCCTCACCACTCTGCCGCATCCATCACAGAAAAATGGCCGGCCTGCACAGCCGCCTGGATCTGCTCCGGTGTGAAGCCCATTTCGCCAAGCGTGTGGAATAGCTCCCCAATTGTCTGCAAGACAGTCACAAAGTACACAAAAATATGAGCGTGACAAGCTTCACAAGTTTGTGGTGGCCATCTCTGCCTAACATCAGACCAGTACTTGTTAGAAAATCTATGACACCATTAAAGTTGCATTAAGTTCGTTTTGTTTTTGCTGCAATTACAGTATTACTAATTTTTGCTGGGGTGGCACCATATCAGAAACAGTTGGAAGCGCTGCTAAAATCGTCCAAAAACAAAAACGGGAAGCTTTGTGAATGGCGGATTCTCTCCTAATGCAAATGGGTTGAATGATTTTGATGATTTTCAAACAGGTAAATGACAGTTTTTCGGTAACTAAGCACGAAAGCATCAGCCTCAATTTAAGCCAACATTTTTCGGACTGGTCACCAGACTATAAGAGGTGCTGGTTGAAGAAGCCAACAGAACGTGCATTGGTGTCATACGTCATACATACTTTTTAACCTGCTTTAACCTTTATCTTTTGCTCTTAATTTCAATGACACTATTTTAACCATCTGTCGAAACCATGTATTAATACAAAAAAAATCCCTTTAAAACTGTACGATTCGAAGTAATATAAAACTATCCGTCGAGCTCAATGTGAGAATTTGTGACGCCTGCCTATCACAGCCGTTAGCATAACAACTAGCTTAGCCGCCGAGGCTAACTAGCGAGCTAATATGCCCTCAGCGCTGCTCGACGTGACCTTTACAGCACTCGGCAAGTCATTCAAAGCTTACCGGGGAGCCCGAAGAATTCATATCCGCCTTAGGGTCCCGCTGGCCTGCAATTAAAACGCTGAAGTGGAATTTAACAGCAACTTTGTGGGGCTTCTTACATCGGCTGCGTTGCAATTTAAAT
This sequence comes from Leptonotus elevatus, assembly GCF_054856555.1. Classification (NCBI taxonomy): domain Eukaryota; kingdom Metazoa; phylum Chordata; class Actinopteri; order Syngnathiformes; family Syngnathidae; genus Leptonotus; species Leptonotus elevatus. The sequence goes on along the minus strand of NC_141259.1, from coordinate 13,275,913 downwards.
TCCAGCCGGCTATGCTAGCAGGCACGAGTCATGCGTCCTGCCCCCTTTGAGCAGGACAACAACAACACACCAGCCAGAAGATTCTGAACGAACACGAATTTGTCTTTAATCTTTCCTCAATGTACACGAGTTTGTCTTTAATCAGCAACGGTTATCAGTCACTTTGATTGGCCACACTGGCTTTTTGACGTAATGATTTACTTTTTTATTTTTTATTTTTTTAAATCGAGTTGAGTCACTCATTTTGCAGCAATCAACCGCAGAAATCAAGTCGGAAGCAAACCGTGACCGCTACAAATATGTCCCCAGGGGCAATCTCGCATTATTCACCATGAAGAACAAGAATTCTTATTCACAGAATATTAAAATATCAAAGCCAATTCAAGTTGAAATACAGGTAGCATGTGCGTGTATAAATTTGAGTGGTTGAGCACATCTGCCTCACAGTTCTGAGATTCTTGGTTCGAATCCCTCCTGCGTGGAGTTTAGTTTAGTGTTGTTTCTGGGTATTTTAGCTCTCACGCAAAAATCTAACTTTAACTGAAGACTCCCAAGATGTGCCTGGGTGATTGGCTGGCCGTGCACTTTTCTGGGGTGAGCCGTGTCTCACGCCAAAGGTCAAGTTAGGTCAGTCAGTATTGGGCTCACTTTTGCGGTACACGAAATAATCACCGCCCAAGCACTGTTCAGTACCATTTTGCTTTTTTCCTGTACAAAATGGTACTCTATTTTGAAGTTGGTTATTATGGTGGTACTTAGAGCGCTCGTTATTTACTTGGTACTTGGTGTAAAGGTTTTGAGAACAATGACTCTAAATTGTCTATAGGTGCACGTGAGTGTGAATAGTCGTTTGTCTATATGAGTCTCGTGACAGGTTGGCGACTATGGTCAAGAGTGGAAACCGCCGCCTACAGTTACCTGTGACCTTGAGGTCATCAGCCACTATTGGAAATGGCTGGATGGATGATATTGGGAAGTCAAATCTGGAATTTGATGTATAATATGTGGACAAACAAAATGAGGTTTAACTTATTTTAATAGGTTTTTATTTTCAAAACCCACTCCAGCCTCGCATGATATGTAATACCCCAAAAAAGTAACGTCACAGTACTTAAGATTATGTTTGTTCAATAATGGGTCATCAGCAAACACCTTCTAGAATCCACATCCAGCTATCCTTTGGTGATATTTAATAAGGTTTTCTATTTTTAAAATTGAAGGTCGTGGCATCATCATCCTAACGGAACGTGCCCCGCCCCTCTGCACAGCTTCTTGTCGGAGTTGCATTCACGCATGCGCAGAAAATATGCAGCCTTGAGACGCCGGCTATAAAATGCCTGAAGCCACCAAAGCGCAACCGGAATGTGCAATATTAATTTCAAAATAAAGACAGTAGTTAGAAAGCAATGGTTCTATAACTCTCCAGTGTTGTTTATGTGTGGTACTTGTTAATTCATATTAAAATATTTACGTACAATATAGAGGTTCAGGTTATTTTGTAAAAGAAACGTTTGAGCACGCTCGTCGAGCGGCTTTATTTTTTGAACAACTGACCGGAAGTAACGTACATTTTATATCGCTTGTCTGACACCGGTTGAGAGCAAGTCATCCAGCCAGCCAGAAGGCGAGAGTTTGAGGTGAGTACCAACAGGTATCGCCGTGGAAATAAGGCACAATTTCTTTGTCATATAAGCTTTATTAGACAGTTTTACGATGACTTTCAGCTGCGGTTAAGTTGAACACCGTAGTTGTCTGTAGGGGTGTTGTTTTCCCCCCCTCCTCCCCACATTGCAAGTGGACCTGCGTTGACAGTTGGTTGCACTCGAAACACACACTCACATGTTAAGTGAGTTCGCTTTTGTTTCTCGGCTTATTATTAACAAAAGCTTGGAAATGTGTTCCCACTTGGAATTCTCTTATGGTTTGAGACAGGTGGATAAAAAGAGAAAAAAAGAATATCGAAGGGTATAGGGGGGTTAGATTGGAGTGTCTATTAAGCTAGCAGCCCCCCTCGAAATATGATTGCTAATGTTAATGTTGTGCGTTAGCATCAATTTATTGATTAATAATAATAATAATAATGACGGGGTTTTTACATTTATGTGATTAAAGGGGGTAAGAACATGTCAAGACCATTTATTTATTGTTAATTGGTGCATAAACTATAAGCCCCCTACAATATTACAAATTACATTTCATTAGTTAATAGCTTGTGTCAGTCAGGACAAAGTCATTTTTTAATGTAATATTTACTACTTTTATAGAAGCAATAACTACAAGGCGTGGCATGCAATCTAAGGAAGCACGAATGGTAAGGGGATCGGAAAAATTCAGAAATAACAAATAAAGTAACTTTTCATGCCAGTGATGTGTAGTGAAATTCAGATGAATTAACAGCTAACCTTGTGGAGATGCAGTCAATAAATGAGACGAAGGTGAGTTTGCGTGTCTCGTTTTACTCTCCACACAAAACTGAGGTCACGGTCACCTCTTTTAAGTCCATCACACCTTTGAATCGAGTACCTACCCTTTGAAAGTACAGAGTCGGAGTGAATATCTCTCCCAAGTGCCTCTAATTTTTCATTAAAAATCAGATTTGGGATTATTGAAATTGCTTTTTTCCTCGTCAATAAAAATAAATCACAGTTGACATTGTTCAAAAGTAGTCATTTTATCACGACCCTAATGCATTTAAATACAAAATAGATTAACAAAACTATTTACTTTGGGGTTAATATGTAACAACAAAGCTGTCACTAAACGAAACATGAATAAAATGTGTTGCTTACAAGCAAAATTAACCTTTGTACCTGAAAATGTGAACAAAGTCCTGCATACAGTATATACCACTCTAGGTACATGACACAGGGAGATAGGTTGCCTTGTTTTAGTAAAAAAATGTTTTGGGGCAATGGGCTGCTAAGGAAAGAGGATAATTAATTGAAGGGAAAATTAACTCATTCACTGCCATTGACGGCTATAGACGTCAAAAATTCATTTGAGTTATTTCTATTAGTTTAACATTTGTCCCCACTTTTATTAACAAGAGTATGAAAAACTAGACAAAAATATTGTACATTTAGAACGGATATAAAACTTGTGATTAATAATGAGTTAACTAGTGAAGTCAAGTGATTAATTATAATAAAAAGTTTAAAGAGAAAAGAAAAGATTACAAAAAATTAGGGACGTCAGGCGATTAACATTTATAATTGTAATTAATCGCATGACTTTACTCACGATTAATCACTAATTTTATATTTGTTCTAAATGTACAATAAAAAAATTCTAGGTTTTGATACTCCGGTTAACAAAAGTGGGAAAACATTTTTAAACTAATAGAAATAGCTCCAAATGAATTTTTGACGGCAATAACCGTCAATGGCAGTGAATGATTTAACATGTGTCCTTGTTTTGCCAACAGAATAATAGATTTGTGTTCATATTCCACACTTATTTGTAAGTAAATTGATGAGATTATTATTATTATTTCACCATATATATACTTTTGTGACATTTTTGTTTGCTGGTGTGCCGTGACATTTTTGTCATGAAAAATATGTGCCTTAGCTCAATAAATGTTTGAATGGACTAATATGTCAGCCCATATATGGTTGCAGTTGGGAAGCACACGTTTTTTTTTGTTTGTTTTTTTTCTTCCACACAACGATCCCGCTAATGCCTATCGATGTTGTCCAATGTCGGATACTACCTTCGAAGGGAGAAAATGGCCGACCTCCCGTTCTGAGTCAATGTCGATTACACATAAGCAAGATGGGGAAAAAAAAGGTTGTTGCAGGGGACAGTCACATGATTATTATCAGGATGGCAGTGTGAGGAAGGATGTGTCTTGCTGACTCATCCGTTTCTACGTTGACTATCGAGTCGAAGATAAGTGGAACAAATCAATGCCACTTTTAAAAAAAACGCCGTCATTCCACAATGGAATCTCAAAGCGTTAATATCTCGCTTGCTTTCAAACTCCCAAATTCCAAATTTTCTATTGTCAGGCTATCCCGAACGCGTCGTCCCTATCTGGGTTGTTCATCTTTGGATCTGTTTTCCCTGGCCTGTCAAACGTGCTCGCTCCGTGCGAACGGATTTGTCGCGAACGTCTCCTGCATTCCGGCTGGAAATGGCTTGATCATGCAGAAAACGAGACCGAGGGAGGGGGGAGGGGCGGGGGAGGGGTGAAAAATGTTTGATAATGCGGAGTTTCTGTTTGTTTTACCTCCCCTCGTCCAACGGGATTTGGCGTGGAAAGCCTTCAAGAAAATCAACTTGGGATTTAGGCCTGGTTACATGTGGAGATTGCCGAGTGATATTGCCTGCAATCCCTTTCACGTAAAGACCCTCGAGCACTTCGCGACCAGAGGATTCTCTTACTTAATTTCTTACGTTTTGCTTACCGGGAGCTCGCTGGCTTGTGTTTTCTCATGAAGGCAAATGCAGTTCTGTGAGAACTCACAAGCTGAGCAGCTTCCCGTCCGAGTTTTGTGGCCGCCACCAGAGCGCACAATAAATAGGGCTTATTGTTGACTCCGGCAATTTTCAAAGCAGGTGTGAATAGAATAACATGTTTGTCAGAAGTCGTGCTGATTCAAATGATAAATGACTTAAAAGTAGGGATGGATCGATCGGTGCCAATGTTTGGCATTTTGACGAATATCGGCATCGGCCTTTTTTTTACGAATAAAAGACGATAAAGCTGTTATCTCGCTGAGCGGCGAACGCTTGCAAACGTAGCAAATTTAGGGTTTTCATCATCAGGATTCGTAAGATGTTCACAGACAGTTTTGCTTGTCGCAAAGACATTTCGAACATATTCAGACCATTTTTCACTGTCTGCGACGAACTTTTGAAACCTTTTACGAACCCTGACGAAAACCCAAAATTAGCTACCAATGCCAATTATTGGCAATTTCATGTGCATTTGTCACTTATTAATGTATTTATTTAAATTTCCACTTAATAAAAGATGATGCTGACCCTGGAAACTCCCTACACTTTTTTTTATTTTTAAATATTAAAAAGTAAATAAGTCAAATAATAATAATAAATGAATACAATAAAATAATAATAAATAAAATTAAGAAATTATGTTGAAATTTTGGAAAACTTTATTTACAGTAGAAAACTCAGAAAGCTGTCTATTTTTGACATGTTAAAAATTAAAATAAAACGTTTTTTTTTTGTTTTTTTTTGACGCTAATATTTTCTCTTTGACTGTAAATGAATATCGGCTTGAAATTTGGGGTGCAGCGGTTTCAGATTTTGGTGTATGATTATAGTCTGAGAAAAAATCTTGGTTTTACGGTTTTTCTTATAGACATTATCAAAATCACATCAGCAGTTTTTGAAAATCTTTATTTTTAACAACAATAAATAGCTGAAAATAAATAAAAAAGTTGCTGCCTTTAAAAAAAAAAAACGAAACACAAATACTGGTTAGTAAAAAGATGAAATATTATAGATTGATTGAAAAGCTCAAATTGGCTTTAACTTAATTTTAACAAAGAGTGAAAATAACTGAATAATAAAATATAACAAAAATCATCAATTTCAATCATACTTACAGGTCAAATGTTCGTCCACAACCGTTAAACTGGCGATTTGTGCAGTTTACCCCGCATGGACACATGCAGGCATTTAGCAGCCAAATGCGTAGGCCAAGATATGTTTCTTGGGAGTACCAACATGGCGGCCCCCGCGGCTTCAAAAGTCTCGCATTTTGCGCCGCACGTGAGTTTAAACCGACGGACTGTTGTGAACGGAAACAACCGGTGTTGTTGAACGGCTGCGGTTTTAGTGGAATTAAAAGATGAGATTGTTCGTCCTCGCTTGTAGTGAGTGACTTTTACTTCAATGGTTCTCTAGAAGTTCTTGCGGTAAAAATGCCCGGTTCATTATTCGGAACTTTCCATTTCACTTGTCCGAAACAATACCCCCTTGTCCTAATCACGGGTATAAAAACGATTGAAAGTTGATTGCTTTTTTCCTTTCGAGAACAATGGGTTAGCGTTTATATTGGCTGTTATGTAAGAATTCCGTATCTCGGTCGGCCCTTAAATCCCTCCGCACCCCCGGACAGGTGCCGTCTTAGCCCCCGCCGCCAGTCCTCGGATGGTACAAAGAGGCACACAGCGATGCAGCTGTTTGCCGATCCCTTCCCGCGATCGCCGCGCTGATGCGTCGGACAGACCCGTCCCGAACCCCTCCACCGCGTTAGCCGAGACGACCGTACTCGGGGAAAAGGTCCCGCAGGGCTATTTTAGGCAAAAACACTCAGCGCTATCATCGCGCACCAGTGCCACTAAATCCCTGGAGAGATTCGTAAGCCGGGCAGCTGTCTGGGTCGGCCATCGAGGACTGGTGTCAAAGACGAGGCGTTCGGGTTCGTGTGAGTCTTCGTCACTTTCTAATAGCAAAATAATGTTAACCACGCAAAAACTGGAAAACTACTGTACGAGTTATAGCTAACTGGAATTGCTCTGAATTCTATTGCTGGTCGTATGTTTGACACTTGTTGCTAGGCAGATTTCATAACAACTTTTTAATTTTTTTGGAGACAAACACGTGTTTTTCTCGTCATGTTGTGTTGAAAGCAACCGGCAAGTATTTTATACGTCAGTTTCCCTTCAGAATCGTGATTCAATGTGAATCGGGAAGACTGCTGTGTGAAGGGGGCTGGGTATCGATTCGATTTCCATTCACAAGAGTTACAATTCGATTCGATTTTGATTATTTATTTTTTCCCGATTCACTGCACGTCAATTTGATATTGATTAATTACGGAAGCAACGTTAATTCTTCTTAAACATCAAGGACATGATAAAATCCCCACAAACATTAATATCCAAAATAAAATTTTGCGACGGTAGTAACTGGTTAAAGTAATGTTCTAATCACTTAAGTGTTACGCTAACGTTGACATCAGCAAGCATGTGATGAAAATATTTGCATAATTCTAATTATAAATTAAAAAGATTCTGAATTGTCTTAAAGTGTAACACATCAGGTCTTTCATAAATGTAAAAAAAAAAACACTTTTAAATTCATGTTAACAGTAAATTTCAAGAAAACGGTAAGATAGCCTCTAAAATTCTATTTTGTTATGAATGCAAAAAAAAAATTGTATTCATGGTTTTAAGAATTGATATCGGGCTCGAAAAGGAAAATCGATTCAATATTGATTCGATTTTTTTAATTTATTTTTTTATTTATTTTTACTTAGCCCTACTTTTTTTCGCTATTTTGCGTGATCTGCTATATTTGGCTTATAATCACTCTGTATTCCATATAAACCCTAGCAGAAAATAAAACGGCGTCATCTTCTGGATGTGTACTTCATAGTGGCCACTGTGTGTCGTGTTTAACGGTGTGCCAGGGTTAAGACAATGTTGTCCATCCTCAGCGCACCCATGAGGTCACGCACCTCGTTTTGTCTCGGCCCTGGATGCTATTTTCAGCAACCCGTTGGAAGGAGGAAATCCCCACACGACATATTTAGCTGTCTATGTATTTTTTTTCCTCTCCCCTCCCGTCCCCGCAAGACATTCATGTGACTCCACGGTGAGCCCTCGTCCCCGCGGACAAACAATTCCGTCTTGCACACACACAGAACCTCCTCCAGGGTTTGGTTATTCCGTCTCAAATAAGCTGATGTGGAATGCGCGGCTTGATTGTTTGGCAAAGGGGTTGTAGCGACTTGTTTAGCTCACAGGACCTTCTTTGTTCCCCCAATACAATTAATCCTGTGGCTTTTGTGACTTTTAGGTGGGATTCTCTGTGTAATGGTTTTGTTGTTTTGGTACTATGTGACAAAATGGATGCTAGTGCGCCATTGTATGGTGATATAACAATACTCACTGGCATATATTATTTATCCTCTGCAAAACACACACACTAATATACTGTATGCAGCTTACTGAGTCACTTACAGTTAGGGCTGCTCGATTATGAAGAAAATATTAATCATGATTATTTTGGTAATAATTGAAATCACAATTATTTTTTGGTACAAAACAAGAAAATTATGAAATGTAAAAATTATTAAGACAAAATAAAATTATTTGGAACATTATAATTACGCAAAGTTCCTTTTGGAGGAAACAACATTTCTTAAACTAGTTATTAAAAAAAAAAGAAGGTGCAAATGTATAAATTTAAACAACTCAAATTTAGTATTAATAATCACATTTTTTTTTTTTACGATTATGCTGATTTCTTAATTGTGGAGTGTAATTGAAGTCGCGATTGAATTTTCGATTCATTGCCTATTACCATCCCGACTTACAGTAATTTTGAAACTCTTCTTTGAGTCTGCATGGCTGTATTTCACTACCCCCTGGTGGCTAAAACACAGACTAGAAGGAGCCACAATTGCTTTAAAACATACATTTTATCACTTCATAAATTCTACATTTGTAAAGTGGCTGTACGTTCGGGCAAGCTGATAATTTTAGACACCCTAAAAGTTCCACATATGAATCACTGGGAGAACTGACTGACCACTTTTGAGGCAGAGGTGTGTGTGTGCGCGCATGTGTGTGCGTGTGCGTGTGTGTGAGTCATTGTTGAATAGGCCCTTCAGTCACATGGCTACTTGTCAGCAGCCTCCGGTAGGAAACTTAATCCCGCCGACCGAGGCAGCCGCTATCAGTCCGAGAGGTTGGACGCTCGCGCCACATCGCCTAACTTCTGTCTTGTCTTTTCCTCTCTCTCTCTCTCTCTCTCTCTCTCTCTTGTGTCTATTTGCCTTCTTGCTGCACTCTGACCAGGAGCGTCTCGTCCCTCCGCCTGCCTGCAGAGTTCACAGTTGCACTACTACCATGTCTGCGGTGGCTTCTCTGCATTAAGCAAAGCAAGGTACGGACGGACGGATCATAGTCAGTTTGCTTTTTGTGTTTTCTGGAAAATATAAATAGATGGTTTTTTAAAATATTGAATGAGCCTCTAGCAAATGTTTGATGTCACTTGATAGTAACAAAAAAAAAAAAAAAACAATCATGGAAATAACAGGAAAATTTAGGTTTTTTTCCAAACTGTTCCTTCATGTCATCCTTGTACGGCGCAACAGCACACCTTTGATTTCTACAATAACAAAAAAGTGTTAAAATGTTAAGTCATTCCTTCAAAAACATGCATTGATCTGGCATCTGCGATAAAGGCTAAACTATTTATTTGCTTTCTTGCTCTACTGATTGACGTGGCAGTTTATAAACAGGCTTTATTGAAAATCTGCCGTAAGGAATGTATGTACAAAAAAAAAAATGTTTTGGGGCTTTTCAATAACAGTTCCAGGCTGTGTCTATCCTTGTCGGCGTTCCTCTCTCGCCCACTTTTTTCGACATCATCTTTCGCCAGCGATAGTAGTCGCTCTGATAAAACATAAGGCCACAATGTGGTGGCTCCCCGGGACGGATGCTATCATGGCAAGTATGCGCTGTATCTGGGGTAAAACTGCAGAATGACTCGCAGGCTTTTTAAAAAAAAAAAAGAAGAAAAAAAAGAAGTGCTTGTCATTGTCGAAGATTTTGTAAGTGCAAGCACGTACGGTGGAAACCCCAAAGTCAAACGCAAGGAAAAGGGGGGCAGTCAGTCCGATCAACTCCGATGCAGATTTCAAATCATTTTCTTTGCCTTTTTTTTTTAGTAATGGATTAAGTGTCAGTTTTGAGGTTTAGACATAATCATTTGAGCTAATCTGTACCTGCATGCTTTAATTTGTGTGGTTTTTTTTAGTGTGTCAGGTGACCATGGCGGTCAATCGTGTTTTTTTTGTTTTATATATATATATATATATATATATATATATATATATATTTTTTTTTTAATATAAGTATAAAATGAGACTAAGAATAACTGAGCTAGTGGCATAGCACAAAGGTGCACACCCTCAGTTCAGAATTAACCAAACGCATCCAAACTCATGAAAAATGGCAGTCAGGACAAATCCCCAAATAAAGTGCTAGTTGGCTTTTCCTGTTATTTTTGCAGTCACAGAGATCTTCCACAGCAGCAGCAGAATGAGCTCATTGTTCAACGATATTAGTCTGGGAGAAGGGTACAAAATAATTTCCAAGGTATTAAATATACACAGTAAAGACAGTAATTGAGAGGACAAAATATGGCACAAAATATGGCACAAAAATAGATTGAAAATTGAAAAAAACATTACAGCAACATTCAAGGAGCTCCAGGAATTTATGGCAAGTATTGGCTTTTTAGTACAAGTGAGAACAATCTCCCGCTTTTCATCATATGTCTGGGCTACGGGGTCGGGTAAAAGAAATCAGCCAAACCTAGCTACATTTTGTAAAAACACACTTGCAAAAACACATCTGGAATTTGGAAATTTTGCCTCCTACTCCCAAGAGGTACCGGTATGTTAGGTGCAAACAAAAACACTGCTCATCACCAAAAGACCCTCACGTCTACAGTGAAGCATACTATTCGCAACAACATCATGCTTTAGGGTTGTTTTTATTCAACTGAAACTGGGGCCTTTGACCAGGCATATGGAATTATGAACAGTTTTCCACGTAGCAGTCAATGTTAGCACAAAACCTTCATGAGTCTGAAAGAAAGCCAAAAGAAGAGCCGAACTTGACGGGTTAATCGGAGGTGCCTTGAAAAATGGCAGGTGTGTGCTGCCTCCTGTTTATCATGAGTTTTAACGTGATTGGTTAAATTTGAACACAACCGCATCTGCCGTTGTAAGGTGTGCACACTTACGCAACCACTAAATTGTTTAATTTTACTTGCGCTCTTAACTCATTCACTCGCAGCCATGTTCACTGAAGCAACCCCCTTTGCTCCCGGCTGTTTTACTGGATTTGGACTGATTTTTGCAAGGCCCACAGAATATTGTGTTCTATTGCTGTAAAAACATGGAACCTACCAAAAGAAAGAGTCTCTTTCCGTTTTGCAGCAATTAGCATTAGAATATAGCTAAGTTTCCATCATTATTCACAAATCTATTTCGAAATGTGAGTAATGAGCTTTTTTTCAACACGGGCCCTGGTTGATCTCTTATATTCTGCTGCCACCTGCTGGCCGTTTGTGTAATAACGACCATTTCTTTAACCGTTCTTTGCAGTTGAGAGGCTGCATCAAAGCCTTCTGTATGCTCTAGCATAAAAAACGTATAAATACGTCTTTGGGACACTTTTATTTTTTTAAATAGATCGTATTTATACGTCTTTAAGAGCTTTTTTTTTTATTGAGTTGTACAGGTTACATGTCACATTAAATGTGTAAAGGTTTTGGAAAAACGTGGCATTTGAACAGGGGTGTGTAGACTTTTTATAGCCACACTGTACATGCCAGAGTTTGGCAGCCGCATCTACTGTAATGCTCATGTATCGCTCAGCCCTCCCCGCATAAAGCACCTATAGAAGGCTATAGCGGCAGGAATTTATTTGGTGTATTTTTACGCCATGGGAGAGATCAGTCAAGCGTCAATCATAATTCACAACAACGAGATGCGCAACGCTTCTATTCTTAGTCGATGACGGTGCGATGTTTTCAGACTTGAGAATGATTGCAGGGAAGCACCAAATTTGGCACAGCACGGAGAAGAGTGTTGTTAACAACTCTGTCAAATTTTTGAATGATTATAAAAGAATCACGGCTGTAAAATGGATACTAGCATCTTAGCCACCAGCTAGCTCGCAAGCTAGCTGGCTTGTAGGGCTCAGGTAGTTGGTTACCTATCACAACTCATCTGTTTTCTGAGTTTGGTCATGTGACATTCGCAAGCTGAGCCGTGATTGGTCATTACCTGAGCCCTGAGCAGCTGTGATGTAATTTTTGGTCGATAGCAAGTGGCAAAATGGCCGCCCTTTTGAGATGGATAAAACCGGGTGGATTTTACTGCTGATAATTTTTTAGAGCAGGTTTGTTAGTTGTTATTAGTTTTATGAAATTTATTAGTTTTACTTGATAGTTTAGTTTTTATTAGTTTTATTATTTTTGGTTTTTCGTAAAAATATATGTTTTTTTGTCAAGTGCAAGACAAAAAAAGTCACTAAGCATTGTGTAAGAAACAAAAGTCAACTACAAATCTCAAATCACTGTTTGACCTTCCTTCTTCTACTGAAATAAATGCATTTTAAAGTAATCACCGACAGCTCATATATGATATGAATTGACAAAGATAAAAATGAAGGGAATTTTTGCTGTAATTGTAATTAGAATAGTTTTTTAAGCATTTTATTTTATTTACTTCTTTTTTTATTTATTTTTATTTATTCTGCAAAAATATTTTCTCAATTTTAGCCTGAATTAACGATAAAACATTCGTTGACTACTGATAACCTTGATAAAGTGGGTGAGGGCCGACTTGCGCTAGAGGCGTATTTTAACCACGCCCCCCCAAAAATGCAAAACGGAAATTGAAGGAAAAAAAATAGTTTCATTTTAATAGGACATAGTTCTCAGTCGTCAAACATATTTTCTTCAAACGTAATATATTATTGAAACAAATCTCTGAAATCACTTTTCAGGGTGTTTAAAATATTCTGTAGTATATTTATTATGGACTTGGTTTCATTGTCCCAACATTCTGTCACCCATTGGTCGCCCTTGCTCTGAAGTGAAAAATTGAATTATCCCATGAGGTCAAAAGGTGGGTGTTGTAACGCATTAGCTTAGCAGGCACATACAATTTTTTTTTTTTAAACAAGACTGCCCCCCCCCCCAAAAAAAAAAAGTCCTGTTGTCACCCTTATTCCCTTCCAGTTGTCCCAAAACTCCACATGCACATATTTGACACAGTGACCGAAGTGCAAGGCGCAGCAGGACTTTTGAGAGGGAAGCTGTTAAGAGGACATGATGACGCTGTACCGCTCTCTTATCCTCGCTTCCTCTTGCGCACTCAGCATTCATCCACTTCTTTTTCGGCAGAGTCAGCTGTTACATAAGGCGCCGGCGGTTCCTTTTTGGTGGCGAACGACGAAAAAAGACAATCGAGGTCCAGGTGTCGTCCACAATAAGACAATTATTGCTGCCTTAGCAGCAGTGTTATTATGCACTTTCTCTCATGGTAGGTGGGCTGCCGGTTCCCATAGTCCAGCTCCAGATCCCAGCGTTCTGTAACCTTATCCCTGTGCCTCGACTACACTGGCCGGGGTGTTCGTTTACTGGGAAAATCAAGCGTGTATAGCGGGGGTGAATGACTCCGTTATCACCATTAGTCCAAGCGGGGTTTAATAATTGAAGGTATTGTAAAGGCTTTTTTTTTGTTTTTTTGTTTTTTTTGCTTGTACATGACATTGGATTGTCGTGATGTTTGAACATACTGCCGCACTTGAAAGTTATATTGCTGCATTGGGTACAAAGGACTTGTTGTTGTATGCCAAGGAACCCCTGAATTAAAAAAAAATAAAAATAAAATAAAAAAAAGCTTTTGGCTAGTGGATATTTAGAGAGATATCAAAATGGCATGACGTGAATTTCAGGACGGTATGAAAACAAAACTAGCGCTGTTGTAACACAAACCTCTCCAAGATTAATAGAAGTGTTTTAATAGCCTTATAGTTGCGACTGTTTACATTGTTACTGTAGTACTTGTATGTCTTGTTAATTTCCTTAAAAAATAAAAATAAAAATATTTAAGTTATGGGAAAACAAGTGACAAGCCATCATTGGGCATTTTTTAAATTAATAAATATGTTTATTTATTTTATTTATTTTATTTATTTATTTATTTATTTATTTATTTATTTATTTATTTATTTATTTGTTTTTGGGACACAAGCAAACATTCAGATACGGACACTAAATGATGACAGACAATAAGAGCCAGACTCAATTCACTTCACAGGAAGCAGTAGGTTAGTGAACTTAAAAAAATAATAAAAATTATTTGCGCTATGCTTAATGCCGGTAGTACCAGTCGGAATTTACTGTCAAGTTAAGCATAACACAAAGACAATTACATGTGTATTTAAAACAATCCACAAAATTTTGTCCTATGGTCGTCTGCTAGCTTAATGCTAACATGCAATGCAAAACGCCATAAAAGCGTAAACGATAACACATAGAGTAAACAAAACAATAGCATGTTTATATTTATTATTATTATTATTATTATGTATATTTAAGTACAAACTGCACAGCCCCACATTTAGACAGCTAATATGCACGGGCATATATTCTTTATCTTCTACGAAAAACGACTGCAGCTTAGTGAGTCAGTTGTGAAATTCTTTGCATGTCTGTATTATACTGCCCCCTGATGACCAAGGTATGTACACACTAGTAACTTAAGCTTTATAAATCAAAAGCATTAATTTTCACATTTGATTCTATACCTCATGAACCAAGCCCAAAGAAAATTTGGCATTTTTGGTATACAGTTACAGCCTTAGTAGAAATCTTTGTCAACAAGGTCACTGATATGACCCCACTTCATCATCACCTTCTTTGATATCCGCTGTCAAACAGCTCGCTCGCAATTGGCGACACGTGACTCTTCGGTTAACCTTTAAATAGTCCCACACGTACGGCTATAATCATTCGAAACCACATGTCCGTCATGATGAATGTAAAATAGCCATCAGAAGGCGAGCGGAGGTTAGCCGAAAGCATGCGCCGCCGCCGCCGCCGCCGCCGCCGCCGCCGCCGCCGCTTATCGAAAGGGTCTCCCTTGCACAGTAGTAGTCCACGCCGGTATCAGGCTCTTATCTGGCTAATGGTTAATGACCTTGGAATGGCGGCAAAGACGTCCCTCGGGGCCCGGAAATGAGAGTCATAAATAATCTTGAGAGTGTGTTTACTGTCCAAGAAAGGCAACTGTAATTATGGAGATGAGAGTGCTATTGTTATTGACAAAGATCATCTATTTGGTATTTGGCAGACTACTTCCCGGTTCACAAAGTTTGATGGGTGGCGACATTTATGGCTACTTCAATGGACGCCACTGACAAAGTGACAATAAATTCCCGAGTCAAGCTCATCCCTAAAATGTCGCGATAACCGCAGTGGTTGTTGCCCAACCTTAGAACGATGACATCGCATCCACGTGGGGATTTTCATGCACTTTTTTTATTTCCAGCGCAACATGAAATTCTTATGACGATTTTGTGCTGACAATGAGCCTTTTCGCAGCGTGTTTGAAAACGCCGTTGCTTTTATTGCGCGGCTGCAGACTGACTGTAATTATGCACAATTATAGGGGACAAAAGGTCAGCGGGGCGAGTTACACATTATACAGTTTTCATCGCTGATATTTTTGTTAGCTCTTGTCGCCCATTCATGTGGCTCCTTATTTTAAAGTTACATTACTGGTCTTTTACCTTCACAATCACCTTATCAAATGACCCCGTATTATCGGTTTTATGGTTATTCGTCAACATTTATGGCAAGCTCTCACAAGCCACCCAAAAACGGCAATGGGGGGGGCAGATCTGAATCATCCTGACTCTCTGTCTGTGCTTCCAGGTTATGCTGCCCAAAAGTTGCCTGAGTCCCAGCGAGAAAGAGAAGGGCTAACCACGCCGCAAACCCGTACGGCCCCAGCAGCTTTTCCCGGAGCTTGTCCGCCAAGCAGAGACATGAGCAACAACCACAGCGCTCCCAAGCAGGTCACGGATGGCGTAAGTCGGCACGGAAAACGTACCTTTTGCGCCGGCGTTAGATAAAACGTAGCCCTAAAAAAAAAAACGTGTCAAGCGCAACTGAATCCTCTCGGACATGCGCTGTCCCAGTCTTTTCTGGAAGGCTTGAAATAATTCCCGGACCAGATCGGGAGTTGCGTTACAGCAGCTTGCCCGGGATTTCTCCGCTGGACGAGACGGTCCAAGCCCTGGAGCGCTGCTGGTTCTCGGCCAAAACAAGCAGCATTCCTCTGCCGCATGGAGAGGTCCTCCACATGGGTGATTAAGATCCCTTAGCAGGACGTATCGCACAGGTTTTTAAAGGGGACATTTTTTCCCATGCGTATTCCAAGAATGGTAATTTATGATTAAGGCATCCCGGGAATCTTAGTGTAACCATTTCTGTCTGACCTTATACCCAGTTTTCTTCATCCTGAGCTCATCTTTTTTTTTTTTTTTTTTTTTTCTGGCTCAAGGTTATCATATACAGGAGGAGACAGGAAATAGTTTATTGCATTTGTGCTCCGGTGAATAGACTGTGACAAATGTCTAGAGAATGTCTTCACTGTAAGAAATGTAGGAAATTCCTGCCTTCATTTTCCCGCATCTGTTTCATGCTTAATCGTCGTGCCCATTTGAAATAGAACCCCCCCCCCCCCCCCCCCCACACACACACACACACACACAACGTGACCCCCCCACAAGGAGCCATTGCTACTTCTGGGAACTGGAATCTTTTGCTGTTTGCTGTCAGCTGCCCTAACAGATAGAGCAAATATGTTCAAATAAATATGCGGATATGTGTGAATATTTCTAGTTTGAGTTCTCGAGAAAAAAACTTAGGTCGGATTTACTATGTAGAGAGAAGAAAACCTGTGTCTATCTGCAACATAATAATTAGGCAATAAAAAATAAATAAATTGCGGCAGTAAAAAAGGACGCGATTGTGCTATCAAGCATAACAATAATGATAATAAAGCTGCAAGCATCACTGAACGAGTGAACGGGCCCTCGCACCCGCCTTGCTCGTGGCAAATCCTTAAAATGACCACCAAATTTTGGTGCCGTGCTCCGCCCACTTGACATGCGTCACATGACGATCTGTCTTGTTTCCAATGTAGGTGTATTTGCTGAAAGGAAGGGAGGGAGGGAAGGAAAGAAGGAATCCCCAGTAGGAATTTGCCCAAAATGGCTGCTTCATCCCAGTGTAGCTGACCTTTTATTTATTTATTTTTTAAGATTAAGAAGGCCTCAATTGAATGCCATTTCCTTATTTAAAAACTTCCTCCAATATTTACGATGCCGGACAGTCCACTGGAGTGCAATTTCATTTCCTCCGAGTCCACTGTAAAAAAAAAAATGCCGCATACGTGCCATAAAAGCAGCTGATATCGATACGTTAGCTTGAATGCGCGTGGGCCGCAGTGTGTCACACTTGCTAGCAGGAAGTGTGGTGGTAAGAAGCTCACTAAAGAAATATCAAAAAGAAAAAAAAAAAAGCTTTGTTTGCACTGTGGAGCTTCCTGCGTCCTCATTGGCTGCTTTCTCAGCTCCAGCCGAGTTAATTATTACAACCGGACAACGACTGCACAAGGGGAGAGTTCTGATGAAGCGTCTTTTGGATATTCAGGGTTGAGGCTTGAGTCATGTCGTCCTCCTTCCCTGAAGAGCTGCTGCTGTGGTCATGTGACCAGGGCTAACTGGAATGAGAAACGTGGTGCGGCTGGAAAGAGAATATCTCCCTTGAGTGACTTCTTTTTTTTTTTTTTTTTTTTTTTTTCCCATAAAGGCAATTCTAGCTATCAGTGTGTTTTTAAAGTAGTGGCAGTCCTCTCGCAAATCGCCTCCATGGACTATCTGTACTCATTCAAGGTGAGTTTGGCATTTCAGCCGTATTTCCCACAGGCCAAAAGGAAACCGAATTCCTGAGATAATCGTCGTAACCTCACGACCGCAGCGGTTGTGGTAGTTTAGTCCCTCGTGTCTGTTTTTGCAAAGAGGTCAGGGTTGCACAAATAAGAGCCAGGAGGGATTCGTGTTTCCCGCGACAAGTCCCTGTTAGCCATTGCTCTCAAGGAATACTGCAGTTTGTTAGTTTTACTACAGAATTCGATTGTTTTCGTTTTAAATTGTTGGCGTAGGTTTTCCCGTATAGATGGATATTCTTCAAAACATTGAAATGAAAGCCATCATACTTGCTGAGACGCTATGAATTTTTCTTCTGGCCATCCAATCAGAAGACAAAAAATGCTGTCGTTATCAAGGGACAGCTCACTGGCCCTGAGAGGATGAATTTGAAATGTTCAAAAACAGACCTATTGCTAGTATAGTTTAAATTACATTGACAGGCACTGCTGAATCGGAAGGCCCCCCGGACAGATGAGACTGACATGGCAACAAAGAAGCTAGCATCTGATTGGAGCAAAAAAAAAAAAAAAGATTATCTTTTTGCCGAGAGATGTAACGATATCCAAACGTCACGATATGATAATTATCACATTGGCGATATAAATTAAACTCAAGATATGATAAAAAAAATCATATTGCGACAGCCCATACAACCTCGCCCCCCCCCGCCCCGAATATTGTGTTTTTTTTACATAAAAGTAACTAAGTAAGTGAGTGACTAAGACATATTTATGGGAGTGATGACCGACGCTGTGGCCCAAACATGCCTAATTCGAATTAAACCGCACTAATAAACTAACCAGCAGAGGGTGCTGGAACTGCACAAATTACAACCTCACCATTTTAACAAAGGTCAAACTTTGAATATCGTGACATGACGATGATATTGTGGCCAATTTAATATCACGATATTGTCGTTATCGTTACATCCTGACCAAAAAGTGAAGAAAACTCGGTTTTTGTTTAAAGAAGCATGCCAATTTCCAAAACACCAAAAGCGCAAGACTGGGAGAGGGATTTTGATGGCAATATAATCACTTACTCACGGATCCCTTACTTTGAAACGACGCTGACTCACCCCAGCCTCGAGTTGAACGTGTCAACTTTTCTCACAATTGCGCAACACAAAATCTGGCTATAGCATACACACACAGTTTGAATGTCAGGTGCCTTAACTTGTCTCTAAAAAAAAAAAAAAAATCACCCCTTAATCTTTACCTTCTTCCTCAAAACTGCGCTGATCCCAAATTCAAAGCAATACAAACGTCCGCAGCAGCGAATGAGTTAATAATGCACATTCGAAAACACTCACAGCCACACGCTAGGATGTGACATGATCATTGCAACACCCCCCTCCCCCTCCCCCTCCTCCTCCTCCTCCGTCACCCTCCTTAAATGCTGACTGTGTCGGATTTGAGCCAACTCCCCAATGCACCCGTAATCTCCTCCACGGTCGCAATACAACTTGTATCGCGACTCCAGGTGCTTTTTAATCAAATGTCAGCATCTTTGCCCCGTGTTTATTCGTCCCATTTGCCGACTCCTTCACGGGAGAGTCGATACATCACCTTCCCCCGTGTTTTTGTTTCTCCTGACCCCCCACCCCGGCTCCCCACAGCTTGTTTTGGCACATGGCGAGCGCTGGAAAATTGTCTCACCTCCGCGAGAATCCCTCGCACGTCTCTCCAAGATCTGGGGATTGGCTGTGAAAATAAACCGCTTTATGTTGCGTTATTACATTTCCTTGCAGAGATTTTGAAAGCGATAAAGTTGGGCCGGGCAATCTTGTCTTAAAATAAAATCGTAGCATTTTTTATTTATTTATTTTTGCACAAATGTCAGTTTTATGAGTTTGATCCTCTTTTATTTAATTTTTTATTTTTTTGATGAAAGTTTGAAGACGATCTGATGCGTTTTCTAGGAGTTTGTTTAAAAAGGGAGCTAAATTTCAAAATAAAATAAAATCCCCCAAAATTTTAATAAATCAAATGTGTTGTGAATTTTGGCATAGTAGTCCTGCTCACATTTATACTTGACGCCAGGGGGTGTCAAACATATGGCCCGCGGGCTGGATCAGGCCCGCAAAGGGGTTTAATCCGGCCCGCGAGACCATTTTGTGAAGTAAAAAAGAAGTTGTAATGTCGGACCAATTAATCACCTGGCCACAAAACATATACATTTGTAATTTCACAAGCAGTCCTCAGATGAGCAATGCAACTTGTACACGGAATCGTCCTGGATGTCATTATTTTTACACACAACCTCAAGTTACGGTTTGTTTAAAAAAACAAAACAAATTTTAAATCATAGACCGACATAAACAAGTTAAATATGACACAGATTCAATTAATTGGTAACACAAATACATATGGATTAACGTCCTTATAACTTCATTAATTACGCCACACAATGTATTCTGGGAACAATATATTTGCAAAACAGGTAGATTTAACACTCATGCTTGCATAGTGTTGTCGCGTTCCATTTGCGTTTTTGGAACAATATGAATAAAGTTGAGCGCTAATTTAGGGCTGGCCCACAAATAGTGAAAATCTGTGTATAATTGAGGGCAGTAAGAAGTGTTATGATTCACAGTCACATGCTTTGCAGTGCTCCCTGCAGCACGGGAGAAAAGAAATACACAGATAAACATTATCATGCCATGTGGAAAAACAGTAACGGAACCCAGCACATGGGTATTGTGTACAATTTAAAGGCTTGAGAGGGCCCGTCATGTCACGTGATGCTTCAACTCTGGGAGCGCTCGTCTGCACCACAGTTCCCCCTAGTGTCTATTTGGTGAAGCTACTGTACTCGTTTGTTTTTTTGTAAAGGGATTTTAATTTAATTAAAATTTAGCTCTTTAAAAAAAAAAAGTTTAGTTATTGAAAATATAATTGTCATTATTATTATTTTTATTTGTGTTATTTAGATATTAATTTATTTAAAGTGCAGAAACTATACATGTGTTTTGTTTGTTTTTAAGCCGAAAAACAAATAAATTCTTAAGAGATTTTTGTTAATAATTTTTTTGTACTTTTTAATCAATTGTCATTTCCTTTACAGTAGATTACTTGTAAAGTCATTAAGCAAGAAGGGAAAACATGAAATGTTCTTGGGTTCACCTCCTCCAGTCACTGCTTCCATTCAACATTCAATAAACGGCAAGAACGGGCTACATTATTAGCACGTTGCATAAACGCGCACGTTATGAGTATGATTGTTTGTTTATAGGTCAGCCGGGATAAACGCCAGCTCATCCTTGACCCCAATGAGGCCAACCAAGCGCTGTAAAAAGTGAATGCCACATGCTCATCGCTGTATTGTTTGTCCTTGCAGCACGAGGCGTCGTCTTCGCACAGGCCGCCGCGACCGGACGAGGATGACGATGGCGACCTGAACAAGGCGTTGGGGGTCCAACGCTTCCAACACATCCTCAGACCGTCCACTTCCGTGCCCGACGAGCAGCACCACAACTACCACGAAGAGGACATCGAATGTAAGCTTTTTTTATTTTTATTTTTTGTCAGTGGAAGTTGATGTCAGTTAATGCTGGGGGAGACAAAAAAAAATCAAAAGGCACTTTAAAAAAAATTTTTTTTGTTTTTCTTTTGTACGCCGAAAATTTGAAATTGGATTTTCCCCCGCAGACCACCGCCACTCCTCCCACCACATCCACCGCCCTCTGTCCAAGTTGCCCCAGGACGGGCGCCGCAAGAAGAGCAGCAAGAAGCGGCGCAAGGACAAGGACCACAAGAGCGGCCACGCCCCCGCCGGCGGCCCCATCGAGGAGGGCGAGGATGAGGAGGAGGAGGAAGAGGAGGAGGAAGGGCAGGAGACTGGCGCCGCCTCTTCCGAGCCAGTGAGGGTCAAGGATGTGGAGGTAATGACGTCACATACATAAAAATGAGGGTTGCCATTGTGTGTAGTTTGCATCATTTCCTTTGTTAAAGGGGAAGTCAACCATAAACATTTCTTGACAAGAATATGTTATATGTGACCTCACTAGTCTAAACATGACATTCTGATTAATATTACATTTGTGGAATATGAATTATGTAGCAAAATCCAGCCGTTTTTTTATCCATCTCAGGGGGCGGCCATTTTTTTGCCACTTGCTGTCGACTGATGATGACATCACAGTTGCTCAGGGCTCAGGTAACGACCAATCACAGTTCACCTGTTTTCTGAAGCTGAGCTGTGATTGGTTGTTACATGAGCAACTGTGATGTCATTAATCACGCGACAGCAAGTGGCAAAATGGCCGCTTTCTGATATTGATCAAAACGGTTGGATTTTGCTGCTTAACTCATATTCCCCTACATTTTTTCACTACTGTATTAACTCATGTAAATGTTATTTAAATCAACCATTCTATCATAATCTGTTGATTTGGTAAAAAAAGAAGCAAAACATTCAGGATTTAACGAATTAAGAGCATCAAAGCTGTAAAAATGTCACATCATTACTTTGACGTGATATTTAACTTGTGTGCTTCAGTTCTTCTTGTCCGACGACGACCACGTGAGCGTCCCCGCCCGGGATCTGGACGTGGTCCCGCAGTCCGCCGCGGGAGCCGATCCTGACGACGGCACGTCCACCGAGTGAGTGCGGCCTTTTTCTTGTTTTTAATCGCGTTTGTGTCTTGTTATTTTGCCGCACGCTGTTCGTTGCCATGTCTCGGCATCCAGTGGTCCCGCTGTTCGCGTCGACGCGGTTCCCCCCCCCCCTCCTAGTAAACCCGTATATCAGCTGTCGCTATAGACGACGCAGCACACCTCCACAGAGGCCAGGATCCACCTATGACATTTACCCTTCTTCATCGCATCACTGTATTGAGTCTTTGGCCGGGATCAAGAAGAAAGTACACGCGTCTCGCGGGGGACATTTTTGATGATCGTTACACGATAAAAGCTGCTGTCGTTTTGACTTGTTGGACGGTGAGTTTGTTTACGCTCAGGCCTTGTTTGATTTTACGACTTTAATTATGTAAGCTGTCATTTAAAGGGTTAGCTTCTTCTAACTAACATAACTCTACTTTTAGAATTGAAGAAAATTGCATCCACTTTATCTCTTGTCAAAAAAATCCAAATAAATGATATACAGTAATCTGGTTGAAAAGACAAAAAGGAAATCAAGTGGACACAAAAGGCTAACAGAGTCCAGAGAGCTTTTGTCATGGCAGAACAGCAACAACAAAAAAAGAAAAAGACATGGGATGAGAAAACTCATGGTCCCTTCATTTGTTCTAAACTGTAAAAAAAATAAAAATAAAAAATAAAATAAAATGTGTCTTCTTCCAGCAAGCCCGAGTCGTCAGACGTCCCCGGCCCGCCGCATCCGGACCACGCGCCGCTCGCCCGCGTGTCCTCGACAGGCCGCAGCTACGACCTGCAGGATCGGCGGCGAACCGGCAACATGACGGGCGCCGAGCAGGCCAAGTACCAGCGCATCGCCACTGACGAGAGCGAGGCCCAGACGCTCGTCTCCGCCGACCTGGACGGCATCAAAAGTGAGTGCGGAACATATTGCTGACGTTACTTTGGATGTTGTTGCGGTCCACTAGCTTAATGCTAACGCTAAATAGCATCTATGTTGCAATTAATCCACACTGTCATATTTTCTTTATCTTTTGCAAAGAATGACTAATATTAAATTTGTACTGAGCTGAACAGTATATCCGTCTGTCTGTGGGCACACCAGAATTATCTATTGAATTATGTTATTATTGCGGTTCGGAAAAAGGATGTATGGATGTTTGTATAAAGTACTACAATTATGAAATGCTGTTTTTCTCAATGTCAAGTTTGCCCCGTGTACGCCCCCACCCATTGGTCGGTTCAAGGAGTTGGGGTGACTGATGTGCCATGCCAGCGCCCTCCCCTTCCCCTTGTTATGAAATTAGCCCTTCCCGCTGTCAGCTGAGGCCCCTGGATGGCAGCCCGAGCCCACGCGGCGGTTAATTGCCAAAGCCGGGCTGACACGGGGTTCACCACCCCGATTAATTAGCGGAAGAAAAGTCGGAAAAAGCCACTGCGGCCGAGCGGTGGGGATGTACGGTCATTATGGGGGCTTAGTGGCACAAGCCTCCCCGCAGGTTCATCGCATCCCATCATATAACTGTGGTGGGAAGTAATCAAGTACAAATACTTTCTTACTATTTATTTGTATTACATTTTAACGTGTGTGCTGAGTAAGTCTTGTTCACCACTGAAACAAAGTTCCAGCCAGCCTGGTGCTTTGCTAGCTACATTTCACATTAGCATAACAATTAACATGGCGTCACAGTCTCCTCCTGTTGTCGCGTTATTAGCTACTCCTGGTCCTCCCTTTCGTGATGACGCGAGTTGTCAGAAGTGTAGCTTATTAGAGAGAAAGAAAAAGAAAAGAAAAGTGTCGCTTATTAGTGATTTTAAAGGAGCGTGTTTAGCCATGCTAGTGAGCCCGCTGCAGCTCGTAGCTGCAGTTAGCTTAGCGCCTAGCATACTGTAGGCCATTTGTAAACATTACATTTTCTTTTGTGCTTCTATTTTACCAGTTTTTTGGTTGTTTTTTTTGCAAGTATCTATGCTTCTACTCAAGTACAGTGTATCCGTACTTTTGCCACATCTTCCATAAATCATCCTGGGAAAGCGGCTCTGTGCCTGGCTGCTGGTCAACAATAGGAATTATTAGATGGCCAGTACTCCCCTTTTGTTCCACCCTGTGCAAATTAACACTACTGTGCACTGATCTGCTCTGATGGCTTCAGGCGGGTGGGGTCAGGCGTCGGTCAAGAAATGACCACTTCCCCCCCCCAATTGGTCCAAACGCTTGTCGCATACTCACCTGTGTGAGCGTCGAGGGCCCGCCCTCTCCCTTCAAGAGCCGCCCGCACCCGCTGGCCGCGCCTGGCGGATGGCCCGCGTGATGGATCTGCCTCACTTTGGAGACTCTTAGTCCTTAAAACGGGTCGCGGAGACGATCACAGGCCAGTTTTAGATGAGTCAGTCAATGCAGAACAAAATCCGAAGCATCACAGTTTGTTACATAGGACCTAGTAACGCAGAAGGTAAGAACATTAGGAGATTCTTTCGGTTGTCAGTTTAATGAAGTGATTCTCAAAGTGTGGGGCTCCCTCTAGTGGTTCGTTTAAGACTGCAGCGACAACTTTTATTTGTATCTGTGTTCGCAATACATTTGCACTAAATCAAACTCTCTGCCGCCAGGCCATCGCTTCGAAGATGTCCCCGGCGTGCGCAGACACCTGGTCCGAAAGAGCGCCAAAGGCCAGGTGGTGCACACGGGCAAGGACCACAAGGAGTCCGCCACTCGCAGCCGCAAGCAGGACCGCACCCCGCACGAGGTAAAGAATGCTCGTCAATACTGTCATGCAGTAATAAAGTTCCTCTGGACAGTCTTAACAAATGTTTTGGAACGTTCCTAAAGTTGACACTCGATGGTGCTATTTGTGATTAATTGCCACTTCCTGCGATCATCTCTGGGGTGGAATTTGGTGTGGCTGATTAATGATGAATGAATGAATTCTTTCCTTCCGCGCCAGCGAACAAAGGGCTTAGGCAACCGGACACCGGCCGCTCTTGCCGTTATGATTTATTAACGCACACACACAAATTCTCATACGCGGCCAGCCCGTCAGCTAGATGTCCGTGTCGGCCTTTCAGTCCTCTCTCCTGTTCCGTCTCGCTCCCCCACGCCCTCAGCCGACGCCGGTGATTCTGTATCGTTCCTTCTCTCGGCCCAAAGGCGTCCTGCTGGACGCGGGCGCTGGCGCGTTGGCGGCCACGTACAAGAAGGTGAGGTCGGCGAGGTGTGATTTTCCCCCCCACAACCCCTCGTGTGAGCGTGATTTCACAGGCATGTGGCGGGTTTATCGGGCTCGTTAGCATGAAGTGATACTTAACAAATGTTGGTTGTTTTTGGCAAAAGTTGCTTTTGTTTGTGTGTCAGCACGACATGTGGAGTGTTATAAAGGAATCACCCGGTTGCCTGGACACTAGCCACTTATACAGGTATCAGGAAAATTAAAGAACTTAATATTGATCCCTTTGTAAAACAATAGGGGTACGCCCACTTTCAATTTTTTTAATCCATTATCAATGATCCTGTGATATTCATTCCATTTACTGTATATAGCCATTTTTCCCTAAATGTGTTAATTATAAAAAAAATATTTTTAAATCATTTATCTCATGAAATAATTGGTTGAATAATTAATTTCAAGTAATACAAATACTAGTAAAACTATTTTTATGAATGCATTACAAAAAAATCTTTTTTTACTTTTTTATGTTTTCCCTAAAAAAATCTTTTTTTCACCTCATCTATGAATGATCTGGCCCATCTTTCCATTTTTTTTTTAATTAATTTAGCCATTCCCCCCCGCCCCAAAAAAAAAATCAACAAAAAAATCGTATTAAATAGTTGGTTAATTTACTGTAAATTACTGTAGTAAAAATATATACATTTAAATCTGTTCATTTTACGTAATAATTGGTTAGAATTAAACTTTTTTTATTATTTTTTAAACTTATTTATAGATGGCCTGGCCTATCTGTTTGTGGCTCTTGAGCTTGAATGTTTGCCCACTCTTGACTGGCATAGATTTTTGCATGGCCACTTGTTGCTAGGCAACATTCATCATTTTTAACTATAGCTGTCAAACAGACCAGTGACAACAAATGTGCTTAATGGATCATCTGACATTTACCCCCTAAATTCAGTTGTATTTTTAAAAAATTTAATTAGCAATATTTTTTTTTAGAACAAATTGTTTTTTTAATTAGTTAAAAAAAAACTTTCATGTGCATCGGTCACATGATTTAAAACGCTTGCGAACGGCTGCTTTTGAAGAACTCACCAAGCGTGCGACCTTTTTTTCACACACACTTAATTCACAAGCACGTTAGTTTTTCCACGCAAATGACCGTGTCGTCTGTCCCCCTCAGGTGTTCGTGGAGCTGAACGAGCTGACCATGGACAAGAACCAGGAAATGCAGTGGAAGGAGACGGCCCGCTGGATCAAGTTTGAGGAGGACGTGGAGGAGGAGACGGAACGCTGGGGCAAGCCGCACGTGGCCTCGTTGTCCTTTCGCAGTCTGCTGGAACTCCGCAAGACCATCGCGCATGGTAAGAGGCTGAAACAAAGTGGAATTAATTAAGATTGTCCAGCATTCAAAGATCTTTAACTCATTCACTGCCATTGACGGCTATAGACGTCAAAAATTCATTATTTCTATTAGTTTAACTTTTTTCCCCACTTTTGTTAACAAGAGTATGAAAACCTAGAGGGGGGGGGAGATTATTGTACATTTAGAACAGATATAATTTTTTTGTGAGTTAACTAGTGAAGTCATGCAATTAATTAATTAATTAAAAAATGACATCGCCTGACGCCCCTCATTTTTAATAATCTTTTCTTTTTTATCGCGTCAGGCAATTAAAAATTTTAATTTTAATTAATCGCATGACTTCAATAGTTAAGTCATGATTAATTAAAATTTTTATATCTGTTCAAAATGTACAATACATTTTTTTCTAGGTTTTTATATTCTTGTTAACAAAAGTGGGAAACATTTTAAACTAATAGAAACCGTTCAAATGAATTTTTGACGTCTATAGCCGTCAATGGCAGTGAATGAGTTTTAATTGCCACAGACAGTAAGAAGTATTAATCTAAAATTGACATATAAAATAGCACCCAAAAAAACATTGGATATTTAAACGTCAAAATGTTCAGCAAAATAAAATGTGCCATTAAATTGTGCAGGTGCAGTGCTGCTGGACCTGGACCAGAAGACCCTGCCCGGCATCGCCCACCAGGTGGTGGAGAAGATGATCATTTCCGACCAGATCAAAGCCGAGGACTGCGCCAACGTCCTGAGGGCCCTGCTGCTCAAGCACAGGTGAGCGCCAATCGCATCAGCCCCCCGCCGAGCTCATTTCCTCCCACCGGAGACCCCGCAAATTCCTCACAAATTAAACTTTGTCAAATAGTCTGGAAGAACCCAACCCCTCCTTCCCCCCACCACCACCACCTCCCCTCGGGATGTTTGCCCCTTTGTAATTATTTTGCCGAACCGCCTCTCCCCAGCCACCCGAGCGACGACAAGGATCACAGCAGCAGCCCGTTTCCTAGGAACATATCGGCCGCCAGCTTGGGCAGCCTCATGACCCACCACCACACCGCCAACCACGCCCACCCGCCCGAGCCCTCCGTCACCGACCCGCTGATGAGCAGCACGCACGCGGCGGGCGACTTCGACGCACACATCGACGTGGAAAAGAACGACGTGCAGGTACTTTTGATGCGCGGTGAAGTGTTAGGGACCAAATAAAAACAGGCAAAAATTGCCCTCCCCCGGCCCCCCTCCACAAAAAACAACACACACTTACTTCACAAAAGCAACCAAAAAAAAAGACATTTTTAAATAACCAAACAAGCTACCATAAGAACAGTCATTGCTAGCTTTCATGCTAGCATAATGCAAAGTGTCATTGGCATGCTAATAGTTAGCATCAATAGCTGTAGTTTTGAAAACCTTGAAGCAGAGGATGCTCTAAAGTCTCCCGCCTCTTCAACAGAAAGAGCCCACCATAATGTCGGGCATGCATCGCTCCAAGTCCAAGCACGAACTCAAACTCCTCGAGAAGATTCCACAAAACGCCGAGGCCACTGTTGTCCTCGTGGGTGGGTCGTCGATCTCAAAGCAACAGCGGCTGTTGAATCCTCTTCCAAAGTGTTGACTGTTTTCCGCCGTGTTCCAGGCAGTGTTGATTTCCTGGAGCAGCCCACCATGGCGTTCGTGCGGTTGCAGGAAGCCGTGGAGCTGGAGTCGGTGCTGGAGGTTCCCGTGCCGGTCCGCTTCCTGTTTGTTCTGCTGGGGCCCGCGACCACCAGCATGGACTACCACCAGATAGGACGCTCCATCTCCACGCTAATGTCCGACAAGGTAGAGATAATGTGTTTTTTTTAATCTGTTTTTTTTTTGTCCTTTCTTACGGAAGCGTATTGCATTTACTTGGAAAAAAAACTGTTTCTGCCAAATTTGGGGGCGAGCTTTTTCGAGTAATTTTGAAAAATTTCTGTTTTATTGGATTTTTTTTCTGATTTTGTGAGTAATTTAAATAAAACAAAAACAAAAGTTGATATTCTGTTTTTCTGAATATTTATCTTTCGTTTTTTTTTATAATTCTGTTTTGTTTTTTATATTTTTTTCAGTTTTTTTCAGAGTAATTTCTGTTTTTCTGAAGATTTATTTTCTATTTTTCTGAAGATTTATTTTCTATTTTTCTGAAGATTTATTTTCTATTTTTCTAAGTATTTTGTTTTGTTTTTCTGAAGATTTTGTCTGTTTTTCTGAGAAATTTATTTTCTGTTTTGGGAAATTTTTTCTGAGCATTTTGTTTTGTTTTTCTGAAGATTTTGTCTGTTTTTCTGAGAAATTTATTTTCTGTTTTGGGAAATTTTTTCTGAGCATTTTATTCGGTTTTTTTCTCAATAACTTCATAAATAATTTTCATAAAAACAGATTTTTTTTTTTAATAAAACAAACTTAAAAAGTACACACAAAAACAAAGCTCTCCCCAAAAAATTATGAGAAAAGCAAGAGGATTTTTTCTCCTTCAAAAGAATCAAAATCTACAAAATATTTTGAAAAAAAAAGTAATATTGTGATAGATTTTCTATTTTAAGATGGCAATTTGAAACTTTCTAATTTATTTATTTAAAGGAATAAATACATTGTCCAACAATGAAGTGAAAATATTGTTCATCCAGCAATTCCACGAGGCGGCCTACCTGGCAGACGACCGCCAGGACCTCCTGAACGCCATCAACAGCTTCCTGGACTGCAGCATCGTGCTGCCGCCGTCGGAGATGGGCGGCGACGAGCTGCTGCGCTCGGTGGCGCGATTCCAGCGGGAGATGATGCGCAAGCGGGAGGAGGGAAAGCTGCTGGCCGACGAACCCAAGAGCCTGGAGGAAAAAGGTAGACCTTAAAAATGGACGATGGCTACGAATGTGAAGTAACCGCCCCGTCTGCCTTCCCACCAGAAGCCCTCATCACGCCTTTCAAGAAGTCCGACGACCCCTTGAAGCGCACCGGCCGACCCTTCGGCGGGCTGGTCCGAGACGTGAGGCGGCGCTACCCGAAGTACGTCAGCGACTTCAAGGATGCCCTCAACAGCCAGTGCATGGCCGCCATCATCTTCATCTACTTCGCCGCCCTCTCGCCGGCCATCACCTTCGGAGGCCTGCTGAGTGAGCGCCGCCGCCGCCGCCACAGGCGACCCCGATGAGCATTTGCCATCAATGTGTGATGTTCAATTAGCATTTGTACGCATTGCGTTGACAGGCGAGAAGACGGATGGTCTGATCGGCGTGTCGGAGCTCATCGTGTCCACCGCCGTGCAGGGCGTCGTTTTCTGCTTGCTGGGAGCGCAGCCTCTGCTGATTGTGGGCTTCTCTGGACCCCTTTTGGTCTTTGAAGAAGCTTTTTACTCTGTAAGTACTAAATCCTAGAATGTAAAGAATCGAACCGTTTTTTCCCCACATTTGCCGTTGTGCTGCTCCTTATGGTGTACATGCCTTGGCCACCAGGGGGCAGTATAACACATACAGACAGACAGATGTACAATATTTGGGACTTATTTAAAGCATATTTATTGAGTTACACATTTGCAAGTGGGTAACATGCCGTTTTTGTGTCCCAGTTCTGCAAGTCCAGCGAAATGGAATACCTGACGGGCCGCGTCTGGATCGGCGCGTGGCTTGTTGTCATCGTGCTCGTCACGGTGGCCTTCGAGGGGAGCTTCCTGGTGCGCTTCGTCTCGCGTTTTACGCAGGAGATCTTCTCCTTCCTCATCTCGCTCATCTTCATCTGCGAGACCTTCATGAAGCTCGGCAGGGTAAATAACGAGCGCAGAAAAAAAATCAATTGGCTTGCCGCCGCGTTTGCGTCTGTGATGCTAAAGCGAGCGGACTTAATCGCTCCTGGACAACGTTCAGAGCTTGGGGCTGAAAAATTTGTGTTTTTTTTTTTTTTTTAATAAGTGAAGCTCAAATCTCCACTGACAGATTGGACTTGAATGTTTATCGGATGGAGGGTTTATTATCCAGGCTTATGTTTTTTCTCTCCATGTTAGTCTGTGTGACTCAAAAGGTAATTGAGCGAAAGCTATGGCAGTAATAATCACCGGATTTGAACTCAATCCAAACAGAAGAAAACATGGAGGGCATCCAAATGATTTTTATATACATAAAATGGACGGTTTAGTTAGATTACATACATTAGTGTCACGGTTGGATTTGATTTATTTTCTCCTCGCCTGGCAGATTTTCAAGCAGCACCCTCTGAAGCGCTGTCCCCTCGACCCGCTCCTTCCTTTGAACGACACGGCGGCCCAGAACGCCTCCGTGGAAGACGTCACGGCGGCGCCGGGCAACATCACCGGCGTTCCCGAGGTGACCGAGATGGCCGGCCCGACTGACGAGCCCAACACGGCGCTGCTGTCGCTAGTTCTAATGGCCGGAACGTTCTTCATCGCCTTCTACTTGCGCAAGTTCAAGAACAGCGCCTTTTTCCCCGGAAGGGTGAGAAGACGAATAATATTGATTGAGAATTAGGATGACGAATGAAATCATGGAGAACGGTGCACAACTTGGTCCTCAGCTACGCAGGCTTATCGGCGACTTCGGGGTGCCCATCGCCATCCTCATTATGGTGCTCGTGGACAATACTTTAGAGGACACGTACACGCAAGTAAGACGATACTAATTGCAAGCGGGTGGCTTCAGAGGGAGTCAATCGGACCTTTTGACTTGTGCGTAGAAACTGAACGTTCCACGGGGTTTCTCCGTGACCAAGCCCGACAAGCGCGGCTGGATCATCAGCCCGCTGGGTAGCGACGGCCAGTTCCCCGTCTGGATGATGTTCGCCTGCTGCCTGCCCGCTCTGCTGGTTTTCATCCTCATCTTCATGGAGACTCAGATCACCACGTGAGTGGATGCAAACCCCTCAGCCTGTCAAACTTCAAATGATCAGTATTATTATAGTATATTAATCGTTTTAGCTAGAATGCTAGTCTAAATAACACGCTAGCAAAAACAGAACAGAAATATTACAGAGGCTCATCATTTTTATGGCTGGCTAAAAAAAAAAAAAATCAACGAAGTCTGACAAGTCGATTAAAAAAAATGTCTCTCGAAACTCCACCGGAAAAAAAGTTTACAGCGTGTTTCTACACGGACCTTTTTTGTAGACGCACTCAGTGGACAGGAAGTTATTGAGCTCAATGTGGCTAACAGGTTGCTTACTCGTTTACCCATGGACTATTATTGAAGCATTGTCTATCAGTGACTTTTAAGACACTATTACTTTTGTAATTTGTTAACCGGTTAGTGTTTGTTTACTTTAAATGGCGATAATGGTGGTAATCGCTAGCGCGCTAATGCTAATCGCGTTTGCTAAATGCTAAGCGTTTAGCATAGGCTAATTTTGCTGGTGTTTAATAATGCTCATGCAATTAATAGTTATATCCACTCATTCCAACTCGTGGTGTATGTGTGAACTAAATGGTGGGTTAGTGTTTGTTTGCCTTAAATGGTAATCGCTAGCGCGCTAATGCTAATCGTGATTGCTAACCGTTCAACATAGGCTAAGTTTGTTGGTTAATAATGCATATGTACAGAAGACGATTAAAAAAAAAAAAATTCATTCAATGTTGACAGCCCTAATACTTTTCTCCCTACAGATTGATCGTAAGCAAAAAAGAGCGAATGCTGGTCAAGGGCTCTGGCTTCCATCTGGACCTGCTCCTTATCGTGGCGCTGGGCGGCGCGTCGGCGCTGTTCGGCCTGCCGTGGATGGCGGCCGCCACCGTGCGCTCGGTGACGCACGTCAACGCCCTCACCGTCATGAGCAAAGCCGTGGCCCCGGGAGACAAGCCCCGCATCCAGGAGGTCAAGGAGCAGCGCGTCACGGGGCTCCTGGTGTCCATCATGGTCGGTGGGTGTCAACCCGATTTGGACCCCGATCAGACAAGTCAAACCCCCGAGATGGCTCCAGGCTGGGTCACACTCCGTCTATAAGGTGTCTTTACGGGGATTCGGTCCCGTCTGTCCGCAGGCTTGTCCATCGTGATCGGAGACCTCCTGCGCAAGATTCCCCTGGCCGTACTCTTCGGGATCTTCCTCTACATGGGCGTGATGTCACTCAATGGCATCCAGCTGAGTGAGCGGATGCTGCTGCTGCTCATGCCGCCTAAGTACCACCCCGACCACAGCTACGTTCGCAAGGTGGGAACCACATTCAAGTGATATGAGATGGATTGAAGGTATATTGTACAAATCGACTGGTGGAAAGTGACTGAAGTGAGGTTCCACAGGCTGACAACGTAAGCAATGTCAATTGACTCTGACTCTTGGTGTCTTGTTTCTCTTTGGAAGGAGCAGAATCTCTCATTTGGGTCTCATCTGAGCAATTTGGGGAATCACTGTAGAAACAGACCGTAACGTCAATAGAGTGAGGTTCCCAGTTCATGCATAATTTCACCTCAGTTTTTGGTGCTCTAGGGATTTGTGTAACTAATACGGTCATGAGCTCAAGTTTTTCAAAGATATTGCTATATATATTATGGAGTGAGGTTCCCCAGATGACAAAGTTAGCATATTTTTTCTGTATACTGGGAAGTTTTGGTCTTATTAGGATCTTTATTGTTTTGCAATTTGGGGATTTTTTGTGATAGAAACGGAGATAAAGATAATGGAATGTGGTTCCCTACTTAGCTTGTCAATTTCCCATGTGCTTTGTTGACCAGCCTTTCTCGATGTCATGGCAACATGTGAATCTTAGTAAGTAAAATGGAGTCAAGTTCCTCAGCCTGGCGATTTTGGTGTGTCAGTTTTGTTATCTTTGGAGGAACTTAAATTAAGGGTCTTAAATAAACCAATTTTTTGAAAGCTTGCCATTGAAACAGTATAAATGGAGTGAGGTTCCCCTGGTGGTGAAGGTAGCATGTCAATTTCCCCTTAAATTTTGGTCCCGTTTTCTTCTAACCTAGATCAACACATCCCAAACTAAGGGGTAAGGGGGACTGTCAATGTTATGGAATTTTAGCAAGTGAATGGAGTGAGGTTACCTAGGCCAGAAAAGTTAGCCTGTCAATTTTTCGTCTTTTTTTTTTTTTTTTTTTTTAACCTTGAAGCTACTGTTTTCTTCACCAACCTTTCCCAAACTTAGGGTATAGATATCTAAGTAAATGTAAATCTTGGGGATGAACCGAATTCTACTTTTTCCCTTTCCTACAGGTTCGAACGCTGCGCATGCATCTGTTCACGTGCATCCAGATGGTGTGCCTGGCCGTGCTGTGGTCTGTCATGTCCACGCAGGCATCGCTAGCCTTCCCCTTTGTGCTCATCCTCACAGTGCCTGTCAAAATGTTCCTGCTGCCTCGCATCTTCACCTCCCGCGAAATGCTCTGCGTACGTAACCCTACCGCACCATTTAATTTGTAATTGTTTTTTATTGTCATTGATTCGGTTCCATATTCTTTTGATGTATTTTTTATTTGAAATAAGCTCAATTGTGTTTCCAGCTGGACGCGGACAACGCCGAGCCGACGTTCGACGAGCGCGAGTGTCACGATGAGTACTCTGAGATGCACATGCCCGTGTGAACCGCCGCCCCCGTCACTTGTAGCGCCACCCACTGGGAGGCCCCCTTCAGCACACGCACCTACGTCCTCACCTGCTGCCTGCGTGTCGTGTCAACAAGCGCTTATAGTGTACTTTTAAAATATATATTATTAGTTGACTGTATTTCAGGGGATTCAAAAATTGTGAAACATTTACGCCCGATCGACACAGAATATGATTGCTTTTTTTTTTTTTTACCCTGAAAGGTTTTCTCTGATTCACATTGAATATGTGACGAACGTACGGGAAAGTTTCCGCTGTGTTCGCACACTGACTTACTGCTGCCTTACCAACAAGTGCCTTATATCAAGGAACTACTAGAGTGTGTACTTGGAGGACATCTGGACGCCTCGCTTTTCACTTTACTCGACGCTAGTAGCACTTTTTGTATTTTAAATGAAGACACCAAATCAAAAAGCTGTAATATGCTGTGTGATTGTTTTTAATTGTCAAATCTCCTAACATTATTATTTGTCGTAGTGACTGGAAACCTACAAGTAGTTTGTTGTCATTTTCCACGTTTTTGTGTTTTACAATCAAAAAGTTTGAAACGCAGCAGTTGAGAGACGGTCCCTCCGCTTTTTGCTGCGCTAAGTTGTAGCGACCAGAAATTATTTTTTCCCCCCCAAATGTTCTCAAATACATCACATATGACATACACTGTACATTCTAAATTTGCGATGAACACAAAGTACACTGGTTTACCACTACATGTTGCTTGACAAGCTGACAGGCTACTACTCGATA
This sequence comes from Leptonotus elevatus, assembly GCF_054856555.1. Taxonomy (NCBI): domain Eukaryota; kingdom Metazoa; phylum Chordata; class Actinopteri; order Syngnathiformes; family Syngnathidae; genus Leptonotus; species Leptonotus elevatus. Next base: position 13,240,960 of record NC_141259.1, on the reverse strand, counting down.
TATCGTAGCTTACTAGTTAGGCTAGCTAGCTTGACGAGCTAACTGGCAAGATATGAATTTGCCTATTCAAACGGTAATTGTAAAGATGTTTGCTTGACAAGTTAACCTTCAGCAAATGAAAGCTGTTATTATATTAAACAAGCTAGTTTGACAAGCTAATGCACAAGCTACTATTTGTTCTGTTTAAGATATTGTTAGGCTAGTTGGCATAACAAGTATACAAACAAAGCTACTTATTTATTATTATCATAGTCTAGCTAGCTGAACAAGTTAATTTGTGAGGAAATATAGGCAACTACCGGTAGTTGCGCCCTAAGTTGTCAAAGATAGCTAGTCTCTCCAACTAGCAAGCTGTCTTAATCACTATTCCTCAGTACTTTCCTCGTCAAGCTAGCTAGTCTAGCTTGGCGATTTTCACCATGCTTGTACTCGCAGTCTCGCGTGCTAGTCAGCCAGTCTAACTACAGTAACTAGTTACCTCGTTACGCTGTTTAGCTTGTCTTAGCTTACAGGATCGATTCGAGCCACCTACAATTTTCACACTAGTTTGCCAAGCTAGCTAGTCTGTCCATTTTAGCTCGCTGGTTTTCTTATCAAGCTAGCTAATCAAAAGAGCCACCAGAGGGAGACAAAAACATTTTTTCAAGACACTACTTACATCAGTTCTGTATTTGTTTGTCCCGTATAAAAAAATCTTTTTTTTTAATCATTATTCAAGCACAGAGCGCAATTGCTGGGAATATTAGTTTGTTTGTTTCGAGAATATTTAGTAGTGCCAAACAGTCCATCCATCTAACCAACATTCCACCTTTTGTCCTCAAATGGCTCTTCAATTTGTTGTTGTTGTTTGTCTAAAATAAGTAATGGTGTCCTGTTACTCAAGTGTCTTGTGACATCACCAAAAAAGTGCCTGCGGGGACCATGAAGTGGTGAATTAAAAGAGATGAATATTTAGCTGTTGCATTACAAGCATTACTGCTTGTTCTTATTTGGGATAAATACACACACATACATACACGTGTAGTTTTAATGTTTGCTTGTGAATGGTGTGAAGGTGTTCTGTGTATGTCTCTCGATGATGATGATGATGATGATGATGATGATGATGATGAAACACAAGAGGCCACTGTTGAAGCTCCCGTGTACATTGAACGCTTCAAATGTTGATGACAAATAAAAGTTATTTTCTATTTATTCCCCATGTCACTGGTCCATTTATTTGCCAGTCACCACATTGGGTGACTGAATTGGGGTCGGTGTGTATTTGTTGCTCAGCACATTGGCATCCGTTTGATAGATCCCAGAAGTGGGTCTGACTTGCTTGCTTGCTTTCTGCTTAACTTGGTTGTGACTTATTCCACATCTGCTAAAGAGTTACACTTCCACATTCTGTGTTTGGGGAAGGGGGGGGGGAGTGGGCAGGCTTTTCCCGGTACAGAAGGAGGGAGGGTGGACCAACCACCACAACACAAACAAACCTGGGACGACAGAAGATGGCCGCTTTGTTTCTGCTGTTCACCGTCGGAGGAACTTTGTTGTGCTCCTCCACCGAGGCACAAGAAGCTTACGGAAAACTCGAGGAGACGTTCAAGAAAGGCGTCAACTTGTCCCTGGAGAAGCTCAGCGATCACGCCGGCATCCAGAACCATTTTCTCTTCTTCCGGAGCGTCACGAAGTCAGACGTGGAGGTACTTGTCTGTCCATCGTGTGATCGATTGTGGAATGATAAAATGCTGTCCAGCTTGTAATACCACTTTTACACCGCCTGTGCCGATGGGGCGCTAATGATTATTGGCGGTAACAAAGCGGGTAGTAGACAACTAGCAAAGAAGAATTGAGAGTTTTGAAAGCATTTAAACACATAATTGTTACATACAAATTACTTAAAAAAAATAATTAATCCAATAAAGCCTATTATGTATTTGTATCACATCATTACTTTTTTAAATGTAATGATCAAACTACACTTCAACTAACTTGTAATACCACTTTTGCCTATTACTGTGGGGCGCTAGTGAGTAATTGAGTTGAAACACATTACGTTTGTGCTTTATATGCTGTTTTAAAACCATAGAAATGAATACAGGGAAACTTGATGTACCCCAACATTTTACATCCCATTGTCCTACCCAGGCTGGCTTTGACGTGGTTTTCATCTACCACCACTTCTACCTGAAAGCCACCAGATGCCCAAAAGGAACTGTGGACCCGGCGGGTTGCAGCTTCAGGAATGACGTCGTGAGTAGAACACCAAAACAAAATTACGTGGAACATGACAACCTGGCTCGCTTGTTCTCACCTGTTTTCTTTTGGGGCGGGGCATGCAGCCCATGATAGACTGCGCCATTTGCTACAAGACCTTTCAAGGGGTCATTGAACCAGAGCCCAAACCCTATCTCAACTGTCTCCACAAGCCCTCCGTTACTCAGGTGGGTCACTTGCTTGATATTCTTTGCTCGGTTAACTCCTTTTTTTTTTTTAACATTTTCCCAACTTTCTTGGTGTTTTTAATGTGCGGCAGGAGGTGCGGGTTAGCCGAATGGAGCATTGTAACAGGTTGGCGTACAGCAACGGTGCCACAAACCTTCTGGCCTCCACCGGAACAAAGTAATACAGCCATGGCGGTGAGGAGCGGGACATTACCGAAGAAAAAAAAGAAAGAAAAGGAATCATGTTTGATGAGTGCCTTTAAGGGGTGTGGCCTAGTAAGTGATGTCAGCATCTGATGTCAGGTCAGTCAGTTCATCGGTGTGAGCTGTAGCCTACAGTGTCTCCTGAAAAGTTTTGTCTTTTTGTATTTGTGTCTTGGACTGTTTGTCGCGTTCAATAAACGGCATCACCGTACCATCATTGCTCCATTCTTTTTTTTCTTTTTATTCTTCACTCCAGCAACCGCAAATCCAACTATGCTATTCAAGTTTTACTGACAAAGCAGCACAAAAATTGATCAAGCAAATTAGTAATTTGAGGCATTCGTATGTCACTGAATTAAAATGAAAAAGCAATGCTTAAGAAACATGTCATACCACTTTTCTCCTCATGAGGCGCTGTTGAGCCAGGGGTGCAAAATAAGTTAAAAAACAATAGAATTGAAGGCGAACCGAAACGTTTTTAAAGCACTTAAAACACAAAATTCAAGTGTGATTTTTGTTTTGTTTTATTCACTGTTGGTTGAAATATCACGTTTCACCTTAAATGGCATAGTGAGATAAAGCAGGTAAGCAATGAGCATGTTTCTGTTTTTAAAACAATCCTACCTGTAGTCATGTATGATATTTCTACAGAGAAGAGTCCTAAATTTTTAACCTATTTGAGGAGTCTTCATCTTAGAATAATTGTGTGATACTTACCTGTAGTCATGTTAAATATTTCACAAGCTATGTGGGCAAAATCTCACAATGTAGATAAGTGCTGCACAAAAGCAACATTGGAGTTGACATTGGCAAGTGTCCGAATACCCAAAGTTCATCTTCTGCAGACTTGTTGGTTTGACTGACTTCATTTTTCATTGCTTTATCAGTTCTAAAGCATTAAAAACAAAATATCATATGTCTTTCTTTCTTTTTTATTTATTTATTTATTCATAGACGTGTACCAAAACGTGTTCTAATCGACGATTCAGAACATCCGGGCATTTCTGATATCGCTCCCTTTACACGGTGTAAACAAACAGCTATTGTTTTAGCCTGGGACGAGCATACAAACCAGGCAAATTGTTATAATACTCAAACGACATTTATTTCATCATATTTTTAAATAAAAAATAATCATCACAAATGAAATGACAACGACCCAAAGTCCAATACTTGAGCGGAAAGCTTCCGAGTTCCTTTCACCGAGTTGGCCGCCATTTTGACTTGTGACATAAGCTTGTAACATTTGCCCTGACAAAACAAAACTGAGAAGAAAACAAAAGCAACGGTTGTGTTTGGGTAATATCATTAATATTTGATTCTACTACAAGTGAAGGGGAGATTTCTTAAAATTTGAATCGTTTATAACTTGTTTTTCCTCCCATTCTTTTTTTTGGGTGTAATTCCACTATTGGCCATTAGACAGCGGCACAATATCTCATTTGACACTAAAGTTAAGTATATCATCGGCCGTGAGGTACTAAATTTGTTTGGATAAAATTAGATTTGTTTACTATAAACACATACAGGGATTCTTTGGTTTATGTGGAATTATTTTAATTTTGGTCCTGATTGCTTGGAGAACTAACTTCTTCTTATTTTTTTAAGTGGCACTGCCACTTAGTGTAAAAAGTGAGAAAACGAGTAGGCCTACAGAAGAAGAATCATTGGTCTGAAAAACAATTCAAATATGTCCACGGGAATCCCACTTGGGGTTCAATTATGTCAAATATCCCTCATCGCGTTAATGATGCAGCGGCCAGTCGATCCATCCAAACACATCAAACGACTTCTAATTGTAAGCTGGCGGTGGGTCACGTCAAGTCCAAGTTGCGAAAGAGGATTTATGCCATTTTTTTGCCCTCTGAGGGGACCAATGGCGTTCAGTAATCCAACTGTGTCATTACGAAAGACTTTGTCATGCATGCCTGTTTTCAGAGCATGTTTTTGTCTGGACTCGCTTTGAAACCCCCTAGGGAGGCTGGGGGTTGGTGGGTTTCCAGGAAGAGGGAGGGAGGGCTGAAAAAAAAAATGTTGGCGTGGGAGAGCCGCTCTATTGAGTCCAGGATTTGTTTTCACCCAGCAGATCGACACAAAAGGTTGTTCACCCCTCGGTGTACTCAGTTGCACTCTCTCCAGTAAGATGGCGGTGATGTTGCTGCTGCTGCTGCTGGCCTGCGTCGGGGGAGCCGTGTGGCGGTCGGCCGAAGCCCAGGACGCTTACGACCAGCTCCCGGCGGACTACAAGAAAGGCGTGGACCTGGCTTTGGAGCATCTCAACTCCCACACGGGCGTGCAGCACCATTTTCGCTTCCTGAGGAGTTTGGATAAGTTGGACGCCGAGGTAACCTCAGGGTCTCACTCTGGAGGCCAACCTTGTTAAAATAAAAAAATAAAATAAAAAATCGTGAGAGATTGTTTAAAAAAATATCTAGAGAGAGAATCGAGAAGAGCGAGATCTTAGCGGCATATCCATTCAGCATATTTTTATACACACATTTATCTATGGGATATTTTAAGAGGAAAATGTGGGTGTTGGAATGAACAAGGGTACCCTGAACGCAACTTGGACTTACATTTTGACGTTTGAGCTGTGTTGCACTCAGGGATCCTTGTACATTCTAGCTTCAACTTTGCTTGTTTGACATTACATTCAATCAGTTTAAAAGCAAATTGTGAATTTCAGGCTCATCCTAATTATTGTGGGATGTATCAATTGATTAAATTATTGATCAAAGACACTTTTATCACTCCCGTCCGATTACATCAAATAGAACCCAAGTGTACTGCTGGAATGAACAAGAGTACCCTGAAAGCAACATGATATGTAAACACTAAACCGTTTGGGATATAATTGTGTTTTATATAGTACATAATAATCCAATTTTACCTTCCCAGTGCTTCTCAATTACATTTTGCTACTTCCCAAGGAAGAAGAACATATCATACATTTTACTGATTTGCATGCATTTCATTTGCAGAGTGGCTTTGATGTGAAGTACTACTACCATCACTTTCAACTGAAGCCCACCCGGTGTGCCAAAGGACCCACTTCCAGGACGCAGAGATGTCCCTTCCGGAACGACAGAGTGAGTACAGAATAAAAAAAATAATAATGTTGAGCAAAATATTCATTGTGTTAATTTGATGATGTCATTGCAGCCTCTGATGGACTGCGCGGTGTGTTACAAGACGGAAGAAGACCAAATCAGACCAGATCCAGCGCCTTATGTTCACTGCATCCAGAGGCCCAGACTCACTCAGGTATGGTATAACATTCGGAAATATTCTTTTTAAATCCAAAGACACAAATAAGGCTCTGCCATTGATAGTTGCTAAAAATGGATTTTCTCCTGAAATTTCAGGACATGGTGACAACCAGGACGGAGCACTGCAAACAAATGAACTACAACACCGGAGGCCTGACACTTTTAGCGGTGCAAATGGATTAAACGTGTTATTAAAAAAAAAAAAAACAGCTTCATAGATAAGAGCCTGAGAAAGCAGCCGGGTTCATGCTTATTTTTATTACAAGTGAAATAGCTTTTATACTCACATGTAAGCCTTTTTTTCCGCAAAATTTAATATGGCTACATTAAAAATGACATTTACTAAATCAAAATGGCTGTCCAATAAAGATTAGGATCACTTTTGCTTCCAGTCTCGTAACATATTGATTGCATTACTGACTGTAATTAAGTACAATAGTCATGTACAGTAGTGATACTTATGCTTAGTTGTACCCAAATACTGTTGGCAGCTATTTTATACAAAACTGCTTCTCTCTTTCTTTCTTTTTTCTTCATTTTTATGCAGCACAATGTTGCTCTCCCGTCGTGTATGTCTAACATTTGCCTTCTTCCTATTCACACACTTCAAACATCATTACCCCCTGGCCTTGTCATGCTGGAGGCGCCATTTTGCGGCCTCGCCCCCCCTACCGGTGCGGAAGCTCACATTGTGTACCATGCAGTTTTTTTGCCAAGAGCAAATCTCATTAACGGCAGATTGGCAAAGCGGGGGCCTCCCTCAATATAAATAGAGGTGCTAAATATAGAGGGAGAATGATTACAACACACGGGTGTGATTTATAGCTCACTGACTGACCAATAAGTATCTACTGCAAAAACTGCCACTGCACAATGGTAGCAAATTGTGAAATGGAAACCATGTATATTACGTGAGTGGTCATAGTAAAAAGCAGCAATGATGGTAAAAACGTCAGACAGTGGCTCTAATACCATACAATAAAATGTAATTACATACAAAATATAAAATCCGATCAGCGAGGTATAGTTAAACAAACTGTCACTGGAAACAAATTGTCTTTAAATAAACAATTTGAATTATATGCATAAGTACATTTTATAATGAATACTTTATAAAATTAAAGAAATGACATTACAGTACAGTAGCGTACAGTAATTATCTTCCTCCAAGGGTGTGTTTCCCCCCCATTCGACCACTAGGTAGCAGAATGGTGTCATACCAGCCTCATGTTGATTTAAGCCATTACCGTAATGCTGCTAAATTATGCTCAATTAGATAATGACGGTTTTAAAATCCAAATTCTGCATGATGACATTATAAATTATCAACATGCGCTTAAATATTCTCTTCTTTTTAGCTAATTACAAGACATGATTAGAAAACATTTGTGACTCATAGACACCTCCCAAAGATTTTTATGTTTACCTATATTAATAGTTTAAGCCCTAATATTTGTTTATTTCACGTTACACGTTTATTTCATGTTAAATCCATCTTACAACATCCCCTTTAAAATAAATGGGTTGAAGATTAATTGTCTTAAAAAACAACAACAACATAAGGTTTACGCAAGGATGCCCTCGTGTACAGTATCATATGCCACTTAACCAATATATATAAATGACATATTTCTAATTAGTCATTTTATTACTTTTTTTTTAACCCACTGATATACAATTAATTTCAATTTCGTGTGAAAAAGTTGTTCTGGTGATTGTTTGCGAAACTAAGCATGCCCAAATGCAAAAAAAAAAAAAAGCTAATAAAAGGCGCTATTTTGCTTGTCCAACAGCAAAATGCCAGCTTTTTGTTTACACGCCTTTAAAGTATCCGGATGTATAAGTTCCGCCTTCAAAAGTACCCGGATGTCTAATTTCGCTCACCAAAGTACCCGTATGTTTTCCTTCCGTCTTCCAGGTGCTCATAGCATTTTTGCGCAGGCTCTGTGTTAAACGCCATTACGGTAAATGTGCTCCACTCGGCGGTTCTTGGTCGGCTTTGGACGCAAGCGGCTCACACTCCTCCACTCGGAGGATGACGCGGAACATTAACCCTCATCCATAAAAACCGACCAACCATGCGACCACCGCCTCCCCCGGGATTGCTCTCCACGTCTCCCCGCCTCGCTCGGACCGTCCTCGGGAAGCTAAGAAGCAAGATTTCCCTGATTTGTTTCCGATAGCGACCCTTCCGTCCAGTGTGTCTGCTTTTGTGTGTGTGTGTGTGTGTGTGTGTGTGTGTGTGTGTTTGTGTGCGTGTGTGTGTGTGTCACCCACAAGGGGGGTGTGGCGTTTATCCCAACCGGGAAGCTTGTTTTAAGCCTTTATCGACACCGACTGTGAGACAGCGAAACGCCGGCGGAGGGAAAGCTAAGCGCCGTCCCGTGGGTCTCATCCCCGACGAACACACGGACGAGGAGGAGGTCAGAGGCGGAGGAAGGAGGGGGGGGCTGAAATCTGTAAACGTGTGTCGACTGCGTGAAGATGACGATGTCCGTCCCGGAGAGGAAATCGGGATCGGAGGGGAAGGAGGAGGAGAGCGAGGATGAGAGCGAGATCGTGGAGGAAAGCCCTTGTGGACGATGGCAGAAGCGCAAAGAACAGGTTGGTTGGCGGGCGGATTAAATCTATGGTTGGTGTGTGCGGCGCGGCGCCCCCATCCCGCCTGCAAACACACCACTCTCCACATGGACACTTCATTAGGTACCCCTGCACCGTGTAAACACAATACTCCGCCATACGGTAATGCTCAGTTTTGAGTGAGCGTTTGTAATTTAGCAATGTTTTACAGTGATTGGAGTTTGAAATGGTGTACATGCATTTTCTTGTCATGAGGCCAGGGCTGTTTCTAATATTTTGACTTCACTTTATGCGCTTTCACTGCTCCTATTGATTATTCAATTCCGAACATCCGGGCATTTCTGATATTTCCCCTAGTGTAACGCAATGCAAATGATTCTTTTATTCGGTGAAAACAAATGGCGAGAACAAACCAGGCAGATTGTTATTGTAGTTAAACAACATTTAATACATTTTATAAATCCAAATAATCCTCACAAATCAAATTACAAAACTCCAAAGTCCAATGCTTTTCAATGAGCAGAGAGCGTCATTTCACCGAGTAAGACCGCCATTTTGACTTGTGAGGTAAGGTCGGAATTGTCAATATCGTGGGATTTTGCTGTAATTATTATACAGTTCCCACAGAGCAATACATCGAACGTCCATTGCTACTTAGAACGAATTGTAATCCTGCCATCCGTAGGATAGACACAGCAGCCGGTAAATTTACAACAAAATCACGTAGGTAACATTTTTTTTTTTTACCACTCACAATTGTCTTCGATATTTACATAAAAAATTGTTTGGCTTGTTTTAAAGCACAATTTAATTCTTCGTGAAAACATTTACTTGTTTGTGCATTAGGTTCTTGATAGACGTTCATGACTCAAAATCGTTTTTGACAATTCTTGTATGTTAGGCTTGTTAATGACTCCAAATTGAATTCAGTGTTTATGAAAACCACATGCACACCAAAATGATTGTGCCACATAAATTCTGTCTCGCAACTAGGAAAGTAAATCCGAACAACTCTAGCTCTACATTGCCGTGCCGAATAGCTTGCAAAATAATTTTTTTTTTGCTTTAGATTTTGCCAGATCAGAAGGGAAAATGGCTTATCCAACAATAAGCAAGAATATGACTAAGAAAACAAGTTATTTAAACAAGAGTTTGATTATCAGGCAGCAAGAGCGACGGCCTTGTACGACTCGGCGATTGCGCGTCGGGCAGGGGGCCACAGCCGCTCGTGACTCGTTGATAAAGCCAAGACATTCAACGCGAAGGTTATCTCTGGCTCGCACTCTTCTGCCGCCGCCGGCATCTGACCTCGGCCTTTCGCAACCCCACCCGAGCGTTGTTCCGCCCATTGATTACCTAACTTTAGCGCTTCCATTAACCCCCACTGCTAAGAGCACGAGCCAGCTATCGACAAGAGTTGTGATGCATTCGCTAAACACCGCTAGGCTAGTGCATATAGATGGCTGCTAATATTTGATTGTTGTCAGAAAATGATTAAACTAGAGTATGCCCCATGAATTCTGCCCAGCAACAAGTGACAAGGAAAAAGTAGGAAGAGAAGCCCTGTTGTACATGCACTTGATCATGTCAAGCAAGCTTCCTGGAGCGTATCATACAGCAAGGCTCAGTTGTATCACATGCTTGGTAAATAAAGTCAGTGTGTCAAAGTTCGCGATACACGCCGCTTGATTTGGTCTTGAGCTCGGGCGTTTAAATAAACACACGCTCACGTGCTTCGGTTCCCTTTGCTGACTCAGTCCTCCTTCAATCCTTCGTTTGAAGTAGTAAAAAGCAGACACAGCGAGTCTCGCTTTTGATGTAGCGTCAGGAAATCGAGCATGGTGGAGTCACCTGTATCTTCCCGAATGGCGACATTCGCCAAAGTGACGCACACAACATTTAAAATATCAGTGGACATTTTTTTCTCATTTTAAATTAAAGCTCATGCAGATGCCGAAAAGTGCTACCGTGCTAATCCGTTTTTATAGCCACCCAGTTAACACTACTGTTTCATTGGGGATTGTTTGGTCACATGACTTTTGAGCCGTCATAGCTGAACCGACAGATTTATGAATGGTTTAATGACACAATGTGCCTCGTGTAGGACTTAAAGGCAAACGAGTCAATGAATTGTGTCGATTGTGTAAAATGGACAGGCACATTCCATAAGTTCCCTTTGAGATAATAAAAAAAAAAAAATCAAAATGAATCAATTATCAGGAAATGTAAGTCACCGAGTTGCTAAAGCTAAGCTAAAAGCTGAATGAGCAGGTAATGAATGTGTATGCTAATATGACTTGTCTGTGCGAAAAGGCTAAATGAGCTAATGAATGTACATGCTAACTGGCTTTAACATCATGCCTAGAAATGAAACATTTGTGTGCGTTTGTAATCTCACTGGTACCGACGCGCTGTTTCTGTAGTTTGAGCCTGACATCTGCCACGCGGACGTTTGTGCTGCTGGTCTGCATGCGGAATGTCTCAGTGCCGTGGCACGTTCAAAACAAATAATGTATCGAGTGGCCATGAGGCTCAGTAGCTTGCTTGAGGTCATTTAACAGAAGTTGGTGATGGTCAGTTTGGAGGACCAAAACAACACGCGAGATGTTCGCCATGTGATCTCGACTCCTGGCATTTTAATGGGAGATCGAGAGCTTCATGTGGGCATACACAAGCTAATGTTAGCTTAGCATTTCGGTCGGCATTGTAGTATATTTACTATTTCCTGTTTCCTATTTGTTATCTGTCGTTCTCAAACGAACACACATGCTAATGCTAGCTTAGCTCGGCTGCGCCTGAGTCAAAACCGATTTTAACTACAATAAAAAAACACCGTGTACTTACAAAAACTATTCCTCGTTCCTGGTGGCTTGCTGGTGAAATGAAGTTGTCATTGTCACGCCATTGTAAGAGTTACACATGCGTGTGACTTGAAATGATAAACAGACACGCTAACGTTAGCTTAGAATTTTGTTTTGTCTTAGCGCTGCGTGCTCTGGTATGTGTCAATTTTGTGCACTCTGTAACGTTTATGTTGCGAAATGCTGCACTCTCTTTCCGAGCAGATAAAAGCTAGCTCGTAAACGGGCGGCTTAGCGATAATGGGGAATTTCAGGAAGATCATAGCACTTAACAAGTGTGCTAGTAACCAATTACTATTCTTTGTAGTACCTCCACGTTGCAGTGTTTCACTTACTGTGCCACTACAGGGTTCATTTTTTTTTGGGGCGTCTGTGATGTATTAATCCGCGTAATAGCCCTCAATTAAATAATTACGTGTATTTGTTCGTCTGAAATTTTCATCCGTATCTCGTTGAGGTCGTTTTATTGATATACTTTAATGTAGAGCGCTCAGGCTTGGAGTATGATATCATTATGACAATTGGACATGATGAAAACAGGGCAGAACCTTCCGGCACGGATGAGTTGCGCATTAGCGTCTCATGACGGTGATGCGGACTCAAACCTCAGTCAGCAGCCGCAGTCAAGCTGATGTGAATGCACTCTAATGCCCTTTTAGAGCCGCCGTATGGCTTCAGAAAGAATGCATTCCGGGTGGGGCGATTATGGTCAATAGTGAGTACTTGCTTTTTGACTTTGGCCAGGTGCTCTCAAGCAGTCTTTTGCATTAAAAGAACGCCCTTAAGTAATACACTAACACAAAACCTCCTTCAGACCCTGCAAGGCACTAATGAGATTCCTCCGATAGAGGGATACGACTTGGAGTGTTGCTGCATTCCTTTGCAGTCCGGCGGTCTTTATCTTAAAACCCTTGAGAGTAAACATGGCTATCTTAGTTGCCGTGTCATACTACATGCGTAAATGTGTCACGGCGGGCATTCAGTGAATTTCATATGTATAGTTTGTAAACCAAGTACTAGTCTGCTAAGGAGCCCAAAAAGTTGCTAGCGGCTCAAGTAGCACATCTGCTAACTAAGCTAAGCTAAAAATGGTTTATTGTTAGCAGCTAAATTCAAATGTCATTATTGTTAACATTTCAGCTTACTTATATTTATTAGAACCCCCATGTGTTAGAAATGGCTATTAGCTAACCTAATCTAACGGCTAACATTTTATTATTTAAAAATGGCTAGAGCTAGCTAAAGCTGAAGCTAACTACTCGTCTGCCACCAACCCATGCTAGTTAAAGGCAAAGGCTGATTAGCAAGTCTACACTGTCCTAAGAGTCTGTCGAAGAAGCAGAACGCCTGCAACGAAAAGCAAAGGCGCTTTCTCACGCTTCTCAGATGATCCTCGGATAAGAAAAACAATTTCCACAAGACCAATAACGCAGGAACGCGTAGCTTGGGCATCAAACGTCCACCTTGAGCCGTTCCCCCTGGGATGAAATCATCAAATTGTGCGATGCCAGCGGAAATTGTGGTTTTGTATTCAGACTTTGAATGCGTCGTTGGCTCAATGTGACGAACGTTTCTCGCGGGCAACTATCAATCAGGACGATAACACACAAATAACTTAATGTCTTCAGTCTTTTTATTTAAACAGGCAGGCGTTGTTTTCACAGAACTGTGGTCGCTCTCATAATGGACTTGTGAAAGTGATCTCCCTCGCCCACCTACTGCCATTATGTTAGCATTTAGCTCCAGTTAATTTTATTCCCGGCCATCTCATCGATGCCGGAGATTTGTTGCATTAAAGACATAATAGGATGCCAGGGAAATGCTGAAACGTGTCCGGGAAGTAGTCAGTAGTCAGTCGGGATTGACTGCGGCAGCTCCGTCTCGTCTCTGGAGAGGATAAGCGCTATAAACCTCTTAGGCGACACAGCGGCTTTGACAATCTATGGAGAGAAACACTGCTTCACATTTCAAATTTGAACATTATATGTTTTATACTTATCCGAAAAACACATTTTTTTCCCACATAAGCAAAAAAGTCTGCAAATTTGTAGATACGTACCTTGTGGTTAATAGATCACAGCATATCCTCGTGGCCCTCTGAACAGTTTAATACATATATTATTTTAAAACATACAATACAAAAATAGTAGACAAATAACGCATACATTTCAGGGAAAAACAAATTAAAAAAGAATATGATATTATAAAAATATTAGGAGAATAATACAGCATTATTCAAAAATGGGGAAAAAGGACAAGTGCAATATAAACATATTTAAAAATGTAAAAAAGAGACAATATCAGAAAATAAAAATATTAGTCAAAAATATAAAGTAATGCATAAACATCCCAGCATAAACAAATATTTGATAAAAATGTGCAATTATTAGAGTAAGTATATGGATATTCAATATTTTAAAAATACTACAACAAAATACAATATATTGAAAATTTTACGGATGATACTAAAGTATTTAACAGGTTATTTTTAGTTATCAGAAGAAAAAAAAACACAACTACACAGACATTAAGATTTTTTTATCTTTTTTTTTTTTAGCAAGCATATTAGCACATACTGTATTTGTGCTAAATTAAAAATGCCATAGGCAATGATGTTATTAGGCTAGCAAAATAGTAAAGCAAACCAACCAAAACCAAAAATGCTAAATATTGGGAAAATAAAATATTAGGCAAATATTCGAAAAAATTACGAGGTCACATAATGTCACTTAAACTTTCTTCTGCTCGCAGTGAAAGTGCTACATAAAAAGTCCAGTCCAGTCCAGTAACACTCTTAACATACGTGTCTGACTTCTTCATTGTCAGTATCGTCACTTTACTTATTGTCTTTTTTTTCTCAATTTAAAGCCGAAAGACGACGACTCCTCATCTTAATCCCCTTGCAGGATAAATACGTCACAGTAATTATATCTTCTTAACGGTCTCCGCTAATTGCCGCGTGTAAACAAAACAGTGCTTTCTCCTGCTCCTCTGTTTGTACTTCCACTCAGGTAACCAACGCTCCTTCTGAATGTGACGACTGTGCAGAGCCAATTGAACCCAAGTCAACCTTTTGTTTTTTCTTTGCTAGAAAGCTGCATGTCAAGGGAAAGACACACGATTTTTTTATTTTTAATGCAGGCTGGCTCCAAGAACTCCAAGAACAGTCAATTGCGCGAGTGCGCCAGTTTAGGCAAGAAAAACAAAAACACGTCTGCTTGTTTTCGCAGGAACATGGAAACTGCTGGCTAAAAAAAAAAGGCCAATCAGTAAAGCCTCCGTCCTCCTCTCAACCGCATTGTGGGGGAGGCAGTTCGTAAACCGCTAACCGGGGGAAAGTCATCATAATGAAACCAAAGTACCTTTTGCACAGACAGGACGGTGGAAAAAGGTGGCGTTGACAGGCTAGATTTAAAATTATATGGCTTGGTTAAACATTTTGATGTTTAAATACATAACTCATTCTCTTGTGTTTTTTCTCAGTTTTACAGTAAACCTTAACTGGGAGTGACAAATGCGGACACTAAATGAGATCAGAAAATGTATCTATATTAAAAGAGAAATACGCGCAAGCTAAAAGTAAAATGTTACAACAGAGAGAGAAGAAATAAGAAGAAGTTAAAAAAAAAACAATTAAGGATTCAATAATCAATTATTACAGAAAGAAAAATATTGGAGAGAGAAAAACAGGAAAAAAATACAAAAAAATTAAACAAAAATACACAAATATTAGATGATATAGAAATATTAGAGCAAGTAGAAAATTATTAAAATGCAAAAATATTTGGAAAAGATATATAGAAAAAAAATTATTGGAAAAAGATTCATCATTCATTTTAGGCAAAGAAAATGCAAACTATTGACTAGACAATTGTAAGAGTGCAAAAATATTTTGAAAAAAATAATAATTTTTTTGCGTCAACATTCATATTGGAGAAAGAAAAAGAAAATTGGCAGAGAAAAATAATAGGTAAAAAATACACAAATAATGCATAAATATTACAACAAAACAAAAATTATTAGAGCAAAACTACAAAAAAAATATTGGGGAAATATAAACAAAAAAATGGGTGAAAAATATTAGGAAAAAGACAAACATTATAAAATATTACATGAAAACACATGCACGTCCTTTTCATCCACTTAATTGTTTTCTTTTTAAATTTATTGAAAAAAAAAATCATCCTCTTCCCCTTTTTCTTCTATACGTTTTGCAACGTATCGTTGAAAACGTTTCACCTGGCACAAAATGCTGCTCAACGTGCTTTTCCGGACAAAAAAATGTGCTGACTGATGCGAAGTTGACACACGTCTGTCTACATATGCACCTCCGTCCCGCAGGCAGACGGGAGACAAAAACTGGCAACGGGTGAAATTCCTTTACGTAATACGTTCTGCTCGACACTCGCAATGCTCGTCACGTCCCGGCCTCCGCCGCCGGCGGGCCTCGTAAATCTGCAGCTTTGTCATGGCCACAACGGCGCGGTGAGGCCAATCGCCACCGCAAGCGCGAGCCGACCGAGCCCTTCGCCACCGCGCTGGTTTTCATTACGGCCGTCTCGCTCGACCGCATTCCCAACATCGAGTTCTCCTTGAGGAAATCAAGATGTGTGATGTGATGTGTAATATACGCTTGTGACCTTGTCTAAAGGTTTTTGGCCATTTTTTTGAACTTTAAAAAACTATTTAAGCCAACTGTTATGTTGCAATCACAAATCGAACCATTTAAAGGTTGAGTAAATACGTATTGTTCAGGAAGAAGAAGAAATGTCAAATCCGTACTGGAGCTTTTATTTTTTTTCATGTCCCTTATCAGGGTTGGGAGGGTCACTTTTAAAATGTAATCCATTACAGTTACAAGTTACCTGCTAAAAAGTGTAGTTAGTAACGTAATCCAAGTACCATAATATTAACTCATTCACTGCCATTGACGGTTATAAACGTCAAGATTTTTTTTTTAACAATTTCTATTAGTTAAAAAAAAAAATCCTACTTTTGTTAACAAGAGTATTAAAACCTCGATTTTTTTATTGTACATTTAGACCAGATATAAAATTTGTGATTAACTATTGAAGTAAAAAAAAAAAAACATTAATCGCCTGACGTCCCTAATTTTTAATAATCATCTCGTCAGGCGATTAAAATAGTTAACTCACGATAAATCACAAATGTTACTTTTTTATTAGTTACTTACTTATTTATTTATTATACTCTTGATAACAAGGGAAAAAAATGTTAAACTAATAGAAATAGTTCAAATTGATTTTTGGATGTTTATAGCCGTTAATGGCAGTGAATGAGTTAAAGTAATGTAACTGGATTACTTTTGGATTACTCCAATATTGAGTATGCTATAGATAGATAGATAGAAGCGTGACATTAACTGCAAAATGAATTTTTATCCCAGTCACAAGTTTAGCCATGTATATGTTGTGTATTTGTTGGAGGAAGATTTGTTTGGAAGGTGTAACTCACATTATGGTTGTAGGCTAGCGGGCTAGCTAGCAAGAAGCTACAGCGCGTAGCATGCCGCTGGACTCTCAGCTCAAACTTTCGCTCCGAGTAAATTCCAGTGAATACCGGTCGCCATTTCCTCCTCCCGTCCGTGAAGCTTTTTCAAATTGCCCGCGTCGGGAGGACCCGACTAGTCAGTTCGTTCGTCCCCGCCTCCCCCGACATGTAGTAACGGTTCCGCTCTGTCTCTCTTTCCCTCTCACTCTCTTTCATACTTTCTCTCAGCGTAGAAATTGTAATCCCTTGAAGTAATCCCCATTTTTAATAAATCTACCTGTAATCTGATTACATGTTTTTTCCTGTAACTGTAACGGAATACAGCGACTTTTTTTTTTTTTTGTAATCTGATTACGTAACGGCGGTACATTTATACCGTTACTCCCCAAGCCTGTCCCTTATCTGACCCGTTAAGACTGGAGCCACGTCATTATGCATCATGCTAAATGCTCACACACTCTCTCACACTCTCTCGCTCTCTCTCGCTCTCTGAGATTGGCTGTGAGCCGCCCATGTGACCTCTGAGCGAGAGACAGATAGGCAGACAGAGAGAGCGAGCAAGCGAGAGGGCGATGGAGGCGAAGGTCAGCAGACGGTCAGTGGCTCAGGCCGCTGGCACTGGCGGGACATGGCGAGGAGGCGGGTGGCGGGTGGCGAGCCGTGACAGCTCTCTCTGTCTTCATGTCCTCGTTATCTCGTCACTACTACGAGTCCACTCCGCTTTTAATCGCCATTGATGTGTTTAGGGGATAGATTGACAGTTTTCAACGTGCACATTTGATATTTCCACGACCCAAATTAGATAACAAAAACGATAATATGACACGGATGCAGGTTTTTTTTTTATTAGACTCCGTAATTTCTGCTTGGTTGCAGCTGCCCTCGGTCTTACCATGTTTACGAATTTTTGCGTCAATGTTATAGGGCTGCTCGATTATGAAGAAAATATTCATCACGATTAATTTGGTAATAATTGCAATCACGGTTATAGGACAATCATTTGGTTTTTTTTGGGTACAAAACAAGAAAATCTTTAAACATAAAAAAATATTAAGACAAATACATTTCTCTGAGAGACTATAATTATGAAAGTTCCTTTTGGACCAAACAAGACTTATTAAATCAGTCATTAAAAAAAAAAAAAAAAAGTGCAAATGTAAAAAAAATTAACAACTCAAAATTTGTATTAATAATCTTTTATTTTTGTTTACGATTATGTGTAATAATTGAAATTGTAATTGAATTTCGATTAATTGCACAGCCTTAAAATGTTATGATTTTTTTCTGAATATTTCATAATGCTAGCTAGGTCGTTACGCCGACATTTTCGCATAAATGTTGCAACATTTCTTGTGATGTTACTGCTTTATACGCGCAACATTATTTTTGTAAATATAAAAACTTTAATGTTACAACTTCTATTGTTATATATGACTGATCTCGTAACTCGTGACTACTTTTCTCACAATGTTACAATTTTATTTTCTCAATGTTACAACTGTTTTCTCCACAATTAACATGCAATGTTCCAATTTGACTCCATTATTCTAGCAATGTTGTGACTTTATTCTTTATAAATATTACTTTGGAAAAAATGTAATATTACAACTGATAATGGTCGGCTTTGTAGTGTTGCCGTTTTATTCACACGTTACGGATTCATTCTCTGAAAACATGCTTTAACTTTAGCTCAAAATTCCAACTTATTTGACACCTTATGACTTTATCCCTGTAACGTGACTCAAAAATATAATTGTGTCTTTTTTTGTTCCTTGCCACGCCTTTCAACATGATTTTGTGCGTTTTGAAGCATAGAGCATATACAAAGTAACAACATCTTGACAATTTCTTCCTTTTGTCCACATTTTTTTTTTTACTTATCTTTAAAGCTCTCGCGGCGAGCGAAACGGCAACAAAGGCTCATTTGCATACAAGGCACCACCCCCCTGCGACGCTCTCACAGGGGGGGGCGCAGTCTGTCTAGCGACGCTGAAATATTGATGCGCTGCGGGATGAGGCTCGGCGGCGATGCAAACGAGCGGCCGCTGAAGCTCTTGTCGGTCGCCGTGACAAAGGGCTGCTTTCATCGATCGCCGTGACGACCGCACACTTCACCTGTCTGCTCGTGCAAGTCACTTTGTGTATGGCAAAGCCTCACAGGCCTGTGGAAAGTCACTTGAGCCTTTTTTTTCCTTCTATATTCTTGATATCTGTTTTGAGATTTTCACCGCTGTGCTTGACTTTTCCCTCACTGAGATTGCGCAATAACCACCGTCTTGGTATTTGATCAGCGCCTAAGCCGCCACCTCAGGATATTTTGGTTCTTTTCGCAGGAATGTATTCCCCCAAGTGCCCCTCTTGATGTTTCTCGACTTTTATTTTCACCTCTTGCCCGTTTTCCCTTCATAACTTTATTTCCACACCAGGTTTTATGTTATGTTATGCCAAACAAACTGACTTAAGATATTTTAAAAATACACAAATGTGTAAAAAAAAACAAAAAAAACCCTAAATGATATTGTGGAATTTAAATATTTATTGTCATTGCTCACAGTACAATGAAATGAAATTTTATCACACATCCGATGATATTATAACAAATATATTAGAAAATAAACAAGAATACACAAAAAAAAATCCAACATTTCAAACAATAAAATACATAAATAGCTGAAAACTTAATAAACACTTCAGACAAGACATTAGTTAAAAAATGCATCAAATTGAAGAAAAAAAATAAAAGCTAATATCAGACAATAATACACAATTGTCAGGGGGAAAGTTACAGTATTAAGATAATAAATAGGAAAAAATACAAAACATAATTTGTTTTACAAAATCTGAAATAATACAAAATATGGAACACATTTATGTGCTGTATATATTTATTTATATATTATGAAAAATATACAAATATTAGAAAATACATACAAATTATATGGCAAAATTAGAAAATGTACCAAAATATTGGACAAAACCATACAAGGAAAAAAAAGACAAATACTAAATAATTTACTGAATAAATGATATGATATTATAAAATGCAAAATATTTAACATATTTGGGGGCAAAATACAAATATTGTGGAATTTTTTCTTTTTTTTTAAACCAAGTGTGTAAATGTTGACTAGCTGGTGTTCATTTCTGTATTTTCTTAATGATTGAAAATGACATCGGTAACAATCAACATTTTATCAAAAGAAACAAAACACAACAGCGGGTTAAATGACTTTGAAATCCTCACAGCCTTTTGCTTCTCGTCAGCATTTTATAACCGCTGCCAAACTTGATATTCCAGGTTGCACAAACTCAAGCTGGATTTTCGAGTCGTTTCAAGCTCGGCAGCTCTCGTTTTTGGCCCCGAGTGCCGCATCTAATTTGCATGAAAAGATTGAGGTTTAGTCAGCGAAAGCTATGAAAAGGATGAACTGTGACAAGCGATCATTTCTCCTCCTGTGGTGATTTCACACTTGGTGAAATTTAGATGTAAAGGATGTTTGATACCTCTTTTTTGTATTTTTTATTTTTGCCCTAAGTATCAGTGGCTGCTATTGTCAGGCTGTTCATGTCAATTATGTAATTTTAACCCTATAAAGCCAAACGTATCATATTAAATACAAGACATTTTGAGCCCTCTATTTTTCATCCCATTAAAACCTTGACGTATATTATCTGACTCATGCATTGCACAGATAATCCATTAGAGGGCAGTATCGCCCAGCTGATGGCTTTTCCAGCGACTTTACAAGATCATCCCAATTGAGAAAGAAGAGACAGCTATACTTATTAACAAAGTTGGCAAATCCAGGTCCAGAAAGTAAAAACCCTGCCACAGTTTGGCTTTAGCCCCAGGTGCTAGCTAGCGAGCTCCCTAGTTAGCTCCCATGTTGCTTGTTTACCTGCTAGGGAGCTAGCTAGCTAGCTAGCTAGCTAGCTAGCTAGCTAGCTAGCTAGCTAGTATCAAGGGCTAAAGCTAAACTGTGGCTGGGTTTGCCACCTCTGCTTTATCAATAGTGGGAAATGTTCTTTCAGATTTTTGGAAATACTAACATGTGTGTTTACTATTACATTTTTGACAGTTATAAATGTAGGAATTTAAAGTATCGTGACCTGATGTATCAAATATGACACAAATCAAAAAATTTTGTTTCTTTGGTCAAAAGGACCAATAAATACTCCTTTTTTTTTTTTTCAAAGAATCAGAATTTTCTCATATATTTCATGGATCAGGCTTCATAGGTTTAAAACCAAATTCTTACATAATTGCATTATTGCAACTATATTTCTTTTAACATTACGACTTTCAGCCTCATGTGTCTTTTTATCACGGGAGCGTGGGAAGTATAAATGGGATTTGACACGTTTGCGTGTGTCGACATCCTTCAAGATCCAGTTTCACGCGGTCCATGTCATGTAGCAAACGTCGGAACACAAGTCGCTGTTATGACTCGAAACCCTTCAACCGCCTCCCTTGCGCCAGCCAATCAGAGGGCAGGACCCCAAGTGCTTGTTTACCAGTCTTATTCTAGCGCGACCATGCAACAGAACCCCTCCGCCGCAGATTTGCGACCCAAGTGTTTCTCAACACGTTTCGGCCCTGGCGGCCTGTCAAGAGAAGGAATTGTCGCCGCGTCTTGCCAGTCGGCGTCTCGTTTCCGCAACCAATAATCAGATTATCGTCTCCCACTGAGTGGCTGGTAGAGATCATTCTTTAATGCAAGCAGAATCACTCTCAGAAAGACTTCTCGCTGAAACATTGTGGTTGATATTCACTACTGGCGGACAGTACTTGATTTAAGAGGGGACAGGAAATAAGAGAGCAAAATGCCCAAAGGCAACAACAGCTGCTGAGACCTTTTACTGACGCCAGTCCTGGAACTTTTCTGACACACCTTACCCTAAACCCATGCAAAGTCGGAACATTCAAATAGAATCCACCTGAATTGGCCCAGTGCCGATTTTCCTCCGAAAACAATTCTGTAACCTTTATGTAACCCTCCTCGGAAAAGTAACCTCCTTCGGGGAACTAATGAAGGACTTAAAAGCAGATTTTTAGTGGCGGCCGCGGTCTGCTGGTTGGGCCCCGGCCGAACAATGGTCCCCCTGTGGAGCTGCAAACTGAAAGCTGTTTCATGTCCACGCGTCTGCGGTGACGTCGTGAAAGGCGAGCCCCGCGCCGTCTATCAATGGCTAGCATTTAGCGCTAACGGCGGGCGTAAGGAGGGAGAGGTCGGAATAATTTATCGCCGCCTTCGTCATTTTGATGTCGATGCTGATAGAGGAGCACCGGGTTGTTGAAAGGATTCAAGTGAGGGCTTTCCGCGGGGTTCTCCAGCTAAAAAAAAGGCGGCATTGTTGACTTTTTGACATGAGGTGGCCTCTGATTGGTTGATTGGAATCAGCCTTCCTGTGAAAACTGCAGTCATATGTTTCTCGTAACTCGGGTCCGACCGATATTGATTTTTTTTTTATGCCGATTCCGATATTTTGCAGAACACGAAGTCCTTTAACGTTTAAAACACAAAAGATCTGAGTTACATTTAATACATTTGACGATTACTTTATCCTTTAGTTGTTGTAGAAAAATTGGCAAAAATCGACCTTTAAATTTTTTTTTTAATTCTATTTATTTTGCTGATTTGTGGGGAGACTGTGGATGTTTACATGTAAATCTATTAGTTTCAATGTGTTTAAAAAAATGAGCACAAAAAAAAATCACGGTTCTTGTAACTTAAAGCTTTATTGTCTACGTCAATGACTTTTTTCTTATATGCCAATTTTTTTATTGCAACTTTTCCCTTCACTTTTCCTATAACGTTTCCATTTTTGTTGGAAAAAGTCTATTCTTGTGTAGAGTACTTAAGAGCTCAAATGCGTCGCGACTTTGCGCTCGCGGGCTTCACCTTAAAGCAAACGCCGTTGTTTTCATTCCGCGGTTCTATTTTAATGCCGGCAAAGGGATTTACCGTGTGTGAAACGGCTTGGTTTTAATGGTGGGCATGTGGGTTATTATCACCCTTGTCTGCAAGTCATCATTTTTATGTCCCTGCAATTTCACAATTTTTGGCAGCAACCAGCTTTAACGCACCAGACCACCAGGGGGCGCTCTCTTTCCTGAGATGAAAATCTGTGTTGTAACAAAAATATATTTTTGATTATTTTTATGTTTTGTTTCCTCTGCCGTCTTGCAGGTGAGCCAAGGCAATGTCCCGGGTGTGGAAAGCGCCTCCCTGGCCATGGACACGGAGGAAGGAGTGGAGGTGGTGTGGAACGAGGTACTTTTTTCTGACAAGAAAGTCTTCAAAGCTCAGGAGGTACGCAGACTTGGAATTTTGTTTTACATTGTGACTTTATCTTTGTGTATCTTTCTGGATTTATTCTTCTAATCTTTCAACTTGTTTTCCCCCCCTCAGCCTTTCATCTTTGTTCTGGTTTCATTTTCGTAACTTTGAAGCAAATATCGGAAAAATACGACTTGTAATTTGCTAAACTAATTTTCTCGTAATATTACTTTGTTCTCGTACCGTTTCATTACAAATGTATTTTTCACGACAAATATGACTTTGTTTCATAAGATTGCTTCTTTTCCCCCCCCGTGATATTCTGACCGTTTCTCGCAACTTTATAGGCTTTATTGTCATAACGCTACAGATTTATTTTCATAACATGATGCCATTTTCATGCTCTGATTATTGCAACTTTTTGTGATATTCTATTCTTGTAATTTTACAACGTTTGCAACAACAATTCTTGACATTACCATTTTCAAAAAAAATAAGAAGAAAAGTCAGACTTGATTCTTGCAATATTGCAACTTTCTGCTGTTATAACATTTCTTTCTCCCGCAACTATGCAACATGATTCTACTCATTTTGACTTTAGTCTTTTAACTTTATTAATTACAATTAAATCATTTTCTGGTCCTTCTCATAACCAGTGTTGTGCTCGTGACTAAAAAAAAATAGTAACTCGTTACAGTTACTAGTTACTCCATTTTAAAAGTAACTCAATTACTCTGATGATTACGTAAACAAAAAAGTAATGCGTTACTATTAAAGTAACTCTTTAGTTACTTTTTTTCTCAAAAACGGGATTTGTTTTTGTTGGTGTGGTGCAGGAGAAGATCAAGGAGATGTTTGAGAACCTGATGCAGGTGGAGCATCCCAACATCGTCAAGTTTCACAAGTACTGGCTTGACATGAAGGAAAGTCAGGCTCGGGTAGGTTTCTACTTTCTCGGGGGGTACGTTTATTTCTGAATTGATTTCTGTACAAGTGCCTGAGGTGCGAACGTGGCCGCCATCCGCAGGTCATCTTCATCACGGAATACATGTCGTCAGGCAGCCTCAAGCAGTTTCTCAAGAAAACCAAGAAGAACCACAAGACCATGAATGTGAAGGTTGGTCTTTTTTTTCCTCGTGGCGTATGTTTCTGCTCAAATCCACATTTTCAAACGGGATTAGCTGTTATGTAACGCGGGGCGGCCCGGCGCTCCCACCTGCTTCCGTCCCCGTGCAATGTTGACACTTTCATGTCGTGTAACCTGCTGTAAATATTGAACAAGTTGACGGTTTTCTCAGCAGACTTAAGGACGAAAAGTCACTCTTCACAAATACGCCACGGGATAATCGCTCAGGATCATATTTTAGAGGCTTCGGAATAATCATAGGAAAAAAGACTATCAGTTAAAAAAGTCCATCCATCTGTTTTTGTGTTCTATATTCCAGGCTTGGAAAAGGTGGTGCACACAGATCCTCTCTGCCCTCAGGTACTGGATGATGACGTTTCTGCAGCACCAGCTCCTTTATTTACATGTACTTACCCGTGTTTTCCGCCCCCCCCCCCCCCACCCCCCCACCCCAGTTACCTGCACTCGTGTGATCCGCCAATCATCCACGGGAACTTGACGTGCGACACCATCTTCATCCAGCACAACGGACTCATCAAGATCGGCTCAGGTCTGATCCCTGCAGGGTTTTCCGTGCTACTGCAGAAAGATCATTTACCTTCTTTTGTGATCTTTTCTCCGCAGTGTGGCATCGGCTCTTTGTTAATGGTAAGAAATGGAGTCCGTTGTAGTTTTGTTTGTGTTCGTCTCAAAGGTTGTATTCCATATTCATCTCCCTCTTGCCAGTATTCCCGGATGCCAGCGTCCAGGGGAAGGGGAGGCAACATCGCGACGAGCAGAGGAATCTTCATTTTTTTGCACCGGAATATGGAAGTAAGTTAAACATCGTTTTGAGCTAATTATTGAGGCTGTTGATTTAAATGTGACTTTCTTTAGGCTTTTGCAGCGTGCAGATGGCCCCACAGAAGAAAGTATGAATTATGTGGACATCATTTAAGCATCAATTTAAAAGTAAAAAAAAGATCTTATAAATCAAATAAAATGTTTGAGAGGATCCTATTAATAGTTATTATTTGATGATTGTGTATATATAAGTAAATCATGAAAATAATATTCCTTTATAAAAATGAAATGAAAAAATTAACTGTATTAAATAATTATATTGAAATCAAATATAAATATTAGATATGAACACATTGCATGTGTTTAAGAATTTTAAAGGATAAATATTACAATTACAAAAATATAAGTTTAAGATATACAGAAATAACTGAATATAAGTTCAAATGTATTATATAAAATGAACACTATGGATGGATGGATCTATTGCAAACATAAAGCTAACAATTAATAGATGAAAAATGTAAATTAAAAAAAGTCGAATAAATAAAATGTGTTGGAATATCCTCTAAATATTAGAAATTAATTGTATGTACCTATAAATAAATAAATAAAAATCCAAGAAATGTATTGTTGTATATAATACAGGTAAATATTACATAACATTAAAATAATATCAGAATATTAGATATAATTGTGTGGTTAATGAAATCTATAAAAATACACAATGTGTATATATATATATATATAAAGTCAACGTATACAGGTTATGAATGCAAGAATAAAATAATACTTGTATATGAATATAAATGTCATATTACAAACACATTTAAAATAAGACAATGTGCCGTTAATTCATGCTAAGTAGAGGTTAAATCTATTTGTTTGTTAAATAGCACTGGGCTGTCTATTTCACACATTGTGTTTTTTTCAAGAACGGGATACGGGATACGGGCTCCTATTCTTCTCTATTCTATTGTGATTTGGTTGTAGCCAAACTCAAAGAACAAGACTGCACGGACTTGGGGTGGTTAAACATGAAGCGTATCCTTCATGTTCCCCCTTCGTCTCCACACACTCCCTTTACTCCTTCTCTGCCTCGTCTTTTCTTCCCAGCCGGCGAGGATGACTACGCCATAGACATTTTCTCCTTCGGCATCTGCGCTCTGGAGGTGAGAAAACACCGACTGCGGTGCGCATGGGCGGGTGTGTTGACATATCGATTGGTGACTCTTAGATGGCAGTGTTGGAGATCCAGGCCAACGGAGACGCCGCCGTCTCCAAGGAGGCCATCGTCAACGCGGGCCAATCCCTGGAGGACCCCCTCATGAGAGTATGAGCCGCATTGTTGACACTCATCTCCTCGGGTTTCATTTCACTCTATAATGTTGTACTTTATAAAAACAGATTAATACCAAAAATTGTATGTAAAGAATTCAGTTCAATCCATCGTGCCCGCCTTGGCCACCGGGTGGCAGTATAATACAGTCATGCAGACATAAACAAAGAAGAATCCTACTTCTATTACTACTGTAAATAACTCTATAAGATGCTGTAATAGTCGTCTTTTTTTTTTTTTTTTTTTTCTACCTGCAGGAGTTCACACAGTCGTGTTTGCGCCCTGACGCTAAGCTCCGTCCGACCGCCCACGACCTCCTCTTCCACCGCGTCCTCTTCGAGGTTCACTCCCTCAAACTGCTGGCCGCCCACTGCCTCATTAACAACCAGTGTGAGTGTCTCTTACAGCATCTCTCTCACTTAAATGGGACGCATGTGCCGCATGGGGTGGCTCTGGTACGCAAGTGGTTCTGTTTTGTAAACCCAGTTAATGACTCGCATTAAAAAATGTGCTGTCATTCTCGTTCTTAGACTTGCTTCCCGAGAACTGCGTGGAAGAGAGGACCAAGTCCTTCGACCCGAATGCCGTCATGGCAGAGATCAAGCATGAAGACAGGCTGGGAGTTCAGCTAAAGTAAAGAAATAAATAAATGCATTTTTTTGGTAACTCGTAAATGTCACCTGCTTAACCACGCTGGCTTTTTTTTAAATATCCGACAGGTACTCCCATGTGTCCCCTTTGGAGCTGGACAAGTTTCTCGAGGACGTCAAGTAAGGAGAACACTTTTTAACACGACTTGATGGATTAGCCAAGATGCTAAACTTGATGGACCGTCCGCCGCTTTTCAGGAACGGGATTTACCCCTTGATGAACTTTGCCTCGTCCCGGCCGCATCCCGTCCCTCGCGCCCTCTCTTTGTCTCAGGAGCAGGTGGAAACAGTCAAGACGCCCACGCCGGAACCTCAGGAGACGGAGAGCAGGAAGGTGAGCCCTTCACATATCATCGGGGACATTTTATTGCTTGAAAAATATGATTTGCATCTTCAATTCTATTTTTGAGTTGCTATACAGTATATAGGTATAATGTATTTTTTTTTGTTAAAACACTATTCTAGCATCATTTCAGCCCATAAGAACACTGCACAATTTAATATTATATGTCAGATGACATTATGTGCTGACAAAAGGGTTACATGTAATAAAAATATATGAACTCATTCACTCGCAGCCATTTTCACTGAAGCAACCCCCTTCGCTCCCCGCTGTTTTACTGGATTTTGACTGATTTTGCAAAGCCCACAGAATATTGTGTTCTATTGCTTTAAAAACATTGAACCTACAAAAAGATATATATATTAAAAAAAAAAAGTATATTTGTATCTGTTTCCGTTTTGCAGCAATTAGCATTAGAATATAGCTAAGTTTCGTCATTATTCACAAACCTGTCGAAAAGTGGGGAAACGAGCTTGTTGCAACATGGCCCTGGTTGAGCTCTTATACTCTGCTGCCACCTGCTGGCCGCTTTTTTGTATTAACTACCATTGCTTTAAGCAACCTCTTCAAGTCAGAGGCTGCACCAAAGCCTTCTTTATACTCTAGCATTAAAAACATTTAAAAAACGTGTAAATATGTTTTTGGGACCATGGCAATATTTAAGATTTTTTTTTTTTTAATCCACTATCAAATATTTTGTCTTTGCTTGCTTGTCAAACACACCGACTTGCATTTAAATAGCTGCTCTGAAGAAACAATTAGAATGGCTGAATAACGCAAAAAACGAAGCAAAATTAGATGAAATTCTCCTCAAATTGGACATGTTGAAATAAGAGCAACATTAAACAAAAGCAATTATGGTTGCACTTTTTTTTAAGTACCATAAATACCTTATAAGCCCTGCACAGGTAAAAAAGAAAAGAAAAAAGGATGCGTTTTTTTCCCCTCCTAGAGGCTAAAAGCATCATGAATTGAATTGTCTTATATGTTTTATATAATACATGATGTGTGTTATTAGGTCATTCAAATGCACTGCAACCTGGAGTCGAACGAGGAAGGGACCAAAACTCATGTGAGTCACGTAGTACATCAGGTGCAGTCCCGTAAGGCTCTTCTTATCGGGGCTCCATGTTACATCTATTATATATCATTTATTCATTTTTAATATGGACTCTTTCTTTTTTCTCTCTCTCTACTCCAGCTTTCATTATTTCTCAAGATGGACGACAAACTTCACCGGCAGCTTAGCTGTGACATCCTTCCGAGTAGGTTTACCGCTTCAGGAGAACGCTGCTTTCTCATTGGCTCGATTTTTAATGATGTCATGTGCACCTTTCAGCTGACACATCCAAAGACCTTGCCAGCGAACTCGTTCACTACGCCTTCATAAATGAGGTACAGAACATTGATTGTCAGTGCCTATAAAATAGAAATGTAATGATTTACGTCAAAAATACATTTGAACTATTTCTATTAGTTTAACATTTTTTTTCCCTCTTTTGTTAACAAGAGTATGAAAAGCTAGAATTTTTTTATTGTTCATTTAGAACAGATATAAAATTTGTGATTAATCGTGAGTTAGCGAGTAAAGCCATTCGATTAATCACAATAAAAATTGTAATCACCTAATGCCCCAAATTTTTAATAATCTTGTATTCTTCTTCTTTTTTTTTTTTCATTCGCTGTCATTGACGGCTATAAACGTTGAAAATTTATTTTAACTAATTTGTATTAGTTTAAAATTGTTTCCACTTTTGTTAACAAGAGTATGAAAACCTAGAATTGTTTTTATTGTACATTTAGAACAGATATAAAATTTGTGATTTATCGTGAGTTAACTAGTGAAGTCATACGATTAAATACAATTAAAAAATGTAATTGCCTGTCGCCCATAATTTTTTATAATTAAAAAAAAATGAATTTATGGCAGTGAATGAGTTAATAATGTGACCTATAACCAGTACCAACTAAAGTTCAGCTGTTCCAATAGGGTGCACAAAAACGTGGCTTTTGAACATATATATATATTTTTAATTTATATTAATTGTCTTTAGATAGATGTAGAATTTAAATAATTAATCCCTTCAGTGGCCATTGTTATTATTGCTTCCAAAACCAATCAATGCTACCATTTACAATGGCATTGTTTATAATAAATGTTTAAAATGCTGTTAATATAATTGATATTAAAGTAGGATTTTGTTTCTTTTGCCACGAAGGAGGACATCGAGAAGGTGGCCGGGTTCCTGGAGGACGCCATTAAGCGACACCGGGTACGAGCGCTGCCTTCCGGGGGCACGCAGTGAGGGGAAGGGGCAGTCACGGGATGTCAGTCGAGGCCCCCGGGGACTTCGAGGGGGCCTTTTATGGCTGGAAACGGGGGGGTAGCAGGAGCCTGTTTGGAGTAAAAACAACACTGAGAGATGTTAAGAAAACGACAGGAGGCTCAAGGAAGAATTCACGGCAGCCGGGAAAAGGGAACGGGAGGACCAGGCATCATGGTTGTGTTTGTACCGACTCCCTCCAAAGGGCACATTTGCCTTAACACGTGTTGGTTCCGTAACGGATGCCACCATTCCGCTCATCCAGCCATCTTGTCAAACGAATGTTTTACTACGTGTCATTTTTGCACTCCAGCGTCCACCCTGACAGGGCAATATTTCTTCTTCTTCTTCTTCTTTTTTTTTTTTTTTATAAGTACTCCATCCATCATGCGCTGTTAACACTCATTCACTGTGGACTTATTTATTATTGAAAAGCAACGCACAAGGTTGTCATGTTTATTCATGCTCTCCGACGTTTCCTTCTACTTGTCCCCTCGGACTCTCTTTTTAGCCTGCAGTGCTCTTAAGGGCTTTTCCTCTCTGATAAGTGTTCTGAGTGCCAAAGACTTGTTGCAAAGTGCCTGATATGGCAACAAAACACTAATAAAATGGAGTTCAGGCTAATTAGGAATGGAAGTATATATCAATAAATGGTAGAAAAGATCATTTTGCTCCCACTGCTCATTCATGAATAATTGACAACCCAGCTGAAAAAAAAAAAGGTCTAAAATTGCCTATAGATGCCACAAGATGGTGGAAAAGCACTACTTGTCTATCAGACATGGCTACAACTTCCTCCCCTGAAATGAATGTCCAAATGAACTGCAACTTGACTCTTGCTTCTTGTGCGTTGGATGTAAATATCATTTTCAGTCTTTGATACACTTGTAACTTAAAATCACGCAGTCGACTTAATCATACCTGTTTTGCTTTATTTTTCTGTTGCCCCATTTATTTTGGTGGTAGTAAGTAATAATCTGTCCAAATTTAGTTTTTTTTTGTTTTTTAGAGTCATAACATTAGTATCGTACTGATATTGTATGCATCACATTTATTATTATTATTATTATTATTATTATTATTAGGGCCCTCTTAGAATCGCTGTCTCCTCAAAAACTCATTCAAGTAGTGCCTCCTTGGAAAGTTCGAAAGAAATTGTGCCTGGCACCAGTTTCACCGATTAACATTAAATTGGGTGGTGGACATGTCTATCGTAACCAGAATGCATGGAAAAAGTCTCAAGGTCCCAAGCCTGAAAATAAACAGGAAGTCGTCTATTTTGGTTTGATGCAGCTGTTTTGGAGGGAATTTGATGATAAAGGTGCCTGGGGGAAAAAATGAAGACCAAGGAAATACAAATAATAATATCTCATGTCGACACGAAATTTGGTCAACGTGTATCATATTTGGACCCAAAAAAGTCTCAAGGACCCATGGCCAAAATTGAACAGGAACTCTGTCATTTTTTGACCAATTTGAGTGCTTGTACAAAGAATCCATCCACCCCCCATCTTAACCTAATTTAGGTGTCAAAGTGAGAGAGAAAAAATGGGTGCAATTTTATTTTTCACAGAGATTCCTGTATGACGTGTCGAGTAAAATAAATCATTCGCTTCCAGCAAAAATTTGGATTTTTCCAACTACAATTTGACATAAATGTTCATAAATTGTCTGCAATTATTTTGTCTTTGTTCTTTAAATTCCCAGTTTAATAACAGACTGCTGTACAGTGACTGCTTTGAGTTTTACTATTTCTGCGGACGGGAGTCTGGAATCTTCACGCATTTTTACTTTCCATACAGGCTGTGCAGTATATTTGTATGTGGCTTTAAGGCAAGAGTTTACTATGGATTCTAATCCAACGTGAAACAGTGCCACTCTTGCTCTTCTACCATCTTGTCAAGCTGCATGTCTTAAAAAGAAAGCCTGCAAGCATTCAAAACTTTGCATTTTGCCTTTGTCAATAACAGTTCAATTCTAGGGGCCGGAGAATGATCATGAATGTTTGCATATATAATGGCACAATAATAATTCGGAGAAAAAAAAAACATTCATATTGGTCTTATCAGTCAAGGCTATTAATTGAAACTTGCATTTGGATGTGCTCTACTTAAGCATTTGTAATATATTGTAGCGATTGCAATTAAATAAAAAAAAACTTGTGACCTGCTGATCATGTCTGGAGTTATTTATATATGAAAGATGTATGCATGCAAGAATTTAAAAAAAAATTGATGGAAGGAAGGGCAAAAGTCAAGTCAACTTTATTCATATAGCACCTTATCATGTAAAGAAACAACTCAAAGTGCTGTACACATTAAAAAAACAAAACAAAAAACATTACCTCCAGAGGAGGAAGGAAAAAATTGCTCAGAAAACAACTTTTTTTTGCAAAGAAAGGGTCGAATTATAGATGTTAGAATTTAAAAAAGAAGAAGAAGAAGTTATGATGGTAAAAAGATGCCCTGGAAAAAAAGTGCTCTGAAGGGAAGGAGGCACGAAAGAGCACTTTTTTTTTAAAGTAAGGAAGGACGGCAGGTAGGAACAAAGGAAGGAATCCAAAGTCAGATTCACCAAAGGAAGGATGTAAGTTGGGATACAAAAAAAGGAAAGAGGTCAAAAAGGAAAACATAAATATAACTGCTATATATTTTCTAACTCCAAGATATAATTAATGTATTACATGCACATGCCTAAATTAGATCCAAATATTTTATTTGATACATGTCGCTACGCACGAATTCCGCTTGCTTTATGGGGCTTGCTTCCGTCATGACGGCTGTCCTATCGCGAGAGTTGTCTTTAGCGAACAACTAAAGAACTCCATACACCCACAAGTCTCGCGATTATTGAAGAGCGAGGGCCTCTCCAAGGAGGTGTGCTTCATGGCGGTCACGGAGACTGCGGTAAATATTTGTCGTCGACAATTGTCGCCTTTTTAGTCGAATTTCTACTCAAGCGGATGCTCTTTAACAAGTGCGCATACTCTATCTGTCGAATTATTGTATTCGTAGTGCTCAGTTGTGTTTTTAGCCGGCGAGAAATGCGGTTTGCTTTGCGCGCCATTGTAATGAATGGCTAATAGTTAGTTGCTAATCAGCTAGCAGCAATGAGCACCATTCGAAATGGGGCCTAAATAGTCTCATTTCTTTTTTTATCTTCGATGCGTCAGATTGACCATTTGTGTGTATCGTTTACCCTTCTCATCTATCTTGGACTAACCATTGCTCAGCTAAATGTTATCTTTGTGCCCATTTTGTATCCGATACATTGAATGAAGACTAGCGTTAGCATGCTATATACACATTTGTAGTAATTCTGTAAATTTGCCTGTTTGTTTCATTATTGTAATCTGGAACTTTCTCTTTTTCTCGTTTCATTCGCTTAGAATTCGTTGAGTTGTTGAAGCTTCCCTCATCATCGTCCCCTCTGGGGCTTTTCTTCCTCAGTGTGGTGGAGCCAAACGCTTAGCGGGTTTGTAGGTGAGGACTTTTGACTGGCCCCAACCGCAACAAATCTATATAAATATATGCTTGCACATATCCTGTAAAATAGCGTTTATCTTTCAGACCAAACATAGAAATGGGCACAATGTACAGATTTAGGTATGTGTGTAAAATGTCAAAGCTATGGTCATTTATATGACACCAGAAGTGTAGCAATCTATTAAAACTAATTCACGTCCAGCCATTTTAGAAAATTTCAATATGTTCAATACCCGCACGATGTTATGTTCAATAATTATATATAAACCGAATCTGCCAAATGACAGAATAGACTCTCTCTCCTTTCTGCCTAAATACAAAAAATGGCAATAACTTTGGTTTTAATTATTACAGGGAGGCGACAATATGACGATGGAGAATGGACAGGGCACAGGCTCTAAGCTTGGCCTGCCGCCCCTCACCCCGGAGCAGCAGGAGGCGCTGCAGCGGGTAGAGAAGCATTTTGGCCGCCCTTATTTTAACCATTTTTTATTATTTATTTTTTTTTACAAATGAAACCTTTGTACGATTGAATGTTGTTTCCTTCCTGTGTGCCAGGCAAAGAAGTATGCCATGGAGCAAAGCATTAAGAGTGTGTTGGTGAAACAGACCATTGCCCATCAGCAACAGCAGCTCACCAATCTGCAGGTGAGATATACATTTTATTTCCTTGCGCGTTAGTTTGCCTAAATAAAAAATAAAAAACTTGTCTGCGCAGGCTCTAAATTATTTGACGGTATCTTCTATTCAGCTATCTCTTATTCCATTGATAACAAAAAAAAATCTCATTTGGATGCTTTCCCCCCCCTCTTCTCCACCATTTAGTGAAAAAGAAAGAGCATGTGTAGAGCGTGTCCTGCTTGTGCCTCTTGTGTTCTTTTTCAGGTGGCGGAAGTCCCCATGAAGGCATTGGGTTTTACAAAGTGTTTACTGTGTTCTGCTCAAAGCAAGCTTGTTTGCTAAATGTGCTGACTTTGTGATTTAAACTAGAGGAGGCAAGTCGCCAAACTGTATGTTGTTTAGTGGAAGAGTCTGCTCTTAGAGTAGGCACAAGCACATTTGTCTGTCTACGTGTAATAACCTTTTTTTGTTTTAAAAAGTTAAGAAAAGAAAAAGCAAAAAAAGCTAAGGGATATCTAACCTACTTTTCAGCACCTTTTTCGTCTTTACTGTCTTTCAGATGGCAGCAGTGACTATGGGCTTTGGAGATCCTCTCTCACCTTTACAATCGGTCAATAGATTATTAAATTTTTTTCTGTGCGCATTCCCAATGCAAAAAAAAAAGGACTGTTGATTTGGCACCAATCCCTGCATTGATCTCAGCAACAAAATGAATATTTTGTTAGCGTACTTGTAGTATACCTGCCGTAATGATTGACAAAAGCTTTGAGAGACACTTTTCAAGCAAAGGGAAGTCACAGTGGGGCATTTCCGTTTTTAGCTTTTGGGAAAGAAAGCTAGATTCAGTTCTTGCGCTTTTAAAGGTCTATAAACGGTTTCTGGCACCATCCTCACATGGGATAGCGGATGGTTAGTATTCGTCCTGTTCGCGGGACTTTGACGAGAGCTGGAAGGCACATTTTAAGCTCTTGTTTCCTTGGTGATGGAAAACGCGATAGATTTTTCTTTGTTAAATTAAGACCTCCGTCTGATGCTGTCCTCAAGACATTGTTTGGATTTCGTATGAACTCCACGGTTAGTTTTTTTTTTTTTTTTTTGCACCCCTGGACTACAGGTCAGTTTCTGAAGCCAAATGTTTGTGAGGGCTGTGCATGTCAATCACTTCAGTGTTTTCTCTGCCTCCATAAGTCATTTGATAACTTATACATGTACATAGTAAGCCGTCTTCCACTACGGTTTGTCCTTTTTTGATTACCTTATCATTATCTTCAGACCGCTCCCCCCTCTCCCCTAACTTGAATTGGCCTCAGGCTACTTTTGGGAAACCAAAGCACAGTAGAAAAATACACATTTTTTTTTATTTCCCGTTTGTGTGTGCGTGTGCATATTCTTCCCCTCTTTCCTTTTCGTTCTAATGCTGACTCGCTGTCTTTTTTTCCCCCCCCCTGGTGGGCAGGTGGCAGCTCAGCGGCAGCGCGCTCTCGCCATCATGTGCCGGGTGTACGTGGGCTCCATTTATTATGAGCTTGGCGAGGACACCATCAGACAGGCCTTTGCTCCCTTCGGCCCCATTAAGAGCATTGACATGTCTTGGGACTCTGTGACAATGAAGCACAAGGTTAGTGAGTCGTCTTGTTCACGCGAAAGCACGGAGGGGAAAGAGCGCGTGCGTTTTTCATTTTGCATCTGGTGGGCCGCGCAGGGCTTTGCTTTTGTGGAGTACGACGTGCCAGAGGCTGCCCAGCTGGCTCTGGAGCAGATGAATTCCGTCATGTTGGGTGGGCGAAACATTAAGGTGAGTTGTCTGGAGTCTTTGAATGCTAATGGTAAGTTGAGTCAAATGCAGTGGAACCTCCAAAGTCCCAGTGTGGTCCAATTCTGTCTTCAACAAAGTGCGCGTGGCAGCTGTCACAGAAGATCCAAGTTCTTTGTTCACAGACGTTTAGCACAGTGGTTCTCATTTTCCATTTGACATAGAACTAGGGCTGCTCAACTATGAAGAAAATGTTAATCACGATTAGAACGATCATTCATTTTTTGGTACAAAACAAGAAAATGTTTCAATGTAAAAAAATATTAACACAAAGTTCTTTGAAGCACTATAACTATGCATGTTCCTTTTGGATGAAACAATAGATTAAATTAGCTATTTAAAAATATTTTAAAAAGTGCAAATGTATAAATAAAAACAACTCAACATTTTTATTAATATTGTCTTTATTTAATTACGATTATGATGCTTTTGTAATTGTGGTAATAATTGAAATTGTGATTGAATTTGGTTTACTTGCAAAGCCCTACCATGTCAGAACAATTAAAAACTTGACTCCATGTACCACCATCTTGACTGTTAAATTACAGTAGTGTTGGTTACAGACTTAAATTTTCAGCAATAAGCGAAGTTTAAACAATGCAATTAAAGTCATAAAAAAAAACTAAATAATGATGAATAAAAATTGTATTTGAATAAATGCTTGAAAATAAAACCTTATACAATTTTAAATGCAACTATATTGTATGTGCAGTCAAATACGTCTGAACTTAACAAATGTATCACAACTGCCCCATGCTGTACGCTGGCTTAGTTCAAGTGTGATGGCACGGAAACACTAAAGCCTGACGGAAATTCTGGGACACCACTTTGGCAGTTTTCGATTAGTTTGCCTACTTCACGGTAACCGGCCGTGGATATTCGTCTTCTCTTAACACTGTCCAACAGAGTTAATCCTTTGCTGCTGCTTGAAATGAGGTCCAGTGATGAGCTGCTGCTGTCAACACACGATAGGAAGTCCTCACACAGTAATTTTGTACAACACCTGAAATGATGTTCTTCAAATTTTACAAGCTGGAAAAATTGAGGTTCCACTGTACAATATCATTTTGAATACACTACGTAAAGTGCACTTTATTGATGAATAGCTCTTAAAATTGCTACCGTCATCTCAACATGCAAAAGCTAATTTTTTTATTTGTCCTTTGCCTTGTCTGTCTTTGACTTCCAGGTGCGTGGCTGTGTGATTTGCGTGTGTGCGTGTGTCGAATGTGTTGTTTCCACACTTGTATCAAGGCCTGTTCCAAGTGAGCGCTCCCAGCGGCGCGCTGCATTGCTCTGTTGCCAAGTTGTGCCGATGATGGGCTGCGCCTGGTTGGTGTTGCTTGGCCGCCCCATCTGTAGTACAGATCCCAGTCCCGTCTAGATGCTCGTGACACAAATACAACTAAAAGAGGAAAGAGAGAGAGAGGGTCAGTTAGTTATTCAGAGATAGTGGTAGCAGTTACAAAGTAGTTTTAAATGACCTTCAGTCATTTCAAGTGACAAGCTTTAAGGCAGGGGAGGTGGACCACCTACAAAAAGCATTTGATTTGGCCCAACGTGCGGTACTAAAAACAAAATCTGATTACAAACTAAAAGTAAAGATACTCTAACATTTCTTCTCGGGTGCGTCGTATTTTTTTCACATTTCGTCGTACCAAATTTTGAAGCAAAAAAGTGAATGTTTGCCGCCCCTGATTTAAGATTAAAGTGCAGTGGTGCCTTGACTTACGAATTCCCCCATATATATTTTTTTTTCAAGCTGTTGCTGAAGTGGCGTGAGAGAAAAAAAAAAGCCACAATTGGAGTTACACTTTCAGCTGTTTATTGAACGAAGCACACAGTCCTGCACAATATAAAATGAATGCACTCACAATGACCTACACGGCACTCGCATGCAGACTAACCGACCAAGTTAGTGATGTCACTCAGACACGCTCCTTAAAGGCACACACATAACTAATGATTTATATATTGTGGATATGATATAGCAGATTTTAATTTTGTTTATGGGCATATACATAAAATTGACATTTA
Organism: Leptonotus elevatus; assembly: GCF_054856555.1. Classification (NCBI taxonomy): domain Eukaryota; kingdom Metazoa; phylum Chordata; class Actinopteri; order Syngnathiformes; family Syngnathidae; genus Leptonotus; species Leptonotus elevatus. The sequence goes on along the minus strand of NC_141259.1, from coordinate 13,203,307 downwards.
GCACAGAGTTCATTTCCAGCTATCATATCGTTGCTTTTGATGGAAGTCTTTATTTTTCCCCCCATTCACTTAATTTGCAGAACACAGATTAAAACCATGGCCTCCATCTTCTTGTTAACAGTAGCCATCCAAACGACATTTTTTTTCTTTGCGTCTTATCTTCCAGAAAATTGACATTAAGTTCACGTCAATTTTCGTCCATATCTCAGATCGCTACATTAAACTCCAGTTTTTGACAGTAATTACATTATAAAAAATATTATTTCTTGCCGTTCTCATTTATTTTACTGTATTCTTCTGTTAAAAAGATGGCATTAAACTATAAGTCAAGGTACCACTGTAAGAGGACTTGGAGAGAGAGATCTGCATTCCTCAAGATGGAGTGTGTGATGAGCCAGCTGCAGTGAATTTAGGTCAGAGATTCGGAGTGTGTCCTCGGTTTCCCATAGCAACCCTTCCCCCGTTAAGTAGCCCTGCTGGTATGATCTGTGCTATAGGTTGGGCGGCCAAGTAACATCGGTCAGGCGCAACCCATCATTGACCAGCTGGCGGAGGAAGCGCGCGCTTTTAACCGCATCTACGTGGCCTCGGTGCACCCCGACCTGTCGGACGACGACATCAAAAGTGTGTTTGAGGCTTTCGGGAGGATCAAATCGTGTACATTAGCCCGAGACCCCACCTCCGGACGGCACAGAGGCTTCGGCTTCATCGGTGAGCCGGGAGCCGGGTTGGGGGGTGGTCGCTCCCTACCCCGATCTCATTGCCTCCTAACTACAATCTTGTTGACTTTCAGAGTACGAAAAGCCTCAGTCGGCCGTGGACGCCGTGTCTTCTATGAACCTCTTTGACCTAGGGGGTCAGTACCTGCGAGTGGGCAAGGCGGTCACCCCTCCCATGCCCATGCTTACCCCCACCACCCCCGGTGGTCTGCCGCCGGCTGCGGCCGTAGCCGCGGCGGCGGCCACTGCCAAGATTACGGCCCAGGCAAGTATGAATCCCTTCCAAAGGGATTTAATGGCCTTCCAGGTAAATATAAAAATAACTGATGGCCATTTTACTTTTTATTTGAAGTGACTGGGAGGAGGCCAGTTTAGTCGAGTCCATTTTGAATGCGGTGTTCCCGCTGTTATTCGCAGGGAGGTAGTGAACGAGTGAAAATTCACAAAGTAGTCGACATAGCAGAGAATTCAATTGTAGCACCACTCCCAGTTTTGTTTCAAGAATTAAAAATACATTTGATAACTGCTGAGCAAATATTTTGAAATGCATAGCATGAGCACAAATACCACAAGATGGCGGGTCAACACTTCCTTGGCAGGATAGTGGATCCCAAAGCATTACTTGTATATTATACAGGACTTGAAAACAAAGGAATTATTACAATTATTTGTCAAGCTGGCAAAAATATCTTTCTTAATTGTTCTACTTTTTAACAATTTGCAAACAGTTTAACGCAGCAGGAAACTTGAAAACAACAAATTGAGTATCAACTTAGAATAAATGGCTTTGCTCGCGTACTGTAAACTTGACTGTGTCGCCACCTGGTGGTTGGCGGACTACTTGTTGTGAAGGTGCCATATGTGCAGCAGGGCCAGGACTTGAATGGGCAACAATCCGGTTCATTTAATCTTGGCTGTCAAGAGCTGCGATTCGCAGGGGAACACTGTACATTCAAAAGCTAAGATTGAATTATCAATCCCCATTTTTTTATTAGCACGAGGCTGCTCCTCAAATCCAGAGTTAGGGTGTTGCACGCAAAGAGTCTTCTTATTGGAAGCTCGAAGATTAGTTGATTCATCTGAATTTCTGATAGTTGCTTGAATTATTTCAACGGCGAGCCTGTCTTCCCGTGTCGAGGGGCTGAGCATTCTCTGTGGTCACAAATTGTGTTGATTGTTGACTGTGCTGCCTCTGTGCTGTGTTCTTGTGTGTTTCCCTTACCTAATGTCTCGGGCACCCCCTCTCTCAAGGAGGCTGTAGCCGGCGCGTCAGTCCTGGGGGCGTTAGCTGCGCCCCAGCTTCTTAGTCAGCAGATGGGAATACCGCAGGCCGTCATGGCCGCGCAGGCGCCCGGCGTCATCACAGGTGAGTCTCGACTACAGTGAATATAATAATGAATATTTCTGAAAATACAAACATTGACAAGTGGGACAAAATATACACATTTTCTATTAAAAACATCGGGCAAAAATCACCAAATATAAAAGCAAAAAGTTTTTAAATTACATAAATTCAAAATGAAATTTTTTTGAAAAATAAGTGTTAGATAATAAAAAAAACATAGATATGACAAATTCACAGAAAATACAAACGCTGACAAAATGTGTAAGCAAAAATTTCAGCTGCTTAACTTCCTTCTGCCATTTCTCTTATAGGAGTAACTCCGGTGCGTCCCCCGATACCGGTGCTCCCCCAGGTGGGCCTGGTGAACCCCGTGCTGGCGTCGCCGCCCGTCCTCTCCAGTCAAGCGCTCGTGGCCGCTGCCGCCGCCGCCGCCGGTCAACTGCAGGAGAAAAAGGAGGAGAAAGAAGAGATGCTCCAGGATGGCACCGGCCAGGAGATGCTGAGCGACCAGGAGCACATGAGCATCTCGGGCAGCAGTGCCAGACACATGGTCATGCAAAAGCTGCTTCGAAAGTCCGAGGTGACAAAATGCGGATATTTGACAGTAGGCTGCTTGCTGTAATAGCGTGAACGCAGAAATTTAAGCGGGTTAAAAATATTAGGTAAAAATTCGATAGAAATTGAAAGACAAAAACATTCCAACTAATTTGTGATGAAAAAGACACAAATGTATAGGAAAAAAATACTAAAGAATGAAAATGAGACCAAAAAAAATTGGACAGAAAATGGAAAAAAATTGAACAAAGTAAATTAAACAATATATGACAAAATGACAAATTTAATGAAAATACGATATCAAGTACAACTTAAGACAAAAATGCAAACATTGGACCAATTGGAGGAAGAAAGACAATACAAAAAAAGTGGATGAAAAGTACACGACTGAAAAGAAAATAGTCTTGGAATATAATGCAAAATAGTAGACACAAAATTTGATCAAGGACAAATTATCAAAATATACAAATGCAAAGAAAGAATATTGCAAAAGAATGCAAAATATACAAAAATGCTCAACCAAAATTTCGAAGCTATTGCACGAAAGATATATCAATTGTTGAAAAATACACAAATATGAGCGAATGCAGTATTAAAAAAAACTTGGATAAATATATTGAACTAGAAATGATATCAATAATTTTTGGGGGGGAAATTCTCCAAAATATTAGACAAATGTGAATTTAAAAAAATGTCTAAAAAGAGAAATGTGATGAAAAATAAACTAAAAAACGACTAAATGCAACAATATTAAACTGATAGAGGACAAAATACATCTTAGAAGACAAAATTAGATACAAATACGCAACTAAAGAAAATATGATATTAGAATATAATGTAAAATATTTGATTAAAAAATAGACAAATACTTCCAAATTTCTCGACAAATTCAAACAATTCCACCTATCCAATTAATTCCACATTTCAGTTCAATGTCCTCAGTATTCACATTTCTACTCAAATTGCATTATTATTTTGAAATTGTTTTGTTTATTTTACTTTGTACAACCACAGTCCACAGTAATGGTCCTGCGCAACATGGTGGGCCCGGAGGACATAGATGATGCCCTGGAAGGCGAGGTGACGGAAGAGTGCGGCAAGTTCGGCTGCGTCAACCGCGTCATCATCTACCAGGAGAAGCAGGGCGAGGAGGAGGACGCCGACATCATCGTCAAAATCTTCGTGGAGTTCTCCATGGCGTCGGAGATGAACAAAGCCATCCAGGCGCTCAACGACCGCTGGTTCGGCGGACGCAAAGTTGTCGCTGAGGTGTACGACCAAGACCGTTTTAACAGCAGCGATCTGTCCGCGTGAACCGCGTACGCACTCGTACCCCTCATTCCCATTGCCCGCTCTGTAATGGTCTTTTTGTTTGTTTGTTTGTTTGTTTTTTTAAAGGAAGAATGGCTGATTATTAATGCGTCATTGGGAGTTTGGCTCTGTGACATGTGAAGACTCCTCGGTGGTGCAAATGCCACATTTTTGTAACCCAGACCCATACAATAAACTTGTTTTTTGTTTTGCTTTGGTTCATTTACATTTTTTCCCCTTCATAAAATCAATGGACCATGTACACAGTTTGTTTTTAACATTAAAGGATATTTGTCCACAAGCTCTGTGATGCACGTCACTTCATGCTAATACAATAACACGAAACAGCAAATTTTGATCAGATAGCTTTATATGTGTATATAAATGCATTTTTGACGCTAATTTTAAAGTTGTTTTTTTGCAGTGCAAAAGGTTTGTAAATTTGACCTACAAAATACAATCGTTGGAATAGTGCGAAGAAATATTAATCTTAGAAAAATTTGCCTGTCTGATTATTTTATTTTTTTATTGTAATTGTAACAGCTTTACTTAGAATGTATTCATGCAACAGCAAAAGGAATGTGAAACTAGACATACTGGTGAAAATTGTGTTAACAGTATTTTAACACATTTAGCCAGAAATGCTAATGTGAAAAATACACAAATATAAAAAAGAAAAAGAATGCTAGATTAAAAGTCCATGAATAAAATAAAAAAAAAATCCAATATGTCTAAATATAAAATTCACAAAAGAATGTCTGATATATGTAAATGCATAAAGGAAATTAAAAATGTATTAGATGAAAACTAATATATATAACAGATTTTTTGTGTGTGTGTAAAATACGCGCAAGTAGATGAGTAGTAGATTATCAAAAATTTCATTTTTTGATTTAAGTAAACCAGTTGATTTAAAACTGCATACAGTACGACAAAAGCGGATAACATCAATGTTTTTCAGTGTGATATGTGGGCTCCCTCGAGTGGTACATAAAATAATTACTATATTTTTAATTTGAACACCAATGCACTGCATTTTTTTAACATACAATTGCATTGACACGGTGAACTTCCACCATTTGGCCTACTAGATGGCGCCATACATCCAGGACCCAGCGTCAATACCGCGTCAGGGGGGCCGGAACGCGGCGGTCCTATGGCCGCAAACGTAGCCCAGCCCCCCATACACCAAACCGGCCTGGCTCAAGCTCAACAGTGGCAAGGAAGCGCCGCGCGCCAGTGTTTGGAGGCAGCTTATACACTCACTGTGAGGCATTTCGCCTCCCAAAAAACTCGACACGTTGACTTTTATCCTGGCTTGGTGATTTTTACACGGAAGTACACGGCATTTTTCCACACGTCTTTTGCGGTACTTGTGGAAGCTAACGGAGGCTACTGGCTAGGCACAATAGACGCTAGCCGATGGAGGCTAGTCGTAACTAGCTTGCTAGCAACACAAACCGGTGAGAGGCGACTAGTATCCCCATGGACACCGTGTCGAACCTCCCCTGACTCGTTTCGCTCCACTCGGTCACCAACCCCCCGGCGGCGGTGGTTCTCTCGACGCCACCTGACAAGCGTTTTTTTTTTCCGGTGCTGAAACACCAGGATGGTGGCGGTGAGAGCTAACTTCGAAGGAACAGTTTGACTCAAGTGAGACCATATCTGTCTTTTTATGTTTTGTTTATATAAACCCCAGAGAGACTACGACAATATTCCTCCTGACATTGGCCGGGGGATTATTATTTTTAATTGGATTCCGGCCCGCGGGTTCCAGAGCGAAGCAGCCCCCGCTAACCAGCCACCATCCAGCCGCCTAAGCACGCTTCGCCCTCCGATGCGGAGCCTCCAGTGACACCCACCCGGGGGACCCCCTCCCTCCCTCGCTCCCTCCCCGACATGCTCAAGTGTATCCCGCTGTGGCGATGCAACCGCCACGTCGAGTCGGTGGACAAGCGGCACTGCAACCTGCAGGCGGTCCCGGACGAGGTGTTCCGATACAGCCGCAGCCTGGAGGAGCTCCTGCTGGATGCCAACCAACTCAAGGAGCTGCCCAAGGTAAGCTATTGTTACTGAAAAAGTCTACGTGAGCATCAGGTAGAATGTCATACAAGTTTTTTTTTTATCATTTGGGTAAGGACAAACATGCATGGGAAAATGTTGTCACTTGTCTACATTGGTCTAAAAGTGGATTGAAGGCCTCCATGAATGGGATGAATGGCAAAACTTCCCTAACGACGACCCGAAACATGACAAAACGTTTACATGTGTTTAACTTGCTTGGGGTCACCGTCCTCACGCCCTGCTGTATATGTGACTTTTAGTGTGTATGGCTTGAAAAGGTGCGGCTTGGCCTGGTGAGTGACATGGGTGTCGGTGAACGAGAGTGTTAACTGGCCATTGGCAGCTCGCGGATGACCTTTTGGTGTGTTTTTTTTCCCATAACTTGTTCAATAAAGACATTGAAAGTGTTTGCGTTTTTCGATTAATTGTCACAGCTTTGCAGTCAAACAAACCAATGAATGACAGGTGTGTCCGAGCGCTACCTCCGACATGATTGTGACCTTGCGAGTTTGTCAAGAGTATGACCTGTGCTCAGGTCCTCTTATTTTGTTTACAGATTTATTTGTATTTGATGACATCATTTGAATGTGTTAAACCTTACCCCCAAAGTAATCAGTACAGGTAGCCAATGCTAGAGTAATTACTCAAGACCAGCGTTACAGTCATGCAGTGTAGAATTAGCGGCTTCTTATTGTTTGCGCTTTAGCAAAGTGAACAGATGGAGATTTAGACATCCAGATAGTTGCTTAAGTTTTGCTGCCATTAGACCCCAACCCCCCCCCCCCCCCCACCAATCCTAGATTATGTCTCTGCTCTAATCATACCACAAACACTTTTTTCAAACTTGCTTTAAAAAAAGGCCTGGGAAGTGTATGGACGCCTTTATCTTGACAAGATGCATGATGAGGTCTCGAGAAAAAAAATTGCAGAGTTGAACAGAAAGTTGACCATTTTGGTTCAAAAGCAGCCATTTTAGGAGCAAATTCCATGAAAAAGTTCAGGGGGGGTGGGGGGTGAGTCAACTAGAGCCACCTTTACTGTAATTTGTTGACTCCCACATCACTCACCAGGCTTGGCCCTGCTTTTTTAAAGCCACACCCATTCAGTCACGGATACTACAGTGTAGTATATGAGGATGGCAACCCCAAGAGAATAAAATAATACCTGCACCACACCGTTCATGTTTTGTATTGTTGTTTAAGAATGCCAAATCCATTTTTATGCAATAACCAGAACAATCAATGGGTCGGTCTAGTCAGTAGAATAATCAATTATAAAATTAGGACCTGGCAGATTAATTGGCTTGCTAATTTTAATTGGCCAATGTTACTTACAATTTTTGTTTTTCCTATGTTTTGCTTATTATTGTTCTTTTTTTTTTTTTTACACATTAAAACATAAGACAAACTATAATGACATTCAACCCCCCCCAAAAAAAACGAAATTGACCCCCCCAAAATGGCAGATTTTTGTATTTTTTCCCCCCTCTCCATTGTGAAGTTATATACTAAAAGTAATGTAAAACTGTTATTTTTATCTCATTTTAAGTGTTAAGAGACCAAAATTTTTTTTTTATTCATTATTTATTTTCTTAATTAATTGACCGATTCATCGGTTATCCGGATTTTAGTCTGCCAAATTTGCCCCCCAAAAAAATTCATATTATTCGGGCCCTATTAAAAAAAACAATTTCATAGCCCCGCCCCCTAACCTTACTGTTTTGCATTGATAGCCCACAAGTATATTTCACACAAATATTTGCGTCGGTTCGCGATGGATTACGCCTTGCATCCAAATGTGCATCTTTTTCGGCATACAGTTTGTCCAAGAGATGTTGCCAAAGCATTGAAGCCGACCCGACCCGCACGACTCAAAGACCCCGTTGAGGTAGCGGGAGTGATCTTATTCTCCAGTCTCATGACAGGCTACAAAGGAGTCCATTCACCACCAATCTCGTTCCCCCCCCAACAACCTCCGTCCTCATCATATCAAGTGTCACAGCTCAAGTCGGACTCTGCGCTGTCCACAGTATTAAAGTGGCAACACATCACTATTGCAGCAAAAAAAAAAAAAGGCAAAATAGTCAATAAGGCGTAGCGACGTACACCAGTCGCGGGTGTAGTTTTTTAGGTTTCTCCATTGTCAAAATGGGCAAACAAATTCCTGATGGGCGTGTCCCCAATAGATTCTGCTGAACAGGTTCTATGCCTGTTTGCTCCCACTCCTATTACTCTATAACGGCCTTTGCAGGCACACCAATGGCCGCCTTAAAGCTCTCAAACTCTTTATAAGTGGTTCCACGGGACCAAGTGGCCAGATCAGATCCGACACTGAGGAAGTCCTTGTGGGAATTCCGTGTATCAAAAGTACTGGAGTCGTTTCGAACGCCGCCAACTCTTGACTTGTTGTTAGCGCGTCCCTCGTGCAGGGCAGGAGAGAGATCCAGAGCGAGCACATTCAGCGAGTTCTTTTGTCTGAGCTGATGACCAGCTGGTCCCGCATCCTGCCTGCCACTGTCCCAGACCCCCTACCGATCTGGTGTGTGTGTGAGCAAGTTTGTGGTGGTGGCTAGGGGTCTATAATTTATTCCTTAAGAGGATTATCAGCGTGGGGGGGCGCGGGGAGGAGGGCGAGGGGTCTTTTCCGTCCGTACTGGAGGAAGTGATCGAGGAACTGAGCTCCTCTGATCCTCTCGTCTTTTGGGGATCTGGTGGGAGGATCATTCAGCCATGAGTCGAGGATTTGTTTCAAGGGTGCCACTGATTTGTCCATCGAGGGGATTTTTATTTTTTTATTTTTTTTTTTGCATGACACAGTCCCACACCAATGCTATTATAATGACAAACAAAACAATAAAAATGTTTGAAAAATTCTAAGACTAAATTATTTCTTAAACATCAGAAGATTAACAATTAAATCATTTCGTCTTCCAAGGCGCAAAAATACGACAAGAGGTCAATTTAAGATGTTTGTTGAAATTTTGATGCAAAATATTTTGGGCTATGGCCTTTTTTTTCCCTTTTTTTTTTTACTCATTCACTGCCATTGCCACGGCTATAGATGAAAAAAATTCATTTGAACTATTTTTATTAGTTTACATTTTTTTCCACTTTTGTTAACAAGAGTATGAAAACCTAAAAAAAAATTATTGTACATTTAGAACAGATATAACATTTTGATTAATCTTGAGTTAACTAGTGAAGTCATGCGATTAATTAAGATTTTTTTTTATCGCCTGACGCCCTTAATTTTTAATATTCTTTTGTTCTTTATTTTTTAAAGTATTTTTTTTAATTTTTTTTATTATCTTTTCTTTCTTTTTTTTGAAAATGAAAGATTATAAAAAATTTGCGGCGTCAGGCGATAATTATTTAAAATCATAATTAATCGCATGACTTCACTAGTTAACTCATGATTAATCACAAATTTTATATCTGTTCTAAATGTACAATAATTTTTTTTTAGGTTTTCATACTCTTGTTAACAAAAGTGGAAAAGGAAAAACATGTTAAACTAATAGAAATAGTTCAAATTAATTTTTGACGTCAATGGCAGTGAATGAGTTAATCACACACCTGACAAATACCCTTAAACTAAGCAATTGGTGTGTGTGTGGGGGGGGGGGGGGACAACTAGCAAACTGCCTCTAAAATGAATCAAAATAAGCAAAAATTTGAGTCAACACAAAACAAAAAGTCATCCAAAATGCGACACAATCCATCCACCCATCTGTCCTCCCCAGGCGCTCGCCCGGTAGCCAGCGACAAAGGTAAACACGGAAGCAAAGCTCCAGTGAATAATTAATGGCGGCGGCGGCAGCTGTTTGCCATCGAGGAGAGTCACAGAGAGTCTGTGGGCCGGCGGCTCTCTTGGCTGCGGGCATCAAGCGCACACAGACGCACATGAGCCCAGCTCGCACTTGTGCCTAACAACAAGCGCAAAGGCTGACGGATGACTCGCTTATCGAGTTGCTACCCGGCGTGTCGCCTGTGTTTATCAGTTACGTATTTGTATCGAATCAAGAAGGATGAGTCGGACGCATTCATTGGCTCGGATGTTATGAGTCATTTGGCACATTTTGTAAGGCTCGTTTGTGCAAAAGAGTCGGATTATTCCGTTATGTTACGTTACGTTATGTGCGACTTAAAGTAAACATCTCCATTTTTACCTGAGGCTCAGAGCTAAGCATATTTAAATTCAAATGCGAGTAACTCTTTTTTTGATTCTCTTTGTCAAACATCATTTTTGAGTACCGCGGACGGCAAAGTCAAACAGACGTCGACTCAACGAAGCGCTCACTTTGTAGCCCGCGGAACCGCACTCCATCCACTATTTGAGGCTCGCCGCAGAGGCGCGCAAAAAACGCCCTGCTTCGTTGTCGCACGGGTCAAGCAGAGCTGTCAGCGTCCAGGGTTTGGCCGCGTTGATTTGTTTGACGCGCGCGTTTCTTGTGTTGATTCCTTTTGTGTCGGGAGCGTTCCCGTCGACAGGAAGCAGGACTAATCGGAGCGAGCCGCGGAACGCCCTGTTTTTGTGTGAGCCTTTTAGCGTATAAAAAAAGAGTATGTCATTTTTATTTAGGACCCCAAGCCCTCATCATGGCGCTTATGATAAGAAACAATACTCACTCGCCAGGCATATAGTCTTTATAATATTTATAGCTTGGGTGTTTGACGTTCTTTCGTCTGCACCAAAAAGTGGCCGATTGAAAAACAAAGCGTTGAAATCCTGATGTGAAAACTCTGCGTTAATGTCATGACTGAATTTTTTATTAGAAATGTCATCTTTAAAAATGCTTGGTGACATTGAAGCGCACTCATTGCTAATTCTTATGTTTTCACAGTCCTTAGTTTTATAATATATCACTTTTTTTTTCTTCTGAAAAATATAGCTAGCATGTACAAAATGTTGCTTTTCTAAGGACTTTTTTTTGCTTTGTCACCAAATTACATTTTTTTGACTGTGCCTTTGGTGCATGACAAACATGAAGCCTTTAAAGGAAGTCAAGCAAGTTTAGTACAAATATTATTGTAGCATACATGTCAAAGCCAAGGCCCGGAGGCCAGATCCGGCCCACCACATCATTTTTTTGTGGTCCAGTAAAGCAAATAAAATGTTTCGACTACCAAATGTATATTCATTCTTTTCATTATGATAGAAAATGTGTATGAAAACAGCGCATTTTTCTTTACTTTTTAAGGATATAGTCAAGTCAAAGCTTTTGTTTTTTTTAAATGTAGCAATAGCGTTTATTAGGGGTGGGAATCTTTGAATGTCTCATGATTGGATTCGATTCCGATTTTTGGGTCTGCGATTCGATTCGGAATCGATTTTTGATTCAAAATGGTTTGATTAACAATGTGCAAGGAATTGTAATTATGTACTCCAGTCTGACTCGCTAACGCTAATTAGCGCGCTACTCGCAGCACTTTTATCACTCAAAAGAACGTCTCCACACTGCCAAAAAAAAAAAACTTTTATTGGAATAACTTGATTGTGACTTTTTCCTTCTACTGGCCAAATCTGGTAAAACATGAACAGCGCTCCAAATAAAGGCGCACATAAACAAAGGGAACACAGTATAAAATAATTTAAATAAAATCGATTTTGGGACATTTAAAATCGATTCTGAATCGTACTAAATGAGAATCGAGATTTTTATGAGAATAAATGTTTTTGGGGCACACCCCCTAGCAAGCATATTCGCCTACTCACTGATTTGTTGATGTTTTAAAACGAGCGGAATCCATAACAGCACATAACATTCTCCGACCAACGGTTCCTGCGGTTTTTGCTTAGTAAACACCAAAGCGCTAACTGCTATATCAGCGCAGCGGAAAAACACTTGAATTTTGTCATAGTAGCGTCCTTGTCAACCTCCACCAACGTCGTAATCTGCGCACTACTGATCTTGACAACGCCAGACAGTCTCGGTCCGTTCAACTGGTCCATTGAGCAAAGACTATAAAACAGGCTGTGTGTATGAGTGATAGTGTGTCTGTGGGTGAGTAAATGTGTGTGAGAGAAGGGTGAGAGATTATGTGTGAGAGCTTGTGAACGGGAGAGTGTGTTTGTTTGCCACATAGCCAGTTTTGCACTTCTACTGGAGTTGCTGGTGGGTGAATATTTGTGTGTATGTGAGAGCGGGTGAGTGCCGAGAGGTCAACACAACACAACGCACAGCAGGACTCTCTCGGGGGCCACAAAGCGCTACTCTCTCACGCACGTGCTTGTCACGCTCACACCAGCCACGCGTGACAAAGCGGTAACGGGCAATTCCTAAGACCCCCTCGCCTTGTCCTATTCCCAGCAATGATGTCGCTCAGACGTGTCGACCCGGGCACGGCGCCTCAGACAAAACCCGTCGACTGAGCGCTCACGCAAGTGTTGACGTTGCGGAAACGTAAAAAAAAAAAAAAAAGCTTCATTGTGTTCGTTGTTTGTTTCTATGAGAAAATGGCACCATGTAGTTCGTGCTAGGGGTGGGAATCTTTGAATGTCTCACGATTCGATTTGATTCCGATTTTTGGGCCTGCGATTCGATTCAGAATCGATTTTTGATTAAGATGCTTTGATTGCCAATGATTTTTGCTTCAATTTATAGATGTTCAAGGAATCGTAATGATCTACTCCAGTCTGAATCGCCAATGCTAATTAGCGCGCTACTCGCGGCACTTTTATTGGAATAACATGATCGTGACTTTTTCCTTCTACTCTCTAATGTAGTGTATCAGACCGCGTGGAACCACACTGCCCCCGAGTGCCCAAATCTGGTACAACATGAACAGCGCTCCCAATAAAGGCACACATAAACAAAGGGAAGACGGTATAAAATAATTGAAACAAAATCGATTTTGGGGGGCTGCTTAATTTTTCGTCACTTTTCCTGGGACCTTTTCTCATCGAAATTCATTCAAAATGGTTGCTTCAAACCAAAATGGACAACTTCCTGTTTAATTTCAGGAATGGGTTCTTGACACTTTTTCATGCGTCCTGTTACGATAGACGTCAACCGATCATGTCAGTGGGTGCAACAGGTGGGTGGGGTGGGGGGTGTTGGTGGGGGTGTGGTGGATGGATGAAAGAAAATACTCAAATAGAAAATTTCCAGGCCCTTTCATTCAAGAAATGAATCTCGAATGTCTGCTTCAAACCAAAATGAAAAACTTCCTGTTCACTTTCGGCCGTGGGTCCTTTTTCGTACGGCGTGTTATGCTGGACGTGTCCAGGTGTGTTGTGACCCCCAAAAAAGGCGGTTCAGAGGTTTGATAACAAAAACAGCAATTCCAAGAGGACCCGGTGCTGGGTTTATATTTGTTCCCAGTGTAATTAGCTCAGCGTGGTTGTGTTTGCACTACAGCACTTGACACAGGCATGCCTGGAATCTCCAGGAGTTTGTCCTGCCCTCCCCCCCGCCCTCGCCACCTCTCACACACTTGAACTTAGCCATGATTGCACATTCCCCGTTGACAAACACAAACTCACACAGCATACGCACAACGAAGCACGTGGAGCACACACAAATCACCCCTACACAGTTTTAAAACATGAAAATATCCCTTAAATGCAAGTCTGTCTTATTTTTAAATTAAGTTAGCCATTGTTTTTTGGGGACAAAAGGGAACCACGAGAAAAATTTGCTGATAGTGCTTTTTCCCTGTGCATGTTTTGTTAATGATTAGTGTGGGAAGAGCGAGTGTGTGACTTTTGAAGAGAGGGCAATTCTAGTCTGCTGTTACGCTCAGATGTCAAAGAAAAATGGAAATATTTGATTTTGATCGGGGTTTTTTTCAAACAACTGTTGTAGTGTTTGTCATAAATGTTGGTTACGCGCACGGTGTAAAAAGGTTGAGATCAACTCCTAAATGACGCAATGACGTCATCACTTCATGGCAACATCATTTGGCCGCAAAAAAGCAACATCCCCTGAAAATGGGTCGGCCACATCGAGGACGCCAAACCGTGCCATTTCGAGCTGAACTGAAGTGTCCCGCTCGGTGGACGCGTGCCTTCAGATAAGAGACTCTTAACTTTTCACTCACAATGGAAAGATTGTGAGATATGTAAATGTGACACCCATGGAAGGGGGACCATTCACTGGCATTTACCGGAAAAGATGATTCAGTGATGTGTGTACGCCGCTGCCTGAACAATGAGGCCATTGTGCCAAAGCTGCACACACAACCGGCCGAGTTCATGAGCGACCGCTCATGTCGTTTTGTGTGGATGAAAACATGAATGGTGTTTTTTTTTCGACTTTGACACTGGCTGTGTTTGAAATCACTCGAAATCATTCTGCCTTATACAGTGAATTTTCCAATATGTAGGCTTGTAAAGGGGGGTCAAAGGTTTCTCATAAATTTCCACGCCATGACTTTTGGAAATATTCTAAAATTAAAACTTTCCATGGAAATGAACTGTGAATTGAGGATAATTGAGTGGACAGATTTTATATTCAAGCATGAAAATAATAAAAATTGTTACGTCATATGCAGACATGCATGCAAAATAAAAAGTTTGTTTTATTAATATAGCTATATAGAAAGTAGGGGTGTGCCATAAAATCGATTCTCATAAGAATCGCGATTCTCAGAATCGATTTTAAATGTCCCAAAATCGATTTAATTTAAATAATTTTATACTGCCTTACCTTTGTTTGTGTGTGCCTTTATTGAGAGCGCTGTTCATGTTGTACCCAATTTTGCCACTTAGGGGCAGTGTGGTTCCACGCGGTCTGATACACTGTTAAGTTGTAGCCACATTAGAGAGTAGAAGGAAAAAGTCACGATCGAGTTATTCCAATAAAAGTTGTTTTTTTGCAGCGTGGAGCCGTTCTTTTGAGTGCTAATATATATTTTTTTTCATAGATTTTGACTGGACTTTTTCCACGAACTATATAATGCCCACTACGTAAAGTGGATTGATTCTTAACATAGCCAATGAGACGTCAAGGAGGGGAGCCGGTGACGGGAACTCTTGATATTGGCACACTCAGCACTTTGTTGTGCATTCTCCACTTCTGTCTCCTGTAAAAGCCGTCAGTTATGCACTATTGATCGTCTTGCATAAGAGTTCTGATTGCCCGAGTCAGGTGAAACGCGGCCTGCTGTAAGGTGAACGCGCAACCTGCAGCGCGACAAAGTTCAAAGCCCTTCCAGTCCAGCTGCTTTGAATGTCATTTGGTTAGCAAATCCGCAGCGCTGACAGACTCTTTTTTTTTTTTTTTTGATGCGGTGTCCCAAAAGTGGCGGTACCAGCTCCTCCGCCACAGCGACCATTTTTAGTCACCAAAGCGGCGATTAGCCCCTTGATACGGCAACGCTGGCGGATTATCTGGTCTATTTATAGAATATTGGCTGAAAATCACCAGGAGTGACATATTTGATACTGCGCATTATTTATGGTATCCAAATTGATAGTGTCTACCACGTATACGCCACTAGTTTGATCCATAAAAATGTCCAGGTACGTCCTTGTCTATGCCTTTTTTGTGACCTTTTGCTCCATTCATGCATTAAACACATGCAAATGTTGTCATTCGGCTCCTCCTTCTTAGGGAAGAGCACGTTTGGGACTGTTAGACATCCTAGTTTAGAGAAGGTCAAATTAGGTTCACCCGTAAAGGCAAATGTCCTTACATTTGTGTCAGGAGTGTATTTTCAATTGTTATTTAGCGAGCAAAGCATCATAAAATGGATCTATGAGAAAGGCCCAGTACTCATTCTGCTCCATGTGTACTCGAGCCAAGTAAGTAGCCTCTTAAGCCCGCAATGCCGCCGCCGCCGCCACCTGTTCACTCTCAATCTTCCTCGGGACAGCAGCAGCAGCGTCAGAGGCTTTACATTTACATCTTGTACTTTGTGCGCTGATCACAGATCGACAGCTGTCGGGTTAACGGGACTCTCCGTGGACCCGATGAAAACGTTGGCTTTTTGTTCTATTCGCGAAGGAGGCCGCGAGGGTCCTTGTTGTCACTTTGGTTGTTCATTAACCGGGTTGATGTTGACTTGTGAAGCATTGGTCACCCGCTGTTGGAGTCATAGAAGCATTATACGCCATCTTGTCTCCTCTCGTTTCAGTGAGGCTGAGCTGTCTTCATTGTCGACTACACGGTAGATTTTCCACCGTGGTTCTGTGCGGGCGCATTTGTCACGCTAGTCCAGATCCAATCCGTACACCGAGATGACACGGTATCCTCCCAGTCACCCAGTGTGTCCTTCACCGAGGCCAAATTTGTTCATTGATTAGATCCAGATGTTATGTGGACAATCCTGCGTCAGATTATTCTCCGGAAAAGGATGCCACGTTTAGGGGTACTGTCTCTGTGCCTGAGGATTTTCCTCAGGGACTTCAATACCAAACAAGTCCACTCACTTGTCAATGTCCAAGTCTTCAAGCCATAAAGCAAGATCTTAAAGACTTGAACTTTTGTCCCGTGATGTCCCGATCCCATCGGTACCCGAGGATTTCTCTCAGAGATGGTATCACGGGAGTCAAGTCGCTGGTCAATGTCAGACAAGCAAGACCGGAAAGATCTGGATCTACCGTTGATGCCTGAGGATTTCTCTTAGTGACTCGGTACCAAAGAAGTCCAGTCACTGGTCAGTGCCAAGGTCCTATGGCCGTAATGAAAGACCTTAAACACTTGGACCTTTGTCCCTGGATTTATCGATTTATTTGACATATTGATATCCGAGAAGCTTCCTATGGGACTTGGCACCAAATGAGACCAGTAGTTGGTCAATGTCCCGGATCCTGAAGACTTGGATCTTGGGTTCTTGGAAGTAATATCTGCCAAATTCTCTGCTTCAGGGACTGGCTCTTTGTTGACTTTACAAGCGCTGCCTGAAAAGTGGATGTCCATTGTTAAAGCAAGCAAAACGATCTCCCACGTGCACACCCCTACCATCCTCGGGTACCCGGGTTCCGAGCAGTAGTAAGGATTGCCGGTCAGGCCAGCTCCACCGCACCCGTCCTGCTATGTGGCCCGTCAGGGTGACTGCAGTTGGATAAAGGCCGGCGTGGTTGAAAGTGCCACTTAAATGAAACACAAAACACTTGTTTTGTCAACGGCCACCCAAAGACACAGTTTTGACTTGCGTGACTATATCATCATCTTCATACAGCAGAAGGAAAATAAACCCGGGACCAGACTCGCCAGAGTGGCTTGACTTACAAGTGCTCCAACCTATGAGTTGTAATTAGAATCGCGGTTTTGTCTAATATTTTGTATTTCCAATTGTGACTTGTAAATCGAAGTAGCGGTGAGATTAAAGTTCACTTCAGCTGAACAGTCAGTTACTGAGCCTCCAACCGCTTCCCGCGCCGCGCCCCTCCCCTCCCCCAGTACACCGTGAGAGTCTACTCCTTATTAATGATCCACCTCTCTCAACAACTTCCCATGTTTATCAGTCATTCTCTGCCTTTGTTGCAGTATCTCCACTTGCCGCTTTCAAGTGCCCAACCCCGCCATTTTTAGCCCTCCTTTCTCCTCTCCGCAGTGGCCTTTTAGACAATGGAGGAATCCCTCGGACAGGCCCAGGCGGAGGAGGGGAGGGGTTGCTGGTCAGCAAGGTCTGGCCCGGCTTTTGTCCCTGGGCCCTAAGAAAATGGAGGGAATCCGGAGGGGAGGAGCGAAAGGAGGGGCTCGGGTGGCATTCATGGGTGTAACCATTTGATTGCGAACGCTGAAGAGCAAAAACTCTGAACACTTGATTGATAATCAATTCCCTTCCGCAACCTGTTCAAACCATTCATAGCATCCAAATATTCACAACACAAACTATTTTGCACTTTCCAAAGGTTCCCAGCTTCATGGTTTCAAGTGAGTGCGAATTCCCAAGTTTTCCTAATAAAATTCCCAATTCACTGAATTCCGCAGCATTCCAGTTGCAGTGTCAGCTCTTCGGCAATTTCTACCGAAAGTTGACGTGGGGATTGTACTTGACTTCCTGTAACCGCGACACTGAATCTATTTTTGTCACGGTCTGCTTTTGTTCATGTGCGATCTGGGATCATTCATGGATATGACAATAGTGTGCAGTAAGTTATCCAGTCAGCCATATCCGCGTGAAGAGTCCCGTCCTGTTTCAAAAAGCATGCGAGCGCCCATCCCCCCCCCCCCCACCACCACCTCCTCCTCCTCCTCCTCCTCCTGCTGCTGCATTGTTGTTTTTAATGTGCGTCGCTAGGCTGCATCACCGAGGAGCGCTTAGTATTGGATGGACAGTTTGGGGAGGGGGGGGGGGGGGGTGCACACTAGGATTTGCCACAGGATTTGGAGCCTCGGGAATGTCCATTATTTGTAAATCAGAATTCGACTTCCCCAGGAAGTGAAGTATGCAGATTAAAGGAGAAATCAATGCAGTGTTTAGACGTTTTCTGATACCATTTCGATGGAGTATGTTGGTGGGTTTTTAGTAGCAGGTTCTGAAGATTGGAAGCAGCTACAGCGGACCCTCCAGTTCTTCATTCGTAGAGTTATTCCCCTGATTCCCTTAAATGAAACACTGCATCCTCTGTGACCAGAGCAAACTGTCGAGCCACCGCACACAGTCCCCTTCCTGGATAGCTGATTGAAAACTGGTTCTTTTAGGAGCCATTTGACAAACATCCCGGCTGTGTGAATTTACAGTTCCCTGGCGGGGCGTTCCTAGACTAATCCGTGTTCATATGCACGTGCGGTGCCGAGTACCGCAGTTCCCGGTAGGCTCATCCAAAGAAAGGCTTGAGAATTTGTAAACACTGCCGAGTGTTGATGTGAAGACCTACAGAGCAGGAGATCTCCCTTGTCTGTGACACGCTACATGGTAGCGCGCCAATGCCGGAGAAGAACAACGCTACGACCGCAATAATGAATCGTTGGTGGAAATTCGCACTCCACAATGTTCAGAACGGCGCGTGCGGCATGTTTGCCAGTTCAAAAAATATGTTCTGCAAAATACAATATTATTCTTAATGCTTGGCGTTCTAATAGCAGGACCCCTCTGCTGACACATCAACGCCCCTCACCACCACCTCCTCCTCCTCCTCCTCCTCCTCCTTCCGCCACCCACAATTCACGTCCTCACCTCCTTCCTAATCAAACGAGCCGCATTATAAAACCTCCGCAGCTCGCACAGACGCGCCGCCTCACTCAGCAAATGGTCCCGTTTAAGAGCGCCTGGGATCGTCTGTGGCTTTGTTGGCGATCCACTAAATCCCACCACTAACTTTTATGTTCCAACTGTGACCCACTGACCTGGATTTAAAAAAAAGAAAAGAAGGCTGAGAAAATATGCCACATTGTTTGAGTTGGATGGATGGCAGGACATTCAGCTTTAAATTTGTTTTTCAAACTTGTTTTCAATCTTCGTGTTTACTTCCCGAAAGTGTTTCATTCACAGTGAATGGCCATCTTTGTGTGTGTGTGTGTGTGAGTGCTCATAATATCATTACAGCCCCTAATGGATGATAACAAGAGCGCCAAGGAATGCACTGTTTCGTGACTTATTCTCCCCCCCCCCCCCCAAGTTTAATTTTAGCAGATGATCGGTTTAGTCTGGATTGCTAGGAACATTGATGAGGTTTAGCCGGGTCAATGAAAAGCCAGTTTAAAAACCCCTGTTATGTTCCCTGCTACAAAAAAAAAAAAAAATGAAAAAGGTCATAGCTTTCGTAGCATTATATTGACATTTGAGTTGTAAACTTTAAAATGAGACAATTGACAAATCAGTCAGTCGATCCTGGCTTTCAATAACAAGCCAATGCCCCGATCTGCGTCTGGCTCAGGTGCGCTACCTTCCGCCCTGCATCCTTTTCCCTTTCGCCCCACCCATCCGTCGGTTGCGGAATGTAGCCACAACCGAATTTGAGAGCAGGAAATGTCCATCACGAGGAAGCTCGCCATCTAACTTCCCTCCGTCAGCTTGTATACAAACGGCACTCATGAAATACTTTTTTTTTTTCCTTCTTATCTGACTCAAGCACATGTTCGTATCTCCTCAAAACATTTGAATGCATTTCGATTCCCCCTCCAAAATCAGTTTTCAAAAAATTCTGCCGCCGTCGTAATTTGAATCACCATCCAGACTCCCAAGCAAATCATTCGGGGGGGAATAATGACTTTATACAAATTCCTACCGCGGCTTTGCCAGGAGTTGTGCTTTGGCGTTTGGAGAGGGCAGACAGTGGGTCCTCTGTGGATGCCACTCGACCGGGGGGTTGCCAGTCGGGCTTCATGGCAGCAAGACTGTGTCGGGTCGGTCCATCCGAACAGAAGACCACACACAGATGGCACAGGGTGGATTTTGGTGGACTGAATCATGTCAAAACACTTGGCAATGCTGCTTCCCCCCCCCCCCCCCCATGCGCTCTTACCAAAAGCCCCTTCTGTTTGTCTAGCATAGCCAGGAGTGTGTACCAATATGAGTTGCCACTCATTGCTATTCTTAATGTATTAATAACACAGATGTGCTAATTTTTCCAAAATGGTTGTAAGGTGACTGTTCTGACTCAACAATTGTGGCTTCTCCTGTATTGATGTTGAGAGCTCAGCAGTGAGAGGAATGAACAGGAAATGACCCGGGATGCACACTGTGCACATCCTGAACAATGCTACTTTTTTTTTCCCCCCGTTTTTTCTTTATTATTCTCGTCTCCTGAACTTTGTGTCCTACGAGCCAATGTGTGACATCCTCCGTGTCATCCTCTGCAGCCTTTCTTCCGACTACTGAACCTGCGGAAGCTGGGCCTGAGCGACAATGAGATCCAGAGACTGCCCCCCGAAGTGGCCAACTTCATGCAGCTGGTGGAGCTGGACATATCCAGAAATGGTACATTTGGCATTTTCGGTGGTGCCTTGAGAGTCTTATTTTCTTTATTAAAAAATATTATTATTTTTATATAATATGTAATATTGATATAATAATAAAAATATGAACAATAATATTTTTCTTTTTTTAAATTAAAAACACATGACATAATTTGTTGTTTTTTGGGGCGGGAGGCTGAATGTATTAATGGCACCTTACCCCCCCCCCCATTTTTTTATATTTTTATTTTGAATCAGGAAAGATCTGTAGCTCCCCGTGTGTGACCATCTCCTGATTTTTGCCTCTCCCGTGACATCCCGCGCCAGACCATCTGCTTATGTTTAGCAGCAACTTCAAATGCTTTCCTCCGCCGAGCCCTCCTAATATATCTGCTCCTCCGTCCTCCCGCAGACATTCCCGAGATCCCCGAGAGCATTAAGTTTTGCCGGGCGCTGGAGATCGCCGACTTCAGTGGAAACCCCCTCTCCAGGTAAGCCGGGTGGAACTGGCCCAGTCGCTGCAGTAACATAATAAACAGCGGCGTGGAAAAACAATCCGGCATCGCATTGTTGTCCGTGTTGTTTAGATGTGCCGTGACTTTTACGCACCTCCGTGTGTAAACGCACGGAATGCGCTCGATACTAAGTATGTAACAGTGGTGCTTTTAAGCTCTCCGCCACACAGGAAATCCTGTGTGCAATAATTGAACAGGAGCCTGACGGTAAGCGGTGTGTAAATGCGAAAATGCACATACATAGCTTTCAGTATTATTAAATAGACTTTTTAGAAATAAAATGTGTCTGTTTCTGTTTTCTGACTGTGCTACTTGATCATGATGGTGGTACTTGAATATCTAAATATTTATGGATTTTTTTGCTAAAAAAGTGTGAGAACCATGTGTAGTTCATGATGAAGTGCTGCATCCACAAGTGAAAATAAAATCCATGATATCACTATTTTTATGGACGCTCACTTTTTTCACACTTTGCTGGCAGTAGCCACTCACCTCGTCGCAACCCCCTAGCTCCGCCCCTGGTTGTCATGGTAACAAAAGCCTTACTCTATCAATCTACTGTTGACAATCCATAGTTTTAGTTAAGAATTGGTAGTATGCTGTATTTCTCAATGCAATCATACAGATGGTAATACTACACCCCCCCCCTTTTTTTTTTTCTCTTTGTGCCACAGATTGCCGGATGGTTTCACTCAGCTGCGAGCGCTGGCTCACTTGGCGCTCAACGAGGTGTCGTTGCAGACTCTGCCCGGCGACATCGGAAAGTATGCCCGCGCTCATTCGTCGGTGCTTTCATTTGACTGACACGCCTTCTGTTCTAACAGGCTATTCAACGCCTGCCTTTTTACCTCACCCACTGACTAATCCAGTCATTAGAGCACACAATGAATTCAAACTGAATAAATACGCTAACGTATATGACAGGAGCTTGAGCAAATCAACATTACATCAAATTTAGCCAGCCTGTGCTGACTTTTCCCCCTCCACGTTACTCAACTGGCAGCCGGGCTGTGGGGGGCCCACCCAAGACAGATGGATGAGCCCCCCCCCCCACCCCCACCTGTGTTCCAGGCAGCCCACACGAACAGACCTGGCTGCCATCTGACTAACCGACCTCTCTTCTTCACAGTCTGGCCAACCTGGTGACGCTGGAGCTGAGGGAGAACCTGCTCAAGTGTCTGCCCACGTAGGTGTCGACGATTATCGAATGGAGGGAGAGGGGGTGGCGGGGGGGGGGGGGGGGGTGGCTGAGCAGCCGTTTGACTTTTAAATGCGACTCATGGGCCACGCCATTCATCAATGAGCTAAAAAAAAATTGTTATATGTGAATGACTGACTGTCGTAATTAAATTCAGTTTTTCATGTCAGAATATTGTGACTTTATTTTCATACAATTAGGCGTTTACTATATTAAAACGTTATCCTAATAAGTGGTTTCTGTCATATTACGACTTGATTCTGATTCTGAATTAAGCATTATTTTGACTTAATCCACATAAAATTAGGCAGTTTCTTTCATATTATGGCTTGTTTTCATTTGATTTTATTCTTAAAAAAGGAAGGCTTTATTGTTATGACTTTATTCCCATAAAACTATCATAACATGAACATTCTAATGTTATTCTCACAGATTTACTGTAATATTATGAATTTGTATGTTAATTTTAATAATAATAATAAATTCCTTCTCATGTTTTATATCTATAATTAAATATAAACAATTATTTAATGTCATAAATATACTTTTTGAAATAAGTTTAAATTGTGAAAAAAAATCCAATAAATCATTTAGCCAATGATTTAAAGAGAAATGTATGACGCATGAATGAAAAATAAATGAATACATTTTAAATAACACCCTTCAGGACAAATTTCGCAACAAATATTATAAGGCTCTTGACAATGTACTGTAGCATGGTTGGTGGGCCAGATTAAAGAACAGAGCCCTACGTTGCACAACCACCTTCAGCTATGTCACCATCTCCACCTGTAGACGTGCACATTTTTTTAACATGTTGCTTCTCAGGTCGCTGTCCTTCCTGGTGAAACTGGAACAGCTGGACCTGGGCAGTAACGAACTGGAAGTGTTGGTAATTAACTCCACGCGCAATATGTAGCACATGCAAATGCCTGTTGAGTTTTCAGACTTACAGCAAACGTGTGTTTTTTTCCCTTCGCTCTCTCTATTTGCCCAACTTCTCAGCCGGACACACTCGGCGCGCTGCCCAACCTGAGGGAGCTTTGGCTGGACCGGAACCAGTTGTCCTCGTTACCACCGGTGAGTTTATTTGAACAAGCAATCCCGTCGACATCGACATTTATTCATTGAGAAATATACATAATTTTGCAGTATTTAAAACCAAACAACCACATAGCTTAAAGTCTTTCAGCCGGCTAGCTTAATGCTAACCATAAATAGTATCTCTGTTCCAGTGCTGTAACTCTTTAATCAATGGATTGAAGACAAACTGAGCAGCAACATGTGTAGGCCGATGATGTTAAATAAATGTATCTGTCAACTTTACCAGAAATTTTCCACAATTTTTCTTTTTTTTTTTAGGAGCTAGGGAACCTCCGGAGACTGGTGTGTCTGGACGTGTCCGAGAATCGCCTGGAGGAGCTTCCCTCCGAGCTGGACGGCCTCCAGGCCCTCACCGACCTGCTGCTCACGCAGAACCTGCTGGAGGTCATTCCGGACAGCATAGGTGACAAAAAAAAAAATTCCGAGTCACGCTCGCTCCAACAAAATGACCAAATTCAGCCCCGGGAATAAATACTTAATGAAAGCGAACGGGGGAATAGGTTCTTTCTGCAGACATGTAAATAATAGATTAAATAAATGTCCTCAAAGTCAACCATTCAATTGGACTCTGCAGATGTCTCTTAAGTAGCCAGCACTGCCACCTGCTGTACGAGTGATGCTATTACAGATCATTAGCAAGTGATGAGAATTTGTTGACAATTTATCCTTGAAATCCAGTTGAAGGTCCATGTACTAGTACATTCTTTGTCCTCACTAGTAAAACAAGTCAGTACACTACTAGAATGATTGTTTGCTTGCCCCCCCCCCCCCCACCCCCACCCAGGTTGTCTGAAGCAACTGTCCATCCTCAAGGTGGACCAGAACAGACTAACTCACCTGACCGACTCCATCGGAGAGTGTGAAAACTTGACCGAGCTTGTCCTGACCGAGAACCTCCTCCAGGTAACGGCGTGTTCACTCTATATTGATTATTAGTTCATTTAGCGCTGAATTCCTCTCGGCTTCATCCAAAGACGCTTCCTCGCTCGCTGGGCAAGCTGAAGAAGCTGACCAATTTGAATGTGGACCGCAACCGGCTGGGCGGCGCGCCCAAGGAGCTGGGCGGCTGCGCCAGCCTCAACGTTCTCTCGCTGCGGGATAACCGCTTGGCCAAGCTGCCCGCCGAGCTCGCCGACGCCACCGAGCTGCACGTGCTGGACGTGGCCGGGAACAGGTAACGTCACGCCCGCGATTCGAATCAAATCACGTCAAAGTTGTTGTAACGCCTGACTCTTTTGTCTTTTTTTCACTTTGACCTCCCACAGATTACAAAATCTTCCTTTTGCCTTGACAAACCTCAATCTGAAGGCTATGTGGCTGGCAGAGAACCAGTCGCAGCCGATGCTGAAGTTCCAAACCGAAGATGACGAACGCACGGGGGAGAAAGTGCTGACCTGCTATTTGCTGCCTCAGCAGCCTTCGCCCAGCCTCGGTGAGCATGAAGCGCACCTCGTTTTATTAGAAGGCATATTTCTTTTGTTTAAAAAGAAAAACACCATGAAAAACTGTTACAATGCTTTTAAAAAAATAACATACTGTTTTGTATTCTATTTTATTTCTTTATCCAATTCATTCTTATTTTATTCTTTTTATTGTGCAGATTTTTTTTTTTTTAAATAGCCGCATTATTGATAACATAATTGCCTCCATATAGCCAATGCGCACACATAAGGAATTCAATTGAAACAAAATTATTATTATTATTTTTTAATTTCTTGGAATTCTATTTAATTATTTTACTACTGTACTGTTTTTATAAAGTGCAAAATTATAGTTTGACTTTTCTAAATAGAAATAAAAACCCATGACAAATATTATTGTTGTTTTTTCGGGATGGATTTTGGATTTGGTAAATTTCTTTTGATTTCGATCGGGAAAGAGGATTTGAGCTGTTTATCGTATGGCGTGACAAGGCGCGTTGGCAGTATGACGTCGATCTGAAGCGGATGCGCCTGATTTTCAAAACCATGACTGATAAATGACGATCAATCAAATCTTTTTTTTTTCCGTCTCTGTGCTTGGGGTCAGCGGAATTCCAGCATTGAATTGTGTGCTCTTCTCCGCAGAGAACCTGCTGCAGAACAGCGTGGACGACAGCTGGACGGACAGCAACCTGAACAGAGTGTCGGTCATTCAGTTCCAGGAAGAGGCCAAGGACGAGGACGAGGACGACGAGGCCGCCGCCGAGCGCAGGGTGAGGGAACGGGAACAACGCAATGTGACTTAACACAAGAACGCCATCCGCTTAGCCCGCTGTGGCTTTCCCAGGGCCTTCAGCGTCGAGCCACACCGCATCCCAGCGAGCTAAAGGAGATGAAAAAAGTGATCGAGGACCGACGGAACGAAGTGTTCGCGTCCAGACCCGAAGGAGAAGATCCGTCCTCCGATGCGCAGGTAACAAAAGCCTCATCGGCCGACGTCTTGCCTGATGGGTTTCTTGGACCGACGCGTTGCGGTTTTCAGGAGAAACGGCTCAGCGACCTCTCCAATCGGAGCCACGACTCGCAGGTGTCCGGCAGCACTCTGTCGGCCAACTCCCACGAGGACAGGCGAGAGGGCGCCGTGCCGTCCCAGAGAGAAGACGCGGTGGACGGGCACTCCCATCACGAGGAGGACGACCTGGATGAGATGGAGGTGGAGTACATTGAGGTGATTATAACCACGTACTAAGGCCGGGCGAGACTGCCTTCAAATTACATTTAAACAAATATATGGAGCAGATTTTCACGAGTGATTGGAACGATTATTTGCACCTTGGCCAGCAGAGGGCATTATTTGCTGTGATGGATAAAAATGTATTAATTGCCTAGCCTAAACCTTTCTATCCCTGAACTCTGAACTCTGAAACCTGAACCTTCTTCTTCCCCCAGCCCACCGTGCACTTTGCCGAGGAGCCCATCACCTGCAGCGGGGACGACGACGACGCGGAGGAAGACGGCGAGAGGAGCGACGAGGACGACGACAGGCCGCCGGCGCTCCCCGCCGAGAAGCAGCGGCTCATCCGCAAGGACACGCCGCACTACAAGAAGCACTTCAAGATCACCAAGCTGCCCAAACCCGAGACGGTGGCGGCCCTGCTGCAGGGATTCAACCCCGACGGCCTCGGCTCGCCCGCCGAGGACGAGCGGGACGGGCACGAGGAGGAGGAGGAGGAGGAGGAGGACGAGGGCGTCGGCAGCCCTCGATTGCGGCGTAGGATGGAAACGTCGGAGATGGACGACAGCCGATACCACGTTAACTGCAGTCAAGTCAAGGTAGGATGACAAAAGTGTGTTTTTTGTGTGTTTGTACATATTTGTGTCGGCAGCTTTTCAAATCTTCCATGTTGGGTTTTTAAATCTCAACAAATGTGTGATGACAAATGATGCCATAACCCCCCCCACTCCTCCCCTCCCCCCTCCCGAGCAGCTTCAAGCCGAATCTTTTGCTCTGCCACATCACTGACGCCCTTCAGCGCCACTAAACTTTTCGCTGTGTACGTGTTAGCGGCCATCGCTTCCAATTAATGGCGTCATTTCACATGCTTTGTATGTCACGTGCTTGTGTCTACAATCAAACAAACTAAAATGAGCGACAGTTTGTTTGCGAGATTTCACATTCATCAAACTGATGATCAGTTTGTGTGCGTGTGTGTGTGCGCCTAATTTTTTTAGGTTTTGATAAATACACATTTTCAAGATTAAAGTTGTATTTTTATTGTCCAGTATAAAGTCAGAATACAGTATTATGGCATTCAGGTGAGAAAGTCATATTTTAAAGTGAATTTCAAAAATACCACTTTATTCCTGGACTAATGCGCCTTTTATTTGGAAATAAAAGTAGTGCCTTGCCGCCATTTTATGGTCTCTATTGACCACTATAAATCCATTCAGGGGTGTCAGCTAGTCGTTGATTTTTTTGCATTGGTTGATGGGGCTTAGTTCTTATCTGGAGAGAATAGTGAGGAAAGAAATACTGTTTCTTTCAACAAAAATCTGCTTTTATTCTAAAACAAAAACTTCATAATATGCCTTTTGTTTATAAAAAATTACTTAATTCATTGGATGTCAGATTTATGTGGTATGTCACAATCACATCAGAGCTTTTAACTGGCCGATTAAAAAAAAAATTGTTATATTATATATTTTACGGGCGTATATTTTTATTGTATTTGTTTAAATATACATCATGATTTATTACAAATAACCCCGAACTACATCGTTTTAGATTACAATAAATTTCCCAAAGATAATTTTTCTCAGTTGTAGCAAAAGCTGCTGGGCTTCCTGAATGGAAGCATTTCTTGATTTCTTTATTTCTTTATTTCTTTATTTGCCTTCCCTCGTCCGCTTTTGCTTTTTCTTCTCTGCCGCTGTTGACTTCTGGTGGCTGGGGCGGTGCGAGCGCGCTTTGGCTTCCAAGTGAAGATGCCACAGTCTTTGGAAAGTGTCATCGTGACTCTGTGTTGTCTTTTTTTTTGGGAGTTTTGGGAGCGAGTGGCAGGGCAGCCTTTTTTTTTTTTTTTTTGCCTAACTAATCCGCATGCTTGTCGCTGGTTCCTGTCCCTAACAGGGGGTGTCATTTGATCAAGTCAATAATCTGCTGATTGAACCTGCTCGAATTGAGGAGGAAGAGGTCTGTACCTTCGCTTTCCTGTCTACTTGTTTTGCTCACCCACTCACTGGGAAAACGCCACTGAAAATCCAAGATGTAATAATCAAAGCCAATCAAGCTAGAGAACCCCTAACCCACAATTCAGTCAGCGTGGCAGAACCTGAATGCAGAGGAAACGAGTTCACCATTCGTGTTCTGACACCCAAAAATATGATTTATATTTGAACATTTAGAATTTGAAAATATTCAAATCGTTTGAAAAATGACTACCTGATTCCACGTGTCCGTTTAAGTCCATCTTCATGTTCTGCCACCTCTGCTGCCGCCTTCCTGCTTCCCGCCGCTTGGCACCTTTTCTTGGCTTGTCCACGTTTGTGTTTCCCCGCAAAAATGGACGACCCGGTCGGGACGTCGGCATCCACGATTTTGTTTAGTTGTTGGTTTAGATTAGGCCCACTGAACCAGAACAACAACTCCTTGGATGAATGCAGACGCTCCCATCTCTTGAATGGAATGATTGGAGTGAAATTGTGTGTACTGTGTGTCTTTAGTGTCATTGTTTTGGTTTTTGGATAATGTCGAATGGATTTTCAACGCCGCAGCATGGTTCTTTTAGTCTTTTTATTTAGTCGTAGAATACACTTTTCTTTACCTCCTTTTTGCCCTTCCTGTTTATGCATGGCTTGTGAACATACATTCATTGTTAGGTTTTATATTTACACTACTCACACACACACAAAAAAAAAAAGAAGGATATCGGGCTTTGGGGTGAAATTTCAAAATGAACCTAAAATGCACAATAATTGTTACAGGTGAACTTAATTTGACCTTTTCAGTACCTCAGCTTTCTGTTCCCTAGCAAGGAGCTGAATGGCAAAATTCACAACGGGTGTCATCAGTATAAAGGCACAGAAGTGGATGTCCTTGTAAATTTTCATTGATTTTTTTTTTTTTTACATGAACACATTTCAATTTAACACAAACAATGAAATTCAATAATCCACCCTTCCCCCAAAAAATCTGCCAATTTTTGCTGATTTTTTTTCCCTCTATTGTATAGTTAAATACATAAGGACAAAGTATTGTAAAATAGTAAAAAAAAATCTGCCTGTTTTTTATTGTTGTAAGTGTTAGGAATAGGGGCCCAAAAAAGTTATTGATACTTTTACTCTCTATATATTTTTTATTAATCAGTTATCTAGTTAGTTAAATGTATTCTGTTAAATATCAGAACCAGCATCTGACCCCAAAAAAATCCATATCCAAATTCCAGATTAAACTTGTTGCGAATTTTGCCGTTGAGTATTTTGCAAAAAAGTACTGAGGCATTCAAATGTTCAGAGAAGGTCAAATGTAGAAGTGTGGTTAGAGCATTTTCGGCCCATCTTAAAATTTCACCCCAAAAGTGAACTTTTTGTGAGTCGTGTAGCTCACATTTCTGAAGCCTGAGATGACAAACTTCTCAAAAATCCCACTGACGAGAGCTTTTATGTCTGGAGTCTTAAGGCCCCACGTATCCCCCAAGTCTGGATGGAAAATGCCCATTTTCAAGAAATGTCATTTTTATTCAATTGGAATGTTAGCAAATAGCATCTTTAGTATGATTTGCAACATTTTACTCTTACTTACTGGCACATATGCCGTTTTTCCATCTGTAGTTTCTGGACAGATATCTCAAAAGTCATCCTGAAAAACAGAGTATATGCAAATACAAAGCTGAAATGACACAATATTTAACATTAGTAAACGAGCAGAAGAGCAATACAAATATTCTATTGTTAAACACTCACGGAAATCGAAATGGCGTATTTTGGCCGATGGAGGGACGCCTCCCGCAACGCGATTGACCCAAGTGTAAAAAGTTGCCGGGGGGGACTGTCCTTCAGTCCTGCCCGTTTTTTGACTGGGCCTCCTCACCTTGCAGCACACCTTAACCATCCTGCGGCAAACGGGCGGCCTCGGCATCAGCATCGCCGGCGGGAAAGGCTCCACGCCGTACAAGGGCGACGACGAGGTCAGACGCGCTTCCCGGACGGCACACCACCAAAAGTGATGTATTATTATTCTTTAATATTGTTGTCCCTTTGACTTCAGGGGATCTTCATCTCCAGAGTTTCTGAAGAAGGTCCTGCGGCCAAAGCTGGAGTTAAAGTGGGAGACAAATTGCTAGAGGTACTGTGACGAGAAAAAAAGCCCCAAACTTTTCTCACAAGATATGAATTCAACTTTTCGGCCGGTCCCAGGTGAACAGCGTGGACCTCAACTCGGCCGAGCACCACTCGGCCGTGGAGGCTTTGCGCAGCTCCGGGGCCGCCGTCTCCATGACGGTGCTTCGCGAGCGCATGGTGGAGCCGGAGAACGCCATCACCACCACGCCGCTCAGGCCCGAGGACGACTACTTCCCGAGGGAGAGGCGGAGCGGGCTGGCCTTCGGCGCCGAGGGCGGCCACGGACAGGGGCCCCTGCAGCGCCTCTCCGCCTGCCTGGTGCGCAACGACAGGGGGCTGGGCTTCAGCATCGCCGGGGGGAAGGGTTCCACGCCGTACCGAACTGGGGACACGGTGAGACATTTTGGTACTACTAACTTTCACTGCTGTGTGTCTGCCGCTCTTTATTGCGCAAAGAGCCGCGTTTCGATTAGACTTCAGCATTTAATTTTACAACAGAGAGTAGAATCGACAAAAATCTGATTTTGATTTAAAAAAAAGTTTGGATGCTGTTATCTTTGTGTTTATTTTTGTTATATTGTAATGTGGCAATAATTCAACAAAAATGTTGGTAGTAATTGGCCAATTTTTATCAATTAATTGAACGAGCCCTTATCCCTAACCTACAAGGGTTTTTGCGAGATTTACAGTAATTTCATTTTTAACAATATAAATGCACCTTTTAGGTTAGTCTGGTTTAACCGGCGCAACTTTTGGAGTATTTACGGTAATCACATTTTTACTTGCACAACTTTTGGCACTTTAATGGTCGTCTTCTTCTTTGTTTATTTTTATGTTTGTTTTATTTTTACCTGCACTGTTGTCATAATTCTAACCTGTGTGATGTTTTACGGTAGTTTTATTTTTTTATTTTTTACTTGTACAGTTTCAGAGAACTTTAGGTTAGACTATTTTTAACCTTCACAACTTTGGCGGGTTTTGACACTTGAGTTGAATTTAACATTAGAAAGCAGAAATCTTCAACTTTTGAGTAACATACTGCCCCTAGTGGTTTGGAAGAGGAAATAAATTAGGGGTTAGCAAACTTTTTTGCTTAAGGGCCTCATTTTACTAATATATTTTTATTGTATTATTCACCATTAATAGTGTAATTATGTAATGAGATAAATGAATGAATCAGAACTTGTATATGTTACATGAATAAATAATACAATGTATAAACCGCTAATGGACAGAAGTCCCAAATGCCGCTGGTTGTGCTATGTAAATGCATGGTTGTTAATGTTAGCCTATTTTTCTTATATTTGTGTCATTGTGGGTAGTTGGGAAGGCTGCGTCACTCCCAAAAAAAAAGGGTTTGTTGTAACCGTCAGTCATTGAGCTGCTCCAATTCTGGCCGCGGCGTTACTCCGCCGTCGCCAGGGAGACGGAGATATGAATAGCGAGTCCCGGACACATGATAGGTTCACCGTAAGTGGACGGGGTAGTCGAGGCATATATCGGGGTAGGCAAGTGTTCAAGGGCTCCCTTTAAAACCCGAGCGAGGGAGACAGCTTTTAGGATTTGAGGCGGGTCCGGCTGTAAGTCCGAATGTCATTTTGGGCAGGGTTGACTGTGAACTTTGCCCACACATGTGTTGACACACTTTGTTTTTTCGCCTTAGGTTTCATCACGTTTGATTTGGTCGATTGTTCGACTCATTGTCAGTCTCGTCAGTTGAATCTGCCGAGGAAGTGGTGGGAGTAGTAAATAACTTGTTTGTACATGCGCTTGTTTTTGCTTTTAGGGGATCTACATCTCCCGCATTGCAGAGGGGGGAGCAGCCCACCGAGACAGCACGTTACGGATAGGCGACAGGGTCATCTCTGTGAGTAGGCTTTTCCTCCCTACCGGACCCCATTTCAGCAAAGGGACTTCCCGTACGGTATTTATAGGCCCAGGAGATTTTAACTGTGAGGCTGATAACGTGTTAATCCAGAGATCCTCAATAGACGGACGCCGGCCCTGATTCAATTTTGGGGGCTTTACTACGGTAGTTAGATTTTTAACTGTGCCGCTGTTGCGGGGGTTTGGATAGTCTATTTTAACCTGAACCACTTTTGGAGTATTCACGGTAGCCTTATTTTTAAACTGCACAACTTTTGATGGAACTATGGTCTTATTTTTTTATTTAACCAAATTTGTTGTTGTTCTTGTTTTTATTACAAACTTTTTTTCTACCAGCGCAGCCTTTGGGGACGTCAGTTTAGTCTATTTGAACCAACACAAATTTTTTGTTTTTATGGTAGTTTTATTTTAGCCTCTCAACTTTAACCTGCAATTGCTTTATTTTTATCCTGCCCAACCTTACTAAGTTTAAGTGGTAATTTTATTTTAACTGCCCAACCTTTGGGGTACTCACACCAGTTTTATTTTATTTTAATACTAGTTTTATTTTTTAACCCGCACATTTTTAAAGTTTTTACAAAAGTCTTATTTTAAGCTGCTCAACTTTTAGAGGTTTTACGGTAGTTTTATATTCGATCTTGCCTAAACCTTCATAACTTTTCAATTTATTTTTAATCTGTGAGTTTTGTTTTGTTTTTACTGTGCTGTGACTTTTACCTGCCCAAATTATTGGGCTCTGGCGTTTTGTTTTGACCCACGTAACTTTTGCATTTTTTACAGCGTTCATTTTAAACATTCCAAACATTTGGAGGGGATTATGGAAGTTTTGTTTATACCTGTGTGATTTAATCTATTTCATAAACCTGAAATACACAGACAAATTGCACACATCGTAACTCCTCCCACTTGACAGTCGTCGGCGAATCCAATGTTTTATTCAGAGCAGTTTTGCTGGTGAACGTGACCTTTCATTCTGCTCTGTGGTGACAAATCTCCCTTCCTCCTGCAGTTTCTACTTTCCTTCCTCCCTTTTCCCACCCTTTTGCTGCATGCTCACGGTTTCGTTCCCTCCCTACCTTGCGTGTCGGTGGTGGTGGGCGTGGTGTCTGTGCTTCAGCCGACGGTAAGCGGCGATACTGTCGGGCCAGCGCTGACCTCTGCTTGTCTGCTGAAAGCTTATCAGCCTCTATTTTAACGCATTTATTTTAACAAACTGCGCTACTTGCCTTTGTTGGCTTTAAAGCAAATCTTTTGGAGTCAGCGCACTCCCACTTGTGTTTTTAAATAAATAAAGGCAAGCGGCAAAGAAAGACATTTTTATTTAAGTCCGGCTCCTGCTTGATCGCTGGCTACCTACTTTTCTTCTCAGCCTTATTTCTGAGAGCTGGCTTTGCACCAAAATCACACAAAATGTCAATAAATGACCGGTTAATTTACATGCTATATTTCCTCAAATAATGCAGTCTGCGAGAATAGACGCCGTGCCTGATTTAATTGAATTACATCTCGTGTATTGCAAACAATGTTGCCTTGAGAAGGCCGTGCTAGCTAAAAACTAACATAATGGAAAACGTCACCGCACACCAGAAGGAGCAACACAATGAATTGAATTCCAGCATTAAAATAAAATCATGACCTGCTGTTTAATTATTTACCTATTTAATTGTGTTACTGCTCTGTTTTTATAACATCACAGACACCGTTTTCCTATTTAAAAAAACAAAACAAACAAACACAAAACTGCAGCTGTTTGTCACTGTAAATCCAGATCAATGGTGTAGACATGACAGAGGCCAGACATGACCAGGCAGTAGCGCTCCTTACCGGCACCTCCCCCACTATCGCCCTCCTGGTGGAGCGAGACCCCAACGCCCCGTGCTCTCCGGGCCTGTCCCGGCAGCGGGCCCACTCCCCGCCGCCCCCGGAGCCCTCCGACTCCCCGGACCAGGACGAAGACGGCCTGCAGGGGAACCTGGGCCGGATGGAGGATGAGTATCCCATTGAGGTAAGGGGCGGGGCCAGGTGGAATGTAGGTCACGGGTTAGTTGAAATGAGCTCGTTAATAGGTTTTTCCCCATTTGGCTTCTACATGATACTTGCTGCTCCAGTTCGAAAGAGGATGGTGCATGGTATGAAAAACGAATTGTGTCATGGATTGTAGAGTAAACAAGTGATTCCCAACCACATTATCCGCTTTCACCTCGTCGGTTTGAAAATTATTTATGTAAAGTGACAGGCAAATGCCCTTTGACTAGATCTACAGAAGGTAAATGTAATTAATGTGTACTTTTTGCAATATTTTTGTATCGTGGTGTAATGTGAGATTTTTTTTATACATGTAAAATATCGCTGTCAGGCGGAAACCCTATATGTCCAAATATGGTCGGGTTAATATTTTATCTTAAAGTAAATTGATAGTATTGGTTTGTCCCCATGTCATCTGTTATTTCTACGCATAATTAACACATTTAAAGTTTTGAAAATAGCTTGAGAACAAATCTATTGACTCTCTTGGACAGTTGAACAGTCTGAGAAGTCTTGTTGAAGTGTTTTCACTCACTCCGCAGAAGCAGTGCAGCATTAATTCCCCTCAAGATTGAATAGCTTTAATCAATGACAATGTAATAAATTAGCATTTTTTGGTGGGCGACTCAACAGTGGATCTGAGCAACAGTGTATAAAATACCATCTCAAAATCTTAGGATTCCGCACGACAGTGACGAAATGTGCTTTTCCTTTATGAAGGTTGGGAAACACTAAAGTAAACATTGACATAAAGATTGCAGCCTAATAACTAGAAACGTCTAAAAAGCAGCAAATAGAAACCATTAAGTCCCAGTAGACGTGTACTTTTTAAAAAATATTTTCATCATGATTAAAATGATCTGCCTTGACAGGAAGTGACGCTGGTCAAGTCAGGCGGTCCCCTCGGCCTGAGCATCGTTGGGGGCAGCGACCACGCCAGCCACCCCTTCGGCATCAACGAACCCGGCGTGTTCATCTCAAAGGTAAAAAAAAACATTTTCGTCGCACTTTCCAAAAACATGGAACGTTGAAAACTCCAAATTGTCTGTAGGTGATCGCTAACGGTTTGGCGTGTGAAAGCGGGTTGCGCGTGGGCGACCGCATCCTGGAGGTGAACGCCATCGACCTACGCCACGCGACACACCAGGAGGCCGTGCGGGCTCTGCTGGCCAACAAGCAGGAGATCCAGATGCTGGTGCGCAGAGATCCCTCGCCGCCAGGGATGCAGGTCAGTCTCGCCGTAAACTCGAACAAGTGGAGTGTTGTTGGAGATGCTGATTGTAAGGCTTTTATGTGGCATTTCCAGGAAATTGTGATCCATAAGCAGCCGGGGGAGAAACTGGGGATCAGCATACGCGGAGGAGCTAAAGGTCACGCGGGAAATCCTTTGGACTCGACTGATGAGGGCATCTTCATATCCAAGGTAGCTGTTGATCCATATTGAGATGATCAATAACATTTTAACTACAGCCATACTTTGACTTGCTGGGCTAGCAGTAGCCGCTCGCCTTTCACAAATCCATCTAGCTCCGCCCCTTCATGCTTACGACTCTTCTGGGCTAACAATTTGGGATTCAAATTTGAATCAGAATTTTGTTTTGAATCTTGAATTCAATTTTATGTAGTACCTATATAATTTCATTTTCATTTTACATTTAATTGAAAATTAGAAATTAAAATATTTAGGTTAAAAGTAGAATTTTTTAATATTGATTTGTATTTAATTTTTTTTGCTTTACTTGAAATTTTAAGTAGAATTTTGAATTGGATTATTTGACTTTGTATTCTGAATTGATCTTCTATATTTAGCGAGTTTTAAATCTGGTTTTCAAATTTTAATGTTGATTTGACATTTGGATGTCAAATTTAAATTGTAAACTTCTATTTTGAATTTGACTTTTTGATTACAAATTTGAATCTTACATATGAGTTGAAACTGGAAAAGGGAATTTTGAAATTAGAATTTTTAGAATTTTGAATTCAAAATTTGCATTCTTTTTTTGAATTTTTAATTAGATTTTTGTTGTTGTTTGTTTTAACTTTCAAATTACAATGCTGAATTTGACATTTGGGTGTCTTAAATGTGAATTTAAAATTTTACTTTTTTATATATATATATATATATTTTAGAATTTAAAATTTACATCCCCAAATTTTAATTTGAAATCTTGATTTGGAACTTTTTTATTTGCATTCTGAGTTTGATAAAAATTTTAAGTGAACCATATTATACATATGTCATAATATGTCTCCTTTAAAAAAAGGTGAGCTCAAGCGGCGCGGCCGCCCGGGACAGCCGCCTCCAGGTGGGCATGCGCATCCTGGAGGTGAACAACCACAGCCTGCTGGGCATGACGCACACGGAGGCCGTGCGAGTGCTGCGGGCGGTGGGCGACTCCCTGGTCATGTTGATGTGCGACGGCTTCGACCCTCGCAAGGTGCCCACGGCGGAGGCGAGTCCCAACGAGGAGCCTTACGTTCGTATAAAAGCGTCTACGTTTGCTCTGTGACTGATCAGAACGCACGAGCTCAACCAAATATGTTTCCCCAGGCGTCTCCCGGCATCATCGCCAACCCTTTTGCGTCAGGCATCGTCCGTAAGAACAGTATGGAGAGTATCTCTTCTATAGACAGAGACCTGAGCCCCGAAGAGATGGACATCATGCAAAAGGTACGATCACCATGAAGTCATTAATTGGATATATTTTTATTTTTTTTCACGGGGTTTATTGTTTTGTGGCTTGACAACATGGCTATGAACAGACGGGAATGAGTTTACAAAAGCAATCAGTGTGACCAATTTTGTGATTGGATTATATTTAGCAGCTTTTTGGCACTAGCCGAGCAATTGGATTTGACGGAATTTTGATTGCCAAATCCTAGAACTTGAAATGACAAGAAAAAAGTGGACACCCTTCCGTGACATGTTTTAAAATATGCGCCAGGCCCTAATCACAAGTCACAAGTTGTGTCGGGAAACCAGGAAGTCATTAGCATGCATTGCAAGAGGCGACTTTTACAGTATTTTTTGCCAGTCATCAACATACCGGGAATGGCTTTGGCGCGGCCAAGTGGAGGCCGTGAATCAAATGTTTTTGTTCAGCGTTTTTTTGTGTGCCGGCCACGGCAGCAATTCAGCCTTAACGCCAGTTTTACTGCACGGCGCTCATGCATCACAGCACTCGAAAGCACCAGTGCGCGGCCGTTTATTCAGTCCCGGCACGGAGTGAAGGCGTGTAGAATTGAATGGAGTTTGCGCGCACTTAAAAAGGAGGCCGACTGTCGCTCTTCTCCAGGAGTCTGAGATGGTGAGGGAGACGTCGCAGTGGGAGAAGGAAGAGATGGAGAAAGTGGTGAGTTGATCACAGCGACGACGAGCTCAATGTTTTAGCCTTCTTCTTAAGTAACTGCCTGTTTTTGAAGTACTGAGAAAATTCTCAAATTGAGAAACAGACAACAGAATTAAGAAACAAAATAATTTCGAGAGCTACTGTCGAGCTGTTTGTCAGCAATATCCCACCTCGCATGCGTTTCTGCTCCCAAAGTGAATGAATGATTCTATACTTTTATTTTCTCTGTTTTTCTCTCCCGCTCTGTCCTTTTTGGTCGTGCGTGAAATCCTCCCATCGTTCCATCTGTGCCGTCGCTTATTTCTTGCTTTCGCTGTCATTTCACCTCCCATCAAATGTTGCGTGTGTGTGTGTGTGTGTGTACTTCCTCCTTCCGCACTGTCCTCCCCCCCTCCTTTCTGGGTTGAAGGAGCGTATGCGCTTGGAGCGAGAGGAGGCAACTCGCCTGCTTGAAGAGGAGACCGAGGTGAGACACTCCTGGGTGGTACTTGGAGTTAAGCTCAGAAAAGAGACCCTGGAAATGACAAGATTGTGTAAACGCTGAACCACATTTTGCACGACTAAGATCCATCGTCAAAAGATCCAGTTCATCCCACAAACTATTTTCACACTTCCATTTTCCTCACCAAATTCCTCATTTCCCACAAGAAATAAAACTAGTTCCCAAATGAATGCAGAATGTTTAACTTAGATTGGCTGGACAAGCAGTACGGAAACCCCGCCTACTGCCTGAATGAAGCCAGCTGGGATAGGCTCCAGCATCCCCGCGAGCCTTATGAGGAATAAACGGATGTTTAACTTAGTTGCCTCAAATTCATTAGATTCCTAAAATCCTACTATTTTCCATAAAGAAATTTCCAAAAATGGTCAGCATTCCAAAAATTCCTACTTTTTGATGAAGTCTAGAATTTTGCTGAAAACATTCCCAAGTAAAAAAAATTTAAAGCCACCAATTCCTGACATTTTATGTTTTGAAAATGACCACTTTTCAGTAATTTCCCACAAGAAACAAGATCATTCTGATTAATGGAGAAATTGACCGTTTCACAAACAATTCAAATTGTTCAAGATTCCAAAATGAAAAAAAAGTTTTACATTATACCGGTACTTAAATTTATTTTATTTTTTTTAAATAATTTTTGTGATGTGTTGTACTCCGTAGAACATCGGCACTGGACCTTTAAAACTGGACTACAAAACCCTGGCAGCGTTGCCCACCACCAGCCTCCAGAAGATCAATAGGGTAAGTCACAGACCCGCATACAAATAGCCTTAACCTCCTCAAGGAAGCCCTCGCGTTTACGCCCTATCCTCTTGAACCCACCATTTGCTCTGTACGTAACCCCCGCCCCCACCCCCCGACTGACCTTGGACCTAACATGCCTTGTCCCAAGGACACCCCCCCCCCTTTTGGAGGACGAAGGAGATGACTAAAACAAAGCAGATGGAGTGCTGTTTTAAAAGCCGGCACACGAGGCTTCGCTGTACATGCGTGTGACAAAGAGAGGTGGCAAGATTGGGGGAAGGGGGGGACAGCTGCCCCCTCTTGTGATATTTTAAACCTGCATCTGGCGCTGAAGTGGACGCAGGCCACTTTGGGAGGGCGGAGTGGAGGGCCAGACTGTTGGGGAAGGGTGTTGTCCCGCAAGGGGTTTTCGCTTTGACTTCCAAGAGGATTTACTTTGACTTGGACGTGCAGGACGCTCCGGCCCAACATTCGACAGTAGGTATGAAGATGTCGGTCCGGCGGGTTTGTGTCATTTCATTTAAATCCATTCACTTTGTTTTTATTTTCAAGAAATCATAGTAGTTCATTTAAGATTTTTTTTTTTTGATGTTGTCATGCTGAGGGTTGGGTATTAAGAACCTCACGATTCACAAGGTTGCGGTTCCAATTCGTTATTGATTTGAAAAGCTTTAATGTTGATTTTATTAAAAAGCAACATTTTATTTCGTTTTGATTTGATTTTCAAATTTAGTTAGGATGAATTAGTTTTTAGAGCAGGTTTGTTAATTATTAGTTTTAGATTTTATGCTGTGTATGGAGTATTTGTCGGTGCAAAAAAAAAAAAGTGACAATAAGAATTGTGTAATAAAGTGAACTACAATTCCGAAAAAACTGAATCGAAATATCGAAATAGATACGTGTAAAATCAACCGTGAAAGTTCATGTATGAAATTGAGAAAGAAGAAAATGTTCGCTTTACTTTTACTTTACTTTAGTTTTAATCCGTTTTTTAAACAATTTCTTAAAAATGTAGCATTGGTTAGCTTTAAAAAAAATATATATATATTTTCATTTTATTTTGTAATTTATTATTATTATTATCATTTGTTTATTTATTTAATTGAATATTTTTTTGTTCATTTTCATTCACTAAAATAACCTTGGTAAGAAGTAGAAATACACAACTACCATGATGAAAAAAATTACGATGCGTTATTTAGCCGTTTGTTGGAAAACAATAACATGTAATCACACCCCACCAGGCCCCGCCTCTTAAAGGCCACATGCATGTATACAAACACTACAATATGTACAGTAGTTTCTATACATTTTATTTGCGATTTTTTTTCCCCAAAATATTTTTATAATATACATTTCAACGTGTTTCGGCAAGGTAAAACAAATTAAAATATGTTTTATATGATCTCTCCATAGCACAGATTTTCACCTATAGCAGGTGGGTCTGGAACGTATTCCCCAGTGGTAAACGGGGTTTTACCGTCGTGCTAAATATACATTGTGGCTCCTGCTCGGAGTCAATCACATCTTGGAAGGTGCCGAACTGTCTCGTTGCTCTGATAAATTGGTTATTTAAGGCACTTGACTAAGAGGTCAGTCGGTTTTGTTGCGCGCGTCTTGAATGACGACATCATGAAGTCAACTTTTAATGAGTCAATCGCCGCCGACAGTCAAGAGTTTAACGCGCGTGTGTTATGTTTGTCTTGGGGGAGGTAAAGAATGGACTTTTAAAACAATTTAGTCATTTGAATGTACTTCATTTGTGTCCTTTGGGTGCACGTGATTGAAATGTGGTAAATTGATATCATTTTCAAGGCCACTGAATTTCAAATGAGGTCAATAAAAATAAAAATAAATCAGACAGTGACTTCTAATTTCTCCTCCAAAGCTCCTTTTCTCCGTTTGTTTTGTTTGAAGTCTTCCTATTTCCTGCCTTTCCATTCCTTTCACTGTACGTGTCCTCCATCTGGCTTTCCTTTCTCCCCGTTCAGTTCTCTCCTCCTCTAAGTCCAACCACCCCCATGGAGGCCCCCCTGCAAGCCCAGTACGGCGCCCCGTTAGAGCCTCTGGGCTTCGGCTTAAGCCACCCCACGAACCCCCACGTGGACCGAGCGTCGTCCTCCACTTTATTCTCCTCCAAAGACGACAGCATCGGCTCGACGGCGACTCTGAATTTGTCGGAGGATTGTGAGGAGTCTCTGGTGGACTCTCAGCCCATCTGCTTCACAGAGAACCCCTTTTTAGTGGCCAACCGCAAAGGCAAGGGTCTGCCGCCCGGCCAGCGGATCCTTTCGGGACCACCGGTGGGCTACGGGAAGCAGGGCCAACTTCAGCCTTGGTTGTTCAGCAAGGCAAGACGGCTTTTGCCCCAGTGTGCTGTGGAGCCGGCATGTTGTGTGACAATACAGTGAACCTCTGTTTATTGGCGGGGAGACGTTCCAGAACCCCCAACCCCGAAACAAATGCATTCAAACAGAGCATGCAACAATACTCACAAGATTTGTTGGAGACCTTCTCTGCCTCTTCTTCTTGCCTTTAATTATGCTATCTCTTCCAGTAAAGCTAAACAACGATCACTTAAAAACCTGTGACATAGCCGGGGGGGGGGGGGGGGGTGCGGAACAATGAACCGCAAAGGAGCGGGGGCTTCACTGTATCCACTTTTTGAGCACAAGACCTCCATGGAAGTTCACTTTTGTTTCCCCACTGAAAGATGCACAAAATGTGCCTGGCACGGGGCGGGGCAGCATGCTTTGCATTTGCAACGGACTCGGTCAAGATAGGCTGGAATGTGGCGTGGCGACAGCTGCGGTGGTCAGCGTAAGTTGCCGTGAAGGATTGTTTGAGGCACACGAGACGCCCGCGACAAAAGTTGCATGTCCTTTGCCGGCTTGAATTTCGGTGGATGAGACTAACCGATGAATCGCTTTGTGTCTACTTGTGTTATCGTGTCCTGTCCGAGACCGCGAAAGAAATGGATACATCTCATTGGTGTGCAAATTCCTTCTCACTGTTAGAATGTGGCGACTGGAATTGTTGTAGGAGGAGTCTCAGCTTCCTTTTATTTAGCTAGCATTGGATTTAGACTGCAGGTTCAAGTACCAAAATCACGATTTAAGTTTTTGTTTATCTCTCAATCGCCATGTGCAAGTTACGCGTCATTATTCAAATAATGAAATTACAAAAAAAGCAAGGATCATTTTTCCACACGGACTACGATTATAAATAAGCATAATGGTGACAAACATAGAAAGTAACGTATAGATGTTGGCTCATATAGCGTACTAGTTGCAATATATTGTAATGCCAACCCTACACTCATTCACTTGACGCCCACGTCACTCACCAGACCAGGCTCAGCCTTTTAAAGTCATATATACTCAAAAAGTCACAAATACTACAGTACAAAATGAGGATAAAGGCAACATCCGTTTTAATCTACAAACTTGAATCGACGGAATAATCCACAGCTGCAGCCCTAGATCCAAAAAAATCGTTTATTTCACGCGCTCAAGTGTCTCTTTGTCCCCCAGGCTCCTTCGTCTGATTACAGCAGGACCGAGAGTCCAATCAGAGACGCCTCCTACTCTCCGACCATCCAGCCGGTGAGCGTCGAGCATCTCGCAACTTCATTTGCAGTCACATCATTTTTTTTTCATTTTTTTTTTTTGCAGCTTTGCGTTTGTCCATCAGTTTGACTTTGCCTTTGACTTTGACTTTTTACTTTGTTTATGTACTTGACGTCTGTCAGGGCATCCCACCCCCACCCACACTCACAACTCCTCGTTTCCTTCCATAGGCAAGCATTCATTTCACCTCCACCCCCAACACCAAGGACCACACTTCATCCTCTGTGAGTGTCAATTTTCCGTAGAAAGCGATGCCAATTCTTGCCTGATATCTTACCCCGTTGCCCCTTTTCTGTCCGCAGACACGGCCGGGCGCCATCCTGCCTGTCGGGCGCGTGCGGCCGAGCACCTCCCCGGCCACCCCGGACGGCCTCAGCCCCAGCCCCTTCCAGCATGGCCCCTCTCCCTTCAACTCTCCGACCTCTGTAAGACCCCTCACCTCCACGTAGGGCTGCACTCTCGTGGGGGCCTGCGCATGAAAAGCTGTTTGAGTAGTGATTCCATATCCTTGATATCCAGCGTGCGAGGTCCATGTACTAGTTCGCTCTTCGTCGCCACTAGTGAGATAGTTAAGCACACTAGTAGAGCAAATTTAATATACGAATATTGTTTTTTCCAATTGTGGTATGTGAAAAATCTACTTTTTTTAAATGTATTTATTATTATTATTATTATTTCATTAATAATTCACATTTACATTTTATTTCAATTTATATATACTATAGTACATTTTATTTGGATTATTATTCAAGTACTTATATTTACTTGAATAATAATAAAAAAGTAAACTCCCGTTATTCATGGAAGATAGTGATAGTGAAAATTCGATCCATATTACGATTCATAGGTCACGATTTGATTCAATACCGATTAATCACGATATGAATCTATAATTTGTATTTATTTTACTCAAATTTAGAAAATATTCATCAGTAAACATGTACATGTACATTGTAAAATGTTCTATAAAAATGTATTTATCTGAAACTTATATATACTTATAACTGTAGCTAATTTATAAGCCACAATAACACGCTAGTACAAGTTGACGTGTGGCCGACTAATATGGGCGCTGG
This sequence comes from Leptonotus elevatus, assembly GCF_054856555.1. Lineage (NCBI taxonomy): Eukaryota > Metazoa > Chordata > Actinopteri > Syngnathiformes > Syngnathidae > Leptonotus > Leptonotus elevatus. The sequence goes on along the minus strand of NC_141259.1, from coordinate 13,159,731 downwards.
CCCTTTGTGGAAATAGCATTAAATCGTTAAAACTCACCTTTTGGCAATTCCCCACAATAATCGGGAATATGAATGCATGGAGCCTAAGATGGATATGAGGGATATCCTAGAAACGCTCAAATGACTTTCCATTCCTACACCTCTCTTTGAATGGAGGCGCAGGTCTTGTAAAGATGCAAAAAAATATATATTTATACTTTTGACACAAACCAAAGAAAAGGGGAAGACTTGATTCCGTATATGCCTTAATTCTTCTGATTTCTTATGTATGTCCAAAGTCTTCCTGTTTTGAGCTTTGCAAGCCCTACTGTCTTGTCTTTTCTCTGGTGTACCCCCCACGCCCCCCCACCCCACCCCACCGCCCCTCCGTCCTTCACACGCACAACCAGCCGCCATATTCTTCACCCGTCCACTCACACAGTCGACTTGGATAGTTTTTTCATCGTCTACCCTCTCGTTTGTCTGTCATCCCCGCCTCCTCTTCCTCTTTTTCCCCTCGGCTCCTTCACCATACCCCCCCCAAACCTCCCTGCAGCCTCGCGCCCCCTCCCCCACCTCGCACGACGAGTTGCCCATGAACGCCAAGCAGGCGTACAAGGCGTTTGCCGCCGTGCCTCGCTCGCTGGCGGCGCTGGACTTGGAGCAGGTAGGCCGAATCCCGGGTGTCGGTGCCGCGTCGCCATGACAACGCATGCCGCGCCCCCCCACCCGAAGGCGCCTGTGACGTGCTGTGACGTGTGGAATGCGATCATCAGTTTTTTCGTACTTGCGGTGTCGTCGTGCTGGTGTCGTCGTGCTGGTGTCGTCGTGGTGGTGTCGGATCATCTCATCCATTATGTCGACTTGTGTTGCATGTTCACTAATTACCCATTTGAATTGATACATATTCCATTTTTTTTTTGTAGTGTCCTGCTCCATATCAGTCTTTGTTCTCCATCCTCTTTTTGTTTAATCATTTCTTCCTCTGTCCACTAGGAATTGCATGGTGTGAGGAACAATTTCCATCCCAAGCAGCCTTCTCCAGAGGTGAGTCGCTTCATGATATTAGCATGTCAAATCCTTCTCCTAATCAAGTGTGTCTACAGACACTTTTGCAGGGAAAAGATTCCTCGCCACTTACAGCCAATCAGATCACGGGAATACCTCAATGCTATTTCTTGTCTATTTAAAGAAAACATTCTGCATTTTATAGAGCACATTTTTCCCGCAAGTGATTAATTAATCCCCCTAAAAAAAACGGGGGGTTGCAGTTGCCTATAGATGCCACAAGGTGGCGGCAAAGCACTACTTATGCCTTTGACTCCATCCAACCGCCTGGTGACAACCCGTGTGGCCCTTTCAGCCCGAGTCGAACGACGAAGTGTTTGACGACGGCACGGGCGGTCACGAGGGGGTCGGCAGAGCTGCGGCCCGATCCGCCCTCTCGCCTGACAGTTGGGAGTATACCAATATGGCCGCCGTGCCTCGCCTCTCCAGGCCGTCCCTGGACGCGCAGGTAGCTGCCGCCGACGCTGACGACGCCAACAGCCCGTTGGTGTGCTTGGTGGCGGGTTCCAGGCTGCATTGACACTCTTTTTTTAATTCTGTCTTCAATCTCTACGATACAAATTATGCTACAGTAATGCCCCAACGTATTACATGACTTACTCCCACCTGTGACAACCGGTGCTGGGTTCTTATCGCGTTTGCTTCCTTGTGTGCTTCACTTTTCAAATCCTGCCCATATCAAGGTTTCGGACTTGTCGTCCTATGTGAAAACTTTGAGCTCTGATAATAAATCACGCTCGCCTACCCTGCAGAGTCCATCGCCCAGCGGCAAGGACAGCCCCGAGCAGCGCTCCTTCCGGGACCGGCAGAAGTACTTTGAGATCGACGTGAAGCAGCAGACGCCCGACAAGCCCAGGCCTCGTGTCTCGCTGGTCGGCGAGGACGACCTCAAGAAGATGAGGGAGGAGGAAGGTTGGTTGTTGTTGTTGTTGTTATTGTCAACCACTAGATGGCAGTAACAAACTTTGAGGCTAAATATGAAAGAAGAGGAAGGAAAACAGGAAGTATTTCAAGCTCAACATAGTTTTTGCTGACGAGTATTTACTGTGAAATTCTTTTCGATCCTGCTTTTTTGGCCTACGGAAAGCAGCGGCCGTAGAGAATGATTATTGATGTATATTGTGAGATCTTGAGTTTGTTACTATCTTTGGAAATTGTTTACTGTAATCACGTACATCTGTTAGACTGTACCAATAATTTTGGCGTATCCGTTGCCAGGCGATTGTATGTGTTAAAAAGTTTGCATTGCTCTAAAAGTTTGTTTGTTAAATGCTATAGAAAAAACATCCCTAGGGAGAATTTAAATATTGTATTTTTATATCGCGGATTTCATTTATTGCGGGGGTGGTCTATGGTCTGTATACCGTTTCTAACCTGCGTTTTGTTTATTTGTTTGGACGCAGAGCGTAAATTTGAGCAGCGAGCACGGGAGTACCTGCTGGACGAGGAGGACGAGGACGAGGAGGAGGACCTGGCCAAGCACGTGGCACAGATGAAGGTGACGGGCAAGGTGCTGCTGGACGGAGTGGAGTACGACGTGGAGCCCGTGTCCACGCCGGCGAAGCCGTGCGCCACGCCGCCCAGCTACGGCGGGAGTTCACGGTAGGGACGCGTTCCTTTTCAAGGCGACGTTATCTTTTTTTTACGACATTGTGGGAATGTTTGATTCTGTCTCTTACTCATGTCAATGTCATCCTCCCCTTTAGGCCTTCGTCAGTGGACAGTAAAGGAGACCCGGCGAGGAATTCGTTGGACGACAGCTTCAGACTGGAACAGCGGCCCAATTCCATGACTGGGTACGAAAAACACTCCATTCCAAATGTGCCATTTTGCCACCAAAGTGCTCATCTCATGTGCTTCCTGCCCTCTCCACCCGCCCCCAGTTTGATCCCCGCGTACGGCGCCGACTCCGCAGCTCCTATTCGCACCGCCAAAGCCGAGCGCCGGCACCAGGAGAGGCTCCGCATGCAGAGTCCCGAGTTGGCCGTAGCGCTGGACAAGGACCTCTCCCCCGCCGAGAAGCGAGCCCTCGAGGCCGAGAAGAGAGCCATGTGGAGAGCGGCACGGTAAATGCTCCTCGGGATACCGTTCGAGACCCCCCCCCCCCCCACCCCACCCCGTTTGTATTTGTTTTGTTTTCTTTTTCCTGTGGCTGTGCCTTGAGATACAACCTCAACTTGTTCTGTGACCTCACTTGTCACATCACATATGTACATATCTCAAGGCAAGGTTTTTCACTATTTGCGGCAGTTTTCCTTTTTTCCCCCCACTTTCCTCTCTCTCTCTGTGTGTCTTCCTCTGTCCTGGTGATCTTTTTCTTCCTCCCACTTCCTCTCTCGGTCATACTGGGTTGCGCAGGCCTTTCGGCTTGGAGGACGATGTTAGGCAGTATGAGCAGGACCTGGCTAAGAGGCTGTACCAGGCTCGAGTGAGGGCCACGGCCCCGGCCTTCGATGCTTCCTCCCCTGCCGCCTCCCAGCTCAGGTCTGCTCCGCGGGTCCCCGCAGCCACCGGGGGGGGGGACACTAGCACGGCATCGTGGAGTGGGAGGGGCTTTGGGTCCGAAAGGTTCCTTTTGTTGCTGTTGTCTTGCTCCTTGCACGTCTTTTTTTCTTTTTTTCTTCCATGCATTGCTGTTGTATTTGTACTAATGCACACTTGTCTGCAGCAAGTTTGTGTGTGAAGGGTCAGCCTACCGGCAGAGTAGGAAATCCTTTTTCCTGGAATGCCTCCTTTTTGTGTTTGCGATGACGGCAAAGTTTGGACTGTAAGCTGCATCTTTTTGCCCCAGCTCAGAAAAAGATGTGGCGAGATTTTGGCATTCTTAGCTTGTCTTTAACGCAGCTAAGTAGCCTTTACTGCCGATGGATTTTTTTTAATGCTCCATGTGCTCCATTCCAACTGTTTTAAAATCAAATTCCACCGAAGCATTCGGGTCTGTATTGAGTGTGGTGACGTATTATTTTTGTCCTCCATATTTGGTGAATGGCGACCACTGACACTGGCAGTTTTTATTATTGCTCTTATATCGAATCTGAACATTTATAGATCATAAATGTTCATTTAAAGTACTTTGAACACACTGCAAATCCGCTAGCTTAATGCTAGCATACAATGGGGAACGCCATTCACAGGCTAATGGAAATTAGCATTGCTATATTGTGGTCATTTTAATGCCTCAGTAACACATTCAAATAGGATGGGATATAAAACCGTACAATCGGGGAAATATTCTCTCGTCAGTGTGGAAACGATTACAACTGCCGAAGTTTCGCTTCGATGTTTTGATTGATGATGCTATTGCTGCCATTTTAAACCGTATCATAATTCATAATTTGGGTCGCTCAGAAGTTAAGGTACCTGTGTGTGCAGATTATGTGCACATACCAAAATTTACAGCACCTTTATCACAGCAAACCAGGACAAGGAGCACCCAGATTTGAAATGATTGACACCCACCCAAAGGTGTGTGTGTGCGTGCGTGTGCCTGGTTTCGTCCCGCCTTCCAGCCTCGCCCGCTTGTCTCATGTGTGTTTTTCCCCGTGGCAGGATGAAGTCTCTGGAACAGGACGCGCTCAAAGCTCAGATGGTCATCGCCAAGTCCCGGGACGGGAAGAAACGAAGCACCCTGGACCAACTGGCCGAGTCGCCTTCCCCGGCGCCCACGCCCTCGCCGGCGCCTACGCCCTCGCCCACCCCGATGGAAGGTAGGAAACTGTTTTAGTACCAAAGTGATTATTAGTATTTTTTTGACGGCATCTTGTCTTTCACTTTTGTTTTTTCCCAGAGCTTATCAGTCCTCGAGGACTAACCTCCCCCGGCAGACTGGTAAGTCATTAAAGTCAGCAACCACGGCCGAATCTAGATGCAATTACCCCCCCCCCCCCCCAAAAAGTGCTTTATGATGGAGGTGATCTCATTTCACCAAGAATCTTCAAGCTATTTATTCATTGGCAATAATCCGCCATCTGAGAATCCACACGTGTTTCCCTCCCTTCCACTCCATCACACGCTTTCACCGCCGCCGGTTCGAACCCCCCCCCCCCCACACACACACAAATTTCCCTCCTCTCCACCATCCATCCCTCTTCACTGTATCCATCCTTCCTCTTCCTCCCCCATCCTGTCTTGCCATCCTTCTAGTCCCTGTCGTCAAAGAGGTTTGACTACCGCCAGTTTGCCGCCATTCCCTCTTCCAAACCGGTATACGACATCCAGGTATCGGCCGCATGCTGAGCCTCAGATCCTCCATGCCGCGCGCTCCCCAACCTCTTCGACCTTGCCTGCATGTAGTGTCTCGGAATTAATCCAAGAGGCAACAATAAACGAAGCAGGCCTGAGTCTTGCTTCCACTCCCTTCTGCCCATCTGTCGCTCACAAAGCATCTTCAGCATTCACTAACCAGTCAGTCAGTTGATGGATCCCCGGAAACTTCATTTGTTCTCATTTGCATTTCGCTGAGGAGTAATAACTTGGCTGTCGTGGGTTTCTACTGGGGTGGGATGGGGACGGGGCGGGGGGCAATTATTTAAGTGATGCTCTTGTTGGGGGTGAAAACAAAAAGCAAAAGTTGCTTGTCTGTCTGCTTTTGGTTTATTCACACGATGTGGTTGCTTTTGTTTTTTTAAATGGTATTGCAAAAGTCATGTTTCCACCAAGCTGTACAATTTGGTCCGCTTCGCCGTGGTGTGGTGGTATGCTGTGGGGACTTAATGTACATTTTGGCTACAAAACGAATTTTTTTTAGATAAGAATAAATGAAAGTTGAGTAAGAAATTTTTAGAAAATTATAGAAAAACTGAAAAAAGTTCCAAAATTCTGATTATGTGCAATTAGTTAAACATTACAAGTTGGGGGGTTATTTTTATTTATTGCAAAAATTATTTGTTGAAAATTCACATTAAATATTGCATTTATTTATTTATTTATTTTTAAATGCTTCAATTCAAAAATGCAATTGTGTGTGTGTGTGGGGGGGGGGGGGATCAGGATAAATCTTCATGTTGGAAAAAATAAATACAATATATAGTATTGTCTGTGTGTGTGTATATATATATATATATATATATATATATATGTATATATATATATATATATATATATATATGTATATATATGTTGTTGTTTATTATTATGCAAATTGTGTATTATGATGGGGGGGGAGACAAACGAATGGAAAGGAACATAAGAAATAAAAAACTAATTAAAAAAATTTTTAAGTTACAAAAATCTAAAGATGTATTGTTGATTAAATAAATTTTGATAGTTTATATATTTAGATAAAAGTAAAAAAATAATAATAAAAAGTGTATCGTTAGGAAACTGAACCGACTGCAACTACTTGGTGGAACCAAAGGCTAATGGAACCTTTTTTTTTTTCTAGGTCAATTTCGGTACTTTGACTGGTTGTGCTCTTTGTGCCAATGACCTTCCATTAATAGCGCCGCACTGACGAGCTAACTAACGTCCCCGGTTAGCTTGCTTTCCTAAATTGCGCCCTCTGCTACTTTTCCATTCACCGTGGTTTGTTTCCTCGCAGTCTCCTGACGCGGCGGACGACATGCAGTTCATCGACGACGGCTCGCAGCATCCTGGTGAGTGCGCCTCACTTTTATTTGCTTTGATGATGATGATGATGATGAAGAACCTGGACAAGAGTGAGAAATGTGTTTCCTGTCCTTTTTGATTCAGGTGTCTACATGGAATAAGCTGCTCCTAGTGGTAGGAATGTGTGTGTGACTGTTTGGCGGTGGACTGCTGTGCTTTTAAATCCTAACGTGATAGTTTAGTAGCCTCTGATTGACACCAATGTGAAAACAAGCCCAAATTAACAACATACTAACCAGGAGTGGCGTTACCCTAGTGTTTCGTGAAGCTGCATTGGCGGCACACTGCAGCAGTTTCTTGACTTACTCGTGTCTCATCATCTTTCCTTCCTGAAATTAATAGAAATGCCGTTAATCTGTTTCGGCCCCTCAAAATATTGGTGGGGATTGTGGTTTTGATTCCGAAAAATGGCACTTTACAGGATTTCATTTGATAAAAACGTGTATCATTAATTGGAGCTTGATTGCACATTGTGCACTTTGTCTTTTGGCCACCAGGGGGAAGTATAACACAGACTATATAATACACGAAGAAGAATTTCGGAACAAAGTAGTAATCTTAGTATATATATAAAAATATATGCATGTAAGCAAAAAAAAACACGTCGTTTTTCTAGCATCTTTTTTCCTCAACTTAAAAACCAAAAACTTTTCTCCCAACAATAAATATTTGTATTTTAAATCTAAATAAAAAATAACTCTAAACTTAAGTATTTTTTTTTTATTTTTTTAGCCTTTTAAAAATATACTTAATTTGTTTCTCCATTTATACAAGTTATGATTTTTGCGTTTTTTTTTTTTTTAATGTATCCCATTTTAGCCTATAATTTGAAAAAGTTTGCCTTTTCGAGGTTCCCCTGCACATTTATGACATCATCACCATCTGCTTTTGCTCCTGCTTGTTTTTTAGCATTGGGAATCTCGCAGGGAATCTTTTCTGCTTTTACCGCCATCGTCTACAACTCCAGACTTTGCTGTGAAACTAACCATCCACGTTTGTTTGTATTTCCTGTCCAGGCCCCGTGACCGGCCCGGAGGCCGACATGCCGGTGCCCGCCACTTCGGCCCTGGAGGAGATGGCGCTATATAGCAACAAGCGCAAGCTGCGACAAGGGCGCCGCAGTTTGGAGACGGCTGTTCCCACGTAACACCTCACATTATTAACACATCAGTAAACACTACACAACAACAACAAGAAGAAAAGTCCATTTTCAAGAGACCAGGATAGCGTTCCCTCATATCCAGCCTTGCCTTCAGTCGCCATGGAGACCACACTTCCTCCACGCTTCCTCCTGTCCGGCTAACATTCTTTAGTTGGTGTTTTTAGCTTTTTCATTTTAATTTTATTTTTTCTTAACCCGCCCAAAGACAACAAAAAAAAAAGAAGTCCTAGCTGTAACACGTGGAAATATATTTTAACTAGATTGTAAAATGTTGTTTTTGGAGTGTAAATAATAGCGAGACGACATCCTGCTACCTTCACATACACTTGAATGTCGAGAGCTTTAAAGAAAAAAAAACACACACACACACATAATGCATTATTGTTGCACTTCCGCGCAGATCTTTAAACATTTTTTTTTTTAATCATTTTATGTCCAATTGGGGATATATATGTATGCGGTAAAATTAACTGTGCATATCTATCTATAAAACTCACAAATACTTAGGGATATTGGGTTTTAGGGGGAAATTTTAAGAAGAATGTGAAATGCACTATAACAGTGGTTCAAACTTAGTACAACCTAAAAAAAAAAAAACTGTAGTCCTCTAAGTACCACCATCGTGATTGTCATTAAGGTAAACTAAGGTAGTAGCCCTATGTATTTAAAAAAAAAAAAAAAGGCTCCCAATTCCCTAGAAAGTATTTCGCTGCAGTCATAATTTTTCAGGAATTAAAAAAAAAATGTTTTGTTAACATTGCATCATTCTGATGATTTGTTAAAAAAAAAGAAAAGGAAATTGACCAAATTTGGACAGCAACAACTTGATGTAACATTATGCAAGTTCAAATATGAACATTGTGCTAAGCATACAGTAAAAAAAAATAAAAATAAAATAAAATAAAAAAAAACTTTATGAAAATGTATAGCAATTGTTTGTTTTTTTAAAAATAAAATTTTACCAGTTGAACACCAGTTGTGAATTTTGCCCTTTGGTACCCCCAAAGCCCGATATCCCAATTTTCTTTGTGTGGTCATATGGGAGACACGTGAAGTTACATAAACGGTACTTGCCCTTCTTTTTAATGTTCTAATCATCATTGAAGTGGTGTCCTGGTGTGATGTGAAGGTAGCGGATGCTTTATTTTTCTGCCCCACCGGGCTAATTTAATAATCTGACGACACTGAGAGATCATTTTTCTTAACATGGTGTGAATAATGTACAAATATGAACGCGGGCGAGCTAGTGAAAACTGAGCCAATGTGTTGACCAATCGAGCGTCTGGGTTTGGACAGCACACGTGTCACATGTATTTTTATGAGAAAGGTTCAATAATCAAAACAAAATAAACCTCTCTGAATATCATATCAGCTTCTGTATCAGACATTCTGCATAATCACAGTATAGTTTAATTAAAAAACAAAAATGGTGTTCTAATTGTAGTGTTTCAAGTCACGTTCAAGTTTGCTCATAGCTCTTTTTCCAATTTACCATAGTTTTTATTTTGTTTCAGTTTTTTTCTTTTGTGTGTGTGCATATTTTCTAACGTAATTCAGTTTGCTGGCTAACAAGTGTGCTAGTTTGTCTTGTTTGACGCTATTGTAGTGCTGGACTACGATAGAAAATGTATTTAATTCACATATCAGATGTTGTAGAGTTACATTTATGTTTTGTACATCAATCATGTTTGTGTAACTGGGAGAAAGAACACAATGTCTTCTCTGTCCAGACCCAGCTGACAGGTTCCATTGCACGGGGCTATAAGACAAAACGTGCTCTCTGCTATACTCTGTAAAGACACACAAATCAATGGTTTAATTTTTTATAAATAAACATTTTAAAGTCATGAATACACTTGTCTCGCTGTTGATTATTGTGACGGCATCGCTACATATCTACATTTGTATGATATAACACTGGATAAATAAGCTAAAGACCTACAAAAATATCAGTCAGAAGAACATTTTGTCAACAAATTTCACAATATATATTGTTATTGGAGAGTTTTCCTTCTTCTTTAGTTAGCTTCTGACAGTTAGCTTAGCCGACGGATTTTCGTCGACGTCTTCTTTGTTGGTTTTAATTAACAGGTGCTAGCCGAATTTGTACAGTATGTTGTCACACCTACCGTGAAGAATTGGAATAACACTCAGCTGGATAAGATAAATTTGAAGACCTGCTACATCAGTCTAACGAACGAGGTGATCATTTTGCTGGATATAGTATTGTATTGTATATTCTTCTTTTACATTTTTATATTTAGCTCGGGTTTATGGCTCAGGTGGGCTTCTGTCTAATTCCTTGGGTTTAATTAGCAGACTGTAGAACAGCATAATTTGCATTGGAAATTAAAGGTCTGCGTTTGTCATCTTTTAATTTCCACATTGCTTGCTATATAATTACGCATAATGTAGATAGTGAAATGAGCGCTTGCAGACTACGGATTCACGTACAAAATCGAGTTACGTCGCCGGCGTTGGAATGGAACTCATTCGTAAACGTGAGCGCAAAAATGTTTTTTAATTTTTATTTATTTTTTACTATTATTAGTAGTTGTATTACCATAATAAGATTCAAATAAAAACGATGATACAAAATGCATAGTGGGAAAAGATATATTTAAAAAAAATCGTTTTAATAAAGTTGTAACACTTCCGGCTTCCTGTCCATCTACTACCGGGTCACGATGCTGATTTGTCAGATTTCCCGTGCGGTGCATGGCATGCCTGACAGCATAGCTGACGACTCTTCGGCACTAAGCCCAGCATTTTTTTTTTAAACTAGCCTTTAACGGAGGTGAAACGACACGAAAGACAGTCAAGTGACCGCCGTGTGAGCGTTTAGTAGCGGCCGACCGTGCTCCTCCTTCCACCGTCCCCCTCACAAGAACCACTTTTTTTTCTTCTCCCCCTCGGCGTGTCATTGCTCCGGCGTGCTTAAAAAAAAAAGGAAAAAAAAGCTAGCGGCTCTCTGTTGAAAATGGCGGATGTGTCAAGTGAGAAGAGCCTGGACGACTTCTTCGCCAAACGGGACAAGAAGAAGAAGAAAGACAAGGGCAAGGCCAAAGAATCCGCCACCTCCTCGATGGGCCTGAAAAAGGGCAAGAAGGAGAATGAAAAGTCGTCGAAAGGCGACGATCTTGACGCCAACATGGAAAAGGTAACGTGGTCGAGTCGTTGTGTCAGCAACCACTTTTAAGCTCCTTAACAAGTCATTTAAAGCACCTCGTTGACACTTAAATGTTGCGAAATGAACTTTTAAGGAGTCGTTTTGGGAAGAAATGACGACTAGATATCTAGCATATGCTCCTCACGGCTCATGTGACGACCGGCTGCTAACCACCTTTAGCATTTAGCTTCTTTAGCTGACAGATTGAGTAACTCTAAGCAGCACTGCGGTCGTTTTTTTTTTTTTATTAGTTAGTGTCAAACTACCGTATCGATTGGTCTTTTTGTTAATCGCCGAGAGGAGAAAAAGAAGGGCGAGCCGCCGCCATTTTAGTTGATTTAGTCTCCCCAGTAAGACGTCGGTAAATTGGTCCTCGCTTTACGACGCTTCCCGGTTCATACGGTGGCGGCCGAATACGTACGTAGGTCGGAGCACGTCATACTGTTCTCAACTTAACTTTTATAGAGCACTTTAGAAATAACAATCGATGTATACAAAGTGATGTAAATTGAGTAAATATAGATATACAAAACAAATGCAGTTAAAACAGTACATTAATAACATTAAAACAGTAACCACCATACAACACGAAAATGCAATGCCGTCTCCGGCTGAATCAACAGTCATAGAATAAAAATGCTGTCTCATTTTTTTTTTTTAGGGCGTAACAGACTAGTGGTCAGCTGATTTAGTCAGATATTAGCTATTTAAAATTTACCCAAATTTTTTATTTTTTGTTTTTTGCTAACTGTTTCTTCTTTACATATTATCATATTGCAGCATAAGGCAAATGTAGTGATGTTCAAACAATAAAAAAAGTTGTCTGGTTTTCAATATTCATATCTTTGTTGTTGAAGAAGAAAAGTTATTTTAATCTGTAATTTTTTTTAATCGCTTATCAGAATTTTATTCTGCCAAATATCGGTCATTGGCTTTAAAAATATGTTATGGTTGGACCCTATTTTTGATTTAATAAAAATCTGGGATTTAAACGGGGAGGGTGCATGCATGAAATTAATTTCGCTGTATTGTAAAGCTAACCTAAGCTTACACAAATAGTAAAGTACGAATAACACTTCCAAACCATAAAGCTAAAATGACTTAGATTTCAGTGCTAACTGCGCACGATGACATTCTTAAGCCGCTGCGCAAACTCGTTAATCATGCAGCGTTGGGCCCCTCAGTATCGATGACGTCCCGCTAGTGCAGTACTGCATGTTCAGTGGCCTGTGTCCCCTTCCGGCCAGGAGGACGAGGAGTGGAAAGAGTTTGAGCAGAAGGAGGTGGACTACAGCGGCCTGAGGCTTCAAGCGTTGCAGATAAGGTGAGGGTGGAACGTCCCCTCCAAAGTGCTTCAACGTGGCCGTAACGTCATGTTTGTTTTCCCCAAGTGACGAAAAGGAGGCAGAGGACTATGAAGATGAGGAGCAGGACGAGGACGGGGACGTCCTCGTCGTCGCGGGCGGGGACAAAATGTCCGGCCCTTGGAACAAGTCCACTCCTGTTCCTGCGCCGGCTGCACCAGTCGGTCAGTAGTAACCCTTTGCTTGCCAACACCCCGTTCGGATGTGATATCCTTGAGCAAAAATACTGCGGTTTCGTTTTTTGGACATTTGAAACATATTGTTCTCATTAAAAGGAAAATGTAGTACAACAATAAAAGTATTTATGAATCGCCTTTCCCCTCCGCAGAGGACGTGGAGGCGCCCGAGTCGAAAGCACCGGGCGTGTACCGTCCCCCCGGAGCTCGCCTCACCTCGTCCAAACGAGGCCAGAACCAGGGACCCCCTGAGATCTACAGTGATGCCCAGTTCCCCTCCCTGATGGCCACCGGCAAGCACGTGGAGACGCGCAAGTAATTCCACACACAATTTTGCACCTTTTTAAGAAAAGTGACAACATCAGAACATGTATGGGGGGTGGGGGAAAGAAGTTGTGGGTTAGTATTAAAAAAGTAAAAAGTAAGTAAAAGTATTAAGTTGGATAATACATTTTAGGTTATACAAAACCAGTTTTAAGAAATATACAAGTATTTTATATGTGTACAGTATATATGTCTTTATAAGTCAGAAAATATTATATTTAAATGGTGGTTGGTTAACTATAACTTAAAAAGTGTTTGGGGGGGGGCGGTTAAGACGAAAGTTAGGTTAAAATTAAGAGTAATTATGAATTGAAAAAAAAAAGATTATTTCAATATATGAAAAAAAGTTAAACATAGAAATGTAAAAGTTCTAGGATTGATATTTGAAGACTCAAAGAATATTGTGTTTTGTGACATTTGGCAACAATCCTATAAAAACAAACACTGGACTCTTTTCTTACACCCCCAAAAAAACTTTGTTTTTAGCGTTTACCATTCTTGAACATGATTTGGTTTCACGAATTTCTAACCAAAAAGTGGAGAAAATTCGTTTTTCCTAAAACCGAAAATCCATGACCGCCATTTTCTACATACATTCTTTTTTTTCTTTTTTCTTTTTTCTTTTTTTTTCCTGTTTGTGGCCTGCAGGGATCGTGAGATCGAGAAGACGTTTGAGGTTGTGAAACACAAGGGCCGCGGCCGAGAGGACGGCAATGCCACAGCGCCCGTGCAGCACCTGCAGCTGGATAACCAGTACGCCGTCCTGGGGGACAAGTAAGACATGCGCGCCACACCGCCGCCGCCGACATTGGGCCCGCCCTCCCCCCCCCCACTACCAACCAATGAGGAGGAAGAAAGTGGCTGAACGTTGTATTACTGCACTCGCCGCCACCAACACACACACATTTAAATCATCACACCTACCATTCACGTGGAGCGGGGCTGTGGTGGGGGGCTTTCAGCGGCGAGGACTTTGTGGACCGCGTGTGTCTCACTGGACTTCATTGAGGTGATTTTACAAACGTGTGTGTGTGTGTGTGTGTGGGGAGGGGATCTATTTTTCTGCGCTGTCACACACACACATACAGGGTGGGGAGGGGTGAATTTGGACTTTAAGGAGTGGGAGGGGGGGGGATGGGGCGACACTACCTCGACCACGTGGATTCTCTGCTTCGGCCCCCCAGTAAATCCTGCTCCTGTGGCGGTGAACGGGATACGAGCTGTCGGGGTGATGAGGCTCATACAATTCCCTAATGAAGTGGCCTTACGGATACGAACAGGCTCGGTCATCCCAGGAGCGCTTGATGTACTTGAACTCACCACGAAAGGAGGAAGAGGAGGAGGAAAAAAAAAAATCTGATGTAGTTTGGAAGATTTCAAATATTTTTTTTTTCATATCCGCTGTTTAGTTTCGCAGCCCTTTCTTCATTGTTATGATTATTAGATCAACGCTGGCTCAAATGTCACTCCCCTTATTTTTGACACCATACCAAGTCGTAACCGTTCAAAGGCATAGTTCTCCCGGTGATTTCATCATTTAAATGGAACTGTCCATTCACTTCTAACAGTCAGTTGAGCATTAGTTTTGCGAGTTAATTGATGACGAATAAGTGTGTGTTTGTTTTTGTTTGGTTTTTGGTCAATTCCATAATGAGTACAGTAAGTTCTGGGATACTTGCGTGCGTGTGGTTGAAGTAAAAACATGTTTGTGACAAAGACGAGAGCCAATTTATCAAATAAAAGTGCTAATCTGGAAAGGCTGTTTTGTCTGCGTGTGTGTGTGTGTGCGAGTAGAATTGGAGCTTCAAAGTAACCGGCGCTAACGCAGCAGTGATCGGTAAATATTTGTATGAAAACGGTCAAATGAAAAATGGTAAGTACCTCAGACATGGTTTTGTTGAATTTGAGTAATCTTTCAAGCAGAAGCCGTAAAAATGTGCTGAATCGTGCTTTTTTCTCTTTCTCTCGCTCTCTGTCTCTTGGTAGCAGAAACACAATGTTGAACACAGTGCGTGCAACTGGCCCCTGGAACAAATAGGACATTCCGGATGGAATGAATGTGACGTAGTCAGCAGAAATTATTTTTAAAAGGCTTTGCAACACCGTTAAGTGAGGAAAGACCAAATGCATGTTTTTGTTCTGTTTTATTGTTCAGAAGTAAAATGGACAGTGGAATAAAAAAAAAATGGCCTGAGACTCTTGAAATCTCGTGTCGTTAGCCCACATTTTGAGTATGTGCTGGTTCTCAGAAGCTAGCTGCTAGAGCTAACACTGTTAGCTAATGCTAATCTGTGCTAAAGCTGCAGCTCTGCCTACCTTTGTCTTGTACGATTTTAGATTATTTTTTATATAGTTAACAAAAAATGACAACAGATATACAGAATTAATACAAAACAATCAAAAATACAAGTTATTTTAATTAAATTTTGGTGACCGGTCATTTTTATTCAGCACGCTCATCTGTTGCTGTTAAACAGCCCTGGATCAGACAAGCTGCCAAGTCATTAGTTGAAAAACAGGAAGTACCGGTAGATGTGATTAGTCTTATTGTATTCCATATCACCAAAGTCAAGTTGTCAAAACGCTTTATTTTTGGTTCTCGTAACATAAAACAACTGGATTGGAACGCTACCTTAGATATGACTGCCACCTAGTGGTATTCACAGCATGATTTTAGCAGCACTCATTCACTTCCGGGGTATTCTGCAGACGAAATTGACTTGAGCGCGGGCTTTTAAATGGAAGTCTGCTCTTTACTATATTACTGCGTGACACAATTATTGCTGGTAAGTTCTCACACACAATTTCACCGTTAATTAGTTTGTAACTCAAATCAACGTTGAAATTCCGCCTTGAGCCGGTTCGTCCGCTACTGAGATACGCAAATGTATCGGCCATGTTGGATGTGTCAATTCTGTTCCTTAAATCGATGCTAGTCAATGGGCTGAACTTGATCATGAAATCTACACAGTGCACAAGTTAATGCTTCTTATTCAGCCATTTATAGCTATGAACAAACATTTGAAAAACGGATGTAAAATTTAATGTATATGAATGTAAACTCCCAAGCAGTATGTTTCCATATTCATCAGCTCATACTTTGCACAAATACTTATATCTTAATTTAAAAACATACTGTATATGTATTTATATAGTCTATATAAATTAAAAGCAGGCAATTTGATCAGCAGCATTAGAGAGTTTCAATTCCAATTTTATTGAGTCGGTGTAAAGGTGATCACAAAACTCTGAATATTGTACGTTTGAGTTTATTGATTTTTGCACACGATTTCACATTTCCATAGCTTCTATCCCACCCCTCTTAATTGCGGCCTCTTGTTCCTATAAGCAGAATTGTTGATTGAACATCGATCAACCGTCTCCTGTTAGCACCTTTTTGTTTGGAGGGAATTGAAGTAGCGACACACACATACACAAGTAAACATTGTCAACAAATGCGGACAAAATGCTAAGTGCTTTACCTCGAACAAACATACACAAAAAGCCTTGTCTTCATGGAGATTTATTGTTTTTGAGCTTGAGCTTTCCCGTTTTCTTGTCAATTATGTGGGACACTGTTACAATCCGAGTTATTGCTCCCCCGCACATCAAGCCCTCAGCGCGTCTCTTTACGGCCATTTGTAAACAGCAATCGTGCCTCCTTCCCGCGCTTTTGTCAGACGTGCGGCGACGGCGGCTGATGGTGAAGATGATGATGATGACGTGGCGGTCAGGCTGCCTCCCAACTAGTCGTCCTTCTCCACGATGACCTCGCCGTGGAGCACCCTTCTCCTCTGCCGTAGCATGTGGAAGAAGAGCTGAGGGAACACTGAACACGACAAGTCAGTGTTTTATTATACGGAGAACCGAATGAATATATTTCTTGTGCCAGAAAGTAGCCTGCATGAAACTTACACGGGATGTAGGATAACATGATGACCACCAGGCAGTAGTAGTAGTCGAAGGACACGTTGTACTTATTGGGAAGCCTCGTGGAGTACATGCCCGAGCGGCGCACGAAGGGCAGCGCCGAGTAGATGGTCAGCAGCTCCCCCACCACGCCCAGCGGGTACAGTACAATGAACAGGGTGTATCTGAAAACGCATGCGCGTTTATGACGATTTTTTTTTTTGAGCTCATGAATGACTTTTGAAAGCCAATCAATTGACACGTCAGGTGTTCAAAAGTTTCAAAAATGATTAGCGACATCACAGCGCCATATTAGCATCGAGTGGCTAGCACAGAAGCTAAAACACAACGTGCTCATCGCGGCGGCGCCTCCACCTGGCCCATTTGATGAAGTACGGCAGGTGGTGGAGCAGGTTGAAGGTGTAGTAGGAATATCTGGTGATCTCGGTCAGGGTCCACACCACCAGGAAGAGGATCACGCTTTCTTCGTTCTGGATCTTTATTCAAAGAAGCCCTGATTTCAAACTGATAGGCTTTATTTTTCCTTATGCGGCGTTACCTGTCTGATGCTGTTGGTGACGAACCACACCATGAAGATGCGCGAGCTCACTTGCACCCCGGTGACAATCACAGACGTTCTAACCAGGCCTGCAGGCGACAGCATTTATTCAAAGGCGAACATTTCAGACAGAAACGGGCATAGATATCATTTGTCACGTACCAATGGCGCAGTGTGCCACCTGGAACACAAAATACATGAAAAATAAGGAAGTATAGTATTTTCAAGATATTTCTTATAGCTCTTCCAGGATTTACAGCTGTGGAAAGTACCGTATTTAAATACGGATTTGCTAATTATTGTACAAATGGTTAAAAAAAAAAAAAATCTTACCTCAACTAAAGCAAAAGTCTGGAAAAACTTGAGGGTCCTGGCTATACTTCTGTACAGGCCCTTGTGCGTGCCTTTCTGCATGTAGAAGCGTATCATTGTCATGGCCAGGACCAACCACCTGACCGCAAAAAAAAAAAAAAAAAAGTTTAAATGCTTGAAATGAAGTTAATCCAAGTTAGGTCAGCGATCAATATGCAAAGATTTCCAGTATGCCAAGTTGACAACACATCTGCAGTTGAGTAAATTGACACACCTACCAAATAAGGACGTTTGATATTTACATATTATTTATGTATATCTTCATTTTCCCCCCAGTTGTATGATCGTAAGCAAAACTCAGTGTTAACCCTAACCCACTTTGGTTTGTGTTCCATGATGCAGAAAGGATTTGTCTCTGTCTGTCTCAGTTTTTAATTTGTTTTATCTGTAAAGCACACGGAAAAGAAAAAAGAAAGAAAAGAAACGTAACGTTCGGCTCTTGCTCGCTTTTAGAAAGGGA
Organism: Leptonotus elevatus; assembly: GCF_054856555.1. Lineage (NCBI taxonomy): Eukaryota > Metazoa > Chordata > Actinopteri > Syngnathiformes > Syngnathidae > Leptonotus > Leptonotus elevatus. The sequence goes on along the minus strand of NC_141259.1, from coordinate 13,141,582 downwards.
GCCACTCAAACAGTAAACTTTGCCCCCTGCTGGTCGTAGTTAAACATTGCACACTATTAACACCATAATACGTTTTTCCTCCGCATTTATTATTTTATTTTTCTACATTTGTTGTAATGTTCAGTAAAACTGTTTTCATATTTTCCATGTTTATCGTTTGATTTTATTTGATTTTACAGTACTTCATATTTTACAATTGTTTTGCCACTTTAAAAACAGTTTTAAAAATCGTGATAACAGTTGAGATCGGTGAAGGTCCACACCACTTATTTACATTTACAAAACTAAATATCTCCTAAACATAATTTAACAGTATGGGTTAACTGGGTAGCATACTTAGGATGATGCTGGTGATGTTTTTGTTTTGCTTTTTCGATATAGTATTAATGCTGGGTGTATTTCCAGCACGCGCTTGTACTCGGAGTTAGAAAATAAAAACAAAAAGTGCTCATTGAGCATTTCCAGCGTCGCTCCAGTGTCGCCGCCGTCTAAACTTATACCAGCAGCCCCCGCGGCCCTTCACACTTCACACCCTCGGCTCGGCCCTATTTGGACACGCAGCGACGCTCCATTCATTCCAGCGGGCCGCCACGCACGTACCCGGCCGTCATGGCGATGTTGTAGAAGGTGAGCCACGCCGTCGCCACGGTGCCTTTGCCGCGTTTCTTGTTGTTGTTTTCCTTCTCCTCCGACGCCGCGCCGCCGTCCTCCTCGCTGGACGCCATGCTGGTGCCCGGGCTGGGGTGGGGTGGGTGGTGTCGGGGGTGACGGTGAGGGGTGAGGGGGGCTTTGGGGGTCCGGGAAGTTAGGTGACAGCTGGAGGGAGGGGGGGAGGGAGGAGTGGGAGGGAGACGGCAAGCTGGTTTGCTGCCACCTGGCGGACAAGTAGAACCTTTAACGGCGAATGCCATTAGTACAGTGGCCCCCCTCATACTCGCGATTCGACATCCACGATTTATTTTTTAGTTTTTTTGTTTTTAAACGACGCCGGTGATGAGAAAACAGCAGTCTGTGCTCTATTTCTGTTGTGCGCGCCATGGCCACCTGGGGGCAGTATAAAACATGAGCACGTATCATTCTGGATTTACGTGTTGTGTTTTTTTAAACCTATCTTTTATTCACAGTTTATTTTTACCCAATCCCTTGCTTATGTGCAATTTTTTTTATTTTTAGGGTAACAACACCGCCGCATAGATGCTAATTGTTAGTCTGTGTGTCTTTGGTGTTTTCCATTGTTTGCTAGCATTCAGGTAATGGAGGCTATGTTGTTGCTGAAAATGATTAGTGTGTGTGATTCCTGCTTGACATATTGAACAGGTTTAACGTTCACGATTTTGGGCCCGAATGTTTTTTGGCCTAATTGGGGAGGGGAAATCACTCCTCATATCGATTGATAATCAGGTTTGTGCTCAATTTTGGCAATCGATTATTCGATTATCGGGGTAGAAAAATCCCTTACCTAACATCACATTGCTGAAGATAATCTTTCAACGATATCAGACAATCGTGTCTGACATCCTCGTCAAGCTTTGTTTACCAGGCACACAATGACAACTGTGGCGTAAGCACTTTCGGGCTCGCGTTGTGTGGAACATGCTAGCGGCAGGGCAGGGCGGACAATGGTGGGGACCGGTCGCCGCCCCCCCTGCGTCTCCCACCCCGGTGTCCTCACAGCATGGGCTCGGGCCGGACGCTGAAGTTGGTGGTGTGCGAGGCGCTGCAGTTCGCCGGCCTGTGCATGCCGCTCTTCGTGGTCATGCAGCGCTTCGCCGCCATCGTGGCCAAGGTCCAAGGAGGGGGCAGCACCGGCGGGGCCTACTGGCTCATCGTGGCCTCGTCGGTGGCTTATGTCACGTCCGTCACCCTCCTGGTCTGGGTGCCCCTCAAGTACATGGTGTTCGCCAAGAAGAGATTCCTGCTGGGGAGGAAGAAGTGGTGAGTGGGAGCCGCCGTCTTTTTGTCTTCCCTGTCCTTACAGATGTTTATTTCCGTCCAGGAGGCCCGTGGCCCTCGTCTATGTGATCTTCTCCACGATGCCCTGCTTTGCCTTCCTCATCGCGAGCTCTGAGGTACCACAAATGCCATCTATCCATTTTCTATTGTCCTTGTTGGATGAGTAACTGTTCACATTCGCACCCGATGTACAATTTAGAGTCTTCAATTAACCTAAGTAGACATTTGGTGAGAGAAAGGGGGTACACCCTGGACTAGGGCAAGCGGTTAAAGGCAAAGGTTTGTAACACAGTCAAATCTTCTGCCTGTGACAACAAGCAATAATTAATTTTATGCATTATATGTATTTTTTAAATTAATCGACTGATTAATCTTTTATCGATATTTTATGCTGCCAAATGTCAGAATCAGCATTTGCCTAAAAAAAACAAAAAACATTCACACTCATAATAACACAGATGGTAGGTTTTTGGTGATGTATATTAAGATAAATAAATATTTGTATATTTTTTCATGTATGGATTTCTTCAGTAATCTACTTGAATGCACTATATATTCACTGAATAGCAAGTATTTTTTAGAAGATAAAACAGGCAGCAGGTCACATTGACCCGTGAACATTTTTGGCACCAAAGAAACCATCGTAACAGGAGGGATTAATCTGCACCCAATGCCGGTTCAAAGCTACTCCCCTTGAGTCCAAGGCTTAAGCACAAAAAAGAAAGGCATTTTTTTCAGTCCAATTGCAACAATATCAACATAAAATGTTGCGTAGGAGCCCAACGAGAAAATTTATAAAAATTAAACATAATGATTTAATGCTGCTTTTCAGTTCAATTGTGCTGTGCACGCCTTGGCCACCGTGAGGCAGTACAAAGTATGACATTCATGCTGACACAAACGAAGAAGAAAAATATATATTTTTTTTATTTTACTACGACAGTACTGTGTTTGAATCATTTTTCATCAGTCATTTTTCATAGAGGACAAAAATATATATTTGTGAGTATTGTTATATGATCGATCTAAATGGTGTTTTTGTTTAAATATCCGTTGCTTAATGGTTTGTAAAACAATCGATGCTAACAGTTAGCATATGAATAGCGTTTTACATTAATGTTAGCATTAAGCTAAACGGACGAACATGAGGCAGAGCTAGCTAGTTGTTTGAAATATTTGTGTAATTAAATTTTCTTTGGTTGATGTCAAGTTTAGCACCCAATTATATCTGTGAGACTGAGTGGTATTAAAAAGCTTGTCTTTTTTGAAGACTTGCCACTAGTTGCCAAGTGAGTTGAATCAAGTTCAGAAAGTCTTTGTCACACGTCGTGCACTTAGCACAAAACAAATAATCTGCAAGCTACTTATTGTAAAGGTAATGTAGAATGAGTTTTAATAAATATTATGTCTTGGGACCATTGTGGTATATTTACGGTTTAAATGATTGATAGATTTGAATGTTAGGGAAGCATCAATTTACTCGCGGCTTTTCGCAAATAGCGGGGGTCATGATAAAATGGAGCCAAGGCATGTTGGCTGTACAAAGGTGATGACTTGTAGAAGAAAGTCCCCGGGGAGTCATAGGCCAGGATAAGGAGGCGCTGATAAGCAGCTGGGTTCCTCTTCCTGTCCTCCTTGTCACTTCATGTGTCCACCAGGCACATTTTCATTTCCTGGTTGGCCCGTGGCCCAGGGCCCGCACGGACCTTTTGCTCCTTCGTTTATCGAATGTGAAAAAAAAAGAAGGAAAAATGCTGCGCCGATTCCCGCTTGCTCGGCTTTGTTCTCAAGGCCTGACTCAGGCTAATGTCAAGAGCCGAATGGCACTTAGTAGGCCTGTGAGATTATCAACTGGTGGGTCGCGGAGCCATTTTGGGTGAGTCAGAAATGACAAGTGTTAAAAAAATACAGGGGATTCTCGGTTTACAAAAGTACTAACGACATTTGGAGATAGCAGATGAAGTACGTTTTCACGTGGTATAAGAAGGCACCCTTCGTATTTACTGTTTTTCATTGGACTGTAGTAGAAGAAGTAATATTGTTCTTCGTTTGTGTCTGCAAGACTCTACTGCCTCCTGGTGGACAAGGCGGGCACACCAGAAGGAGCAGCATTGCATCTTAACTTTTTTTTTCCCGGTAGGTCCAAATCCGCAACAATCTGCGTCACGACACATTCGGCGAGCTGCCCGTGTCGCTCATCCTTTTCTCCCTCATCTGCATGGACGTGGTTGAACGGATACGCCACTGCCGGTTGACGGGACAGGGTGAGCTTACGTACACCCGCCTCATCAACGCATTTCTTCTGCTAAATATCGGAATGAGCCTAAAAACAAAAATCCATATGGATCGGGCCCGAGTTTTGTAAAAGTCACGGAGGCTAATTTCTGGATCTTCTATTTTGGCTCTGATTGATCTTATTTAGCATTTCGCATTGTGATATTTGTTCAGATAACGTCATGGCGAGAGATGCCGACATCCCTTCTTCAGTTTTGACACACGTGGAGCAGGTCACACCCATCACTCCAGCCCTTCCGGGATCCGGCATCACCGGTCCCGGAATGGCCCCACCCCGCGGGCCTGGGCAAGCCACGGGCCCCCCCTTGGCGCCGGCGGGGACTGTAGGCCAGCGTGGGGGCGACAGAACCCACAACGGCACCGTCCCGGGAATACCCGGGAACGGCGGGCGAGCGTTAAGCGCCTCGGACTCCGGTTCCCGCGCGGCGTACGCCCGCTCGGGCCCTCTGCGCTTCCTGTTCGCCAGCGACGCCCGCGCCGACGTGTTCGTGGACAGCTTCATGTTCTGGTTGGACACGGCGGAGATGACGCGGGCGGCGTCGCACCCGCTGGTGTGCTACTCGGGCTGGGTTTGCCCCATTTACGTCTTCTGCTGCCTGTCTTGCTTGCGGGTGGCCGTGGCCCCGCACGACCCGCTGCTGTCCGCGTTGGGCGTGGCCCTCCAGGACCTGCCCTTCGTGTTCGTGCGCGCCGGCCTGCTGGCCTTCTTCGGTTTGGTCACGCCGCTGCTCTACCTGCTCAAGAATCTGCTGGTGTGCCTGGCCTTCATCTACTTCAATTTCATGACCAAGCTAAGGATCTTCAACACACAGAGGATGTACTTGTAAAAAAAAAAAATAATAAAAAAAAATGGACTATTTTGGGAAGAATGTCACATAGGTCCACAATAACAAAACATGCATCACAATCAAGATTATTATAGTTAATGAAAACTAACAAAAAAAAACATTTTCGTTAACTCAATAAAATAATAAAAGAGTGCTAAAAAAAGAAAGAAATGTAACTCTTAACTAAATTTTACATACATTTTACAATGAAAATTTATTTTCTTTTTTCCTCTTTGTCAATTAATTTCATACATGAGCTCTTGGGTTTTATTTGATCATAAATGTTCATTTCATTTCGATATTACTGTTGGAACAGTTAGGGAATTTTGGAGCTTTGTGACAATACTTTTTTTTTTTCACAAGAAAAAAAACTAAAACTAATACTACAACTAATAAAAACAAGAATAAAACAAATAATTTTAGAGGAAAAAAAACCCTAATAAAAATGAACAAATGTGCTCTAAAAAGCAAAATACAAACTAAGTATAAAGTATTATAACCCTGGTCAGAGTCCATTGGAATGCTAATTTGAGCTAATATAAGATCATCTTTAATTTAAGTAGACGTATGCATTTTTTTTTTCAAGCGGTTCCCAGGTGTTAGGGTATTGGCGTGAAAGCTGTTGCTTGAAAATCGCCCTAGATCTTCACCAAGCCTAGCTGATCAAGTCAAGGTCATATAAAGTCAGTATGAGAGTCAAAGTTATTATGCTAATTTATGCTTAGCACACAGAAGCCGTTTGGCCCCCACACCTATTTGGCTGTTTCCATGCATTGAAGGGTGCTGCTGTTTTGCTTAGCAACTGAGTTCAAATTGCAATTACGGTCAAGCTATTTTTGGAAAGGGGGGTGTTGTCAGAGTATTGTATTTGTGGATTTCTTAATAAATATTTATTTCAAAAAAACTAATACTTTTCAGCGGGATTTTATTTGAATTCAACCCATATTTGGGACTATTACCAGCATGTCAGGGCACTTCCCCACTAGGAAGCAGGATTTCCCCCCGTGCTCTTTTTCTATTGATTTGTGTCATCTTTGGAAACTGCACAGATCTCCAAGGGGGGGGGGGGGGTTCTCTAAATTCTTCACAGTTTGTCGCATCAGCATTTTACTCACATTCCTTGCCACTCTTTGGAAGCATCCTCTTGCGGAGCACGGAGAGCCTATATTTAAACCGCTTGTTACATTGCGGGTCAAATTGACCCGTAAAATTTTATGTGTGCATTTCCAATAGTTACAACCAAATATTAACAGATTATTATTATTATTATTATTATCTTTTTTTTTAATGTAGTTTTTTTTTTAATGGGTAAACTCAATCTGGGTCAAATTAACCCATACAATTATATTTTATTACTATCCCGCCATTTATAAATTAGGGGGGAAAGTGAATAAAATAAATGGATACGGACCGAAGGATGGAAATGACCCGTAAAATGTTTTATTCACAAAATAGGGTAATAAAAAAAAAAAAGGACAAATGCTTTTATGAGGGCAGCGGGTCAGGTTGACCCATAAACAGTTTTGTGAACCATTGAAACAAAGCAGCATATTTGCGAGTTAAATTGATAATGAGATTTGAGATTTATTTCATATCTGACTCTCCTGGACCATTAAACACGCGCCGGGTCAAATTGACCCTTGATTGTTAAGACTGAGCAACAACCTGCCGTATTGCGAGTTTCGCAATCAAATGCAGTGATTGGCCCTTAATAATATCCGAGTCTTGAGTTTTCTCCCCTCTAGTAGTGCGTGCGTCCCTGCTGGCTTCCTGCCGCCTGCTCAGCCTCTCTCTCTGAGCGAGCGCCATGTGACAGGATGTCCAAGGGAGAGGAGTCGTGGCGGTGGCGGCCGCTCACCTCGCCACTTCGCCACTGGACGCCCTGCCGACAACCACCATCATGAGGCCTCGCTTCGCCGCGCTGCTGCTCTGCCTCCTGCGCGCCGTGGCGGCTAACGTCGGTACGTGCTGTCGCCGCTTTTCAGCTTCTTGCATGCAAAAATGGGAGTTTGTGTTTGGGCTTGGGAAGTAACTAAGTACAAATACTTGAGCATACTTGAGTAGATTTTTCTTGACCTGATTATTTAATTTCCTGATGACTTTTTACTTGCATGTGTCGCCTTAAATTGAAGAGTTGACGAGTGCGCAGAAATGTCATGCAGTATGGCAAAATTGACGACACTAGTAAGACAGTTGCTCTACTAGTGCACTATAGTCGAAATATTTGAAAAAGCTTAATTGATAAGAGTTTTTCTACTAGTGCGCAGAAATGTCATACAGTAGTGGAAACAAATATGATTAGTAAGACACTTTTTTTACTAGTGCCTTGGGAATGTCACTAGTAAGATGTAATGGTTGTACTAGTGCACAGCAATGTCATACAATAGTGGGGGGGGGGGGGGAACTGCACTAGTAAGTCAGTTGTTCTACTAGTGGACAGAAATGACAAGCAGTAGTGGAAAAAAACATTGCTAGTACGGCTATCTTTCTACTAGTTCACAGAAATAATATAGTTTTTCTACTAGTGCGCAGTAGTGGAAAAAAATGTCACTAGTAAGTTGTTATAATAGTACGTAGAAATGTCATTAGTAAGACATAGTTGTACTCGTGCACAGAAATGTCACGCAGTAATGGAAGCAAATGTCACTAGCAAGACCCTTGTTCTACTAGTGCGTAGAAATGTCATACAGTTGTGGAAAAATACACTAGTAAGGTAGTCTTTCTACTAGTGCACAGAAATGTCATAGACAGTATTGGACAAAACATCACTAGTAAGTGCTCTGAATTGTCTGCCAATTGAAGACAAAGCGCATACTAGTGCACAGGCACTAGTAGTGTCATTGAAAAGCTGCGATTTCCCCCCCATCCTGTGCTTTAGACAGCAGCTCCTTCCTGATCTTCAACCAGGATCACAACAAGTGCGTGAAGGTCATCCACGCCTCGTCCATCACGCTGTCCAGGTGCGAGCCCCGCGCCAAAGACCAGCAATTCCGCTGGGCCTCGGCCAACCGCCTGCTCAGCCTGTCCCTCAACCTGTGCTTGGGCGCCGTGGAAATCAAGGACTGGGTCAAGGTGCTGCTGTTCCAATGCGACGAGGCCAGCGAGCTGCAGCAGTGGCAGTGCAAAAACGAGACCCTGTTCGGCCTGCGGGACCGAGACCTGCACCTCAACTGGGGGAACCGCAACGAGAAGAGCTTGATGATCTACAAGGGCTCGGGAGTGTGGAGCCGATGGAAGATCTACGGGACGCACTTGGACCTGTGCTCCAAAGGCTATCAAGGTAGGTGGCAATGGTGGCAAAATCCAGGTCCAAAGAGTAAAAACCCTGCCACAGTTTGGCGTTAGCCCCAGATGCTGGATAGCTAGCTAGCTCCCATGGTGCTCGTTTACCTGCTAGCTAGCACAACGGAAACAATTAGCGATAAGGGCTAAAGGAATAAAGCCAAACTGTGGCAGGGTTTTTAGTTTCTGGACCTGGATTTGTCACCTGTGTTGGGTCTGCCAAAAAATGTGAGTGCACGTGCCTTTTCCATGAAAACAAACTGCATCCAAACATATAATCATAAAACAAATAGGCCACACCTCCAAAAAACATATCAAGAATGCTATTAAGTTAGCTAACATATCATTTTCTGTATTATGCTCTTATTCTGAAAGGCAAAGCATAACACTTCCTGATTCTTCGCGCCGTATTAAAGCATAATATGAGGCATATTTGTTGTCCCCGCAGAGATTTTCACCATCGGCGGCAACTCTTTCGGCACCCCGTGCCTGTTCCCGTTCAAATTCGGCGAGCAGTGGTACTCGGAGTGCACCAAGGCGGGCCGCACCGACGGGCAGCTCTGGTGCGCCACCAAGGCCAACTACAACACGGAGAAGAAGTGGGGCTTCTGTCCCACCAAAGGTAGGCGCAAAACGTCAGATAATACACTAAAGCAAAATGTCCCGGACTCCAAACACGATGTTTTTTTTCTCATTTTCTGCCTTGGAAGAGGTCAGTGCTAACAATTGAGGTTTATGACCCCCATGGCAGAACAACATACATCCCCGTCCTGGCTTGTCAGCAGTCTTTGTTTTCCTCTTCCCACAGTCCTCTCATCCCCTCCGCAACGTCTGCAAAATGACTGCAAATCAGCACATGTGCATTTTAACACTCCTGTTATGTTCCGGGTCAAATTGACCCATTGTACAGTAAAAACAAACAACAAAAAAACCAACAGGAGAACAAGGATAATTTTGTTAGTTGCAAAATCCAGTGTGACATCTTACCCCATATAGTGTGACAACTTACCCATTGGTGGGGCAACACGTCACATGTTCACACCCTCTATTTGATGGCTTATAACTCAAAGTATGAAAATGACATAAATACAAAAAATATACCTCAGACTTTGGCATGTCTTTTGGTATAAATTTTGTTTATATATGATGTATTGATTCCAAGAAATATATAAAAGTATAAAAAAGTGATACAAACTAGTCTCCCCTAAGTTTAACTCTCTTGCTACGTTGCAGGCCAAAATGACCTATATTTAAGTTTAACCTTCTTGTTACATTGCGGGTCAAATTGACCCAATTTCAAGTTCAACTTTAAATGGGTGAATTGGACCCGCAACTTTAACTGCAAGATAATAGAGGGGTTAGACTTTGAAATGGGTCAATTTGACCCATGATGTAATCAGAGGGTTGACCAGTCGAACCATCTTTCTACATTGTGGGTCAAATTGACCCATTTTAAAGTAATAAAAAAATGTAGAAATTTTTTTCTCAATTTTTTTTTTAACCTTGAAAATGTGTTAACAAAACTAAAATAAAGTAAGTTACTGGCCCTGTACACGTCACATACACATTTAAAAAAATTGTCAGTGCATTCTTTGGTGTCATTTCAACCGCAGTGTCGTCTGGCTGGGACACGGACCCGGTGACGGGGGTCCAGTACCAGCGCAACGCCCAGTCCGTGCTAACTTGGCACCAGGCCCGCAAGAGCTGCCAGCAGCAGGGAGCAGATCTCCTCAGCATCGTGGAGCTCCACGAGCAGTCCTACATTTCAGGTACCGACAAAACGGACCACAAACTCCCATCATGTGGACCGGGACACGCTGACTGGCTTGTTGACTCCACGCAGGACTGACGAGCACGTTGGGAGCCGCCCTGTGGATCGGACTCAACAGTTTGGACTTCGAGGGGGGGTGGCAGTGGAGCAACGGGAACCCCTTCCGATATTTAAACTGGGCACCAGGTCAGTCGAGGCTACTCATTCTATATTTGCCATTCCAGAACTGGAGGACAATTTAGGCTGCAACGTCTGGTAAAAAATGAGTTGATGTGTTTGAGAGGTCAGAGCAATGATCTCGATGATATCATTTCTGCTGAGTCATGTTGCTCACTTTGTCACCTGTAATCACAGCTCACCTGCTTTCTGAAGCTGAGCTGTGATTGGTTGTTACCTGAGACCTAAGCAACTGGGATGTCATTTTCACTTGACAGCAAATGGCAAAATGGCCGCCTTCTGATATTGATAAAAACGGCTGGATTTTGCAACATTAATCAGAATATTGTATTTAGACTAGTTTAGCTGCATAGAACATATTATTGTCAAAAAAAATTTGGGTGGTTGACTTTCCCTTTAACTCACAATTCACTCCCAGCCCTTCACTCCCGGCTGTTTTACTGTATTTTGACAGATTTTGCAAGGCCCACAGATTATTCTGTTCTATTGCTATAAAAATATGGAACCTACCAAAAGAAAAATTAGTCTCTTCTTTTATCAGGGGAAAAAAAAAGAAGTATATTTCTATCTGTTTCTGTTCTGCTTAGAAATATGGGTAAAAAGGCTTCTTTTCAACATGGCCCTGGTTGATCTCTTATACTCTGCTGCCACCTGCTGGCCGTTTTTGTAATAACTACCATTGCTTCAAACGTTTTTGTGCAGTCAAGAAGCCGCATCAAAGCCTTCTTTCTGTATGCTCGAGCATAAAAAAAAAAACGTATAAATGTCTTTGGGACACTTCAAACATTTAAAACCAAGTTTTACCAGCATAAAAGTTTAAATTGTTGCGGTTGAAATTTGAACCCTCCAGTTACGTTGCATGTCATATTAACATTTGTCATGGATGTTTCCCAACAGGTCATCCCTCATCCGATCCCGGAATGAACTGCGCCACCTTAAATGCAGGCAAGGCCTCCAAATGGGAGACCAGCACCTGCGCCAAGAAGCTGGGCTACATTTGCCGCAAAGGGAACTCCAGTAGTCTTCCCCCGCCGCCCAGTAAGAACCCATTTCTGAAAACATGCAGGAAGTCGGCCATTTTGATTCAAAGTAGCCATTTTAGAGTTTCAAGGTCTTGGTAGAGCTCTCACGGGCTTTTTGAAAAATTCAAACGTCAATGACATTTTTATTGAGCGGCATGAAATGTGGTAGACATGCATACAATGAGTAGACCCGCAAAAAAGTCTTAAAACTTGAGGAGACACGGGAAGTCTGCCATTTTGGTTCGAGGCAGACATTTTAGTGTTCCCAAAATTTTTCACAGAGCTGCATGACATTTGGTAGACATGTCTATCATGCGTAAACATGAAAAAAAAAAAATCAAGACACATACACGGAATGTATGAACTGTAACTATATATATATAAATATATATAAATGTAATCTTTGGCTGCAGTTAACCAGCCCAGCTTCTGCCCCAACCACTGGGTCCCTTACGGCGGCAGCTGTTACTTCATTGAGAGAAGCAAGAAAATGTGGAAGGACGCTTTGACCGCCTGCCGCCGGGATGACGCCGACCTGGCCAGCATCCACAACGTCGAAGAGCAGAGCTTCATCATCGCCCAGTCGGGATTCTGTAAGACGCGCGGGCGTTGTCGTGGGCTTAAATCAAGTCCAAAAACCATTCGAAAGTAGCAACACAATTATTTTGCAGTGGCGACGGATATCCTGTGGATCGGCCTGAACGATCAGACGAGCCAGATGCTGTTCGAGTGGTCTGACCGCTCGCAGGTCACCTTCACCCAGTGGATGATGGACGAGCCCACTCACGGCACCAACCTCCAGGAGGACTGCGTACTCATCCGGGGAGAGGTGGGGGGGAAAAAAAAGCATTTTGTTTTAAATCAACATGTTTTTGGAATGAGGGAGAAATCAGGAGAAACATGCACACAGGATTCGAGCGCAGAACCGGAGAACCGCGAGGCAGACGCGCTGACCGCTAGGCAACCGTGACAATTCAAATGGTCCGCTTTTGTTTTAGAACGGCAGGTGGGCCGACCAAATGTGCGAGAAGGCCTACGGATACATTTGTAAAAAGAAAGCCTCCTCAAAAGCGGCAGAAGGAACCCACAGTGAAAGCAACCCCGGATGCAAGCTAGTGAGGAGCCGCTAAAATCTCAAATGCTGTTTTTCAACAAAATTCACAATATTGTTGTTGATTTTTTTTTTTTTAGGGTTCACTCCGGTACGGCTCATATTGTTACACCATTGCAGCTGAGAAGAAAACATTTGATGAGGCGAAGCAGGCGTGCTCGAAGGATGGAGGAAACCTCGTAGATGTGGCCGACAGGTAGGATTTCGCACCACTTTCTCAATATCGCGCTTCACTGATGTTATTTCTTCTTCCCAAAGGTACGAGAACGCCTTCCTGACCAGTCTGGTGGGCTTGAGGCCGGAGAAATACTTCTGGACGGGACTCTTCAAAAAAGAAGACACACACTCGTTCACTTGGACCAGCCGGAGGAAAGTTTCCTTCACTCATTTCAACGTGGGCATGCCAGGTACAAGACTCCAATTGTAATTATTTTCTGTAAGTCAAACTGAATTAATTCAATTTAATGTTATAATTAAAACTGTAAAAAAAAAAAAAACATGAAAAATTGCTTTGATTAGTTAGTTTTAAATTGCATAAAAGTATTACTTTTTTAATTGTATCAAAAATACATTCAATTTTTTTTTATAAAAACTCATTTTGTGAACATTTAATCCGTTACATTTTTTAAATAAAATAAATAATTTAAAATATATATATATTTTTCTGATCTTTTACAAAAGGTACATTTTCATAATTTTTTTAGAATCAAGATTACTAAACAATTTAAATACTCAAAATAATTAAATGCATAAATCATCAGCATGCCAGATACAATAAAAATAAATAAATCATATTCATATTTTTTTTAATTAGATTAAAATACATTAAAATTTAAATCTGTGAAATAAAAAAACAATCACCCTCTCACTTATCACAAAATTGTAAGCTATAAGATTTAATGTTATTTAATTATTTATTCTTATTCAGTTAACTAAAACAATACTGTTCACTTATTTTTACAATTTATATTTATAGGTATCATCTTTAACTAAAGTAGAAAATAAAATTGAAATAATTAAATACAAAATGAATACTGTCATTGTTCACCCATTTCAATGTGTGCAAGCACGGTACAGATTGTATGTAGTCTCTTAGGAAATAATACTAAAATAGCTGACTTTTGAACTGCAGACCGCAAGGCGGGCTGCGCGGCCCTGGCGACGGGCACGTCGGCCGGCCTTTGGGACGTGGTCAGCTGCGAGGGCAAGGAGAAGTTCATTTGCAAGAAACCTGCGGAGGGAGCCCAAATGACCACCGTGCCGCCCGTCACACCCGCCCTCAGCTGCGCCTCGGGTTGGACGCCCGTGGCCAACAGGAACGTCTGCTTCAAGGTGAGAGCGTGTAGACTAAAACCAATATCAACTTATTTTAAAAAAAAAAAAAAAAACATTTTTGAAAAAAAGTTAAACAATGAAAACCAACTAACTAAAATCTGACTATAATGAAAAATCCCAAACTATTCCAACCCTGGTTTGCAGCTATACAAAAAGAATAAGGACCTGAAGAAAACTTGGCTCGAAGCAAAGGACTTCTGCAGGGCCATCGGCGGAGACCTGATGAGCATACACGGAGCTCAGGACCTCAGCAATGCGCAGTACGCACACACACACACACACGCACACACAGTCAACGTTGGGTATGTAATAAGGAGTTTTGCTGCCGTTAAGGTTTCATTCGTCAGACGCAGCCTGGATCGGGCTCAGCCTACTCAGCACCAATGAAGGTTTCGTCTGGACTGACGGATCACCTGTGGGTACCCCACTTTTTTGTTAAGGTTGCTTTTTGTAAGTGTTCGGGGCCCACTGAAGAAAACAAAAGGTTAAAAAAAAACAAAAAAACAATCATCTTGAAAAATCAAATTTTCCATCTTAACAGTTGCACGGGTAGTAATTTTACAAAGGGAAAAAAGTTGCTAATTTTGGGGGACAAAGTTGCATATTTTCATGAGAAAAAAGTCATACAGCTTCTACAAAAAAAGATGTACCTTTTGAGGAAAAAGTGGTAATCTTATTAGGAAAAAAGTTTTAAATTTTTTATGAAAAAAAGTATGTATTTGAGTAAAAAAAATCATAGGAGAAAAAACATCACAAAGAAAAAAGTTGTATACGTTGTTTTGGGGGGAGACATCCTTATCCTACAATAATTAAGACATTTTTTCCAAATTTCTTTTTACATTTTCAATTTTTTAAAAACGGTTTTAGAAAAAATAGGAGTTCATTTTCGTTCATTTCGTCAGATGTTAGATGAAAATTTTTGAATTTTATGCAAATAAATCAACACATTTTCAGAGCAATTTTTATAATAAGCTTGTATATTTATCATACGGCAATAAAGTTATATAATTTTGAGAACTTTTTACATTTTTAAGAAAAAAAAGTAAAAATGTGGACATTTTTCTTGAATATTCTCATAAGATTACGGCGAGTCTCATAAATGATATCTTCTTTTTACTGTGGCCCTGATACTTTTTCTGCTGAAAAGTCACAAATGATCATTATTATTAATATTAATGATGAAACCCCTTTGCTGTAGTACGGCTTTGAGAACTGGGGCTACGGGGAGCCCAACAACTACAACGACGCTGAGCACTGCACAGAAGTTCAATCCAACTATGGACGACACTGGAATGACCGACACTGCGAGGTTTACAACGACTGGCTCTGCCAGTTACGCAAAGGTAATCCGCATACACACGCACGCAATTCTTGAATTCCCACTTCTTGCAGTCCTTTTGATGCGTTGTTATATTTCCAGGAGTGACTCCCAAACCCGAGCCCGTCATCATCATGCCAAGTAAGACAAAAACGTATATTAGGCAAATTTTTTTTCGTAATCTTGCAAGTACTACGGTGGAAGTTTTCTCGAAAATAAAAGCATAATGTTAAAAAAAAGTTACACTATTTTCTCAAATGTACATTTTTCAGGAATAAAGTTGCATATTTTCTCGTAAATTAAGATGTATCTTAAAAAATTCTATATTACCCCCCAAAAAAATCACAATTTTAAAATAATGCAATTATTCTCCCAAAATAAGTAATATCACACCTGTCATGAATATGACGTACATTTTCTTTGTGATTAATTTACAATCCATCAAAAATGACCAACGTTATTACGAGCCGCGCAAACCATGCGGAGCGTTTGAATATAAACAAACAACTGCAGTTTCGGCGACATTCCGAAGACATTTCAAAAAAATGTGCTCTGCCGATTCTCCCCGCTGAGCAGCGTTCAACACCACCGAGGACGGCTGGCTGCTCTACAACGACTCGCAGTACTTCATGAACATGGATCAGCAGCCCATGGAGGCCGCGCGGGCCTTCTGCAAAAAGAACTTCGCGGAGCTGGCCGTCATCACGGGGGAGAGCGAGAGAAGGTTCCTGTGGAAACAGATCGTCAAGGACTCCGAGAGTCAGTACTACATCGGCCTCGTTGTCAATCTCGACCAGTCCTTTAGGTAATTTCAAATACATTTTGCACAAAAGTTACATTGTGTAAATATTTTCAAGGCAAGAAGTGGTCCCGGTAATTTTACAAGTAAAATAAGTGTCATAGTGTCAAAAGTGTCAAGAAATAGTTGTCGATCTTATGAGAAAACATACCCAAAAAAATCATTTTAAGAGGGTTAAGCTGTATACAAAGTGGGAAAACTTCCAAGTGAATCTTGATGTTTAGCTCCAAACTGCCACTTAAACTTTTTCTCTTCGTCCTTCCAGCTGGTTGGATGAAACTCCGGTGACATACACAGCGTGGGAACAAAATGAGCCCAATTTTGCCAACAATGACGAGAACTGTGTGACCATATACAAGAGTATGGGTAAGCTCAGCGCACCGTTGCGGCAGCGCTTTACCAGAACCTAAAGTTGAGGTTTATTTTAGAATTTTTTTTTCCCCCTGCAATTTCTTACTTATTTGTCCCAAAGACATTTTTATGTTTTTTTTTATGCTAGAAAAAACAGAAGGCTTTGATGCAGCCTCTGAACTGCAGAGAACGGGTGAAGCAAAGGTAGTAATTACAAAAACGGCCTGCAGGTGGCAGCAGAGTATAAGAGATCAACCAGGGCAAGCTGGGAAACGAGCTGATTTCCCCCCAGTTCTAAACAGATTTGTGAATAATGATTAAACGTGGCTATATTCTAATGCTAATTGCAACAAAACGGAAACAGATAGAAATATACTTTTTTTTTTCTGATGAAAGAAGAAACTCTCATCTTTGTTTTGGTAGGTTCCATATTTTTTATAGGAATAGAACACAATATTCTGTGGGCCTTGCAAAATCTGTCAAAATCCAGTAAAATAGCCGCGAGGGGGGGTTGCTTCAGGGAAAATGGCTGCGAGTGACGCCGTGAATGCGCGTGTCTTCCGAAAGGCTTCTGGAACGACATCAACTGTGGGATGGAGCTGCCGTCCATATGCAAACGAAGCAGCGTGTTCGTCAATACCACCGTGATGCCCACCGCCGAGTCCAAGGGAGGCTGCGCGCCCGAGTGGCTGGCTTTCCAAGGCAAGGTATTCTGGGAAAAGTCAACTTAATTTGTAGAACATTCCAACTGTAGCTGTAATGAAGTCCTGCGCATATTTTTTTTGTTACACTTAGCCTGTTACCGTTTCAATGTTTACAACTGCCATTAGTTTAAATATTCCTATCAGTAAAAATAATTGAGGGTTTATATCTACCATTATATGAACATTTTGAAAACATTTAGCATGAAAGAGGTGCAGATTGAAGTCCCCAACAAGCACATTATAAATAAATAAGGTGGAAAGGTACAAATGAGAAGAAAGTTAGCGGGGTTTTTTGTAACTTTGAAGTCCTCCCTATTTATTTCTTTGGTCGTCTTGACTTCTTATCTGGTTTGCACAGTGCTACAAGTTTGTGGGCGCCGACAAAAAGTCGTGGCAGGACGCCAGGGAGTACTGCAAAAACCAAGGAGGGAACCTGGTGTCTGTCGTCAGCGAGAGGGAGCAAGGTACGCCAAAGACAAAAACAACAACCAAAAAGTTGCGCCTGTACTTGAAGACATCCCTCAACCCCCCCCCCCCCCCCCCCAAAAAAATTGCGTTTCACCGTTCGTCCTCAAATGTTCTTCGTCTAGCGTTCCTGACCACGCAGATGTTGACGTACCGTGAGGACCTGTGGCTCG
Source organism: Leptonotus elevatus (assembly GCF_054856555.1). NCBI lineage: Eukaryota > Metazoa > Chordata > Actinopteri > Syngnathiformes > Syngnathidae > Leptonotus > Leptonotus elevatus. The sequence goes on along the minus strand of NC_141259.1, from coordinate 13,123,999 downwards.
GCATGAACGACGTCAACTGGGAGATGCACTTTGTGTGGACGGATGGCCGAGGCGTGTTGTACACAAACTGGGCCAAAGGGCATCCGACGTCCACGCCGGACGGACGCTACTCCTTCATGGACGAGGTCTTCCAGTTTTTTTGTTTGTCCTCATTTCTTTTCAAAAAAGGAGGATGAAGAATATTTGCCCGTGATTATTATTAAATTAACTGTCTTACACGTTTGTGTTCAAATATCCGTTGCTCAAAGGAAGACAGCGACGAGCAAGCATGTCAACGGAGTTAGCATTCAACTCGCATCTTGTATCTCAAGGCACAGCTTGAATTTTTTTTTCTTCCTCTGAGCAGGTTTTCGACTGTGTGATGATGGTGGGCAGCGTTCCTAAGCAAACGGGACTGTGGAAAGTGGACGATTGTGGCGAAAAGCGCGGCTTCATCTGTAAAAGGAACAACGGTCAGTAGTGCCACCAATGAATTACAAGAGTTCTTATTTTAATATTCATTTTTGATGATACAGCGTTGACTGTTTTAGGGAAAAGGGGTTTTGGTAATTTTGTTATCAAACTTATTTTGCTAAACTTATTTGTAACTTTTTTATTTTTCCAAAAATGATGTATGTTTTTTTTTATTGATATGGTTTAATTTACGTCAAAATTTTAAATACAAATAATTTTAACTTTTTCTCTTACTAGCTTTATTTTTTTATATATTTTCTAAAAATGCATATAAAAAGTAATAATATATACATATATATATATATATATATATATATATATATATATATATATATATATATATATATATATATATATATATATATAAATAATTGATTCATTATATGAATGATCATTATTTATTTACTTACTTATTTTAACATTTAGTGGCCATTTTTGAAAATGTTGTAAAATATACCGATAGTCTAATATAATCTTATCTTGTTTAAAACTTTTTTTTTTCTTTTAAGTATTTTTTGTTGTCAATTTAAATGTTCAGGTCACAATTACTATTTGTGAGAAAGATCATTTTTTTAAATTCAGCTTGCCGTATTTCGTACTTTTACATAGATTAAAAAAAAAAAACGTTTGCAAGGATGAATTAGCATGGTTATTTTCATATTTATTTTTAATGCTTTAAATGCACTGGCTCTGTTTGAAAATCTAGAATTTCATTTTTTTAAATGTTGGTATTAAATTTCTTTCTTCTGCTGTCATTATTATTTATTTATTTTTTTTTAACTGTTTTACCGAAATATATTTGGGGAAAATAAATTACCTTTCTCCCTTTACCTAAAAAATGTGCGACTCTTTATTCCCTCAAAAATAATATTCAGTAAAAATAAATCATCATTTATTTTTCATGGTTTAAACAATTTCAGTTACAACCTTTCGCGGAGTTGAGGTGTTTATTTTTGAAGCGCAAATCAAGTGTCAGCGATCAAGCGACTAACGCCGCCCCATCTCCGAAGATCCCCAGATCGCGCCGGCGGCCACCACCGTGTCGCCCAAGTCCTTCCACAAGCTGGGCAACGACTCGTACAAGCTGGTGATGCAAAAGATGCGCTGGGACGAGGCGCGCAGGCAGTGCCAGGCGGACGACGCCGAGCTGGCCAGCATACTCGACCCCGTGGCGCAGGCCTACGTCACGCTGCAGATCCTCAGATTCAACGAGCCCGTGTGGATCGGCCTCAACAGCAACGTGGTAGACCATGCCGGTTCTTTCAAACGCGAGACCTTAACTTTAACCGCGCCGGGCCATATTTGTCCTCTTTTCTACTAAAATGTCCTAATAGAAGTTTTCTCGTTGCGGTTTCCCTTGAACAGACGGGAGGTCGCTACAAGTGGCTGGACAACTGGCTCCTGTCGTACACCAAATGGGGCAAAGACGAGCCGAAGAGCAACGACGCCTGCGTGTACATGGACGTGGACAAAACATGGAAGACGGGCGCATGCAGCAACACGTACTACTCGCTTTGCAAGAGCTCGCCAGGTCCACGGAAACAACAACACAGACTCGGAATTTGCCGCCATCTTAACGACTCTGAAATCCCTTCTTCTTCTTCTTCTCTGTAGTTTTGGCGCCCACTGAGCCTCCTCAGCTGGCCGGAAACTGTCCGGACCCGAAGAAGAAGAGAATGTGGATCCCCTTCCGTGGTCATTGTTACGCCTTCCTCAGCTCGCTTGTGGACAACTGGGCCCACGCCTCCGTGGAATGTCTGAAAATGGGTATGCTGGGATGATTTTTACCAACGCTTCAGACGGATGTGGTATTAAAAAAAAAACGTGTTCGGCAGGGGCATCCCTGGCAAGCATCGAGGACCCCCAGGAGAGTTTTTTCATCCAGCAAAACCTGGAACTCCTGCAGGACGGCGCCAAGAGCTTCTGGGTCGGCTTGTACAAAAACCACGAGAGTAAGAATTGCGCCCGTCCACCTTTTCCCGACGACTGCACCGCATCGGCGTAAGTCTGGGCGCTTCTTTGCCGAAGGTGAGTGGGCGTGGATTGACAACAGCGCAGTGGACTACACCAACTGGAAGGCGGGCATGCCGTCGTCCGAGTCGTGCGTGGACGTCCATTCCGACAGCGGGAAATGGAAGACCACCACCTGCAGCAGATACCGCTCGTACATCTGCAAAACGGCCAAAGGTAGAGTCAATTGCCGTCGGCTGTGACTTCACTCAGTTCATTCAATTTAAATATTTGACATTCCTGTAATCCCCAATCAACACGGGAGTGCCCCAAGGCTCCGTCCGGGGGCCCCCTTCACATACATTGAACCCTTTGAAAGGCACTTTTAAATAAAAATACCTTTTTCGTGTATAATGTTGGAAAAAGAGTGGCAGCTACTAACGCCAAGCCAATTTTTCCAGTTATCACGCCGACAGAAAAGCCTCCAGCTGTCGGTGAGTATTGAAAACATACAATATCCAATTTTCGTCACTATGTATTCAATATTCACATTCTGCATTTTTTATTTTTTTTTAAATAGCTCATATCGTGGAAGAGGTGTCCAAAAGCTCCGCCGGCATCAGCGTAGCCGTGGTGCTGGTGGTCCTGGCCCTGGCAGGACTGGTCGCTTTCCTGCTCTTCCGGAAAAAGATGCCCGCCCCCTCCCCTTCGGGGGAGTCCACCTTCATCAACAAGTTGTACTTCAATAATCCCATCCGAGCTCTGGTGGACACCAAGAGCCTGGTTGGCAACATCGAGCAGAACGAACAAGCGTAGGCGGAACGCCATCGGGCTAATCTGTGCTAATGACTCGATTTTTCTCTTTTAATAATCTGAGCGAGTACTGGAACTGCACTAAATAACACTCCAAAAGATGTGATTTAAAAAAAAAAATATGTGTACATAGGATGGATTTTTTTGATTTTGAAGAATCAACAGTTTAATTTCTTACAACAGCGCTTCAAGAAAATCTAAAGATGTTTTTGTTTTTTTTCACTGTCTTGACATTGTAAATAGATTCAATAAAAGAAATTATAGATTGAAAATTAAAATGGTTATTTTCTCCCTGGTAAAACTGTGAACACGAACTCCAAGCCAGCCCACTTTTGCTACTTTTATAGCGCTTGGATATCAAAAGATAAGGTCAATATTTCTCCATCAGGTGTCATCTCAGTCACAACTATTAGCGTGAACCAATTTGCCCACCAGGCAACTCTCTCCATGGCAACTAATCCTCAAGAGCTTACTTCCAATAATTAGCCTTTTTCCAGAACCCGGAATTCTGCCCAAACAGCTGACGACCGGATTTTTATCACCTATGGGCAGGTAGAATTCGGCTTTCCAGTTGCTTTGCAAACATTTCTTGCTGTGCTCGGTCGTGTTGACCCGGAGTGGGAGGATGTTCAAAAGAGTTTTTTTTTTATATGAAAAAAAAAAAAAAGCATTAGGAGTGACTCGGAGATCGTTAACAAAACCTTCCGTTATGATATTTGGGAGCGATGTACTGGATGTACCGTCTCATAAAGCATTCCCAGTGACCTCGTTTTTAATTTAACTGTTTTCCTCCAGCCTTGAATGCCAAACGTAATTTTTTTCTCCTAAGTACTAATTATGCTTTCACCCCCCACCGCCATCTCCCTGCCCCCGTGCTCTCTGACTGGCTGCACTAATCCTTTTGTTGTGGACCGAGAGGCCCGGCTTTGGCTGCACTGTAAGGGTTAGTTCAAGCGGAGGGTGACCGCCAGACCCCCCCGTCCCCACCCCCCCGTCCTCGCCGTTTGGATGGTCACCTCATCTTAGGAAGACCTCGACAGCAACATGTGCTCGCAGGGATTCGCAGTTCCTCGTTTTCTGCTGTTGCTGCTGATGTGTCTGCTGGGACCAGTCCGAGCAGAGTCAAATTTACAGGACGTCCTCAAAGTCTTGGATCTGCCGTTCAGTCAGGACGAAGAGGCGCACCTCCAGAAGAACCACGTCGGTATCCTGGTCTCTGCGATTCTTCTGGCGGTCAACTGCCCGGAGAGGACTGGCGCCTCTCTGGAAGTCTGTGACAAGGTAGGCCCATTTCCTGCAAAACAACTTTTAATTCCTGAGAACTTTTTGTTTGTCAAGACTGGAATGTGAGGCTTAAGTTTCTTGACCTTTTATGGCTCATTCATGCTGAGTGGCTTTCTTCGGGGCATCCCTTGCGTTTGACACTGCCAAACTCTTGAGAGTCAACTCAGAGCTACTTGACGTCGGCGGCGCAAGGTGGCTTGACAATGGCGTCCGGATTCTCGAAAGGAGTCCTCGATGGGATTTTGGGGTATTCCTTTGTTTTTGAGAAGCGTTGCTCTCGATGTTGTTTCTCTAAGCCTGTTATTGTTTCCGTTGGGTAGACAACAATCTCCTTGAACGCAAATACAATCAACGTTTCCAAGAATCGCTGGGTACGCTTTCAAGGTTCATTTCACTGGAACACTTTGTGGCCATGCTAATTTTCAGCCATATATGAAGTCCACATGAGACTTTTAGCTTGGAACCACCTGTGCCTTTTTAGCCTCATGTACATAGAAGTCCAATAATTAACTAATTTGCTCCCAAAGACGTATATGTTCTATTTTAAATTTTTATTTTTATTTTAAATGTTTGTTTTTTTTATGCTAGAGAAAACAGAAGGCTTTGATGTAGCCTCTGAACTGAGGGAAAATGGTTGAAGCAATGGTAGTTATTACAAAAACGGCCAGCAGGTGGCAGCAGAGTATAAGAGATCAGCCAGGGCCATGTGGGAAAAAAAAGCTAATTAATAATAATGATGAAACTTGGCTATATTCTAATGCTAATTGCTGCAAAACGGAAACGGATAGAAACATACTTTTTTTTTTTCCTGATGGAAGAAGAGACTCTAACGTTTCTTTTAGGAATAGAACAGAATATTCTATGGTGCTTGCAAAATCAGTCAAAATCCAGTCAAACAGCCAGGAGCGAAGGGAGTTGCTTCAGTGAAAATTCATCAGACTTAAAACATCATCAGACACATATTGTACTTTCAAGGACAAAATGGTGCCCTACTGCACCTACTTCTGGGGACTAGACAGGAACAAGGACTAAATTGTACCGTGAAAGGTCAGACTGGACTCCGACTTGACCTGATTGTCGGGACAAGGTAGGAACAAGGTCACCATTGTACCCTAAAAGATCAAAGTTGACCCCTGATTCTAAGGACAAGGTGACAAACTAGAAACAAGGACGAGACTGTACTTTAGGTTCTGGTGACAAAGCAGAAACAAGAACTTGGTTGTACTTTAAAAGACAAAGTTTCACAATTACAGTACTAAACAGCTGATTCTGGCTAAAAGCTACCCAGATAGAAACGGAGACTTTTCGAACAACCTTTCAAACTGACTGACTTCCTTGTTTAAATGACTTGAGCAATTCCAGCCTCGTCCTCTTCCAGTGCCTGCCACCGGACGTTGCGTTGTCCGTGCTGGAGGACGACGGGAAGCCGTACCTGACCGAGGACGACTTCCAGCGCCTCTCCACTCTTCTGCTCTACTACATTTTGAACCTGCGAGATCTGTGCCGGTCATCGTCCTCACCTACCCGAACTTACGAGTTTTACCTGCGAGCGCTCACCGGTCTCCATGCGGCGGAGGACAACAACGGTGTCCTCTCTTTGGGTGAACTTGAAAGCATTCTTCAGATCGTCAACCGGTACAACTCCTCCATCCAAGAAGGTTCGACTGTCTCCAACCTTCAGGTAACAGATGACGCTTTTATCATCCCGAGCAAAACTGAAGAAACTGAAGTGATATTATCGCTCCTTTTGTACGTCTAGTGCATTGACGCCACTCATCTGCTCGAAGATACTAATGCGAAAGAAGGTGCCCCGATGGCGTCCGTACCCAAAGTGTCCGCTGCCATCATCAGTCACCTCCTGCGGGGTCCCTGTTTCGCACAGAGGAACCTCCCTCCGCCGGCCTTCTTTACCAACTACATCTTTCGCTCCCTCAATCGCACCAGTGAACTTCAAGTCTTAGGTGAGATGGATCGTCCAGCAACCTTCAACTCTTTTTCTCTCTCGATATCTAGCCGTGCACGTTTTTTTTTTCTCTCTCTCTCGAAGATCTGGAGGTGCTGCTTCACCAACTCGGCGTTGGCGGAGAAGGAAAGAAGCCGCACGCTCACGGCAGGAAGAGGCGAAGCTCGCAGAGCGAGTCGGGGCATTCGTTGGAGCGTTGCGGCCATGAAGTTGGGAACTGGGCGCAGGTAAAACACTTGTGATAAATCGGGGAGACGAACCAAGAAGATACTCATCAGGTTGTCTCGTCCTTTTTGAATCCAAACAGGTCTGTTTTTCAGCCAATCAGCTGGTGTATATTTTTGCCGCGGATCCGCAACTGCCCATTTCTAAGGAGCACTTTGGACAAATGTGCCCGGCCATCATCCAGCAGTTGCTAGGCAATGCGTGCGATTCTGCCGAGCAGAACACAAGAGGATCTCAGCAGCCCACTGCTTTTGAGAGTGAGGGCGTTTGACCTTCTGTTTCCCGTGCTTGATATTTCTAGCTTAATTAAATATATATATATATATATATTTGATTTTTTGCAGAGTACGGCTACAGCACGGCAGCGGTGCTGCTCATCACTCTGGGATCCATGCTAGGCATCTGCTTGATCTTCTTCAACTCCTGCCAGGAGACCTACAGCCTCATCTTGCAGCTTTTCGTGGGCCTGGCCGTGGGGACCCTCTCTGGCGACGCCCTCCTTCACCTCATCCCGCAGGTGCGGCCGTCATGAACACTTCTTCAAACCAAACGTGGGCATTCGCGGTCAATTAAAACAACGAGCATCTGCTAACTTAGTGCTATCGTACAGTAATGTGAAAAGCTGTAATGTATAAACCTTCGAGCGATACAAATGCCCTTAGCTGGCTTTTCATTAGTTAAGAATCAGGATTATTATTACTTTTTTCATCATTTGGTAGGTCCTTGGCCTCCACGGGCACGACGAGGAACACCTCACGGAGCAGACGGACTACCTGTGGAAGATTGTCGGCGTGGTGGCCGGCATCTACGGCTTCTTCCTGATGGAGAGGCTCTTTTTCTTCCTGGTTCCGCCGCACGGACATGTAAGTTCCTGAGAAAACCCCTTGGAATTCTCAAGCACAGCTTTGCGTCTTTATGCCCTTTTTAGAGCCACTCGCGCGAGGGTCCGTCCCGGAGGGGCAAGTCCATCTCGACCATACAGCTGGTAAGGATCATTAGGCGTGTCGTTTTATGAGCTTTTGAAAAGGAATAGTGTCAATGCTAAGGTGCAGTTTAACTTCTGCTAGATACGAGGCAATGAGTAGAGAGGTGATGGTTTGTGAGGGAGGTCATTTGTTTTTTTACCAGCAAGGACCAGTGGATGAAGAAGCAGAAACTCCACAGCAGAGACCTTCACAACAAAGTAAGCTAAATGCGGTTCAGTACTGTGGTTCCGGTGAAGTCCTTATCGTCCCCGCATGGCGGCGGTGCTTTCCCTAGGCCGCGGCGTTCCCCTGCTGGCTGTGATGGTCATCGTCGGCGACAGTCTCCACAACTTTGCTGACGGCCTGGTGGTGGGCGCCGCCTTCTCCTCGTCGCCGGAGACTGGCATGGCGACCACCGTGGCCATCTTGTGCCACGAGATCCCCCATGAGATGGGTGAGGACTTGCTCCACTCGTACAAGGACAAGATTTGTTCAACTTAATTTGTTTGTTTTATTAAGGGGATTTCGCAGTGCTGTTGAGCTCCGGACTGCCCGTGAAGACGGCCGTGGTCATGAATTTTATCAGCGCCTTGACGGCCTTCGCGGGCCTCTACATTGGACTGTTCGTCTCGGCTCAGGCGCAAGTGCAGCAGTGGATCTTTGCAGTCACCGCCGGGATTTTCCTCTACCTTTCACTGGTGGAGATGGTGAGATATGCTACCTGATTGACGCTAGCAGTAAGCTTCTACAAGCTACCTAGCTAAAGCTACCAGTTAGCTTGCTAAAGTTAGCAATGAGCTAAACATTTAACTACATGCTATCTGGCTAAAGTGAGCTATAACCTAATGATATAGCACGTTAGCTTCTACAAGCTACCTAGCTAAAGCTACCAGTTAGCTTGCTAAAGTTAGCAATGAGCTAAAGATTTAACTACATGCTATCTGGCTAAAGTGAGCTATAACCTAATGATATAGCACGTTAGCTTCCTAAAGCTAACAATAAGACTGAAGCTAATAATAGGCTAATAGATGCTAATGGAAGTCTACACTTCTTTTATCCATCTTGCGCACTAATGTTTGCGTCCTCCTTTTCTTTGCCCCGCCAGCTTCCCGAGATGAGTCGCTTGCGGAGCGGGCGACCATTAACTGCGTTCCTGCTGCAGAATGTTGGCCTCCTGTCGGGTTGGGCCTGTCTCCTGCTGCTCGCACTCTTTGAACATGAGCTCAAATTCTAGTACTATCATAATCACAACAATAAACATGGATATTTTATGGAGGCGCGTCTCCTTTGTGAGGCTTTCCGCTGCACACCTGAGCTTGGTGAGTAACGGTCGTCCGGCCCACGCGTGCCTGACTTTTTCACATGTGAAAAGTGACAACTGAGAGAAAGAACATGTTTCCTCTATCCATTAATGAATCGGTCAGGGCACGAGTCATTGGTGCTGCCTGTATCGCCTGTATGCAACAAAATCATCTGACATTTGCTCTGAAAAAAAAAGACTGACATTTTTATATCAGTAAATAGGACTTTATTCTTGAAACATTGTGACTTTCCTTGAACAATTGTCATTTTCTTGAAAATAATGGAATGGCTTGGCAAGATTAGTAGTAGTTAGTGTATTGCTTCTTTTCCCGTTGTTAAATGAAAGTTCTACCACCAGATGGCGCTCGAGAGATGCTGTAAGATGGTTATGATGTAGTAATGCAATTCCCCCAAAGAAGAACTTTATCAATTTGTTAAGGCTAAATACTGTAGCCAATTACTAGGTAAATGCAATGTATCATTACATATTATTTGACAATATACTGTGTTTTTGTAAAACTGTAGAATGTAAAAAGTATTTGAGAATACATCATGTTTTGTGCATTTCATATAATTACAACTGATGCAACGAGATCTGTGTGAAAAACATGCTAACTTTCTCCTCACATTTTGATAATAAATTAATAAAAGTGAAATAGAGTTCTACACATTTACTTAATTTTCACGGGGTTTTTTTCTGCTGGACTGTTGACATGAGGAGGCGGTGGAAGGATGGAGCAGCCAGTGTAGGCGGCGGGGGGGGAGGCTGTAAAACATCCACCACCATTCTATCATTATCACCGGAGCGTCTTTTTCAAGCTCCTCCCGCTTCTTCCAACTTGACGACCCGGCAGAGGAGCTCGATCGCCTAGCAGCGATGAATGACTCAAGATGAAGGGCTTATGTTTGTATTTTGGTGATTTTCTTCGTTGTATCGTCTAAAAAAAAAAGAGCGACGAGCACATAATGGAGGTGGACTCGCTGCAGCAGTTTCAAGTAAGTTAAGGCGTCTTTTTTGGGGGTAACGAGTTAGCAGGTGAAAGTTTCAGGCTAGTGCTAAAATACGGCGACATTTTGGCTCGGATTAGTGTTAACAGTCAACGTCGTATTTTGTGTCACATGTCCTACTTTTTTTTTTAAATGATTTTTACTGTTAATGTTGTTCCGAGTTAATTGTGCTACGAGCACATTATTTAATCACCGTTGAAATAAAACTAGCCGGTGATTGGTGAATCTCCACACCTACGACATTTTGTTTCCAGTTCGTAGTAAAGGTCAATTTTCACTTTTAAGACTCGTTTTTTTTGTCGTTGCTTATTGTTTGTGTCAACAGAAATAAATGGATTCAAGTTTTTTTTTTTAATGCTGTATTTAATGTTAAATTAAAATTAATAGGTATGTAAAATCTCAGCCGACATTTTGCCTCCAATTCGAGGCCCTTGTCAGTCATTTTGTGTCGTCTGCTTTCTTGTCACCTCTCAATATTAAAATAAGCCAAAAATACTTGGGAATAAACAAAGTCTTCATTATTAAACTTAAACCAATCATCCCCAAAAGCTTGTTTATGCTGTATGTCAGTTAATCAAACTAGCTGCATTTTTAATACTTGTTTTATTATTCCGTTTTTTGAAGTTTATCAGCAAAGGAGCCCGCAGGAAAGGTCGCTTTAGAAGTTCGGATGGTAGCACGTCCTCCGACACCACCGCCAACAGCCTCATACGTCAGGTAAGGAGTGAGCATTTAAATGTCCTCTTCTCACCGCTTGCCTGCCTCGTACACACCCACTTGCTGCACTTGCAAAGTTAACATCCGAACAGCTTTAACCACACATTCATTGTTGTTTTATTTAGTTATAGTACAGTAAATCCCCCAAAGGTTGGTTTGATTGAGGACCACTGCACAAGCGGAATATGTCCCGGTGGCCCATTTCCTGTCTCCTTGTCAGAATGTGTGCGTTTCTGTCTAAATGTGTGCCGGTAAAAACAAACTGGGCACAAGTTCTGCGCTCCAGTCATCATCATCCATCAGTCCTGAGATGTGTGCTGCCATGAAAGTCTTGTGTAAACACCTCCGGGGACCCGTGATGGCGGCGGCATTTTCGCCTGCGCTACCGCGCTAGCATCTCCTGTTATAAAGCAGAGCTGGCGAGGTATGCCTTGTACGCGTCTGGACTTTGTAGAATGTAGAGACCTGCACGGGATGGGATGGGTGCCCTCGGCTGAATGTTTCTCCCTTTTTAGGAGGAGGCATGCATCTCCTCACTTTTTTGGCACCAGCAGCAAAAACGCAAACTCTTGTCTTCCCTGACAACTTGTGAATGAGCCTCTTGCGTCACACTAACCGTGCCCAGTGAGAATTTGCCCAATTTTTCTCATGGGAGTTGCATCTTGACCTCACGGTCCACACATGATGATGATGAATCTCAGTCAAACTAAAAAGAGAATGTATCAGTCAGATTCTATAGAAATGTTGTGGAAGGTCGTTCCAGGAGCGCAGGGAAGATGAAGTGGAGTGACGCATACAGGGTCAGTGAGAGCGACCCAAAAATAGCACACCTTCCCGTAACGGCTCCTTTGTTTGGGTGATAATCTAAATACTGTTTTGCAATCGTATCAGTTTGTGTTTGAATATGCTGTTGTGGATCTAAGGAAGTAACGAGAGTCAAACACAGTTAACTCATTCCGAGAAATGCGCCCACTAGGGAATCATGAAAATGGAAATTCCAGGATCAAATTGTCACTTCTGCTACTTGGTTTGATAGGGGACGGACACTCGGACCGCGGTTGGGGTTTCACCACCTCTTGGCCCCCACCTTTGCATACCCCTGATGTACAGTATAAGAGGTGAATGGCAAATACAGTAATACAAATATTGTGAATATAAACGACAGAAAGAATATAAATACAGAATATAAATAGAATATTTTTCTATACTATTAAAACTTTTCGGCTGTATTAGCCATAACCAGGTGGAAACGTGATTCATTTTTGTATCTGAGTCATCCTGGGAAACCGTCCAGTCCCCGGCCCCGAGTATTAATAAACGTTCCTAATTTAGCACTTGTCTAAAAGCAATCAACAAAAGCTTCTAGCGAAGCAGAGAATAAACAGTCCTGAACTTTCAGAGGATTGCTTAGGCGCAGATCTAAAAATAAGTCTGTTCATAATAGTGATATCAAATATGGTCCAGACAGAAACGATTTGCTCCGAGATGCCAAAGTGGAAGTCTGAATGTTGCTTGAAGTCATTTAGCATTCTACTGATGAAAGGCGCACTTGAGGGCAGGAAAACCCGGTCGCATTCCCCCGCTGATTGCGGGCGCTTATTTTCTCCCCCTCTTTTTGCTTCGTGAATGATGTCACATCCTCCTGATTGGCTGCTTATCAGACCTGGCAACCTCCCCTGGACTGCCAAAATTAAATAAATAAATGCGGCATGAATTATTTAAAAAAAAAAAATTGTGTGTGTTTTACTAATTACATGTGTCAATAGACACATTTGATTACTTAGTCACATGTGCAGTGGCGTCAGACTGCAGTCGTGGGCTAAGTGCTAGACTGCCATCTTGTGGAGAAAAGCGATAATTGTCACCTAAATGTTGCTAACATTTTTTTTTTCTCCTGGAGCTTGAGAGGATTTTCATCCATTCTCTATAGTGTTTGTCCTCTTTACGGACACAGGTGAGCTGGATCATCTGGGTGGGGGCTGAACTGGTCACCCTGAACTTGTCGCCACAAACGACCATTCGCGCTCACACCTATGGACAATTTGGAGGCTTCAATGACCCCCAACATGCATGATTTTGGCATGTGGGGAGGTAGCCGAAATGTAAATGTAGAAAAATCCAGAAAGGAAGGTTCGAGCAGGCACGGCTCCACTTTCTTATATTGACAGCACATTGCAGATATGAGGAAATGAGGACTGACTGGCACAGCATTCAAGTTGGAAGGGTGGGGTACTCAAAGTCAAGAGAGAGAGAGAGAGAGAGAGAGGGGGCATATGGATGGACGCTCTCTCGTAGGACGCAAGGGGACGGCGGTCAATAAAGGACACCCCACCCCACCGCCTCCTCCCGTTACAAGCCTTTGTGCCGAGGAGCAACTTGTGCGACACGATGAGTGAGTGAAACTCCACAAGCGGCTGAAAGCAGAAAACTGTAGCACTGCAGAGATTTTTTTTCTGGGGAGGGGGGGGAAGAGGGGCGGGGGGGGTGCAGATCAAGTGGATTTCACCATTTTGGGTTTATGAGCGGCTACCGTAACAAGACACCTATGACACTGTGATGCCAGCAACAGGGTTTCTGACTTTTTTAAGTCCTCTGGTCAAGGATCCGCAGGGACGGATGCCGCCGCTCGACAGGTAGCCCCCGTCCCTCGCTGCCCCGGTCCCCTTCATGCCGTGCTGTGGGCTGGGCCATCGCCGGAAAGCACCGCTTCCATATGTAAGTTTTGACGCTTCCTATATCAGCAACACGGTTGAAGGGTAAAGAATGAAGGTGCACAATCAGGTGCATGTTTATTTTCGTCTTTCATGTGCTGCAGTTAAGATACTTTTTTTTTTTTTCTTCCATTCGGTTTTACCACTAGAGGGCCTTGTTTCACTTTTACATTGTCACACACTTTAGAAGCTGATAGCAGAGAATGTTAAGAAAGGAAGTGTAACTACTGTAGTTAAGTGTGCCTTTAAGGGGCGTGTTTTAATCTTGTACAACCACCTCGTGAAACTCCAGTGACGACAAGCCCGTGTATGTCGTATCTGCGAGTGTCGTCATGAGCTCCGCCTGAATAATCCATCGCAGCCTCGCGGTGGATTACGTGACAGCGAGTGCGCAAGCGATCCGCCAGGTGTTGTCCCACAAACGCAGCCAAGAAGAAAGCTGGAAGAAAATACTTCTTTTTTTTTTCTCGTCCCCAAAACATCTTTATCCCGCGCACTGCAGCCAAGACAGAAAATGTCTTACTTGTGCCGTGATTAATTTTACTCCACAGTGCACCGGATCAACATTCACCGCACAACTGAGTAAGCTTTAATTTAACTGATGAGTGGATTAGTGTAGGACCAGCTGTTGCCAGGCCACACTTGACTGGTGAACCGACAGCATGTGTAAAAGGTGTTGACGCGCGCCGAGTTCAAGTGCCCCCCTCCCGCCGTGCTGAAATTTAATATCATGACTGTAATAAAAACGATCCCAGAAGCGGAGCGGGAATTGCGACTGGCGCTGGCCCCAAGAGGCGCTCCAGATGCCGTTAACCGCCACTCGTTCGATGACGCTCCACTTACATGTTAGTGTTGCGTAATAAATGTGACAATTCCACTCGAGGTGGAATTTGGAGCATGCCGTTTCCTGACAGGCTTGGAGTAGACGTCCCAGACGCTACTCATGGAAAGTCTGGGAATGGAACACATTGGGGCCCCCCCTCTCAGATTCAGTCAGTAAGATTTGTGAATGGAGGTCAGTCAGTCAAGTATGACTACAGAACACATTCTTTTTTTTTTTTCTTTTTTCTTTTTTTACATTTGCTGAATTTCTAAAATCACCAGGAGTTTTGGTTATTTATTAGATCTTATTCTTAACATAGACCCAAATTCTTAAATCAGTTTTGATGGCGTTATAATCTTTAAAAGACAATCAAACAGTTTAATTTGAATTGACTTTGTTATTGGAGCCTGTTGTTTCATGCTACATAAATATACAGTCCGTTTACAGTGGCATAAAAAAAATAATTAGAGGGTGTCCAGTGGCATATCGTTTTGATGGTCTTTGGCCAAGCCATTCTAGTAAAGAACTCTTACTGGAGACGTCAGGTTCTATGGGACTGCATCAGAGCTCTGATAGTTAGGTTTCTTTCCATGGAATCTGTAATCTTAAACTGTATTATGTAGATTATTAGAAGCCAGTCCAAGAAGACTCAGACAAAAGTGATGCATAATCTCTTACAGGATGTAGTGCAAAAGCCACGTTCAAGAAGAGCAACTGTCTGTATAGTTGTTGATAGCAGGGCTGTCCAAATTAATCGATTAATTGACGGGTAATCGATTATCAAATTAATCGACAACTATTTTAATAATCGAGAAATCGCTAGGAGCCATTTTTTTAATTTAAAATGGTCCAAATCCTCTGATTTCAGCATATCAGGAGTAATTGTTCACTGATTTCTGTCGTCCTTTATGAAAGAAGATTGATTATCTTCTGTGTTTAATCAAAATAAGATCATAAATCATTATACGAATACGAAGTACGAAATAAACACCAATCACTAGTTAATAAACAGCAATCAGGGTAAAATGCTTTTGTAATACACTTATATGCAAAATTAAAATGAATCCGATTAGTCAGTGAACCATTAGAATAATTGGTAGATTAATCGATTCTAAAAAATATTCGATAGTGACAGCACTAGTTGCTCGATCTTTTTTTTTAAAATACTTGTCAACATATTTTATAAGTAAACAAAAACTACTGTATGCACAATTTGATTCTAGAGTTGACCTTAACGTGAATTTATCTCTGAAAACTCCACTTAAAACCTGTACCTCTGTCAACTAATTAACCCGATTATAGTCGATTTCCATAAGACTGCACAGTCTGGCCGTGATTAATCTCCCACTTTTCTGGAGTCACTGGGACGGCCGGCCGCCTGGGAAGGAATATCGGGCCAGGACTTCTTTGGCTTGCCACCGAGCATTTTTCGATTTTTCCAGAGAATGCGGGACTGTCCGGAAACGGAGCGACTAATTGGCAACAGAGACCCCGAGGAATGTCTCGGAACTAGCGGGTCTTGTAGCACTTTTACATAATCTCATTGCTTCGATATAAGACTGGAAAGTGTGATATATATCTGAAACGGCTATTGCGCCACTTTCAGCCTGGAAACACTGATGTCAGTCTGTGAACAATGACCCAAGTTTATCAATGGGGCTTGGGTTTTAAAGCTTTCATTGGTCTGGAAGAAGCAGCAGGCTACTCCCAAAAATGTCAAGTCGTAGTTTGTGGAAGACTGCAGTGGATATTATTCCGCCGATAATTAGCATGTTGCTTTTTGTGCAGACGACAGAAGCACCATACTTCGGTAATGTACTCGGGTTCACAATGCACTGACTAAAATATCAAATATTTTCTTCTGGAAAAGGGCAATCATGAATCATTATTAGCGCAATGCGACTGTTTGCAGTCTCAACTCGCGCACTTCTACTAAACCTCAACCCCGAGAGGGAGCCAGGCGGTCCGAGGCTCATTTGAAACAGCTGCAGATGTTCTGCGGAGCTAATTAGGGGCAGCGGGACGTAGTAGGCAACCTTGTGCACTAGAGGAAGGCTGCCGGCCAATATGGGGATAAACAATTAATTAGGAGCGACGGCTGTTAAAAGTGGATCAAGGCGCTGCGTGAAGTCTCGCGTTAGAAGCTCGTCCTTTTGTATGATTCGAGTTCCAATCAGAGTTCTTCAAACTCCGGTTGCAGATCGGTAAACTTCACAGATGCCGGTTCGCTAAGCTACGCTGACACTGCCATGATGTGATAATTCCAGTGAATATTTTTTTTAGTAAAAACTACTTGGAGGTGTAGGGTGTTTTCTTCCTATAAATTTGAAGACTTTACATCCAGCATTTTTTTTTGTCGATCTGCTCAAAAATGTGTCACAACAAAGCGTGACAACCTGGACCCTGTTCATCCAGCTACCGTCCTCGAGGTCTGACGCCGCTTCATGCCTCAGTTCCAGAAAGGAAGGTGGAGTCCATTGTGTTCAGAGAGATGTTGGTCATAGGACAACGGTTCAATATTGAAGGACTCGAGAGAGAGAGAACGTGGTAGTGCAGCGGCTTTGGTCTCTAAGCAAACTGGTGCCATGACAACAGGTATATTGAGAGGGCGCACCCCCCCGAGAGAAGGAAGAAGGAACAACAACAACAACAACAGATGAAGTGGCTGCTTTTTGTTTGGAGGGGGGGGGGGCGCTGGGCGGGATGCCTGGAAGTGGCACGGACCTGCCAGTTGGTGAAGAGCCCTCTCCTGCGCCGTGCACGCTGATCCGTCTATAAGCTTCGCCCTCGGGAGCCGGGCCACGCAAACCTGCAGCACGATTGGTAGCGTGCCGGGACGGACGCAGCTGGGCGGGGTTAAAACCTGCTGGGATGTTTCATATTCATACTCGGTGAGAATACATAAGCAGTCCGTCGGGTCATTGCCTGCTGTCAGGAGGAAGAAGAGTCCCCCTGGATTTGTATTTTTATTGTATTCTTTGCAAGGCTTTGAAAGTTTTTTTTTTGTTGTTGTTTGTTTGGCGGTGGCGTCCTTTGACAGATGCCTTGCGATTCGGGTTCGCCGGGAAGGCCGCCAGCCCTGACCCCCGCAACTGGCTGAGGGGTCTTCTGAAGACGCCTCTCGATAGGCCCGCACCCGTTGCCATGCTCAAACACTCCAAGAACAAAAATGTCTCGTGGGTAAGCGGAGTGTTTGCCGTGTGCGGAAGAGAGTGTGTGTGAGGACGAGCACAACAGATGATGTCGGTCGGACTGCGGCGGCGCATTTCCGCTGCTTTTTTTGATGCTCCTGTGCCCGGTGGCCTTTCCAAAGAGAGGCTTTAGAGATTTAACTATTATATAACTACAAGCTACTACATGTCCACTTTAGCAAATCTGCTGACCGGTTTGCCAACTCGGATGGCAGTGCAAGGAATTGATCCGTCGACGACTTTCGCTCTCCAATGCATATGTTGAGAGTAGTTAGCAATAATGCGAGATCAGTCACGTTAGCATGTTGTACCCGGTTTATTTATTTATTTTTTTAAAAAACGTGTTTGACATGTAATTCTTTGCTAGTGCAGCAGGATCAGGGGAGATTAGAGTGAGAGTGGCTTTGCAGGGATGAAATCAGCTACTTGGGCACGGGGACGGACGGGGGGGTTGGTGCAAAGAGGACAGGATGAAGTTCTGCTTCACGCTATATTTGAGCTTATGCGTCCATACTGCACCTTGGGTTCTTATGTTTGTGGCCAGCGCGTCATTAGTGATGTGCTTCTGTCTTTTCCCACCCAAGGCAAACTCTTGCTCCACTTCCGCCCCCCCCCCCCTTCAGTCCTTCCATATGGCGCCGATGTCCTGCTGCTGCGCTGTCCTCATACTGAACCTGAATGTTTCCGGCGCGCGTGGCGCTGGGGTGCGAGCGCGGTTCAGTTCATTGTTGATAGCTCTCAGTCTTGGTTCGTCCGCCATGTACTATCAACACGTCTTACCCAAAAGCCAGCGAAAAAACGGTTTTATTACGATTTTGCTTCCTCGCCGTCCCATGGATTCAGTCCATTGCCTTAATGGGGAGCTAACCCGAAGATGTCAGAACTTTCCGTAATATTTTAAAAGTGCGTAGGCTATCAGATGCTTGTTTCTTAAATTCACTAAGAGTGCGAATGATTAATCGTCCATTGGACAATGTCCATCCAGTAAAGGCTAATGACTTTGAGGACTACGGTCAGAAAGGCAGCGGCGGTCACCGGCGGGCAGATTATTACACCAGATGTTACTCTCCGTCTGATTTGTCGCGGGCTGTACAGCACAACGCTGTGGCTACAACCCGGCAACACATTTCCCGTCTCGGTATCACTAAAGCTTTTTCACAGGAGCAAAATAAAAACATGCCTGTCACCTGAATGGTGCTTTTTTTTTCCAGTCTTCCTCGTTGAGTGTCATCGAGTTAACCACGCAGCAGATGTCACCCTATGAAATTAAAGCTTAATGCTCGGCCGGCGGGAAAAACACTTGAGAGCTAACCATGACACCAAACAGCTTAAACGCTAGACGATGTGTGTGCGTGAGTGCGCCTCGGCCGCCGTCCGTCCGTCCACACGAGCTCGCGGGTGGCCACGTCTACTTTCCGTCCCTTTTTTTATGTCGCTTAGGTGACACACGGTTGTTTTTAAGAGGAACTTGCCGAGTGGCGCCGCAGACATTGTCTCCTCGCTGCCGCCGTCAGCCCGCTTACGCCGCTGGGTCACGCTACTCTTGAGGGGAAAAACCGGGGATTTGCATTATTCATTGCAGTCGCAGCCGAGGAGCCCAGCAGCGACACGGGTCGTTTCCGGCATTTGGGCGGAGGACGAGCATGTCCAAGAAGCCAAAGGTAAAAAGCAAAAACAACAATGCAGAAACCTGTCCTTGTTCCCGTGCGAATCTGCTGGCGTCTTACACCGGGCCACTCTCAGGGCTGACTTTGAATTTGTTTGGCAATCGTCACAGTGTGTCGACGTCGCTATTCTGGAAGCACTATTATTTGAGGATTGCCAAAGATAAACGGCTTTTGTGTCAAGGAAACACCTCAGTCGAAGAGTTGCGTTCGTTTACGACACATTTTAGGAATCTCTGAAAAAGTTTTGAGGTTAAGCCAGAGTGACGTTACAAGCACGCAGTAACGCGAGTGACTCAAACTGTGAAAATAAGTATTCAAATCTGCCGCTAATGCGATCTTCCATGCACAACAAAATCGGATTTGTAATTTTTTAGCGTAAAACTACAGTACTATAAATTGTTTTGCTAGCTTAAAATGACAGCTCTCACTTAATAAAAACAACAAAGCTCGTCTTTCCAAAGACGACAGACTTACTTTGATGGTCCCTAAACAGGACCGATAAGCCGCGAAGGATTTCATAAACTGTTGTGCTACCTTAATCGTCTGCTAACATCGAGGATTGAAGAGTTGACCTGTTTTTAGCATTAGTAAAATACAGTACTTTTCTCCCAAATTCATTTCCCCCCCTCATTACGATGACATTTGTTCTATACAGAAAGGTAAGCTTTCATCTTTGCTTTTACTCCTAAAATCCTGTCTCTTTGGAAAGTCCGACAAATCTCCTTACAGAGAGAAGCAATCATTTCAAAGTGAGTACGGGATCAAGTGGACACAAGCAATCGTTCTCTTGGGAGTTATGTTGTGTCCAGCATGCCTTAAAACAAACCCCCCCCCTGTAGCCGCTTCGATATCTGGTGTGATGCCTGTAAACTTGTCTGTGAGAGTCTTTATGTGCTTAGTGACCGTGAAGTGACACTCTTGTTAGCTGCCAAATATTCATTCACTGTAGCAAACAAGAGACCTTTCACAATCTGGCAAATCTTGACCAAATGATCTCCTAACGATATGCAAAGCCAACACTTGTCCTGTCTTTTTGAACATTGTCCATCACCCGGAAGGGGTGAGCTTCTGTTGTCTTTTTCTTCGGATACCGTCAGTTCCCCCTTAGACGCTCCATTGTACTTCTTGTCCTCTCTTACTTTCTGTCCATTCTCCTCCTTTCTTTTTTTTCTCCCCTTCTTCCCGGGCCCCCCTTCGTCTTGGTGTCTGTAATTAGAGACGGTCCTGCGGCTCGAGTGACGTGGCGTGTCCCGTATCTAGGTAACCTCAGTCAGACGCTGGCTGCCGGCCCTCGCGGGTTTCATTAGTTGTGAATCAGAGTCCCGTCGGACCCCAGTCAAGATTTTCCATCCGTGCTTTCATTTGTATTCTAAAGATGAGCCCGGTATTTTTGATAACATACAACAATTAGGACAGGGTTGCGGTTCTGTAAAGCACTTGGCATTCTAAGTTATTTACTAATGTCCTGTAGCCTCTGGCAGGACGTTTAAAGTTTATTTGTTGCCATGAAGACTATCAGGCCCTTTAAAAACAATTATTTGCGCTGAGCCTCCTAAATCTTTTATCTCTTTGAATATCTGTTTCGGGAAAGCTATAGCGACATAATAGATCATCACCGAAGTTAAGGTTTGGGATTGCTTCCAGGAGAATTTTTAGTTTTTTATCAGGGTAGCACATTAAGTCCTCATGGAGAGTTTTTCATTTGCGTAATAGCACTCTTGGCACGATTGTTGGAGAGCACCTCGGTGATTGGTGTGTTTTTACAAACTTTGAATGCCAACCATGGCCTGTTTCAAAACACACGCTTGACAGGCAACGAAAACACGGTTGTTGATGGCCGGATTTTGTTTTTCTTTGACAGCCGCAGGTCGGAATAAATCAATGGGGTCTCGCATCTGTTGTAGTTTTGCGCTTTTTCACATCATCGCTGGTCTCGTTGTTACACAAATGAATTTGTGATCCCTGTCTACGCTTTTGGCAATGTGAAGCTGCAGACTGTTTATGTTAATTGTGAGTGACTCGAGACTCAAAATGTCCGCTTTGAAGGCACAGTGGTAGTGAACTGCTTGCCAGCAATGTCCAACTTAACACTATACCGTGTACACTCTTTATTAATTTTGATTCCATGTATCGGGCTGTTAGTTAAAAAAAAAATTTTTTTTGAACCCATGACTACTCGCATTGCCAGTAGCTGAGCTGCGTTGCTTAAGTACTACGTGTGTGAGGCAGTTGCATTTCTTGTCCCCTTCCATAAAATGTTCTGTTTGGGAACCCTAATAGGCCCACATGCCTCTGTATTTAATTATTATTATTTTCATGGTTATTTTTGAACAGAAGTCAAGGAAAAATTCTGTCCGGCTTACGATTTCACATCTGGCCCGCGGGCCTCGATTTGGAAGCGTGTGGTCTAAGCTAACAATTGTGACCGAGGGTTGATGCTCTCACTGTACGTTTGGGTGATTGCTTGCTGCAACTACAAGGTTTTTTTTTTTGCCCTCGATTTGAGGCGGAGGTGTGGCTTTCTGATCATTCTCACCTGTCCTTGGCTGGTTCGAAGAAACACTTGTTCTATGACATTCACGTATTAACGCGTTTTAATGTTTATTTAAGGTTTTGTCAGAAAGAAAGCAACACGTTACATCTTTTGTGGTCGTCTACCACAATTTGAGATCTGCTGACACGTTTCTCCTCTGCGAATCACGTTAGGACATTTTATTGATTTGGCCCTTGCCTGTCAAATTGTAGCACGCCCTGGTGCTTGTAAGTTGCCTGCGTTGGCCTTTGTGCGGATGCCAGCGTGAATGTCTTTCTGCGCCTTCGTGAGCCTTGTTTTCCGATCGATACGCCAAATGTGATGCAGAAGTTCGTTTACCACAAACGCTGGAATCAGAACGCATTGATTTGTTGAATTAAAGGGTGATTGTTGTTGTTGAGATCAATATATATATATATTTTTTTTTTTCGTTTCTCCGCCCATGTATTTTTAGTATTTTAGGTGGTGACACCAGCTCCCATTTGGTCAGTCACACACTCGGCATGTGGCCTTTCCTCCCTCGAGGCTTGATCTCAATTAGTCTGACCTTCATTTTGACACCATACAGCAGTGGTGGGCAAACTCGGTCCTCAAGGGCCGGCGTCCTGCAGGTTTTGGAGGTTTCCCTGCTGCAACGCAGCTGATTCCAATCAACAGGATCGTTACCAAGCTTATGCAGAGCTTGCTAACGAGCTGATCATATATCAGCTGTGTTGGAGAAGGGAAACATCCAAAACCTGCAGGACTCCGGCCCTCGAGGACCGAGTGTGCCCACCCCTGCCATACAGGCTAAAACGCCTCACAATGTGTCAAATCTATCTATTTACCTTTTTTCCTTTTTTCGAAACAATGGGGGGGTCGCCCTTTTCTCGGTTACAGTGCCAACAAAATTCATCCATCAACACCTCTAAGGCTCACAAACCCCCAATAAACATGCCGTAATCCTCGCTTAGACGGAACATAAAGTGAGCAAATTACGGTGTGAGGTTTGTAGCCTTTTATTTTCTGTGCTTCCCTGTGGAGACTTCAGGAAGTCGCCTGCAAGAGAGACGGTCTGCCTTATAAACCGTCATTTAAGGTGCTGTTCAGTGCTCGAAGGCAAGGCAACATTTATCTTGCGTCATTTAGATAAGATGATTTTGTTGAAGCTAGCAAAGTTAGCATGGCAGTATCTCGAGCCACTTTTCTCACGGACTTCCTGGTAAATTTTAAGGAAGTCTTGGGTGTTGAACTTTACAATTATACATACAGTATTCTGATTGTGTAACCGCTAGAAGGTCGTAACTTTTGTTCGGCTTGCTGCATTTTGTCGATCCAAAAACATCTTAACTTCTGAAAACAATGTTAAAAAACAAGTAAACAATGAATTGCTAATTGAAGGCAATTAAGTCAAGTGCATAGTTTCCAGCTTTGCAAAGGACGACACCGCAGCAACACAATGAAACTGCTGGATAGCGAAGTCTTTAGTCAGCCTGATGATGAAGGGTCAGAGCTGACGTGCCTCTTGAAACCATTGTTTTGTCTGGCGCCGACTACACTTCGCTTTGTCACGTGCCGAGCACACGCTCTGCAACATAATCCTCACACGGGGGGTTAACCCTGATCAAATCGAATATAATCCAGGATTTAGCCTGGGCCGCCCATAAAACAACTCACTGGGGGGGGTGGGGGTAATACAAATCTGGCTTTTAGGTTGTAGTTTGTGTAACAGGTTCTTTTTATGCGTTTTTAACGCTGATCCCACCTTTTTGCAGGCAAATCTCACATTTTAAAACATTGTAATGTTTAGATCAGAATGCAGCGGGTCCTCGGTTTGTGACTACGATGGAGAAGATTTATTTCATTTTTTTACAAAAATAATTTTTAGCAAGCACATTCACTGATATTGTGACAGTAAGTTAAAAGGATTTGGCAATTACAGGCTAAAAAAATATGTCCTTTCGTCACAATCTACCACGCTCTCGTTAGCCTCGAAACAAATGGAAACTTTCAGTGGCCTCTGGTTCTGATAACCACGACCATCTTGGCGTTGTGTCGCGCGGATAATGACTTCCTGATATCTCGGTCTGGCCATGTGTTTCAGGCTATACACTCAGTTGAAAAAAACCCGTAACCTCTTCTTAGGCAAAGTGGAACTCGTGTAAAAACTCCACAGATCACACACGCGCAGGCATAAAAAAAAAAAGCGCCTGCGACTGCTTTCTGGAATTTTTAGGCCAGCCCTATTGGCCAGAGATCTTCCTTGCTTACCCGTTATGTGTGTGACTGTGTGGGAGGGACAGAGGTTGGGGGAGGAAAGGGGGTGGGGGGGCTTGTTTTTTGGGTCTGGTGGACGGTTGTGGCGTTGCGAAGGAGTACACTTCCCAGCGTGGGAAAGACGTTCGTCCTCTCTCCGTGCCTCTAAAGTAGGCCAAAGGAGGACCGAAAAGGATCTTTTTAACTCTGCTCCCGGCTCACACTTTTTTGGGGGGGGGGGGGGGGGTGGGGGTCGGGGGGAGGATACAGAAGCAAGAAGGGCTGAGGAATTCCTGTGCTGCGCAGCAGAGATGGGCAGCCGCCGCTGAGATTTTTTTTTTTCTTCTCCCGGCAGAAATGTTTCACTCGGCTAGCGAGGACTCCGATTTGGTGAGTTTGAGGAAACTTTTTTTCCACGCTTTTCCGAGGCTTCCTTCCTTCCTCTCTTTGTAAGGGGAAGGGCTTGGACTCCGGCAGAATGGAGGTTATTGGGGCACATTTTAAGGGGCGTTATCCCACGGTTCTACTTAAAGATAACTTGCACGTTGAGCTTCTTTGTTGCGTACAAAAGCAATACTTAAACTAGCTTTGGATTAGTGAGAAAACAGAGTGATCTTGGTCTTTTGTCCGAGGTCGACAAACTTTGCACTCTTTTTTTTTTTTAATACTCCACTCAGGAATTTGTTCCCAAGCTGTCTGTCAAGGCACCACTGACCTTTGTAACCTCTGCAGCGCCATGTGCTCGGCTTGTGAGGTCAGCACATGCTGCATCTTCTCAGCTGGCGTGCTAGTGTCAGTTGGATGTTTAGAGTTTAAGGCTGTGGTAACGGATCGAAGCAGAACGCAAGCCACATTGGACCCGGAAGAGAAAATAACAGCCTTTTTTTGCCTTTGACACCGGCTTTCACGCAGTAGACGCAGTATCCCGTAATCAGATAGATTGGCGCTTTTGCTGGAACTATGAGTTTCATTTTTTCAAAATATTCTTGAAAAAAAGATTAAAAAGAAGAATCATCTTTACACATGAAACACAAAATGTACGCTACCTAAATATTTATCAGAATAAAGACACTAAGATCTTCCGGACGATTTTACTTCACCGTGCTTCGACAATTTTATTGTCTCGAGATTTTTTTTCTGGAAGCTAAATTTGTGATTTTTATGACCTAGTTAAGAGTTAAATAAATGAAGATGGCTATATCATCTAAACGCAAGATGGCAAAATGCTAAACCGAGTGACGTCACGCTCGCACTTCATCCAGTCCACATGAAATAAAACCAATGAGGCTGAACGCATGAATCTCAAACACGCTCCCAATTCGTTGGATGTTAACGTTTCACTGGAGAGGGTTCGCTCGCTGCTCGTTCCGCTCTCTCACCCAGCGTTCATCAATCATTTCGCAGTCTTACACCTCGTACGCCAGGAAGCTGCCGGAATATTGATGACGCAGGCGTAAAATAGAAGCGTAGCTCCCCCCCCCCCCCCCCCGCACGCCCCACCGCACCCGCAACTACCCCATCCCCATAGTCCGGCCTCTCTCACTTAACCGTATCCTCTTCATCAGCCGTCATCCTATTATAGCGCTCTATGTCCGCCGAGGGAACGAGCTGCTAGATAAAGAAGATCCTCGCAGTAAAGGGATTGGCTGCTAATGAGAGCATTGCCCCCATCAGGGACAGCAGCCGCCAGTCGCAGGTAATATTTATTAGCGACTCGGGATTAGAGCATAATAGGCAGCTCGAAGTCCTAAAAACACTTTTTTTTTTTCCCTGTGTCCTTGAACATCATACATTTAAGTTAATGAATATAGCCCAACCCGCTGCTTTTATTTTTTTTAAAAGTGCCATTTGGTTTCATTTCCTCCGCCAAAGTGGTTCTCATTTCTCTTGAGCTCTTACGTTCTGGCCATCCAACCTGGCTTTTATTCAACTTTTTATCGACATTTCGCGCGGTGGAACGGAGGGTTGAAGTTGCCAGCATTCAACGTCATTCTCTTCTTTTCTTCTTATTTGTTTTTATGAGCAAAAATAAACAATTGATATCACCTCGACATTCGCTTTGAATCCAAATTAGGATCGCCTTCCTGGCGGAGGTTCGCGGCAGTCGCCGCAGCCACGCTCCCGTGTCTTGCTCGCCGCGGCATCTTGTCATGTGATTGACAGCCAGCAAGTCCATCAAGGCGATGGGACGATGCACTTACCTAATGCGCTGACACTCGGGATTGCTGGGTCAACACTTTTCATAGGCCTGTCAGTGTCACCTTGATGTCTGTGCAGCAGCACCCCATCCCTCTTTTTTTTTTTGCCACTCGGCAAGACTCATCACCCTGTTCCCCCTTCTTTTCTTGTCTTGTTGTTTTCTCCCAACACGCACACATGCTTCACACTTCTGATTGCTCAATTAATAGCAACCTTTTAGTAAGCACAGCGCGTAACAGTTGGCTGCCATTGTGCGGCAACCATTTCAATGACTTCAACAAAGTGGCGGTGACGGACGGACAGATGGCAAGGGAGAACGAGGCAGCCCCAGAATGAGTCACGACGAGGCCCAACTAGCGCACGAGCCGCATTTGGCCATTGTCAGAAAAACAGAACATGACTCGGCATCATTCATTCTTCAGAAAGGATGTCGATTTGTTAAGTTTGCGTTGCGCGACAACAAATTGATTAAAGATCGTCTTTACATGGTTTGCTGAATGGTACATTTTCCCCAGAGGAAATAGACATACATATTTTGACACTACCTGTGAAGAAAAAAATATTTCCATGATTTGTGTAGATGCTAGAGAAAAAAACAGTTTCCAAGATTGTTTGGTTTCAAGTGATTGCGCAAAACCTAAAATCAAAACAAAAAAAGATTGAAATCGGAAATAGGGGTTTTGTGACCCCCACCCCGCCGCCTTCCATTCTTTGATTGAAAAGTTGGTAAAATTACCAACTGCGATTAATCGAAAACCAATTTAAACCGATCAACGGTTAATTGATTATCAAGCCCATCAGGAGTTTCCTGGTTCAACTTCATCCTGCTTCATCCTGTCTCACTATATGGAACAGCAACCCAGCAAAAATCCCATCTTTAGCAGTCCTAAAATAAGCTTTTGTTGGGCCAAATCCATCAAAGTATTTTAAGATATTGCATTTACTAGATATAAATACAAATTTCTCTACACTGAGAAGGAAGCCAATAGTGTGCTTGAAGGTCACGTTTTGAGAAAATGCAACCCTCTGCGCCCCCCTCTTGAGCAAAGGCATAGAAGCCGGAGAGCTTAAAGCACTGGAAAATCCCTGCGGGAGATGACAGAAGGCAGCGCTTATGATGGGATATGGCTGGAACGGAAAAAGGTGAAGGCAGAGACGTTAGGCACTTACGTGAATGTGGAGATGGAAGACAAAGACAGGAGATTTTCTCAAAACAGACAGAGTCTGTATTTTCCACATGTCCGCATGTCGAGAATAATTGAGATGCTTTAAAAGTGACACCAGAAGCTTTTCAGATGGTGCAGTTCTGACTCTGGGTCATCGGGTCACAAGCCACATCATTTGTTCTACGCTAACGGAACGATCGGCGTGTCACTGCAGCGTGTTGGAGTCATTCGGTGTCTTCCAGGAAAGGGCCGCCATCAATAATAGTGGTGTGCAGAGACCAATGTTCCTGATTCATTTAACCCCAAGCCCCCCCCCCCCCCCCCCAATATGTCTTTCCACATACAGTATGTAGGTAAGCCATTGTAGACGAAAGACTTAATTGGAGTTGGTCTGATGGACGTTTTGAATCGGCACATTCGACACAACCTGATCAGTCACATAAGAACCAGGTTGTTTTCTTTGATGAGAACCATCCGTCGGAAGGGTTAACAAAGTGAATCACAAAGCCTTGTCATCGGGTTTCTCGATGCTCATTAGTGCTGTCACTGTGGGCGTGGGGAGTAGACCAGGGGGTCGACCGAGCGAAGCGGCCCCCGAGGCTCTTTCTGTCTCAACGAGTCTTTGTCATCGGTTGCCTTCGCCGGGGCAACCAGCCTCTCCGCCTTTTGCGGCCTCGGAACAGCGTCTGTGTCCTGCCTTGCGGAGCTCAATCACGCAGGGGTGCTTGACACCTACTCAGGATCAGATTCCAGATTTGAAAATGTGTTCTTCATACAGGCTGGTGGCGAAATAATGGATTTGTAGTCATTTGTCGGTTAATCGCTGTCTGGTATTTTTGGTGCTTTCAGAATGGCGGAATAGTGCTGCGGTTGTTATAATACCAAGGGATCGCCCCAAAAATGTGCTCACTTTTTTGATTCAATTATGTTGATTTGATTTAGGTTTATTGACACAGGTACAAATCTTTACCCAAAATAAAATAACATTACATTTGAGATAATTTCATGGCGTAGAAAAATAGTCTGAACAGAAGTTGCATTCATTGAAGACTCTAAAATTGTCTGTATGTGTGAATGGAAATGGTTGCTCGCCTATATTATTCACCCTGCGATTGACTGGCGACCAGTCCAGGGTGTACCTCACCTCTAGGCTAGGCTTGGTTACCCGCGACCCCCGATGAAGATGAGCGTCATAAAAACTGATGGATTGACGTACTGTCCGTTACATCCTGTGGTTTCTTCAAGATCCGCACTATCTTGCTTGTACATCCTCATTGTCTTCCTCCGTCGACGAATCCGTCTTAATGAGCTCATTTCACATCTCGACCCTCCAGCTTTCGCTTTCACGTTCGATGCGTCCTTTTGAGGTCTCTTAGTATGAAAACTGCGTGTCGATCAGTGGCGAGAATTGTTGCTGATTAGTCAGCTTTTGATGTACAGTACGGCGCGAGGGCTCCTGAACGAACTCCCGGCAGCTGACGCGCCGACACCGGATGACCTCTGAACTCACGCGACCCTGCGACCGGTCAGTGCGAGCAACCTGCGTCATCAGTGCAGCGGTGGCTACATTTTTAGTAAGCGCTCTCAGCCAAGTCTAACTTTTGTCTGCTCCCAAATGGAGATGGGAAGGTTTTAATCAACGCGCTAATTATGCTCATTTGTCCTGTGTGGCTTTGCGACGGTCCGCGATGAATCTCTGAGGCTCGGCGCGGCGCCTTTTTGCATTTTAAATAAAGATGTCTTCTCTGCAGCTAGCAATTACATCTTAAAATGACAATGAAGAAGCAAAACAAACGCAACACACATTAATCAATCCGTCAATTAATTTCTCTCTTTTTTTTGCTTTTTGTCGACCAATCAGCGGACAGCAGTGCGTCTAGCTCCGCCCCACACAAGCAAACCGACGCTTGCGCCACTTTCTGAAAAGTGTGAGTGTGTTTTGAGTTGGACAGTTTGACACCATTTTACAAACTAATTGAATCAAAAATAAATAAACACAACATATTATGTAGCAAAGCCTCCTCGCTGGAAAAGGTGGACTCCTCGAGTTTGATATGTTGGGACTCTTAACAATGGTGTTTGGGTGATGTAATTGCAGGACAATCCAGCCTCGCCGGTGTAGAAACCGCTTACTTGAATAACCTTGTCGATGCCAACAAGCTGCCATGTTACTCCACACACCACAATGTAAAAGCATGTCAAGGTGGACATATTGTGGCCTCATGTCCCCGTTACTTATTGAAGCAGGTGCCACACGTGCACGAGTTGTTGTTGTGCTTGCGCAATAAACAGCCCCGGCCAGAGCCCCGCAATGCGAGCAGATGGATGCAATGTTAGGGGGGTAACTGAGGGAAAAAATGTGGGGAGTGTCGGAAGGAGGGTGGGGAGGAGGTGGAGGAGGAGGAGGAGGGGTGGACAGAGACAGAGCGGCAGAATCACTGAAATAGCACAAGCCAGCTTGTGACAAATGCAGAGAGCCAGAGCTTGCGTCAGGGCGGCGGCGGCGGCGGCGGCGGCGACGGCGGTGGCGACACCTGCGAGGCTTCGTTAGGGGGAGAGTCGGGACGATTCAGCGGTTTGCATTCAAAGTGGCAACAGAGGCGGAGAAGACACAGCGGAGATGGGAGGATGCGGCACATCGCTGTCACCTGACTCATCCGGGGAGTCGGCACCTGCCGCAGCCGTCTGAGGAGACCGAGGTTGAGATTATGCGCCGGGGCAGGCGGCGCCTGCGGACCCCTCGTCAAGCGGAGCTGCGGCAAAAAGCGAAATGAAAGCGGCGTTCCCCAGCAGCGAGGCGTTCAAAGGGAGCAGCCGTTCATGTAGCGCCACCGTCGTTTCTACCTGTAGCCAGTGCAGGGCCGGCGCGAAGTTGACAGTGCGGGTCCAAGTGTACTCCAAGTGCAGCGGTCGTGGCTCAGGACAGTGAATGACCAGCGTGGCTGATGAAGGCCACCTGGATCCGCCTGCTGAAAAGAGCCAAGGGAGGTCGCGTCAAGAGCTCTGATGCCTACGTAAGCAGACCTTCTGAAAGTTGTTTGTCATCTCGCATATGCTCCGGCTGGTCCTTGCGTGCGTGTGAAGCCCACGGGGATGCGGTGCCAGCGTTCACTTATCGTACCTCGTCGTGTTCACCCGGGCTTTCCCAGATCTTTTTTTTCTTCTCTTAACTTGGGAGGCCACCAACTCCCTTTTTTTTTTTTTTCGTAAAAAAAACCCTTATTTGCAGCCAAGGTTATGATAGATAACGACAACTGACAAAATCTTGCACTCGACAAATACTCCATATATTAATAAACAAACTTAAAACTAGTACTTAAACTAAGAAAACTTAACTAAAGCGTAGCATTTTCGCTGTTCTAAAAACTAATTAAAACCGAGATTAAAAAAATTCAAAAGTCAAGACAAAATAAAAGCTGACTATAATGAAACATCTAAAACTAATATAACCTTGATACCCGCAGGAATTTTATAGGTAAAAAAAAAAATCCAATGTAGCCATCAATAATTAGCATGTTTTCACTCTTTGTGGGCTGGCCAACTGTTATCAACTTTGAACTGCAGCTTGTTACGGTAAATTGTATCTCAAACAAAACATTCTACTTCTTTACCTTAAACTCTGGTTGCTTTCGCAGTATCCTCCTCCGGGTCATTGACCATCAGCACTGTGAACCGCCTTCCATTGAGTTCTGGAGCATTTGGCTCAAAATAAGCAGATAATATTGCCGTAAACGCTGCTTTCGTCAGCAGTCGCGTGATGGAGAAATACGGGGGAACCAGTTCCTTTGGCAGCCATGCATGCTGACACCATAGCACTACTTTCAGTAGAAGGTCAAATTTTACAACATAGACATTTTGAATTTTGACATCTTTACAATGAATGATCTCAAAATTGCTTAATGATCTTTGTTTTGGTTTTCTCATGTTTAATAAAATAATAATAATCAATTTAACATAATTAAGTTATACCACCGATTCAGAAAAAAACTTGTACACTTTTATATTATGATATATGCGTGAATTGATTGAATTTATACTGTAATATGAATTCACTCAACCATTTAGTCGCACATCACTTGGAAAAATTTGAGCAGCTTGTCGACATCCCGGTTTGCTTTGTGAGCTTCTCAATGCGGCACGAACGAAGGTTGGGAAGTGGAAAGCTTTTTTGCACCAATACGACTGACTATCTATCCTTGCATAATCACAAGAGCGCCGTCATCCCCTGAATCAGGTAATAGACGAGGGAACGATCCACCGCGGCGTGCATGCGACGGCTGGGCAATTCTAATGAGGCAGCGCGAGCGAGGGAAGCTATTTTTAACTCAGACGGCAGCGTGTTGTGGTGGCGCAGTGAGATGAATGAAAAGCCCTCGTGTGGGTGTCAAAGTTGCGTACGGGCGCAGATGAGCTTTTACGCCTCGTACTTAAAACCTCTTTATTCATGGTAAACTCATTTACATGATGTATGTCTTATGTGTGTGGCCATGGGTTCCAATTGATGTTGTTGGTCTGTTTTAATTACATTTCGTATGCTTTGTTGAAGGGTGAATGTGACATTCACCAGAACATGAAACCATGTTACAAAGACAAGAGCACAGAATTCCACTCATGAATTATTTTTGCCCCTACTGAAAAAATAATAATGGTAATTAAAAATAACCCCAAAATTTTTTTTTGTGCAAACAGCATATTTCCCCTCACTTTAATGGTGCTGTATTTTTTTGCATGTTTTTCAATTATTGGGAATTTTTTTTTTTTTTTCAGGTTTTATGCTGGCAACTTTTTAGTACTCTTTCAGATGCTTTATCTACTTTTTATTTATATTTTGATTAAGGAATTTATCCCCCACCACACCCCCCCACCCCCCCACCCTCCATTTTTGTACACGCAAAGGTAGCATCTTTGCTCTTTTCTTTATGTATCAATTTGTTGTTGTTTGTCTGACCAGTGGTGACCACGAAGTGCAAAATTTTAAGGCACGTGCTACATGATTAACTAATTTGCTCCCAAAAACGTATAAATATGTTCTATTTTAAATGTTTAAGTGTCCCAAAGACATATTTATACGTTTTTTATGGTTTTTTATTTATTTATGCTAGAGCATTTGATGCAGCCTCTCAACGGCAAATAATGGTGGAAGCAATGGTAGTTATTACAAAAACGGCCAGCAGGTAGCAGCAGAGCAAAAGAGATCAACCAGGGCCATGTTGAAAAAAAAGCTAATTTACTCACAATTCTAAATAGATTTGTGAGTAATGATGAAACTTAGCTATATTCTAATGCTATTTGCTGTAAAATGGAAACAGAAATAGCCTTTTTTTCCTGATGAAAGAATCTTTCTAATCTTTCTTTTGGTAGGTTCCGTGTTTTTATAGCAATAGAACACAATATTCAGTGGGCCTTGCAAAATCTGTCAAAATCCAGTAAAACAGAGTGAAGAAGGTTGCTTCAGTGAAAATGGCAATGAAACTAAGAGTCTGCATATTCTAGGAGATTGGGATTTATTTATTTTTAAAGCAAAACAAAGATGCTTGTCTGGAGAATGAATAAATTCAAAAAAGTCTGTTGTGTGCGTCGACAGGGTTCGGCCGATTCCTACACCAGCCGTCCATCAGACTCTGATGTGTCTCTGGAGGAGGACAAGGAGGCAGTGCGCAGAGAGGCAGAGGCGCAAGCTCAGGCACAGCTTGACAAGGCAAAGGTACTCCGCCCGACACGGCTGACGGCAGCAGCCGTACCCGAAGCGCTACCATAGGAACCGGACGACACACATCTGGCTTCGTCATACAATCGTTCCTCATAACAGAATGATATCCGATTTCTGTACTCGCATTTAGAATGCAGCAAAGTAGTCAACCCCACACGCGTTAAAATAATTGCTGGAAGGAAAGAGGAAGACTTTGTTTTTGTTGTTTTGACAATAACGTGTCTGGTGTTGAACTTAACACCCCATTGCTGAATCAGTCGCAAAATCGTAAAGTTATATTTTCGATTCACTCAGCAGAGTGCAGACCTCCGCCAGAGCCAAAACAAATTTGGATCTGCATCAATTTGCACATCTCAATAACGACTCGCCACCTGCGTATGCCAGAATTTTGCCATTAGAATCGGCTAAGGTAATTAAGGAAAGTGTTGCAGGAGGAAAAGTCTCTATCTCGCAATTTGAGCCACTTTTTTTTTTTTCTAGATCTGTTGCAAAATGGAATTGGTGGAACCGTGTGGGAGGTGCGCAGCGTTAATCATAAGCTGTGCTTTGTGCTCTGGGAGGGATCAAGTTACAGTCCCGCCTTGAGAAACAAGCGGGCCGTCATTCCGCCAATATATATTTTTGCTTTGACTTGCAAGCACAAACTCAAGATACGAGCAAATAATGAGCATTTCATCCCCCCCCCCCAAAAAAAAGAAGTAATGAATGGTGCTCAAGGCCTCAAGCGTGAAACATTGCTCACAAACGTGAAGCGTATCGATCTTCGAGGCAGCGTGGCGGACGCTCTGCGTCGCGGCAGCGGAAACCCATCGAAGCCGTCAGTGACGCTTTGTCACTTGAGACGCTTCTGCTTGCAGGAACACACGACGTAAAGAAAAAGGCGCCGTCGTCTCGTTTGTCGCCCGCACAAATAACGCTTGCGCTCCATGGAATGTGCAGGATGTGGTGTCGTCCTACAATTTGATCCATCCAAGAGATTATCTGTAGGTGCTGCTTTTTTGGTTAGCAACAGCAAGTCAAATGGTCCCAGCAGCTGAGGTTTCCGTGCGCTCCTTTGAATTTTGTCTTCACCTGTATTTTTTTTTTTGTATCCCCCTGCTATGCATCACCCCCCCCCCCCCACACACACACACACAATATACCTTCACTTGCAGTCATGTGACCAAGGACACTCTGTCCTGATAATGCACAGAATGGGATGGTCTTTTCAATGACGGAGACCGGGTTTCTGCATCCTGGGAGCGTTTCGAAGATATATTACAGCGAATACATTCCAGACCTGCTGTTGATGAAAATATGCAATATGGAGAGGCCATTACAAAAGACATTTTTAAAAAATAAGTCACAGCTCACCTGTTTTGCACATTTGGTCTCATTTTGTTGGCAATGCGAGCCCGAGGGCAGACGCCAATTCCAGTCGACAGCAGAGGGCGGCGTAAGGCCAATTCTGGGATGTAGATGAAAACGGATTCATTCTGCAAATGTAATGTTGATTGATGGTTCATTTTCTCTCCCCGCAGACAAAACCAGTTGCGTTTGCCGTCCGCACAAACGTCAACTACAGCCCCAGTTACGACGACGATGTCCCCGTACCCGGCATGGCGCTCTCCTTCGAGGCCAAAGACTTCCTCCACGTCAAAGAGGTGACAAAACCCCCATCGCGACGCTTCGCCTCTCCCGGCGAAGCGTATCAGCTGAAGATCTTTGCGTTGATTTGTCGTAGAAATTCAACAACGACTGGTGGATAGGACGCCTGGTGAAGGAAGGCTGCGAGATCGGTTTCATTCCCAGTCCGGTGAAGCTGGAAAACACTCGAGTCCTCCAAGAGCAGAGAGCCAAACAGGGCAGGTTCCATTCCAGGTATAAAAACAAACAAAGGTAGCAGATGGTCGCGCCGACATTGCCAAGATTGCTCGTCATCCAAATAACTCCCAAAAAAAAATTTTTTTTTTTTTTTTAAACAATCTTTAATTTATCTCGAGGACCTTGAAAAAAATGACGACATCAATCACAATTGCCCTTATTTTTTTACGCAAGTGTCATTTCCATCTTGTTTCTAGCAAACTGGGAGCAAACTCCTCCTCCAGCTTAGGCGACGTGGTTTCCAACTCCCGCAAGTCTACTCCTCCGTCGTCTGGTAAGTGTCACGCCAAAGGCGGACTGACATTCCGTTTGATTGTCCCCATAATTCTTAACCGCCGTTGACAGCCGTTGACATAGACGCCGCGGGCTCAGACCCGGACGACAATGAGCCGCCGGTCATCCTGCGCTCCCCCCGATGCGGCGCAAACACTGTCACGTCCCCTTTAGCAAAAGAGAAACGAATGCCCTTTTTTAAGAAGGTAAACTGGACGGCGGCGGGCCTTCTTGCTCTTTCGCGTTCGTCCGCCCAGCGAACGCCGCCGCGTCTTCTCGTCCTCCGCCGAGCACCGCGAGCATGCGCGTTTCTTCTTCTTCTTAACCTTTTTCTCCTTCTCTCTCTCTCTGTGCTTACCGCAGCCAAGCAGAAGCAAAAGTCGGTAAGTCGCGCCTCAGCCTTCCGACTGGCTTATTCGCAAACGTACTCTACATGTGTGAATATAACATTCCGGTGTATATTATGATGATGTGTGAACTTGCGCACCCTGAGCTTTCACGCCATCTTTTTTTTCCTTGTTCACTGATTTCTGGCCAAAGCTTCCAACGACATTCTCGTCATGAAATGAGCTCACTTATGAAATTAATTGTTCTCATTGACATGCCTTTGCGCTGCTGCTGTTGTTGTTGTTGTGCAAACACAAGAAACCAAATAAGCTTTTAATTGCTATGCTTCCATCCCTAAAGACGGAACACATTCCTCCATACGATGTTGTGCCTTCCATGCGGCCCGTGGTTCTGGTTGGACCGTCACTGAAGGGCTACGAGGTGCGTTCAAGCACGTGCTGTGAAAATACGGTCTTATAATAGAGCACTCATTACGGAAATTAGACGGTCAGTAAACTGCAGCAGATTTCATCATTTCCGCAACGCAGCGCAGCATGACGATTTATGAGAGCAGCTCGCGAGCGTACATTTATGGCCCTCGAAGATGACGTATAGACCGATAACGGCGCCGATATTGGCCATCTTGACGAATATCGGTATCGGCCGCCGATATAAAGTCAATCGAAAACCATTTTTTATTTATTTACATTTTCAGTTAACTTCATAAGAGATTCTGCTGACCCCCGGGAACCTTCTGAACCTTTTGTTTTTGTTTGGCATTGAAACAAAGAAATTTGAAAGTTTAAGATTTCAGGGTTTTGTTTTTTTTTCGGAAATGTTTTTTTACTACAGAAAATTATAGACAGCTATGTTTAACTTTCCATTTAACTTTTTAAGACGTACTGATAACCTTGGGAGGTGAACATTTTGTTAGAAATTTAAAAGGATGTTTACTGTCTAAAATATATATTTTTTAAACTTCTGAAAGTCTGAGAAATTGTTCAATAAACATGCTTTAAGACATGACAACAAAGTCGAGATTGGCATTTGTATTTTTAAAAAAATTGACGCCAGTTTCCCCCCCTTTTTTTTACTAAAAATGAATATCGACATCAAATATCGGTTATCGGTTTCCTTGACTACTAATAATCGGCATTGGTGTCAGCCCTGAAAAACCATACTGGTCTATTTCTAAATTATACCGTATATATAAAAGTGACAGACATTGGATTTTTTTTTTTAAAAATCCCTAAAAAGAAAATTCCCTGCAAAATTTTCATTTAAAGCTTCTTTTCTTTTCTTTTCTGCTTCCAGGTGACCGACATGATGCAAAAAGCACTGTTTGACTTCTTGAAGCACCGATTTGAGGGACGGTAAGTTCTCATCCTGCTTCCTTCCTCATTCCTCCTCCCCCACCTCCCCCAGGGGAGTAAGTAACAAGTTGGCCCGGGGAGACGCGAGTGTGTCGCTGCTTTAAATAGGCATGTCCTTAATAGGCCATAGTGGACTTCTTTGAGGCCGAGCGGGATTCTGCTTTTTCAACGTGGACTCGTCTGAGGGAAGGGGACACACATCTTCTTCACATACGGACACACACACACATAAATGCGCATACACACAATTTCACAGGTACCACATCCGCTCACCATTTACATATTGAAAGAGACGATTAACTGCGGGTGCGCCATCTGTTTGAGCATCACATGTACATTTTGTCATGAC
Source organism: Leptonotus elevatus (assembly GCF_054856555.1). Taxonomy (NCBI): domain Eukaryota; kingdom Metazoa; phylum Chordata; class Actinopteri; order Syngnathiformes; family Syngnathidae; genus Leptonotus; species Leptonotus elevatus. The sequence continues at coordinate 13,086,899 of NC_141259.1, read as the reverse complement.
GTGACACTAAGGAACAAAACGGGGCCGTTTGTCTCGTCCTCGTCTCACTCGGCGCTTTCGTTCTTGGCCGCAGAATCTCCATCACTCGCGTCACGGCGGACATCTCGCTCGCCAAGCGCTCCGTCCTCAACCATCCCAGCAAGCACGCCATCATCGAGCGCTCCAACACGCGCTCCAACTTGGGTAAGTCCGCTCTTTGTTCTTTGTGTACCATTTTCTCTCATTTTCATCTTTTAAAATCGGCCTGTTTTTGCCAATTGTGTTGGTTTTTTTTATTTGTTTTTACACATTAACGTATTGCAACATAGGATAATTATAATAATGTTTAAACACTCCCCCAGCCCCCCAAAAATCATTAAAAAAGCAAAATGTTTTATTTTTTTGCTATTTTTTCTCTCTATTGTAAAGTTAAACAAATACTAACTAACTAACTAACTAACTAAGGACACAGTATTGAAAAACAGTCAACTGTTCTGGCTCTAATTCATATCTTTATTGTAAGCGTTGCGGTACCAAAACGTTTTTATCAGTTATAAAAAATATTATTTAGCCAAATAAAGGGCTGCTCGATTATGGAAAAAAATAATAATAATCACAATTATTTTGGTAATAATTCAAATCACGATTATTCAAACGATTATTTTTTGGGCACAAAACAAGAAAATGTTTAAACATTTAGAAATACTGAGACAACAAACACTATAATTATGTAAGTTCCTTTTCAACCAAACAAGATTTATTAAACAAAAAGGAACTTCAGAAGTCGTGATATAACTTTTGTCCAAACGACAAACTTCTCGCTCCGAAGTTTTCTTTTTGTCGCCAGAGCGAGGGCACGCCAGCTGGTTGGCTTGTGTAACGCGCACGTGATTCACTCTGAGCCGCCACCTTCCTTCATCCCCGAATGTCCTTCAAATATTTTTCAATTGTCCCCCTTTTCAGCTGAGGTGCAGCGAGAGAGGGAGCGCATTTTTGAGCTAGCGCGGACGCTGCAACTTGTCATCTTGGACGCAGACACCATCAACCACCCGTCGCAGCTGGGCAAGACGTCCCTCGCCCCCATTATCGTCTACGTCAAGATCACCTCGCCCAAGGTGAGAGTTGCTCAAAAGAAGACAGCCATCTTGGTATCCTGTATATTTATATTGTGTAGATATGGAAGCTGCTGCTCATCTGTAAGAGACGACAAAGGGCATCCATAGGTCAATCGGCGGCTGCCGAGCCATAAGCATGCGGGGGGGGGGGGGGGGGGGGTCAACTCTACTTTTAAATTGAATAATTGAATGAATGAATAACATCGTCACATTTGATTTGGATTTTTCTTTCCTTCTTTTTTTTTCGATGTAGAGAGAACATCATTTTACGAAACATTTTAACGTGACTGATAACAAATGAAACCAAAAATGATTCAAGATGAATATTTTGTGTGATAGCAAATATTAAAATTTATTTTTTGGGTTAATAATTCAATTTAACATTACATTATTGATCAAATAGTTCATATTTAAAGCTACTGAACGCAGAATATTCCATTTCGAATCGCTACTGCCACCTGCTGACGAAAAATGGAACTGCACATACCGTTCTTCACATACACACCGCGCACATTAAGTCACATCCGCAGACGGGGCGCGGGAAATTCTAACCCGAATCCAGTCTGAAAACTATTGGCCAGAGGCTTGCAGGAGTACCCATTGTGAACAGCTAAATTGTTAATCTACTAATTAGAAGGCATTATTTATATTATATTTACACATTGAATAATAAATTAGTTAATGTATACATACTTCATTTTATTTCAATGCATTTATGTATTTAAATCATAAAATATTAAAATTAATTTGCTGCTAAATATGAAAGTGAAAAGAAGTGAAATATTTTTATCTGAATGTTTTGAAATGTAAAGCTGTTACTTTAAACATGTTTTCATTTTGATTTAAATACTAAATAATTTGAATGAAAATCTGTTAAATATCTAGTACATATTTTAATCTTTTGAAATATTTCAGCATTGTAGATTAGCATATTAAATATGTATTTTTATTTTCTGTATACAATTTTGGTGTGTGGTTTTCAAGTATTCTTTTCTCAAATGTGATTGGTCTGGCCATACAATTGAGTACAGCCCACCATGGCGTGTTGCCTTCAGGTGCTGCAGAGACTCATCAAGTCGCGAGGCAAGTCTCAGGCCAAACACCTCAACGTCCAGATGGTGGCCGCCGACAAGCTGGCGCAGTGCCCGCCCGTAAGCCACCACAGTGGACCTCAAACCGTCACACTCGTTAGTTGTTTACTAACATGATTTTTTTCCCCCAATATGCTTTTCCTCTTGGCCGTCCTCAGGAGATGTTTGACATCATCCTGGACGAGAACCAGCTGGAGGACGCGTGCGAGCACATGGCCGACTACCTGGAAGCCTATTGGAAGAGCACTCACCCCAACAGCTGCGACGCCCCCGACCCGCTGCTGACCAAGATGCCCGCCGCCGCCTTGCCCTCCTCCTCCGGCGTGCAGGTACCAAACATCACAGCGTATCAATTTCGTCAATGCCATCGAAGCTTTTGAACACGAGCTATTCATACTTTTGTGATGAGCTCAGACTATATAATATAGTACCACAAAAAAAAATTTTTTTTAATAATGCCGCCCAATAATGACAAATTTATAGCAAAATATATATTATTCATAATGTAACAAATACTTAAATAAAAATTTAGAATTGAAAATTAAAACAAAACAATATTACGAACTGAAAACGAAACGCGCTATTTCTCCCAGCCAGTCAAAAAGGAACATGACAAATTAATCACATTCTAAAATTTTTATTATGATTACGCGCTGCTTTTTTAGAGCATCTTGTAAAATTGAAATAATTACTATTTAAATTAATGTTAGTAATTTAACTCATTTGCTCCCAAAAACATATAAATACGTTCTATTTTTTCCTTCTTTTTTTTTTTTTTTTTTATGCGAGAGCATTCAGAAGGCTTTGATGCAGCCTCTCAACTGCATAGAATGGTTGAAGAAATGGTAGTTCTTACACAAATGGCCAGCAGGTGGCAGCACAGCAAAAGAGATCAACCAGGGTCATGTTGGGGAAAAAAAGCTCATTTACTCACATTTCTAAATAGATTTGTGAATAATGATGAAACTTAGCTTTATTCTAATGCTAATTTCTGCAAAACAGAAACAGATAGAAATATACTTTTTTCCTGATGAAAGAAGAGACTCTAATCTTTTGTTTGGTAGGTTCCATGTTTTTATAGCAATAGAACACAATGTTCGGTGGGCCTTGCAAAATCAGTCAAAATCCAGTAAAGGCGAGTAAAGGTGATTGCTTCAGTCAGTCAGGCTGGGAGTGAATGAGTTAATCAAAAAAAAATATTAACATTAAAACAAAGTAAATTAGAACTTATTTGAAAATATTTATCTATATAATGAGCGCAAAATTCACATTGTTATTGTTTTTTGAAACAACAGAAAAACAATACTTTGGACTATATGACATTGGACCAATCAAAAAGCAAAAATACGAGACAAATCCATAACAAAATGCAGCAAATATTCCAACATTATTGGTTGACTAATATATCCTTGTGTACCATCAGGGTGGCGGTGCAGAGCATCGAACAGACAAGGCGTTAGTGGAGCGGAAAGGCTCCAGAGACGACCACCACCACCACCACCATCAAAACCAGAACCAGAACCAGGCAGACGGCGAGGAGGAGGACGCCGCCGACGAGGAGGAGGAGGAGCGCCCTCTGAGGACCGAGTCGTCCAGGAGAGGTCCGCCTCACTCCCAGCACCGCTCTTCTTCCACCAGGACTGAGCACCACAACCACCACCGGCATCACCACCACCACCATCACCACCGGAGCAGGGGCCTCCCCCGGCAGGAGACGCTGGACTCGGAGAGCCCCGAGAGCCGGGAAAGCAAGGACGCCGCTTACGTGGAGCCTCACACTCAGCTCCTCCACCAGCAGCAGCAGCAGCAGCAGCAGCAGGACGCCGACCAGGAAGAGGTGGAGGAGGAAGAGGAGGAGGAAGAGGAGGACTTAGGGGAGCCCCAGCAAGCCCACCGGGACCACAACCATCACCATCATCACCATCACCATCGCTCCAAAGAACGCGAGCAGGACCACAATGAACGCAACAAGCAGCGCACTCACCACCATCACCACCAACAACAGAGGCCGGCGCGGGACCACCACCACCACTACGACAGAGAGCCCAAAAAGAGGGCCGACGCGGGGGAATGGGCCCGAGACTCGTACATCCCCCAGTAGACCACGTTTTTACTGCCCCCCTCCCCAATGAGGAACCGTTTTCCTCCCTCCTGTTGTGCTGCTACACCTCCAAACCACAGCATCCTATTTATATCCACTTCCTTCCGGTTTTTCATGGCAGCGTTTCTATGATGTAGATTCAAACATACAGTGGATAGAAAAAGTCTACACACCCCTGTTCAGATGACAGGTTTTGTCATAATGGAAAAAAAAAATCTATAAGACCTACTTTTTCCACCATTAATATCAGGAAGGTCAACTAGAACAGCTGAACTTTATTCAGAGTAAATCAGAGGCACTTCAAATGTTGTTGACATTGGTTTGATTTTCAGGAAAAGTTTCAGGAAAGCCGACTAGAACATCTGAACTTTATTTAGAGTGAATAAGAGTGACTTTAATTGATGGCGGGTGTGTGCTGACACCCATCTAACATGAATATGAATGTCATTGGTTCGTTTTGAACACAACCACATCCCTAATTATAACTTGGACAAACACATAATTTAAAATAAAAAAAAATAAAAAAACTTTCTCTCTTGCAAAATGTGTATTTTAAATGTTGGATTTTTTAAATTATTTATCTATTTACCTGGCGTTTGAACAGGGGTGTGTAGACTTTTTATTCCTACGTACACGTGTATCTATGCATAGATCATTATGGATATGCATGAATGTTCACAAATATGCATATTTGATAAAAAAAAAAAAAAGCATGACTTTTTTTGTTCATGTACTGAGCTGTGCTCTTTTATTATTTCTTTCCTATTTTGACCCGAAACTACTTAAAAGGATGTTGTTGTTTTTTCTTTCAGACGTCCTTCCCGAATTAATCGGTCAAGTGAGTCGTCGTGTTTGTGTTTGCAGAAAGTCCTTTGCTTGGCGTTTTTATAGCTTTGGGGAAAACAGTAAGTCTGACACCTCCTTCTTATTACATGAGGAAATAGAGAACAGTGCAGATCAGGGGTGGGCAAAAATGTTGTGGCAGATGAGCCAGGCCATTTGGAGATGTGCTCAAAAATGTGCATGGAATATATTACACTTTTTTCCCTCCATTTTATAGTCAGTTGAAATGGTTTATTTGACCAAAATGTTTTGTTTTATTAATTATAATTATACTAGTAAAATTATTTCTTAAAATTATTATTTATTTATTTTATTGAATGTAATTATAATTAATCAGCCAATTATGTAAATAATGTAATGTAAGAAAAATACAAAATAATTTGACTAATAATTTTATTTGAGCAACAAACAAAAACTAAACAAAAAAATGAATAAATTCATTTTAATTAACCAATTTAGGAAAACAAAAAAAGAAAAAGCTAAATGAATGAAGCAAATATATTACAGGACTCTTGGTTATATAACATATATATGCTGTATTTTGCCCACTCCTGGTGTTATATGGAAATAATACACTAAATTCATGTTTGATGTAGTACAGCTTTAGAAGCATTTTTGTTTGAAATTAGCGGAAGCTCAAAGTCTCAAATTTGTCCTGATTGTTGAAATGTGTACACACTCCGCATCACATGATCATCACTCAGGGGGAAAGCTCAAATTGCAGATAAAATATGCACACCAACAAAAAAAATTGCCTACATTGGTAGCAGTGCTGGTTTTTAAATGTGTTTTAAAGGCTCTTAGAATAGTTGCGTTGCTCTTTGGCTGCCATGTCTATAAATAGTTTTTTTCTTCTTCTTCTTCCCCCCTCGCTCTTAAAACGCTACTGAAAAATTGAGGTAGGCTCTCAAGGCCGTCGTCAAGGCAACGTCACTACCCAAAGGGGGGGGATGAGTCTAAAATAGGCTCGGTGCGGAGCGCAACGGTGTTTTTCTGGGAATCCTGCCAGCGAGACAAACATCCAGCAATTAGCCTCGAGATGAGCGAAATCCATTTTCACTAGCGCCGATGAATTGTTAATACCTCTCGTGACCCCGCCACTTCCTGGTCTGCGCGCGCCGAGTAGGAATCCAGCATCGCCGAGGCAACGGTGTCGTCAGCGTTGCCGTGGCAACGCCGCTGCATTCGCCCTCTACCTCAGTGTTTATGCGGCGTTATCCCTTCATTGCCTGCTGAAAGGCGGTGGGCTCGACATTGTTGACATGACAAAGCAATTTTTTTAACATTGCTATTTTTTTCTTTTTTAATAAACAGCGTTATAGTTTCAACATTAGCGCTTAAAAAAAAAAAACAGTAGTCATTGTAATTAAAACTTTGAAAGCATGTCGTGTACCGCAGTAAACGTGGACCACCTGCCACCAGATCCTAAATTTTATTTTTCAAATCAATTATCAATTTTGTTTCAGCGTTAACACTAAATAAAACAAAAACATTGCATTAGCTGTACATTTGGTGATGAAAATATACAGTATATAAAAAAAAGGTTGTTTGAAAATAGTGCTACCATTTCCATAAAAATAACTCAAGCAGCTGAAAACGCTAGCAAAGTGGATATAAAGTCTACACACCCTTGCTCAAATGCAATTCTTTGTGGTACCAAAAAAATGAGACCAAGATGAATCATCTCAAAACTTTTCCCACCTTTGAGAACTAAAATCTGTAGAAGTCAATTAAACATAAATAAATACTTCCGTCAAGTAAAAACTGCAATTATGTGGTTGCATAAGTGTACACACCCTCTGATAGCTGGGGATGTAGGTGTGCTCAGAATTAACCAACGGCATTAAGTCACCTGCTACCATTTATGAACCCTAAATAAAATGCAGGTGTTCTTGTAGGCTTTTCCTGACAAATCGTATAGCACAAGCTCTTCAACCCTGAAATATAGTTTTTCCCACTTGAGCTCACATTCGTGATGAAAAAAAGTTTTTCCATGACTTACCCTGGTCTAATATTTTTGTCACAAAAATCTTGCATTTGAATAGAGGGGCTAGTGGGGGGAAAAAGTAACAAAATAAAAGTCAATTTTTGTTTCGTGCAAAAGGATGGATGATTTTCAGATGATTATTTTTTACATGGTGACATCTCCATCTACTGGCCTGTCATGCGTATTACAGCATATTCAGTCATGTTATTCCTGAGCATTCCCACAGGCAGCAAATCATTTTTTCTGGAACTTGGCAATAAAGAACCCGATAGTGTCGCCGTCGGCCCTGCTGGCGAGGGGCGTCGCCGCAGTGGCCCCCCAGCTCAACTCTGGTCGGAACCTCTGGAGGAGGCTGAGCTGCTCCGGGGTCAGCCCCGCGCCCGGCATGCCTTCGCCCCCCACGTGAGGCTCCTGGAGAGGCGAGCCAATCAATGAAGGGGAAAGAGAAAAAAAAAATCCGTGTTTGTGTCATTGATCATCTTACCTGAGGCAACAGTGTGAGTCCGGGAAAGGTGCGAAGGGCCCAGGCTACCTGCTCCTCGTTCTCCGCCAGTGTCAGTGTGCACGTGCTGTACACCAGGATGCCGCCGCGCTTTAAGGCGCGCAACGCCTGCAAGTACAAAACACGCATCTTTAAAAAAACTGATCGTTCCCTGTAATGATGAATGTTTGTAAGTGTGACTCTACTGCCACCCAGTGGGGAAAAATAGAGTTAAGTATACTGTCCGTACAGCATGGAAGAGGCTTCTTTGCAGGGGTGGGTAGGAGCAAATCTCCTTCAGACTCCAGGTGTTCGCCATGTTTGGCCTCTGGCCGAGGCCGCTGCAGGGCGCGTCCAAAAGCACGCGGTCGAAACTTTCTGGAGGGAAGGGCGGCCCTGGAGACGAACAATAAATAAACACAAAAAAAATGACAACCTTAGTTTTAATAATTGGTGTATGAAATTGGATTAATTTAAAAAATATATTCTGAAGTCATAGTCCTATAAAAAGTTAAGCACAAAATAATTAAATATAATTTTGTTTTTTGTTTTTTTTGCTGAAAGGGTTATAACACGCAACATGCTAGTACCAATTGGTGTGAGGCGATGATGTCACCTTCTGCATTAATGTTGATGTCATCGCTTACGACTTTGGTGCTGTTGAAGCAAAACACTTTCACGCTACCCAACTGCAGTTTTTCAGCATTCTGGCGAATCAGCTCCATCTTGTTTCGGATCCTGTCCAAGGCCACCACTTCACCCTGAGGACAAAATATAAATATATATATATTTTTTTTTATACAAAATATAAAATGAAGTATTGGTGGTATTGACATCATCTTGCAGTGTACCCGATCCTCCATGAGGGCGGCGATGTGGCACGTTTTCCCACCCGGGGCGGCGCACATGTCCAGGATGCGCTCTCCGGGACGTGGACCCAGAACGTGGCCCACGACCACAGATGGAAGGTTCTGGCGTAAAACAACAAACTTTTATGACAATACTGCTCTCCAATATTTGGAAACGCCATAAGATGGTCCCCCAAAAAAGTCAAAGAAAACTGAAAAAATGTGCACGTGCTGATGTGCAGGAAATACATTTTCAGATTTTACCTGTAAGAAGGCCAGGTGAGGTAAGACTCCATCGAAGGAGGGACTCCAGTAAAGGGGCTCCGTCATACGCACGCCGACGCCCCTGGAAACGCAAGAGACGCGATTTCAAATCAGGAAATGTGTGAATATTTCAAATGTATTATCCCACCGGTTAATTTACAATGTGCAAGTATTACTTTCATCCACTTGGGGTCGCCGTACTCGCATTTAACCATTTAATCTGACTGCGTGTATGAGGTTTTAAAAAGGCGGGGCCTCGCCTGGTGAGTGACGTTCGAGTCAGCAAATGAGATTGTGCAGTTGACGGTGCAATTTAAAAACATTTGTTGGCAGTTTTTAGGAAGCTTGAATGGAAATTGAGAAAGATTTGCGATGCATTAAAGCTACCGAACGTAGAATATTCCATTTCGAATCGCTACTGCCACCTGCTGACGAAAAATGAAACTGCACATACACACCAATAATGTGATCGAAAACACTTTGAACTACCTGATGGTTTCTCCCGTGCCGAAAATGCCGACGTGATCTTTTTCGGCCACGCCGTTGCCCACAAATGTCTTCTTCCCGTGGAAGCTGAACGCACCCCGGGTGCATTTTCCCTCCACGTCGGAAAACACCGACACGGCGTCCCCCACCTTCATGGCTGCAACACAAACAAATGCTGCACTCACTCGGGGTTTTGAACACTCAAAATACAAAAAAACACTGAATTGTGGAAGTGTTTTTTTTTTGCCTGTATTTACACTTTGGACACGCGAGTATTCCGGGGATAAAGACGTGAGCGCCCCTCAGCACGGCGTTGCCGCACTGAGCACCCGCCACCACCTCGGAGCTGAGCTGCTGCACACATCTAGAAAAGGAAAATAAATAAATAAAAACAGCCTTCGTGTAACATTTCTTACTTTTACAATAAAAATTGACAAGGACAATATTCTCAAATTTGCTTTAAATGGCTATTTCTATGAAAATAAAACTGCTAGATTAAAAATAACCCAAAGTGAGTAAAAAGAAAAAACAATATATTTGACCCAGCAGTAAAGGTGAACTTTTTTTTAATTTTTTTTTATTTAAGCAGCACTGCAGTCTCGTACCTCGGTCCGACCACAGGGATCAGAAGCACATCCGGAACGCTTGGATGGGGGACGATCTCCGGCTCCTCCGATCCACTCTTCTGCTAACTCCCGACGTCAACAAACATAAACATGACATATTTGCTGATGATGCAGATCAAACTTTTTCTTGTCTTTACAGAACTCCTTCTCCGCCAGCCAATAGAGGCTCTTCTTGCACGAGGGAAAAACAAAGTTTGACTGCCCTTTTCTATTCTTTTAAGAGCAGTAGAAAAAAAAAAAGGTAGGTTGCACAAAAGGCAGCTGTTACTCTCAGTATCTTAAATGAGGCAGCAATGGCAGTGAATGAGTGTTAATCTCACCTTCTTTAGCTCCTCGCCCAGTTTGCGTCTGATCTCTTCCAGCGGCGCCAGGTGGACGCTGGCCCGGACGCAGGAGTAAGACGGAGGGTGCGACAGGCAGGCGAGAAGCGCCTGGAAATGGCGCTCGGCTTCCTGATGGCCAATGGACGCCAACAACTTGCAAAAACAGACTTTCATTTCATTACAAAATAATGTCTACAAAAACACCACACAAAACATCATATTGTTAACATTGGACATGCAAGTTTAAAAAAAAGTTTTTTTTGCAGTTTACAAAAACCTATCAAGACTTCTCATGATTAAGGTCACAGTGAAACGATACCACATTGGGATAATCATGATTTATTCCACTGCCATGACAGAAAATTTGCATATTCTCATCAAAACGTACCTCCTTGTTTAAGAACACTCCCTTCAGGTAATCGGCGACCTCCGGCAACAGAGAAATCTTTGGAAAGACCGACATTTGGTCTGTTTTCGTCGCGATTTTGACGTTAGTAATGACCCAACAGTGTACACGGTTACAAAGTATTGAGCAAATTGTAATTCTCTCTAATTGCTTCCGCAGTTAAAGTCATACTCTAGACACACATCGTGAAGAATAATCCATGCCTCTCTAATAATGCGTCAACTTGTCCACCATAGGTCGTGGGTTTGATCCAGTGTGACCACGTCGAACCGGGTTCAGCGAACCCCCAGTTGCTCCTGATGCTGCGTCATCAGTAGGTGAATGAGTAGTCGAATGTAAAGTGGTTTGAGGGTCTCGTAAGGTGGAAAAGCGCTATATAAATAAAGTACCATTCCCCGCAATATGTTTGCATGTGCATCGTCGATTCGGCACAGTGCCACTTCCGTAAACGTCACCGTCGAGAGTCACGTGTGATGTACACCCTTGCGCAAAAAAACAATGTATTAAATTTTTTTTTAATAATAATATGTATATTATATAATTTATAGTCTAAAAACGTGTCGTGATTAGTTAACAGTTTTTAAAGGGGGGAAAGAAGAAATAATAATGCGTCGTAGCGTGATGACGTCAGCAGCAGATCGTTCACTATGTGGCTTCTTTGCGCCGCAGCCGGCCCAGTTGACGCGGAGGGCTGTCGCACCGTCAGACGAGTCGACACATACCGCAAACTCGTTGCGGCTCTCTTGACACTGAAGACGCTGCCTAAAAAACCCCGAGTTGTCTTTTGCCACATTTGCAGATGTCTCCGGGGGGGCGCATTGGAGTGCGCGCTGGGGGAAAAATGTCGCCTTACGCTTTATAGCTTAGCTTAGCCGCCGTGTGTCTGGACTTGCAGCTCGCCACCGACCGACGGATGTTCGGAACAAAGAACGGACGGACAAACAGACATTGGCATCTTTTTTTTTTTCTTGTTTCTTTTTTTAAACAATGGGCCTCATATTCGCTAAACTGTGGAGTTTCTTCTGCAACCAAGGTACGTAAAGAGTTCTTTTTTTTTTACGGTTGCAAGAAAAGCAAACAAACAAAACGACTTCTATTAGCTTTTGAGCGACTTTTCTATTGACTTTGTGACTGTTTTCTATAAACCCTCCGTTATTTTTTTTATTGTGTGAGTTGCTTTTAAAGTTGTCAAATTTGCATGAGAACAAAAGAGGTAGGAAAAACGATTTCTTGTTTTGTTATGTTGGACTTATGTTGGTTGATTGACGGTCGATTGATTAGCACTGTCTGGGTAGGGTAGCAGCATCTATGACGTCACCGTGGTTGGACTCGATTTTCAGAAATGTGCTTAAAACTTTTTATCTGAGGAGCTTTGGGTTTTTTTCAAGCATTTGTATTTTTTGTGGGGGGGGGGGGGTTGGATGAAATTTAGCTTTTTCTAGGGTTTGTAATAGGATATCTTAATTTTATGAAAATTATTTTACTTTTACGGGTTAGAGAATAATCATAGTTTCACAAGAAAAATATTTTGATTTTATAAGAATACTTTATTTAAAATAAATTATTTTTTTGGGGGGGGGGGAGGGGAATTTGATAACTGGAACGCTTTATTTCACAAGAAATTTCTTTTGCGAAAAAATCTACGAGATGGGAGAAAATTTTATTTTTTTGTGGAAACTGACGTCATGTTTTCATATTACTAAAACAATTGAACAAGGGTGTGTCGACTTTTTAATCCACTACACATACTTGACGCCCTTATTACAATGTCGTAGGACGTGATAGACGAGACTCGTGTTATTTATGTTTTTGTTTTCGTTTTTGTTTTTTTTGAACAGAGCACAAGGTGATCATCGTTGGCCTGGACAATGCCGGCAAGACCACCATACTCTATCAGTTGTAAGGCCCCTAAAAACAACAATAAATCTTTATTATGTGACATACATTAGTTCTTTGTACACATGTAAAACATTTTTATCATATACAAAAAATACATGTTATCTATCTACATACTAACAGCTAGCTAGGAGAGCAGCTAGCTCGGGAGCTAGCTAGATTAGCTAGCTTGTTGTGTACCTAATGAAGTGTCCTTTCATTAGTCTGATGAACGAGGTGGTTCACACGTCGCCCACCATCGGCAGCAACGTGGAGGAGATCGTGGTGAAGAACACGCACTTCCTCATGTGGGACATCGGCGGACAGGAGTCGCTCAGGTCCTCCTGGAACACGTACTACTCCAACACCGAGGTACGCACGCACGCACACGCACGCACTCGCACAGATGTGCGCATGAGGGCAGATGGTGTGTTTGTTCACAGCGGCTGAGGGGGCCGCTCCGGGTCAAAGGTTAAGCGTTGACAAAAAGGGACCCCTCCGAAAAGCAGAAAGTCTCTTTGACGCCTTCTCACATGCCGCAGTAGCTACGAAATGTCAAATGTGATTGATTATAGAGTCCAGGGTGTGAAATATAGAGCACTTTTTTTTGTAAAAAATTTTTTTTGTTAGATGAGAGGAAAAGTGCAAGATTTACATAAACAATAAAAATATCACAATTCTTTTTAATAAATTGTATTTTTATGAGAATTTGTGTTCAATTTTGCAAGGGGAAATTGTGCCAAAAAACAGATTAACTTTTTTTTTTTTAATGCTATTTAATAATGTCATAACTACTTGATTTTATAAAGTACAATATTATGGAGTCAAGTTTTTATTTTTTTTATTTATTAGGAGGCTGTAACAGATAAACATGACAAGAACTTTCTTAATTTTGAGTGGAAAATAAAAAATAAAATAAGATAAATAAAAGCCTTTCAGACAATATTATCATTTTATACTCATGAAAAAAAAAATACTTTTGAGACAATGTTGTAGTATTAGAAGTTTTTGAGATTTTATGTAAAATAATTTTTTAAATCTAGTGTTTACAAAAACTTAATTTTTATGAGGTATTAAAAAAATACAATTAAATTAAATCTTTGATTACATTTTAGTGTAGCATTGTATAAAACTAATTTTTTTTTAAACCCCAGAGTATTCCACGGTAGCTGAAAGCGGCTCAAACGACGAGTGAGACTTGTGACCCGCTTGGGCCGTCGTCACCAGGCGTGTCTTTTGACGCCTCCGACTGTCTCTGGCGTCTTTTGTTCCTTTTGCTTCCTTTCGACACTCACTTGCTGACTGCTTTTTGTGTGTGCGCGCAGTTCGTCATCCTGGTGGTGGACAGCACCGACCGAGAGCGTCTGGTCATCACCAAAGAGGAACTCTACAGGATGTTAGCTCACGAGGTAAACGTCCGGACCTTCCTCTTTTGTTATGTTAATTTGTTTGTTTGCGTTGACGGAGCCGATTGTGACGTCCGTCTTCCTGCGCAGGACCTGCGCAAAGCGGCCGTGCTGATCTTCGCCAACAAGCAGGACATGAAGGACTGCATGTCGGCGGCCGAGATCTCCAAGTACATGACGCTGAGCGCCATCAAAGATCACCCGTGGCACATCCAGTCCTGCTGCGCTCTCACCGGGGAAGGGTACGAGACACATGACGCACCCACATCGCATGGAAATAACATGGGGAGCTCGTGTGGTGGTGGTGGTGGGGGAGGGGCATCATTTTGTCATCTTAAAAAAATTCGCTTCATGGCTTTTTTTGTAAAGACACAAATTTTCTCAGAAATGTGAGAAAATGTTTTGCTTTCTATGAGAGGGAATAAATACAATAAAAAACGAATTATTACACGCAAAAAGTTGAAGTTTTCCAAAAAGAAAAAAGTACACCGTGACAAAATAACACTAATAATTCAGCAGGATTTTTTTTTAAATGACCTTGTATAGTAAGGCGTATATCTTTATTTTTTTAAACGACCATATATAGTAAGGCGTTTAAAAAAAAATATAACGACCATGTGTATATGTAGTAAGGTGTTTATTTATTTATTTTTTAAATCGACCATCTGTAGTAAAGTTTAAAAAAAAAAGTATATATTTTTATTTTTTAAACGACCATGTATATATAGTAAGGCGTTTATTTTTTTTTTAAACGGCCATGTGCAGTAAAGATTTTTTTTTTGTAACGACCATGTATAGTAAGGCTTTATTATTATTTTTTTCGATCATGTATAGTAAGGCGTTTGTTGATTTATTTTAAACGAGCATGTATAGTAAAGTTAATTAAAAAAAAAAAAAAAATTATAAACGACCATGTGCAGTAAAGTTTTTTTTTTTTGTAACGACCATGTATAGTAAGGCGTTTATTTATTTATTTTAAACGAGCATGAATAGTTAAGTTAATTTAAAAAAATTTAAATTAAGGCTTTTTTTTTTAAACGACCATGTATAGTAATTTTTTTTTTTACGACCATGTATATAGTAAGGCATTCATTTATACATTTTTTAGAACGACCATGTGTAGTAAAGATTTTTTTTTTTGTAACGGCCATGTATAGTAAGGCTTTTTTTTTTACGACCATATATAGTAAGGCTTATTTATTTATTTTTTTCGATCATGTATAGTAAAGTTAATAAAAACAATTTTTTTTATTAACGACCATGTATAGTAAGGCGTTTTTTTTATAATTTTTTTAGAACGACCATGTGAAGTAAAGTTTTTTTTTTTCTAACAACCATGTATAGTAAGGCGTTTATTTATTTTAAACGAGCATTTATAGAAAAGGTAATTAAAATTATTTTTATTTTTTTTAGAAATGACCATGTGCAGTAAAGTTTTTTTTTTGTTTGTTTTTTTATAGTAAGGCGTAATTTTTTTACGACCATATATAGTAAAGTAAAGTTTTTTTTTTCTAACGACCATTTATAGTAAAGTTTTTTTTTTTACGACCATGTACATATTGTAAGGCGAAAAAATATCATTTTCATTCAAGATATAAATTTGACTGTAAAAAATACTTGCCTTAGACAATTTTCATTTTTTGTTCTAGCTTGTGTCAAGGACTGGAGTGGATGACATCACGGGCCGGACTCAGATAGCAGCCCCCCTTTCCCTCAATTCTTACATGGACTTCCTTCGAAGGACCCCCGCCTGAGACGTCTGCCTCATTTCCTTCGGTTTTGGGGGAGGGTTCACGCAGCCACACGCTGATTTGACAGGCCGCACCACACGGACGTGTGTGCATTTTGGGCCGGAAACGCAACGCACCCATGACGTCAAAGGACATAAGCGATGTTGACTGTGCTTTTAAAAAATATATATACTTTTTGACTTCATCACACACGACATACATACTTTTGTGTTGGTTACATAAGCTACAACATAGCAAGCAAAAATAAGCTTTTTTTTACTTTTTTTCTCTTGAACTTGAAGTGTTTTTTGTTTTTTTACAGTATTTTAAATTCCACTATTTAATGTCATTCTTTTGAAGCGTTTAACCGGACAAGGATGTTTTTTGTTTGTTTGTTTTTTTTGCTACCAGATAAACGGTGCTCTTGTGCGTTTGCGAGTACGCAACACACTTTTGTAAAAGGAAATAAGATGGCGGTGCAGTATTTGAGCCATGCGAGTCAACAAAAGTCCATCAGCAGCCTTAAGCGGCGTCTTGTGCGACAGGACGGAAAAGGAAAGTCTTGTTGTGGACACAATTGAGCCATACGTGTTGAACCAAAGAAATTCAAATGACACACAAATAAATGTTTCACATGAGCAATATATTAGAACACAGAAAAGAAAGCACAGATACATGTGGTCATTATTTAGCTTGGTTGAACTCTACATTCACGTTTGCATGGAAATGAGGCGCACACAAATGTAGAAAAACAGGAATATTTGGGACACACACAAAAAAGGAAAATGTTTGAACGTAAAAGCAACAGTAAGCAAGATTTGTTTATAAAAGTGGTGAGCGTTTTGTGAAAGAAAATGTCATAGCTTAAAAACAAACAGTAACACAAGTTCCAGCCCAGGAAACTGCCTCTTTTCTTTCTCTTGTCGACTTTCTCGGACATTTGGAGTCTCTTCACTGCACGTTTGTTTAAAAACTGGAAAACTAAAACATGCATTTAGTCTAAAAAGCGTGGGAGGGGCTTTGGATGAACGGTGACGTCTCACACGCACACGACTCTGGGACACCTGCAAAACAAAAACGGCAATTGTTGACGTGTCCTCAAGATGGCGCAGACCCAAATGAGCCCACCTGTCCTCTGTGAAGCCGTCCAGCTCCTCCTCTTCGTCGTCCTGGTCGTCCAGCTCCATATCCAGCTCGTCGTTGTCCAGGCCGTCTCCGCCGTAGCCGCTCAGGACGCTGGCGGGTGGGGGGGCGATAAAAGTGAGCCGGCGCGGTCGGAAGTGGGCGGAGTCCTAAGCAAAATGTGCTTACCTGACGTAGCGGCACGTGAGGAAGACGATCCTCTTCAGTTTCTTGTTGTAGAAAAAGTAGTTGAAGGACCACAGGCTGCCATCCTCCCCGAAAGGATCCGAGTCCAGATCGGGATTGTAGCTGACAAAGAGAAAGGAAAACAAAAAAGTCGATGCCGTGTAGGAGAAATGTCTTGCGGCCACCAGAGGGAGACATTTAGTCACAACCAATTGCCATAGGAATTGAATGGTGCATAGCAACATACAGTAAAGATGTGCATTAGGAATGCTCCTTTTAGCTTGATGCTAACACATAATGGAAAACACCATTGGCGAGCTAACACTTAGCCTGGTTGGGGCGGCCACTTAAGAATTTGGAGAAACATGAGAGTCTGAGAAGTAAATTTTGATTTTTTTTTCTCAAACAATTTTTAACATTAAAACACAATAACACTTTGAAAATGTGGGATGTTTTTCCCTTAAAAATTTTTTTCTTAAATACATTGTACTTTCCTTTTAAAAGTGTTTTTTCTCAACTTACAAAAAAAAAATATAAAAAAATCATTGTGGAGGGATGAAAAATAGTTTACCACCAAAGTAATTTTCTTGTCTTAAGAAACTCTCAAAGCCAAATAATTAGTTTTTGTAATGTGTTGGATGGCTTACCTGTAGATGTCGCAGGCGGGCAGGTTGATCTCCTGGTCGATGGCGTTCCACAACTCGG
Source organism: Leptonotus elevatus (assembly GCF_054856555.1). Taxonomy (NCBI): domain Eukaryota; kingdom Metazoa; phylum Chordata; class Actinopteri; order Syngnathiformes; family Syngnathidae; genus Leptonotus; species Leptonotus elevatus. The sequence continues at coordinate 13,069,325 of NC_141259.1, read as the reverse complement.
GTCCCAGTGAGTTGAATCCTTCCCCCACGGCCGAGAACAAGCTGCTGTTGACCGCGTTGGCCACCTGACCACCACCAAAAAAAAAAACAATTTCATGAGGCGTCGGCTAAAAACAAAAAAAAGATGCTGTCACGCCGTAACAATTATTTTCCCGCTGTACTGACCCAGTTGAGACTCGGCTCCCTGCTGAACTCGTGCGCCCGCGCAGCGCTGAAGTCGTAGTCGGGCCTGAAGGACTCGTTGAGCGTGGTGATGAGGTAGAAGATGGTCTTCCTGCAGCACTTGTCGCTCAGTGGGTTCTCCCCGTCCTCGGCGCTCTTGGCCAGCCTGACGGAAAGAAGATATTCGACGTTACGGAACGGGTGACGATTGTTTTGGGGTTTTTTTGTGGGGCGGGGCCATGCCAACTGACAGCTCGGGACTGGCGGCGCTGGCGGACTGCGGCGGGGACAGAGCCTCCAGGATGTGCGGCTCGCCCTCCTGGCAGAACTGCTTGAACATGTGCTTGTCGTCGCCCGCCATCTTGCACGAGTAGCTCTCGATCCTGTCGGTGGACATCAGAAACGTTACTTTTCAAAATGGAGCTCAACCGCAAGAGAAAATGGCCGCCAAAAGTCTTCTTTTAGTTTTATTAAAGAATTTTGGGAAGAAAAAAAGAAGCTCAACATCTGCTCATTTGTCACTTTTTAAGCACACTTGCCAACCCGATTAGACTCAACATTTAGAAACAAAACACATTTTTGATTAGAAAAAAAAATTATAATAAAAAATAAAAATTCTGTGGGAAGCAAAAATATCTAAGCTGATTTTAACTTACAACTACCAAATAAAAAAATATGCTAACTAAAAAATGTTTTCCCTTGTTTTACCAAAAAATTCACATATAGTATAATCTATGAAGTATTTACAAATAAAACTATATAAAAAAATCTGAAAGAATTAAAAAATATTGTTCAAATATAGTATGATAATTTATGAAACATTTAAAAATAAAACTACATTAAAAAAAATATATAGTTCAAATATAGTATCATATTTTGTGAAATATTGACAAATACAACTACATAAAAAATATGGAAGAAATTTTAAAACATAGTATTATAATTTGTGTGATATTTACAAATAAAACATTTAAAAAATATCTGAAAATAACATTTAAAAAATTTATTTTTATGTCACTTTTACATTGTGTCACATTCGATTGACCTAAATGTTGTGGCCTGTACATTTCATTTCCATAAGTGACTTTCAGCTATGACTACTTGAGGCCAAACAAAACGAAACAAAAATTCAAAAAGTGGAAGTGTGCTCGCTGCTCTCCAGACAAGATTAGCCGCACGTCAACACTTATCTCCGAAGAACACGTGACGAGAAACGAGTTGCTACATGCTGTGCTTTTATTTCTTAAGGTCAGGCGCGGTTGAAATGCGATACGTGGGAACAGACCGTCACTTACGCAAGAGCGAGACGCTTGTTCCAGTCAACACTGACGAGGAGCAGCAGAGACCGTTTTGGAGACATAGCTGACCTCCTTTAACCCCCCCCCCCCCCACGCTAACGCAAACACAGCCGATGTCAACAAACAACACTGACACACAACAACACTGAGCAGACACCAAAATCCTTCAAAAGTTGTTATTGTAGCTTTTTTATTTTTTTTACTTTGACAGTGAACTCAATAAAAATTCGCCCGACAACAAGCAACAGTTTGGCTTACTGTATAAAACACAAATGCGGCATTTTCCCTCTGCCTGCTGCTGCCTCGCTAATCTGCTAAGCGGACTAAATGTCAGCAAGCTTTTACTTAACTGTAGCTGCCTAAGCACACAGTTTATTTGGGTAAAATGTGTATTGAACGTTTATGTAAAGTACATTTCAACTGAATGGTTACTCAAGTAAAGTTCTTTTAATTTCCCTAGATAAAAAAAAAAAGGTTAATGTTCCAGCTGTGCATGTTACAGTGGCTTACAATAAAATTAAATACATTTTCTCATGCAATTTTGCGTACATGCTGACAACCGATTTCTATAGCAACTTTCAAAAAAACTCCAGGGATGTTTCTTTAATTTGCTTGTTTAAATAATGAATGAGATTAGTAGAAAAAAAAAACTCACCTGCCAAGGATACGAGACTCTCCTGTTTCAGCACACAGCCGTGAGCTGAGCGCCTCAAAACTCGAGTTTTCCAGCAACTTCATCGCCTTCTGGGGAGGGGAAATATATATACGTTTTTTGTATACGTTGTAAAAAAAAAAAAAGAAAAATGAAAAAAAAAAAAGATACCATGTTGAATTACTTTTAGAAAAAGATTGGTGATTAATGAAATGTGCAAAGTAGATTAAAATAAATTGTGTGACGTGTTTTTTTTAAACATATTTTCTTTACAATTAAAAATGTGAATTATAACCTGTAAAATTGTAAACAAAACAAACCACAAATTAAGCAACATCAGCAGCATAATTGAAAAAAATTGCCTTTTAAAATTTTACAAATAGGTTTAGATAGGACCTAAAAACCTGTAGAACTGAAAAGCAATAGCACACAAGAAAAACATTAGCCTTCAAGATAATAAAAAAAAAAGAAGATGTTACCAAGCATTACTTGCTTGACCTCTGCAGCCTCCCCGCCGATTTAAGGGGGAAACAACATAATTGACTATTTTGCACGGAAAAGGGGGCGTTTGACAGCTTGTTTGTTTTGAGAAAAACAAGAACAAGGAAGAGTGAGCGCACCGCCATCTTGAGGTCATTTTTTACAATGACCGCCATTTTCTCCCAGCCCCTCCCCCACGCAGTTTCCCATCGTCTTCCTGCTTCCATTTAGCAACATATATTTGCACCTCAAAAATCACTTACCAAATCGATATTCCTCGATCACTTCGACGTTCCACAAACGCCGCTTGGTTTACTCTTGAGTCTTCTCGGCGCTTTTTTTATTTTGCTGGGGTTTGTCGCTCCGGTCACCTCCAAGCTAATATTAGCAGCTAGCTCTGCCTGCTATTATTATTGTTGTGATTTTTTTCAGTCGTCTTCCTTCTCTTGTGCGTTTACAGTCGAGCAATTAGTGCGCGTTCAAGCATCTTTTACAAGCACTCGGTCGAGAATGCGCCACTCTGAGGCTCTTTCGGTTTATAGAAAAACTACTCTTTCCGATTAAATGCGACGAAATTAAATCGAGTGACTGTTTGCGCACGTCTTGGTCCGTCTGCAGCGGCATCCCTTTCGACCTAATTGCACAAAAAAAAAAAACTAAGGCTTTCTTTTCGCGGTGGATCAAGTCGCTGTTGTCCAAGCGACCGATCAGTCGGACGGTAGTAAACGAAAAAGCGACGTAAAAGCCTTATATCCAGCCAAATAGTTGGGAACGGTCAACAAAATCCGCAGAGTACTTCTGTTTACGAACAACACAATCGACTGTCTGATGGAGACAAGCCCCCTTTTCATTTATATAAATCCTACTGACGTATCGTTTTGTGTTGTGATTGGCTGGCCTATGCATCGGTCATACAAGGGCGCGAGCAATTGGTCAGAGTTCGTCTCCGTATACGCTTCGTGATTTGGCCAGGGTGTATGTCAATCATATGCGAGTTCTCGTGATTGGTCAGAAATCTCTTCATGAACCCTGCCGATGTTTTGACTTCGTGGAAAGGACATAGCATAACGATAAAGATTATATTGTACAAAGTGATCACAAAACCAAGTCATTATTTATTTTATTGCTAGTAAGATGATGCACATTTCCCCATTGTGGGACTAATAAAGTTATTGTATCCAATCTAATATATATTTGAGTCTAAAAACATTTCAATTAAAGATAACATTTTTATAATGAACTCTAATATATATATATATATATATATATACATATACATATATATATATACATATATATATATATATATATATACATATACATATATATATATATATATACATATACATATATATATATATACATATACATATATATATATACATATATATATATATATATATACATATACATAAATATATATACATATATATATATACATATACATAAATTTATATATATATATATATATATATATATATATATATATATATATATATATATATATATATATATATATATATATATATATATAAAACAAATAAAGTGTAAGAATAAGTAAAAATTGTCATGAAGTGTGGCAAGAGACCAATATCAATATTTGATCTTGTTATATCAATTTGCATCAAAATGGATACCACATCTCAATAATATATCTTGTCCCAAAGTCCTGCTCCTGAGTTAACAATTGGCAACAGTCATGCACAACTGCACATTCATATTGAAACTTGGATTTTATTGCCATCCAGTCATCTGATTGTAATATAGTTTGAAACATCCTCCACACCTGTGCTGTCATTGTCCAAGTACTCAAGGATCACGTTACCCCCGTTGTGCAGGGGGTCTTCCGGGCTGGTCAGCCGCGTGTGCAAGCTGTCGTCCAGACGCAAAGACTTTCCTGTCTCGGGATGGCAGAGACGCAACTTCTGAGAGGGAATACATTTTTTAAAAAAAAAGAGTAGCCAATAGACACTTATTAGAAAGTATGGGATGGACGAATACTTAAAATACTGTGAATACTGTACGTTTTTAAAAAAAGAGGAAAAAACAATAATAATAATAAAGTGTCTACTGTTCATCTGTCCCTTGTCCAACATCTCACTTTAGCCAGGCCAAAAAAGGAAGTGCTGTGTTGTTACCTTGGCTGCGAGCACATTGTTGTTGTTCTTGAGGGAAGCGAGTGAGGCCGCGTAATCCACCACCTTCCCCACACTCCATTTGAAGCAGAAGAACATTGGCTGACTGGTCGCCTGACACCCTTTCGGGAGATACACTTGAAAGTAGGTTCTTTCTGTCTGAAAGAAGAGGCGCGGCAGAATGTGATCAGTCAACTCGTCAACAGTGATCCTGTAATAAGCTCTCCAAAGTACCTGTGGTAAACTTTTGTCTCCTGCAGCATGTAGCTTCAGTTTCATCAGAGCTACCTTGGCTGCTGTGGCGCTGTTCTTCGCCCCTTTACGTCCTTTGCTTTTGGATCCGTCCTTTGACTCTAATTTGACAAGAGTGGAATTATATTAGAACATCCTCATCAAATTGCAATTTCACTGCATTGGTCCAAAAATTATTTACTTACTTCAAATAAAAATCATTAGCTTAATTGCCTTAGTCATTTAACATACTTTTTATATATAGATTTTTTTTTTCTAATGCAAAATGTGTGCCTTGGCACTCAAGATTGACAAACCCTGTTTTAAATAACACACAATTTGTATAATACTGATCCCATGTGGACAAAAGATGAACAGCAGGAGCATGTCATCACATGGCTACATATCCTGACCGACAATCCTTTGCACCAGCTCCTTGGTGGCTGCCATGCGCGGCTTTTGGACCTCCAGCTTCTCACACTTGTGATCATCTTGATGACGGTGGCTGCAGGGGGAGAGAAAAGAGAAAGAAAAAAAAAAGACACGTAGGGTAATCTTAATCACTACATTGAACACAGGTAGTGAAATTTGGTTAGTGTAAACCTACGCCAAACAGAAGTGTTTTTCACATTGCGGGCAGATGACAGGGAGCAGTTCTTTCCCCTTGCAGTCTTCAAATGTGCATGGATGACTTGTGCTGCCACCCGCTGGTTGGGGTTCTCTTCTCATTGGCTCCTGAGATGTAATTGTAATAATTTTCAGCACCCCCCCCCAAAAAAAACCATGACAAGTATGTATTTGACAAGAAAACTGCTCTATTGTTCTTCAATGGTAAAACTATAAGTGTTGCTTACCTGTGAACACGAGTGAGCCTCTCTGCTTCTGTGTTCAAGGCTGGAAAATGAGAAAATGGTTGCAATATGCAGTACTACTACAGTTAAGATACAATGCACAGTAGAGCTAAGGGATGTGGCCATATTATAAAATATTTTTTATTTATTTAAAAAAGATTACACGATGAATCAATATTTCCTCTTTGCTTACAAGAAATTGTAAATATTAATACAAACATTTTGGCTAGGAAAATACATTTACCCTAATGCAGTGTAACGAAAAAAGAGAAGGTGGTGACTCTTACCAGTAGACTCCATTGCAGGAATCACAAACAAATGGAAGGAAATCTAAATGATAGAAGAAAACAACTTTTTAGTTGACTAGCAAACACAGTTACTTGAAAAAAACAGGCCTATTATTTGAAAACCGTTTAACATTCAAATCATTTAGATATCAATGGCTGAAGATTTTATTTATGATTGACATGCAATAGTAAACTCACTGACTGCATATTCATGCTAACGCTCACGAGCTACGATGCCGATTTGATGTATTTTTTTTTTAAATTATTATTAATTTTTAGACACGGATAATGCTTAACGTCACACACTAATTATTTTTAGAGCAATAGAACGAAGACGACACAGACCTTGTTGGTGACAAGAATCTATTTGACAGTGTTTTCCGATGTCTATCTCAGCCATTAGCTTTTAGCAGTGCGCTTCTCCAACCGGAACATCAACACGGATTTGATCCCGGAAGTTAAATTCGAATAACCAAAACGTAACCCTGAAAGTTAAATTCTACTTCAACATTTTTTCTCATAATTATTTTAGCAGAGTGTGTGTGAGTGTGTGTGTGTGTGTGTGTGTGTGTTTAAATACGTAAAATCACATAATAAAACTTTGAAAGCAAGCAAATAAATAATATTAGGTTTCCGGATCTGATTACCCCGGAAGTGAATTTTGATGGCAGTGATTTTTTAACGCAACAGTTCAATACTAATTTATTTAACTTATCTTTTTACATAACTTTTATTAATATGTCGCCACATGACAGAAAGGAGTATATTTGAATAACTGAATTTATTCGGTCGAATGTTTTGTTTGTCGCAATTCAAGGAGGGCGGGCCTGCGTTTCAATGACGTCACGCAGGTAATGTAATGGAGACGTGGATAGGTGTGGCGAAAGGTCATTTGACAGCCACAAAAGCCCGTCGAGCTGGAAAAACAGCTCGGCGACATCTCACACCCTGGAAACACCTGGCAATAATAACAACAGCTCGGCGTCCGCATACCGCGACCGAGCGCTGCTTTTTACTTACCGTCGGACGAACTCCCAGACAAAATGAGTAAAATCACGAAATTCTTCAAGGGGAGTTCGAGCTCCGGCTCGTCGTCGTCCGGGGGTAAGTCCAAACACCACCGGTCCAAGGGTGGACCCTCGCCCCAGGAGGCCATCTACAAGCTCCGGGAGACCGAGGACATGTTGAGCAAGAAACAGGACTACCTGGAAAAGAGGATAGAGCAGGAAATCATGATAGCCAAGAAACACGGCACAAGAAATAAGAGGGGTATGTATATTTGGATATTCATCACCAACAGAAAGGGCCCAAATGGTTTTTTTTTTTTTAAGATTTTCTAGTCGTGTTTTAGGCGTCGTCTTAAAAAAGCCCAAGCCTGCGAAAGTGTCATGAGCGCTGCCATTTTAGGATGAGCCACAGGTGCAGGTTCCTGTAATTCACTTCGGGGTGGGGGGAGTCCCACGTTTTGGGCCAAAAACAGGAAGCAAAGTCCTTACAAATCATGATGTTGTTATTAAAAATGTATTCAAAATTTAATTGTTACCATTGTGAGCTTTCTCTTGATATATTTTGCTTTACTCTTTTTCTTTTTCTTTTCTTTTAATTGTATGGCGTGAAGTTAAAAAAGGCCACTGCAAATAAGTCATGAAGTAACATTAATTTAAATAATACTCCATTGAATGCAACAACCAATGTTAAATAGAAAATCCTTGACCTAAATACAAATGCCATTAAATCAATTTAAAATAGAATAAAAGTGCCATTAAATAAATACATCAAATTAACTCAATAAATATATCACTTAATGCAATATAATGAAATGAATAAATTATTCCACTAAATACACATAAATGTCATTAAGTGTATCATATTAAGTGACTAGATGAGCCCATTAAATAATAAAAAAAGGCCATTATAATGTCAGTTAAATTAATTGAATTATCATAAAACTCGGTTAAATACAGATGTCATTAATGATTAAAAGTTCTGTATTGGTTATGAAATGATTCATGAATAGGTTCAAAATAGTTATCTTGGACAATTCCACGAGTTATTTCGCATTTAAATCATCTAATTGTCGTCAAGCAGCATGTATTAGTTTGGCATACACAAAACCCTTCTTTGTGTCAGTACTTAAATCTCTGTAGATACAAATCAAAGTTGAATTAAATGATGGTAAAGTGAACTGCCCTTTTTCGCAACAGCAAGAATAAAACGTTGGCGAAAACACAAAGACCTGTTTAAAGCTTCAATGTGTATTGTACTCATGGAAAAAAAAAAACTCGTCTCACTTCCTTTTGAATCGCTAAAAATAGCTTCATCGTGTCGTCGTCATGGGATTATTTCTAGCGCGTATTGGTCCGTTGCAACGCTAATGTCCGCAAACAATCGCTTAGCTGCCCTGCAGGCCCTGAAAAGGAAGAAGCGCCTGGAGCAGCAGCTGACGCAGATCGACGGCACACTTTCTACCATCGAGTTCCAACGGGAGGCACTGGAGAACTCGCACACCAACACGGAGGTGGTGAGAAACATGGGCTTCGCCGCCCAGGCCATGAAGCAGGTCCACGAGAGCATGTGAGGAGCACACCAAAAAACAAAACAAAACAAAACAAAAAAAATACACATAGTGAAGCTTCGTTTATCGCGGGGGGGGGGAGTGTGATATTGCTTTTACAATGACATTGTCTGCTTGTCACTATCAACCACAAGCATATCAAATGTTTTCCTTCCTCAGGGATCTAACCAAGATAGACGATCTAATGGAGGACATCAACGAGCAGCAAGATGTGGCCCGCGAGATCAACGAAGCCATCTCCAGACCCTACGGCGAAACTTACGACGAGGTATGCTTGCCGTTGCCCCTCACAAAGCTGCTGTGTACCCCCCCCCCCCCCAAAATAAAAGAGAGAGAACTAATTGTTGTTGTTAGGATGATTTGCTGGCTGAGCTGGAGGAGCTGGAGCAGGAAGGCCTGGACGAGAACCTGAAGACCATGGGAGGCCTCCCCTCCGTACCCAGTGCCAGATTGCCCTCGGTGCCATCAGGACGTGTATCTCACCGTGGAAGTATGTACAATATTCTTTTCTTTTTTTTTAACATGGATTTTAGAGTATTGGAAATATAATGAAAAAATATGACTATTTACTTAATCAATTTACTACTTTTATTTTTGGCAACCTAGAATTCCTTAACAAATTCCCACCCATGAATGTTTTTATTTTTTTTAATAAAGAAAAAATGACTCAAGTGACTTCATTAAAATAAAATATCCCATGAGATTCTATTTCTCCTTTAAATAAATGCAACTATTCTTTCAACACTGTCCCCCAAACATACTCTCTATGAAAAAATGTTTTTTTTATAAATAGATGAAATTATGAACAAATATGACATATTTGAATTATATTCATATGATTGTTATAATTCCAAACGTCCTTCCTGTGTCTTTTGTTTTTTCAGCGGCCAGAAGGAGGGCTGAAGACGAGGACGACATGCACATGCTGGCGTCGTGGGGATCATAGGCAATATTTTTTTTCATGGGACAAAACGCCAACAGATTTACATTTTTCTTTTCTCAGGGGTTTTGAAGCAATTACAACCATGTTGGGACATGTTCCTCATGTTTTCATCGAGCAGCCGCCGTGTTACACTGAAGGAAATCGTTACTGTGCTTCCTGTCATTTTTGTTTTCTGTTTCATTTTAACATTTGATATGAATTGTGTGGCCGAGTAACTAACAATGAAGGATTTCCAACTGAGCAGATCAAACTGCACTCAACATGTAACAGAGCTGTAGATAAACTCGTTGCTACATTGTAAATATTGTTACTTTTATGTTCAACTCTAATAAAAAATAAACCTTCATATACCACTTTATTCTCCCTTCTTTTTATCCATATCATGTGTAAGTTGTTTACAATTGCCAATAAATCATTGTTTTTTTCAACTGACATTTTGTTACAATTAAATTGGAGTCCTCTTCATACAGACCACCAACCTTTTTTAAACTAATATTAATGTGAAGGGCTACCAGTTTGATACACACTTGACTGAAATAATAAATGTGCTTAAATTAATTTTGTTAGGTTCCATAATGGTTGAATTACTTTCAGAACAGGCCACGGGCAACTCATGTAGTCAAGTGCAATCTCAGACGATTATATTGACTTTTTCCTTGAAAAAATAAACTGTTTATTTTTAATTAAGTACTGACATTTTTTTTAATTAATTTTCATTCTTGTATAATTTATTTTTTTCTGGGTTGTCAAACCGCCACCTTATTCCGAGTCGGAAAGATTAAGATCACACTATATTTATTTAAAAAATAAAAAATAATTTACTCTTGTAATACTAACATAATATATTACCTTTTTAAAAATTACATATTTCTCGAAAAAAATAACATTTTACTTTCATGAGATGTATTTTTCTTGAAAAAACACCACTTGGTGGGTGGTATCACCAAGCAGGAAGCACTTCCGTCGAGGTTAATAAACATTACTCTTTTTATTTTATTTTTTAGGAAGGATTTTTCCCCCAGAAAAAAACCATCAATTTAATTGTCGTAAATTTCCTATTTGTTGTTTTTGCTAAAAGTCCAGAAGTGAGCGTTCCCGAAGTGACGTCACCAAACAGGAAGAAGCAGAGCGCTTCCGTACTTTCCCCGACGGAACCGAACGACGAAACGCCAACTTGATCCAAAAGTTACTGTGCCTGAAATTGAACAGCATGGAAGCCAACACTCAGGAACCAACCTCGGGTAAGCTGACGACTTTTATCCGCTCTGTTTTTAAAAAAATTCACCGACTTTGAAACGTTTAACTAACAACGTGAACATTATTAGCCCTCTGGCTAAAACGCCGTTAAAGTTGACACTGACACGCCTCGAAGCTTCGTTAACATATCTTAACTCAAATGAATAAATCTTAGCTTCCGTTGTGGGGACTGCTTTTATTATTTTGGTTATTAAGTGGAATAAAGACCCCCCTGACATTTCCGTGTGTAGTTCCCTGACCGCTAAAAACCCACAACAAAGGCAGCTCGAACGGTCACATATTGCGGTACGAAAAAAAAGGATAAATGTCATGTTTTTTTAAACGTCTTTTAATGTTTTGTACGACGTCTGAAATTCTTATAAAGTTAATTTTATAGCACAATGGTGGGAGGAAATGCTTGCGTTATTGGCTCACCAAATTAGTTTGAAAAAATGTTGAAAAAAAAAGTTTTGTGCCCTTCGTTTTTTATTGAATAAGAATCTGACTATTATGAACAATAGTTTTACTTTCGAAATAATCCAATTTTGTGGTAAGACTATTACTTTTTTTCACATTAGAAATTGTTGGTGCGATTGTGGCAAGACAGGAGCAAAGAATGTGTTGGCTTATTTACCGCCTCCCACAACACTCACCAGGCCCAGCCCCACCTTTGAGCACATACTCAATATTTTGTCACACCTTGTTTCAGCGTCACCGGCGTCCGACAAGAGTAACGGCCCCGAGCCGAGCCTGTCCCCGCTCCGTCTGGTGGTCTTAGGCTGGCGCTGGCCCGGCAAGAGCTTGACAGCCAACACCATCCTGGGCCGTGAGGAGTTCCGCCTGGAGCGTGCCGCTGAGTTTTGCGTGACGCGGCACACGGAGGTGGCAGGGCGCCCGGTGACCGTCGTGGACACGCCCGGCTGGTACTCGTCACAGGACACGCCGCTCTCCTTTAAGAAGGAGATTGCCCGCGGTGCCACCCTGTGCCCGCCGGGCCCGCACGCCTTCCTCCTGGTCATCCCCGTGGGCATGTTCACCAAGGTGGACCGCGTCCGCATCGAGGAGCACGTGGGCCTGTTTGGGGAGCGGGTGTGGCGGCACGTCCTGGTGGTGTTCACCTGGGCCGACATGCTGCGGACCATTTCGCTGGAGCGCTACATCCGCCGCGAGGGCGCCGAGTTGCAGTGCGTGCTGGAGAAGTGTCGACGTCGCTACATACTCATCAACAACTGCGTGTTCCAGGAGCAGACGCAGGTGGGACACTTGATGGAGCACGTGGACCGGATGGTCGCCGAGGAAGGCGGCCACTACCTGGCCGAGGAGGAACCACGGCCGCTGGACGAGAACCGGAACCCGACTGGGGACGGCGCGCTGGAACCCGGCGCCAAGCCAAAAGCCGACAGCATCGTGACTTTAGCTAAAGAAACCACCGCGCTCTCCGCAGAGTGATGAGCTCGCTTTAGGTACGCCTGCACCATCTCCAACGCACCAGTTGTTTCTTTTCCCACTGAGATTATTCAACGGTCATATTTCAGAAAAACTTTTTTTTCCCCTGGCATATTTGAAAAAATATATATATCAAAAATAGGATTTTATCTTGTGATTCTTGACTTTTTAATCTGGAAAAATAAACAAAATTACAAGATTTTATTTTATAATTTAGATTTTTTTTTCTTGAACATTTTTAATTAAAAAAAATAAAATATTTATTCCGTAATACTATGACCTTTTTATCTGAGGAAAAAAAATTATCAACCCGATAAGATGACAAGATTTTATTACATTATTAAAACTTTTTTTTTTGTCCTACTAAAAACCTTATCTTTCTTAGAAAGTAAGTTTTTCATTAAAAAAATAGGATTTGTTCTTGTAACATTGATCCCCCCCCCCCCCCCAGAAAACGTTAGCTGTTTTGTCTTGAAAAACAACAAAATTCCATTAAAAATAATATGGGGACAAACAAAACAACTGACTTATATGACTCCAGATGCGACGATCCAAAAGTAACCTTGTAACACTACAACTTTATTCCTGAAAACCATTATTGCTTGAAAATAATATTTTTTTTTCTTTAAAAAAAAAAGGTGATTCGTATTGTCCCAAAAGGGGGGAAAAAACGGATTCCATCAGATTCTAAAAAAAAATCCATAAAATGTGAGAAACTTCCTCCAAAATATTCAGTTCTTGTAACATGAAACTTGTCCTTCTGGAAAATGAATTCCCATTATAACATTATGTAAAATACTGTCCGGGAAGATAAAAAGATGGACCAAAAAACATTGCAACATTTTCTCTCGTCAAAACTTTCAAAGCAGTGATGACGATTATCCCCAGTAGGTGGCGCAACCACTCATGCTGTGTCATTGGAAGGCGTGAGGACAAAGCCACAAGGTGGGAAACATCGACTGAGACTGTGCAAGTGTACCTAATGAAGAGTCCCAAATGGTCAGTGAGTGCCTTCAAGCCTTTTAGTCCCCACAAAATGAAGGACGTTGGTAGAAAAAGTTCATTTTTTTTGCACTGAATGTGTTGCTGTTGTTGTTTTTCTCAAGAACTGATGACAGATTGTGATAGGCTGACAGCTGGAGGTCAACTCTGACGTGCATCACTTTATTTATTGATGTTCTACTCATATTTACTGAACAGCTGTAAAAATACAAATAAATTGATTTGCCTTTTTCTACAAGATAACTCCTTTTTTTTTTTTGCTCCAGGTCAAAACAAATAATCTGTTACAAGATGTCCCCATGAGCGGATTGGATTACAAAATAGGCTTTTAAAAAATATTTGTATCCTGTTTTAGATGGCAAAAGTGCATTTGTCGAAAGATTTATTTCCACTTAACCGTTTGAAATGGTTTGTAACAGAATCCCGGGTGAATTCTGCCTCAAGACACGATGAATCCGCAGCGGACTTGACAATCAATCAATGTGTAAAACTGTTCCTACTACTGTATTTAATACCCTGCTGTTTTGTTTTGTTCAATGAGTGCAAATGTCCATTTTTGTGACCAAATTGTTATTTTTTTCTGCACTTATAAAAGCACTGTGAGCCCTGAATGAACTCTTGTCTCATTTCATCTACATTTGTTCAAGTCAAGTCATATTTTCTTTTCAACCTGCTATCAAGTCAGTTTCTGCTGGAGACGACAAGAAAGCCGTGTCAACAGAAACCGGACGCTTAAATAGAAACCAATAAAGAAGGGAGGGGGGGCGCATCCACACAGCTGTGACCGCTGTCATATCGCATGATATCGCATTACAATGTTTGCAGACTTTTTTTTTTTTTTTTTAACAGTTTCTACCAGGTGACTTTCCTCCCAACGAAACATCAACCGTAAGACAAACACAACAACTGTCACTCTACTTGTTTCGCGCCAATTTGCTCAATATTGACACCAGATGAGAGTCTTGACATGATGAAGGAGGTACTACAGCAATATATTTGTGGTACATCTGCCCGCTAATTGCATCGTGGCGACAGAAGCCAAGTCAAATCCATAAAGAGTGACTCACGTGTCACGGTCTGTGGCGAGACCTCGGGAATGCACACGCGTCAACATGGCGGTCGGCGGGCAGGAAGCGGCAAGGACATGAATGGGCAGGCGGCGAACAAAAGCGACGATTCATGACATGCCGCTTGAGAGCTGCTCATTAGGCGGAACAACCGAGTGGGGGGGGGGGGGGTGTTCTGGGTCGGGGAAGACTCGGCCCAGTCGGGGCAATTAGCACGCCTCGTTTGAGGTCACCTGTTGTTTGGGTGGACGTGAGGACAAAACACGCATTGTCGGTCTTGTAATTCTGCAATAATGGTACTGTTGCTTTAAATTAATCTTATCATCCATTCTGCATTATACTGATCCACGGCTTGTCCTGTTTTTCCAGTATCACCTGACTTTTTGTTGAGTCACCCTTTATGGGGGCACTTGCTAAAATACGGAAACCGAAACCTTATCGGAATCCGAATTTAACCATTAACCAAACAAATATAACCCCAATCCTCCACATAAGCCTAACATGAATCCCTTTAGCGACAAAGCTACTACCGGGTCAAAGCCAGGATGGGTTTGAGCTCATTTCCAGCGAGACGGCCGGTTTGTCAACAAATCGACTGGAAGTCATGGCAACCGGGGTCGGGCATCACCACGGAGACGGCCGCCGTTTACATTCCCCATATAGACGTCACCTTGACACCCGGAACAGGAACCCGCCCAGAAGAGTATTTGTCAGCCGTGATGGAGGACCGCGCTCAGGTACATGCACGTTAAAAGGAAGGCGTGTCGGAAAACACTGATTGCGTGTTTACCTACCTTCAGTGGAAAGCAACATTTTCCGGTATCTGTTTTTTACTTGAGTTGCCCCATTGTGTTCTTATACTCTATCGGTTAAAGCGTTGTAAAACCGCGACTAATACAGCTAATAATTAGCACGTCAATGGCGTTTTCTATTTTATGTTAGCATTAAGCTAGTGGGGTCTTTCTTTTGGCAGTTGTCAAGTGTAATTGTTCTGCTAATAATTAGCATGTCAATGGCGTTTTCTATTTTATGTTAGCATTAAGCTAGTGGGGTCTTTCTTATGGCAGTTGTCAAGTGTAATTGTTCTGCTAATAATTAGCATGTCAATGGCGTTTTCTATTTTATGTTAGCATTAAGCTAGTGGGGTCTTTCTAATGGTAGTTGTCAAGTGTAATTGTTCTGCTAATAATTAGCATGTCAATGGCGTTTTCTATTTTATGTTAGCATTATGCAAATGGTGTCTTTCTTTTGGCAGCTGTCAAGTGTAATTGTCTTTGTTAAATTTAGTTCGACTGTAAACATAAACTGCAAGTGGCATTGAACATCTTTAAGTCTCATTTTTGATAAATGGTTCAAGTTCGTTCACTTGTACCTGAAGGGACCCACTATATTGGGGCGACGGCTCTTCCCAACAAAACGGAGGATACCCAACATATTTGTGAGGTCATGCGGACGCGTCAGTCTCACCCGGTGATGATGATGATGATGATGATCATGGTGGAGATGAAGGCTATTACTGTCGCTTGACCTCCCGGGAGCATCACGCAGAAGTCATTACAAAACGTCTGCTGCTCCTTCTATAGCCAAGAGGGTTCGCCGAACGCTCCCTCCAAGAGGCCTCATTTGTACAATGTAGAACGCCACACGGTCAAGCATCTAATCTTCGAAGCAATAAACGACCACGAGTGAAGTCTGTTGGGGAAAAAAGGCAGACAAAGTCATAAGAGTCTGAACAATAGCATTAATTTTCAAAAAGCACTCAGATAAATAGAAACAAAACCTGTCAGTCTTTTTTTTTTTTTTGGACAACACTTGGCACTAGCACACTCATGGAGAACATCCAAGCACTCACATTCCTCCCTTTTTTTCTCAGGGACTTGTGGGGTGGCCCGAATACCGTCGTCGGTGTGGTAATTGTGGCGGAGGCGTGATGCAAGGGAGCAGAAGAGGAGGAGGGGGGTGCAGGAAAAACAAACCACCCTCCTCCTCCTCCCTCCCGGAGTCCATTCACACTCCAGAGAGGTGCGGCGGGAGACGCGTCGGGCACATGGAGTTGCCGCGATTGGAACTTGTCCCGAATTGACAATCCTCCCCCCTGTCAAAATGGAGATTGTCTACTTTTTGCTGCTTTTGGCCACCGTGGGACAGCGCCGCCTGGTTTCCGCAGGTTGCCTGGGAAAATGCTGCGGCGCTCGGGACGTGGGTTGCACCTCCACTGGCTGGAGGATGGACCGCGTCTACGGGACGTGCCACTGTGACCGCGGCTGCGCCGCGACGCGGGATTGCTGCTTCGACTACTTCTCGCACTGCCCAGGTGAGCGCCGACAGGTACTTTTGGACCTCTTTTGCCACACTGTTGAGATAAGCACTCGTCTCCTAAGAAAAATGATAAGACGCACACACGCTTATCTGCTCGTGGAAATGTCTCACAGAGGCGGAGCTGTTTGCCCAGCTGGGCTGAGCCGCGAGGGGAGAACGACAAGTATTTGAAGAATGCGATTAAGTCGATCAGTTTAAGATATTACAGTGCAGGGGTGCGTGCGTCATCCGTGAGGTGGAACAAGTTGTTGGAGACAATCGAGTCCAGTCAATAGCGGGTTCTGGGTTTGCGGCCTGTTCTTTGTCCAGTTGTAACTCAATTTTATAGTTTATTTTGGATGTAATCTCACTGTCACGAGATGGTGGCACACGACTGTAAATCTGAATGAGCAAGAGTGAAAACAGGAAGTATTTCAAGATGAGGTTCATTTTTGCTGACAATACATTGAATGCCTCAATCCTCTAATGAACAGAAAAAGCAAATGACTTCTTGTTTATTTGGTTTTCAAGCTTAAAATGGAAGTCAACCTTAAACATTTCCTAATAATATGTTATATGTGACCTCACTAGTCTAAACATGACATTCTGATTATATTACGTTTGTGGAATAAGAGTTTTGAAGCCAAATCCAGCTTTTTTTTTCTTTTTTTAAAATCCATCTCAGGGGTCAACCATTTTGCCACTTGCTGTCAACTGAAGATGACATCAATGTTGCTCAGGCAACGACCAATCACAGCTCACCTGTTTTCTGAAACTGAGCAACATTGAACAACCAATCACAGCGTAGCTTCAGAAATATTCCACTAACGCAATATCAACCAGAATACCATATTCAGACCAGTGGGGCTGCATAGAACATATTATTGTCCAATAAAAATAAGCTTCTACCTATTAGCATGCTACTCAGCTAACCATGCTAACAAATGGCCGTTTTGTTTTTTCCACTAAATCAGCTATTCCGTTTCTATACATTTTGCCAGTCATAACAAATTGCCACTTGTTGGGTTATTTATTGCTTAGCCGGCTAACGTAACCCATTATTGCTGCGGTCAAATCAAAGCGCTCTCATTTACACCCCATGGACCCAAAATCCCCAACTCCAGCTCAGGCATGTTCAGTGAAAGCTTGGAGCTTCTGGAGCGGCTGTGTGGAGCCGTGCCGACCCTCGTGGCGCACGCGGGTGCGACACATCGCCGAGCGGCCCGCCAATGGCGGTGAGCCCTGTCCGGCCCTGGAGGAGCGGGCCGGCTGCATGGACTACAGAGACCGCCAGGGAACCCCGTGTGGACTGCACACGGGTGAGCGCAAATTGTGTTGGTGTGACTCTTGAGTGCACTGTAATGATTGACTCTCTTTTGTTATCAGGGCCTGCATTTATCACCAGTCTGGAGTTTGGCAAGGGGAGGCCCAAGAGGGACACCTACGGGAGCCCTTTGGATGCAGGGTGAGTAACCACAACAGTGGGATTGTTTGCACACAAGGAGACCGTTTCCAGTCTACCTTTCCCTCCCTAGTGAGTAGCACAGGGCAGCAAACCAGTCCACTGCTAAATAGTTAGCATGGAAAGCTAACGTAGCAGTCGACACGAGTCTCATTTAGCATTTGCTCCTCCTCAAAAAGATGGATTTTTGATGGACAAATTGTAAAACTGGTCACAAGATGACCCCCTATTAAAGTCTAACTAGCTAGTAGCTAGCGTGAGAAGCTAGCTATGCTTTCACCGTGCAAGTGTCCAAGTCTCCATCTTTACTAGGACCAGGACTAGTTCTTCTTCTCGTCAAAACAGATCCCCTTATCTTGTTTCCCCCTCAGGTTTTGTGTGGAATTCTCCCTGGAGTCACGCTCCCCTCACTGTGCAGTGGAGAACCGGCCGCACACGCACTGGATGCGCTACTTCACCGAAGGTTTCACGGTGTGCGTGGCGTGCCAGCCGCCTGCCACGCGCAACCACATCGGTGGTTGCCAAGGAGACGGCCAGGAAACAGACAGGTCGGTGTCAATGTTATGGCCGATAACTGTGGATCTGGAAAACATTTTAGCCTAGCCTTATTAACCTTATTACTATAATAAAGAATTAAACAAGTATTTACACCTTTTGCCGTATGTCTGTAGACCTCCAAAACAGGATTGCCTCATGATTCTGTAACCTAACAAGAAAGTTGAGTTGCAGCATATTCAACATTTGTTTTGGTTGCAGGGATTCTGTGCTGCAGTGGCAGGCGGTGGGCAACCCCCGGTGCAGTGGCACGTGGAGGAGGATCCGTAAAACGCAACAGTGCAACTGTCCGCCGCAGCACAGCTTCGTCTTCATCTGACCCGAGACTCTGACCCGACGGCAGGGGCAGCATACTAGGACTGTTATAAAAAGCTCATCATTTAAAAATTTTTTTTTTTTCTTTAGAACAATATGGCAATGACAAAATGTCCCCCTCAGAGGACTTCTGCCAAAAGGCACATCATCTGTAAAATTATTTAAAATATTATTTTGTAAATTATATTACACCTACTTCTATTGTTAAATTTTTTTTTGTTATAATTATGTGCTTCGCGTGTTTTAATATGTATTTATTCCAATCATTTCCACTGTTCTGGATCATGAAATGACAACAGACAGGGTCCTCGTGAAAAAAATTGCACACAAAATCTCAAATGTAAGCACTCTGCATGTATATATTTGCCACATGGAGTCAACATTGACTTTTCAAGTCCTACTAATTTACAGTGAAAAAAATAATAATCATGAGAACAGGCCCTATACAAAGTGTAATTCCTACAAATTCAATGTTCAACAGTACACAGTACACAAAGTTAATATTTTTCATTGGACAAATTATGCCCTCTAGTGGCACATAATCTGAACAACATCACCCAATTAAATATAGAAGATAAAGTGAACCGCCCTTTCGTCTTCTTAGTCCACTTTGTGGTACTTCTCCAGAATCCTCCAGCGGTCCTTGAGCATCACGCCAGTGCGGCCCTCAAAGTCGTAATCCTGCAGGATGTGATGCCACTTGCCTTTGCCGTGGCGGCGGACGCCCTGCACCAGTCTCATGTCCAGCGCCGACGTCCATTTCTGCAATGCAAAGAAAGGAACCGATAAATGAGAGCGCCCGAAGATTGACGGCCGGTCTTTGTTGGCGCAACCGACCTGATGAGTCTTCTTCGGCTGGACAACGGCATTGTTTACATCTGGGGGAAAAAAGGAAAATAATGTCGTATAACATGTACACAAGTGTATACACACACACGGTGGTGGTAACAATACGCACAGAATACCTTTCACTCGAGGCTTCATGCCAGCGTCCGGCTCCCACGCTTTTGTTTGAGCGGACAAAAGTTTGCGTTTTGGCCTGTGAGGGGTTAAAAAATTAAACAACAAAATGGGTTTTATTGTTGCTAAACATAAACTCTCCTGTTGCGTTTCTGTTTATGAATAGCAATAACACCTCTGGGTCATGGATAGGCGGGTCAAACGGACCCGCGACACAACAGTTTAGGTAAATAAATTCTCATAAAAGGAGGCTTTACTTGATAGTGATCTCCCCTGATTGGTCGGCCTTGTCGTCACCGGACAAGCGGACGTTCTACGAGGCAGAAGAGGACGTGATAGTTAAATATGGTGGCGAGTTGTCAAAATACATCAACTAACTGTGTGAATTAGTATCATCGGGTTTTACTGACCCAAGGTGCTGTCTTTGCTTTGCGGTCGACCGCGGGATACGGCGATGTGTCCAGCTGTGATGAATCTATTCATGTACTGCTTATTAATATTTTGGTGGGGGGGGGGATCCAATAAAAAGGACAAACTTACTATTGGAGTACAATCTTCGGCCGGAGGCGTAGGCGCTTTTTGTGGAGCGAAGTTTACTTTGTCTGGGAGAGAGAGAAAAAAAAAAAAGTTAAATGCGCAATAAAACTTATGCATATATAAACAGTTTCATACACTGTACAAAACAGGTGTGCTATACATCATTATTATATTATATATCACTGACAATATAATAATTATTCCATTGAAATGTCTTAATGGCACTTTTTGTATTTGTACTTTGCTGGTTGTTTTGATATAATTAATACCAGCGTCGATGTGAATATCGCTGCTATGACAGTTTAATTTAATTCATGGGAGGAATAAAGTACTTTATGTATCAATCAACTGTGTGTTGTTTTATTTTATGAGTAATGTCAACAAGAAAACATGGGATTATGATGAATTATTATAAATTCCGGACTAGCCTATAAAATGCCACTAGGTGGCAGTATCACACCGCAAACACTTTCCTGCTCCCTCTGCTTTTATACTGTGTTGAAAAAAAAGGGAGACTAGTTTCACTTTGACTATTTTCGACTTTCGATACATGTACTTGATAAGCTCCGCTCTGATTGGATCACAGTTCTCTTTCATTTGAATACATTAAACAACTGCGTATTCAAAACACAGTACGTACTTGACGTCATTTTTGAGCGAATCGTCCCGGGAGACAGCAGCGTCCTCCGAATCTTCCATGCTCTGCTCGTCCACAGCCGTCGACGCGTCTGAGGACAGTAACTCTGTTGACAAAATTTCAGGTAATGGGAGTTAATAAAAGAGGCGTGATGAAGAAAGTTTAACACGTGAACTCACCGTTTACAGATTGCCATCGGAGGGAGACGCGCGGATTCTTGCCAACTGTCACTTTAAGATTTGGTTTTGTTCTATAAGAGTGTGAAAGGCAACATTTTACAAAACAACACAAACGAATACAATGCATCGGACTTTTAAAAGGTAATGCAGTTCATGGAAGATTTCATTGAGCTCCCGAGAACGACTAAAGTGGGATAACTCCTTTTTTTTTTTTGGTCATTTTGCAGGAGAATGATTTGAAGATTTCTGACCAAAATAAAATCTGAGCGATTTAATATCTTGGTGATTTATATGGCAATGACCAGTTCTTCAGGAGACATTCCAGGAATTGTGGTTTGCCTCAGGATTTAATATTTTCCAAACATCCCTTGTTATGTAAACACGCGGGTTCGGTTGCTATGTTTACGAAAACACAACATTCCTTCTTCCTTCAAGGTCTACAAACACGGGCGTAATGACCTTTTGGAGAACATTAAATTGTCTTGGTCCATTGATGACAATAAAATAATAAACAAATATGAATGAAAATGTTAATTCCCGTTCAATCTTGAGAGGCTTTTGTTTGTCGGGTGAACACAACTGAACGCTTCCTACTCTTTCTCCAATCTTGCGTGGTCCAACTTCTCCAAGAGAGACGCGTCCTCTTTTGCCACGGCGTCCGCAGCGTCGACACTTCGTGACGACTGGACCACCTTGATGGCTTCCTGAGAGATAGGACGCGCGCAATGTGAATGATCTCTCTTCATATGACATTTTCCGAACCAATTAACTTTTACATTAAATGTGCTGGGGCAGCGCCAAATGAGGCGAGCCACTTAAATGCTCGACCTTGGTTGGCCCTTGTCAATTATGGAAAAACATTCGACACCCCAATGATAAAATGAAAAGGCGACGCGCATTTGCCCTGATTCCGAAGGTGGGGAGGTGCGGCGTGGCCATGTTCGGTGCGGCTGTGGTTGGCTGCCCTTCCAAACTGCGGTAAGACCAAATTAACAGCGGTCAAGATGGCATTTGGCTAATGATGCAAGATATTTCAATACATCCTCAAGAATGACGCATAGGATGACCAGTAGGGACTCTAATAATTTGTTCTGCTCTGTTGTGGAAATTGGGGATGAGGTACGTTTCAAATATAAAAAGTAAAATATTTTTTTTTAATGTGTACCTAAATAACCATTTGAAAATATTTTAATAAAATAAAAACATGATGAGGAAAAGCAAGCTACTTTAAAAGGTCATACCAAGGAAAGTGTTTTCCCTCCATTTTGTTGTTAAAATAAAAATAAAAAAATTAGATGTTAGAGTAACAATAAAAGTGACACTTTGTCTTTTATTTTAATGGTACAATGTAAAGGAAAGTGTTTTCTAGTTAATTTTCCTTATTGTTTAATTAAAATAAATTACAGTAAGTAATGTCTTCATGTTTTTATAATAAATTAATATACAAGGAAAAAACACTTCATTTATAGGGAATAATATACAAATGTGTTTCCCCCTCATTTAAAAATGAACCCAGACTGTTTTCGATTAAAATAAAAAATTAAATTTAGATGGCAGAATATTCAAAGGAAAGTGTGTTTTTACTCTATTTGAATAAAAAAAATTGTGCAATTACAAGTTAAAAAAAAGTCAAATCACACTATTTCAGTGGCAAAAAAATATTTCAGTATTTACCTTTGAGCTTTGTTAGCTTGTTTCCTCTGTGCCTTAATCCACATCTGCCCTTTCACCTCCCCCCGCCTCTATTGCATTTACTATTATATAAACTTAGAATGAATAGGCCGACAGCTCTAATCCAATCGAGGCCGCTGCACGAGATTGAAAGTGGTGGAAAAGTGACACAAGTCAGCATGCATACCTTGAAAAGGAAGTCGGATGGATGCCTGGCCAGGTAGGCGTCCACGAAGGTCTGCGCCAACTCCAGCAGTCGCTCAAAACTGAACACGGTGAGGAACGGGTGGTAGGTGTCCATCTGCGCCACGATGGCGGCGAGCTTGGCTCCTACTTTTTGCGAATATTCGATGTGCTCTTCGAACCACTTGAGCGCGCCGGACGCCAGCGTTCTTTGGCCTTTCTCCAAGCACACGGCGACTGACTGAGAAAAGACACGGCGCGACGTGAAAATCCAGACAAGACATCAGGACTTGGAATCCATTTTAAAAAATTAATAAATTCCTGTTTCAAAAACTTGCACGACATGTTGGATTAATGTGACGTCCCAAAATCTTACAAATCGAATGAAATGAACACATTATTTTTCGCTTCTTCTCGGTGGGTTAAAAAGAACAAATATGGTTTGAAGTCACCGGGCCATTTCAAAATCACCTGTATGATCAGGTGAACCGTGACGTTTTCAAACAAGCTTTCATCCCCCACGAAATCTTTGAGGTGAAACCAAAGCATGGCCGCAGACATCAGAGGCATCACGCCGTCGTCGTCATCAAATCGGGTGTCTGGAGGGCGGCGAGAAAAAAGCGATGAACACAAATGAAAGGTTGCGATGTCTGTGAACACACAAAGTCGATGGTGGCGAGTCTTACCCAACTGCTTTCCTTGCATGACTCGGGCGAGGAAGGCGCAGATGAGGGTTTTCTCTTCTGAGATTCCTCCTTCAAGTAAGGGCGTCTGAGAAATGGCTGAGGGAGAGGGGGGAGGGGCTTATTACAATTATAATAAAGTATTCCGATTATATGTAACTAACGGCGTCACTCAGCACGCACACTGTCTAACAGGTTAGCCCGTTATCGTGAGTCAAATGTACACACTGATTCGCTGACACCCAGATTTGGACATATTAGGAATTCCTAGACGAGGTCCCGTCAGGGAAAAAGTATCCGCAATGGAATTTAATCTCGTCTAGGAATTATTAAAAAAAGAAACAATATGAATATCACCTATAAACGTTCCAAGAACTGGGGTGTAGCAATTCCATAGAGGATACTTTTTTTTTTTTTAGCCCTTAAAACTAAAGTTCATTAAATGAAAGAAGGCACAGAAACATTATTTAAAGCGTATTTTATCGTGAAAAATAACCACATGTCCGCGATCTCTTTAAAGACGGACGGGAGAAGCCGCGGTGTATTATGGGACTTGTAGTAACAGCGTCAAAGCAGGTAAAACGCACTTTGTAGAGTTTGTAGTCAAAATAACAAATTGTGCCCACTTTCTCTGCATTAACAACACAATAGAAGGCATTATAATTAATAATATGTCCACTGCTGCTTTTGGGTGTTTGAAAAAAAAAAAAGTCCCCTCACGAAACGTTTTTAGGTCGTGGGAAAACTGTGCCGTTGTAACTTGTTGGCACCGTTTACAGACAAGTTAGGTGTACCATTCACAAGATGAAATACATTTCTTGTGGTGCATTTGTATTAAGAAAGTCGAATGAAAAACCAGATGAAGTAGTGTGACTTGAACGACAACTTACTTTCATAAGTCGAGACGGCGTCATTGAAGGCATTGTGATTCCTCTCTTTAAAACGACGAATAATGGCTGCAAAAAGGAAGTCCAGAATCCACTTGGAGGCCACAGCGGTGAGCTGGCTGATGTTATAATCATCTTCGGTCGTTGTTGTTTTGTCGTTGTTGCAGCTGGCTTCTTGTTGCTCCATGTTGGTGTTCTCTCATCCGAGGGTTCCTTTGCAAGCTGCTTGTTTGTTTTTCAGCGGGAAACGCCAACCGCAGTGGTTGGTTGAAGACGTGCAAAACCTGTAGCGCCCCGCATAGTCTAGGCTGAGTCATTACAATAGTTCAACTTTTTTTTATTTTTTTTATCACTTGTTGTCATATGACTTTAGTCTACTATTGATATCAAATATGATTGTTTAAAAATCAGAAAAACATATATACATATATATCGAAAATGCCCCAAAATTAAGTACAAATTCGAATATATATATAAAAAAATGTAAATTATTTTTACACTAAAAAAATTGGTTAATAAAGAAATAAAATTAAACGTACAGTACACAAATAAAGGAATTCATATAAAGAATACAAAAAACGCAGTGATAGGCGCGCCTTGACAAATTTTCGAGATACAAGCCATCACTTGACCAATTTGTCTTGCAGTATGAGCAAAATTTGATACACATGTGAGCTTCTGACCCCCACCACTAGATGGCAGCACAACACTTCAGATCATCAGGCCACCATCAAGTCACATTGGCTTCCTTTCTGCTTACCAGGTACGTTTATCACCGATTTAGAATTTTTGTTTTATTTATTCTTTTTTTTTTAATATCAAACTTCAAACCTATACATTTTGTGATATGTTAAAATTGCTAACGTCGACATGTTTACAACGTTAATGCTAGTTTAGCATAGCTAGCGCTATTCTATGCACTTTCATAACCACACGTATTACAAATGGCAATGTTTGACGGGTGTGGCTTTGCTCATATTCCAAGAGTTAAAAAGAGACAGATATATATATATATAAATATATAGAGAGATGGATATATAGATATATAACACCAGTTGTTATATGTACATTTATTTGTTATTCTGCATATACTAATAGACTTGGTGTTGGTGTGTGTGGGGGGGGGGGGGGGGGGGGGGGAACATGGAGACACGACAACAAAGTGTTCTGCGGCCACATCATCTTATGGACTACAACATGCATACAAAGATGTCGCTTTATACAGAAACCGTATGTGTGTGTTTGTGATCAGGAGCCATTCTCTCAGAGAAAATAAAAGACACAAGCTATGTACAATAATATAATCACTCATGGTAATGTCACTGTGAGAGGTCTGTAGCGTGGGCTGTCCAAGGTACAGTGGCCCTAAAGGGACAAAAAAAATAATAAGACCCCCGAAAATTGTGTTTTTCTTTGGAAAGGTTGTGATGAGTTAGTGGGGTCACTTTATTTTATTTTTTGCCAAATGCCTTCATGTTTGGGGGGGCGGGGGGTGCACAATATTTTATAAAACAAAAAAAATACTTGAGATGTAATTATGTTAACTCATTTTGCTTCACACCCTCAAAATGTTGGTGTTTGGGTGCGCAAAACCTTAAGACAAATGGTTTCAATCACGTTTTTGAAAATCAGCATTTCATTAACAACGGACGCCTTAAAAAACATCTCAAATGCTCTTGTTTCGCACCCCCAATTGTCAGCAGCAATGTCTGAAAATTTCCTTTCGGGGGTGACGTTTGCGTGACACAAAGTGATACGGTTGCTACATTACATGCCGGTGGCCCCGAAGGGACAAAAGACAGCCCACGCTACTCCACTGTCTTGAAGGGGATCCCACACATGGAAAAACTGCAACACAAAGCCCCCCTCCATCGATTGACCCTCCCGAGGGGGTGCGCCGTGAGGTCGGAAGTGCTCAGCGGTGTTCGGTTAGCCATCGATGTGGATTTCTTTGATGTTAAAATAAGGGAGAAGCAAAGACAAAAAAAACATCCAGAGATTTATAGAAAACCTGAGAACTCAATAGCGTTAATTGTGTCCGTTACATAAAGACCTGATTTCTGCTATAAAATTAGACTTTATCTGTACAGCATCTCTCTTTCTATAAGTTTTAGATACATAGATATATTTGATCAACTACACAAAAATGAGCAGCCACCTTCTCATAAGTGCTTATGAAAAGGCGCGTCCAAAGTGTAGTCGTGCTCCATTTTGAGAATTTTTTTTAATTATATATGCATTTTTTTTTTTAGAAAAAATAGAATCATTCTCTTCAAAAAACTCAAATGGAGTGTGGCCGTTTTTGAATAATGATTTGTCCCGATTTGGATGCCTGACAGGACATATACAGTCAATAAATCAGAATAAATGCATTTCAGTAGTTCTAGTCAAAAAGTGAAACAGATTCATTAAAATGGATTCATTAACTTTTAATAGTGCAAATTATTTCATTGTGATGCTTCGGCTGATGTTCCTGCCTTGGCCACCGGGAGGCAGCATAATACTGCCGTGTAGATACTAGAGAAGAAGAATACAGTACTTTTACTATAAGTGACTCAGTAAAATGCTGCGATAATAGCCATTTTTTTGTAAAGAATAAACCATAAATGCCTGTCATTACTCCTATATTATCCGACTAATGTACATACACATACATTTTAACCAATTTTGTTCAAATAGATGTTACTGAAAACTATCTAAACCCACAAATATTGATGCTAACTGTTAGCATGTCATTTTCATTTCAAGCTAGTGGGCTGTTCTTAAAGCAATGTTTTGTTGGTTGATGACAGAATTTTGCTGCGAGAATAAGATAAAATGTGGTTATTGGGCTGAGTACAATTTTTTTTTTGGAATTTTATGGCAGGTGCATGAATAACAATAACAATAATGTAACAATTTTCACTTTTAGAGTAGAACTTCTGAACATATGACGATGCACCTGCATATGCAAGCCATACCATATTAAAAAAGCAAAAATAAAATTACCACCAAATTTTCAATTGCAAGTGAAATTCTTTTTAACGCGTTCGTGTCATACTATTTTTGCCTCATATTAAAGATAGAACATTGGAAAAATACATTTTTGTCTGTCTGTACAAGTCCCCCGTAGACAGAAGAAAATGAAATGCCACAATTTTTGGCCTGCATAGTTTTGCAGTAGTCGATGCAGTATATTGTATATATTATATAATATACATCATATTATACAATATATATGATACTTTCTGCACACCCCTCTCTCTCTTTCTTCTACTGTGTATTCATGACAAGAGACAGACGGACAATCTGAAATAAATTAAAAAATAAATACAAATACAAACATGCATTTTGAACACACAGCCACGTGTCCCAAAAATATGCCAGCCATAAATAAAATGGAATTCAAAGGCAACAAGAGATGCTCTCTGTCAGTGTAAACAAAACAACAACAACAACACAATAAATAACATTTACATACACACACACAAAAGATGACAACAATAAATAAATATATATATCATTTATATAACCCTCCTGTTATGTTTGCTTCTCTGGAACAGAAGTTCCTGGGTTAATAAAAAAAAAAATGGGGGTGGGGGGCAGGGGGTGGGGGGTGTTCCAATAATAATAATTGTTAATGTTTCATTATTAAGCCAAGCAGAACAACTGGGTCAGTCTGACCTGTCACATAAACAGGAGGGTTATTTAAAACTATAGCTACGCCGCTAAAATTACATGTCGTATACTAGTTTATTAGACACAAGCTTATCTGTGTGCTTGATTTGGTCCATTGATATCTGAAGGAATATTTATACTTAAATTCCCAAACTAGATTCGTTTACATTTAGAAAGCATATAAAGCATTGTAGTTTATAAATAGTCTTCATGATAATTGCTTTTTATGGCTCTCAACCTACTGTTGAATTATTAGAATTGATTAAAATCCTACAACCACTCTAAAACTACTTTATTGAACTATCCCGCTTGTTTTAAATGTAACAATAACTTTGAAAAGGTAAATACGCTGGAGAGTACATGATTTATTTCTGTCAATAAAAGGATGCGTATGGCTACAAGTCCTGATGTTTTTGTTGTTGTGAAGAACTTGGGACTACATTTTCGCTTTACAGGTAACATCATTCAGCTTCTTCTCCATTATTTGTGTTTATAAGCTGTTATTCTTACGAGACAACTAACGAGTGTGCCCCAAAACCTGATGTGTCCATTACAATTTCAATATAGATTTTTTTTGCAAACTCCGGATTGCTGTGTTTTACTAACGTATTAATTCGGTGATTGAATATCCGAACTTAAACTTGACATTTTTTTTTACATACGCACACACATTCAGACACATCAATTACAGGATCATCACAGGAACACTTTGCATTTGACACAAAAGGTAATGAATGATATGTTAATTTTAATAAATAGGTTCGCTACAATGGTTGTCCTGCCCCATTTTTCACATTTCTATCGTTACCGTCCTTTTTTTTCCCCCCCGTCGCGTGCATTGTCATTGCCTTTCATGTCCGAGTATTTACACAGCAAACAAAGCACCGTCAAAGATGAATCTTGTTCTTTTTTCTAAACGCATGCTTATTTACAGATCAGTTCATCTGTGCAATTGAAAAGAAGGTTGTCTTTTATGTACAAGGGCAAAGTGTTTTCCACCAGTGGACGGATTCCTCCCGGACAGTGTTTCTTGTCGGGGCAGTACACGACGACACGAGTAAAAGGGACTTGCCATGCCATGCAGAAACATCTCATCGTCACATGCTGGTCTCGCAGGTGGGCGAGAGCCCGCTGTCCCCGGGCATCAGGTGGATGTCGGACGTGAAAATGTGGTTCTCCGCTTTGTGCCCGTTTTGCTCGGCCTCCCCGTCGCCCTGGTTACAGTTTTGCGACGCGGTCTTGGGCGACCGGGGCGCGCCGGTAGCGCCGGCCACCTCCATCAGGTGGTTGTCCGAGGACGGGCCCTCGTCCCCGGGCGGGGTGTCCACCAACGGGCCGGGCTCCTCCGCCTCGCCGTCGTCGTCCTCCTCCGCGGCCTGGATGAGAGCTTCAGAGCTGGCCATGAGAGGCGACGTCTCCGCATCTGGCGACTCTTCCTCCAGCATGCTGGAGCTGATGTCTCCGGGAGACGTGGTGCTGGGCGGCGTGGGCGGGCCCTCGGCGGACGTCTTTCCCACTGTAATTCGAAGGGGGTTGCTCCCGCGAAGGGATTTCTGTATGCTCTCCACCGCGCTGTTGAAACTCTCACCTTCCTCTATGTGGAGTTCCGAGCCGTCACCCGGTTTCACGGGTCGATAAAAGTCGTCTTTGAGAACGCCATCCGAAGAAAGCTTAACCGCAGCCACGTGGAGAGGCGAGGGCACCCGCAGGTGTCGGGTCGTGGCGCCATCCACCTCCTTCATCTCCAGCTCTTCCTTCAGCGCGCTTTCGGGGCTGTGAGACCTCTTCGGCGAGCCCGGGCCGGCGACGGTGGTGCTCAGCGTGCTCATGGAGCTTGCCGTGTGGAGGTTGGTGAAGGACTGGGACTTGGTCATCTGGTTGTACAGCTCCTCCAGCTTCTGGACGTTGAGGTGCTGCGGGGATTTGCTCGTCCACCGCGGACTTCCAGCGGTGGCCATCTTGTGGGGGGAATTTGGCGCAGCCACCGCGTTCTCCGGCGTCCTCTTATCCGGCGACTTGAGGTTGGTTTCTGAGGATGCCGACCTGGTGGAGCCTCCCCAGCGGTTGGGCGACAGGTGGTTGTCAAGGGTGGTTTTGTCCTCGCCTTTCTCCACCACCACGTCCATAAGCTCCATACTGCGGGCGAAGGCGTCTTTGAGGTTCATAGAGACAATGCTGCCGTTGCGCTTGGCCCTCTCCAAGGCCTCCCGCCTCTTGATGGCCTTCTCCTGCCTCTTCTGCTCCTTGTAGAACTCAGAGAAGTTATTGACAATGATAGGAATGGGCAGGGCGATGACCAGCACCCCCGCGATGCAGCAAAGCCCCCCGACGATCTTTCCGGGTAACGTCTGCGGGTAAATGTCCCCGTAGCCCACTGTGGTCATGGTGATGGTGGCCCACCAGAACGAGGCGGGGATGCTGGTGAACTTGGTGGCGTCTTCGTCTTTCTCGGCGAAGAAGACCAAGCTGGAGAAGATCATGATGCCCATGGCGAGGAACAAAATGAGTAAGCCCAACTCGTTGTAGCTCCGTCTCAAGGTGAACCCCAGAGATTGTAGCCCCGTGGAGTGCCTGGCCAACTTGAGGATCCTCAGTATCCTCATGATCCGGAAGATCTGCACCACGCGCCTCACGTTCTGGAACTTGAGCACGCTCTTGTTGGACTCGGTCAGGAAAATGGTGACGTAGTAGGGCAGGATTGCCAGAAGGTCGATGACATTGAGCGGACCCTTGAAGAACTTCCACTTTTTGGGCGAGGAGAGGAAGCGCAGCAGGTACTCCATGGTGAACCAGGCGATGCAAACGGCCTCCACGTGCGCCAGCTGAGGGTTGTCGTTGGCGTTGCCAAACTCGTCCTTATCCTGAAGGTCTGGTAAAGTGTTGAGGGACAGCGCGATGGTGGAGAGGACGATGAACAGGATGGATAGGATGGCTAGGATCTGCGGGAAAAACAGACGTACGGAATTTAATGCTTGTGCTTTGCAAAACGACCTTCAAAGATTGTTGAACACGTGGGTTGACTTGAACCATGTTATGCCTCTGATACTACCTGTACCTCCAAACTCAATTTGCAGATTTACTTTAGAAAAACTGTCATTCACTATCATGGTTATTAACTCATTCAAACCCAAAAACGTGTAAAAACGTTTTTTAACACTTTGTCCTTCACGCCCAACAACGTTTTTTATGTTTATTTTTATTTTTATGCGAGAGCATACAGAAAGCTTTGATGTAGCTTCTGACATGAAGATGTGGCTTAAAGCAATGAGTTATTTAAAAAAAAAGCCAGCAGGTGGCAGCAGAGTATAAGAGATCAGCCAGTGTTTTCACTAGAAATGTGAATCTTGATGAAACTTAACTATATTCTAATGCTAATTGTGCAAAACGGAAACAGATACAAATATACTTTTTTCCTGATGAAAGAAGAGACACCTTTCATTTGGTATGTTCTTATAGCAATAGAACACAAAAATCTGTGGGCCTTTCAAAATCAGTCAAAATCCAATAAAACAACCGTGAGCGAAGGGCGTTGCTTCAGTGGAAATGGTTGAGAGTGAATGACTTAAACGCAACAACAACATAATATTCAATGTCAGAAGCTCAATAAAGTTTGGAGTTGAAATGGAGTGTGCTTCAAATTGCAGATTATGGCTCAGGTACAAAAGTGACTCGGGTGATTTCCATGGGGCACAGTAGATCTGCATACGCAAAATAAAAGAGGCACGAAATAAACGACGTGAATCAAAAGAGTGAGTGAAGGTCTGAGCACGAATGGCACCGCGGGCGTGTCGCTGAATGACAATGAGCCCGCTTGTATGCAAAATGAATATAAAACATGCCAAGTGTTGTATATAAATGTGGATTAATGTGCGTAAGGTAAGACCTCAATAAGGAACTAAATAAGTCATTAAGGCTCAAATAAATGCAGCGCATAGTGATCATAATCACACTTAAATTACAGTCTAAGGAGGGCACAAATCTATTTTTGGACTATGTGCATTATATAGCAGTGCTACCTGCTAGCTGTAAAAAAAAAAAATAATAAATTACATTCGAGTAATTAAAAGTCACATTGAGAACGTGTTTATCTCCAGTTGCCCTGTTCCAAAAATCTCAGATAATAATACAAGTTCCTCATAATACTTTTGTCTGCCTCGGCTGAGATTCTTTTCCCACGGATCTAAAGATAAGAAAAGTTTTTTTTGGCCGTGAGAAGCTTTATGGTATCAGTTTGTGAAGACGTTGTCTTAGCAACTCTTGAAAGGATGAAGAGCACTTGGTCTGAGAAGTCATTCTCAAGGCCTTCTTTCAACACAGACGGAAACCGTTGATCTGGCATTTATATGACTTTTATACACAACACAATCAAGCGGGTGCAAAATAAATCAATCAATTAGCATGTCAACTTAAGCCTCTAGGTCCGGCTTCCTGCAGGTTTTAGATGTGCCCGCCTACCAACACACCTGATACTAAAAAAGGATCAAGATCGTTATCGGGCATGCTGATGAGCTGATTATTTGAATCAGGTGTGCTAGTGGGCGGAAACCTCTAAAACCCGCAGGACTCCGGACCTCGAGGACTCGGAATTGGTTAACCCTGCGCCGGACTTTGAGCCTGTTTCCTCAGGAGCCGAGGAATTTGCTGGTCAACTTTGACCTTGTAATACCTCTAATACTACATCAGAAGTCACTAAATTCAGGAGATAGCTTTGACTAAGGTACTAAAATTGCCAGTTGAATTCAATCTGGTTCCTCTGATGCTACCTCCGAGGCTCAGAGTCAACTTTGAACATGTTGTGTCTCGGATCCTGCTGCCATGCTGTTAGGCCTCTGATTCTACAACAGACACCATCGAATTTGCGCGTTGACTTTGACCATTGCATTTTTCTGATACTGCCCCCCCCCCCCCCCCCCCCCCCCGCAGCCAGCCTAATTCGCGGTTTCACTTCGACCCCCGTTTATGTCTCTTATAGGACCTCTCAAAACTGACAAATATACAGGATGACTTTGGCCCTGGGAGAGCTTCTGATACCTCCAAGGATGGAAACTTAAACCGATCTCTCCTTTGCCTTGCCAGGAGTCAACTAGAAAGACAATTCTCGGTAAGTCCTCAATTTGTGTTGCATCAATGAAGCCCGTTTCTCAGCGGTGATTTTTTATTGATTTTTTTTGCTGCAGAATCAATCCAGGCGATTACGGCTTATGGTAATGTGCATCGATCCCTGCGTGTGTGTGTGTGTGCGTGTGTACTGTTTTATCATCTGGCCATTTGGTGACCCCATTAACAAAGTACTGTTAAACCAATGAATTACCGCCGTAAATTCATGGACCACCCCGGATCCCTTCATTAATCTAGCCTTAACGCTTGCTATGAATTTGGGGGGGGGGGGGGACTACACAAAGATTTAAACTGGAAATAGTGACTCAACAAGGCAGTTGTCCAGAAAACCACAGAGAAGCAGCAAAAGGGACCACAATTGACTTCATAAAGCACCCGAAACAAAAAGAGTACAAAAAGGATCCGTTTGAGTTAATTCCTAGAAACTGGGACCAATTTGCGACAGCATGAGATGAAATAAATTACTTACTTCAAATGAAGAGTCCGTCTGCCTAACCAGCGTTAGGACTATATCACGTACAAAAGAAATCCAATAAGCTGTGCCAGTGGGGTATAAATTCATGGGCCGACTCTGACCCTGTTATGCGTCTGCTGCTACCTTTGCAGTTAGTAATTTGCCTCGCTGTTAGCAACACAAATCACTACTTAGCGTGAGAAGCTAAAGTGGCAATCCACACCTTTGCTCAATCAATAATCCAACTCATCTTCTTACGGTCATGTTTCTTTCCAGCGAACTGGAAAACTTTATTATGAAAGTTGAACACTTTTATAAACATATCGTTCAAAGCCATAAACATATATTTTGTATTATTCAAATGATACCCGAGAAATATTTTTGTTTGTGTGCACAAGCAGGAAGCTGTGCGGGCTCTTATGAAATATTTATGAACATCTTTTCTTGGGTGCAAACATGCCAGGCAACGCGGCCATGTCAACAACACGGTGTCACGGCTTTAATAAATTGATGCGGGGGTCCATAAAATATCATAACTGCACAGGCCAGTCCTCATAAAGAATTTATGTATTTTTTACACCTTCAAATGTCTCAATGGGAAAAA